>NC_060112.1:17500000-18125000 GCF_021155765.1 Diprion similis | reverse complement strand
ATAAGTACATACCCGTGTCTGCTATAGACGTTCAAGTCCCTCCCGAATGTGTTTAAAGTTAATTCTCGTACTGATTAGATTGCACCTTAGAAGTAGTCGCGAGTTTGCGGCCTTTCATCGCGCTTTAAACTGCTTCAAATGGTATCTCAACCTGCTTTGAGTGTGCAAATGAAAAAGTTGTATGTAAGAGTTATTAACATTATTAAGATTAGAGTTTATAATTTCATTAATGCTTGATGAAATTTGCTGTTTTTAATTCAACTCCTGTATCTAGCGGAGTAAATATCATTCTTATTAGTTAACAATCGGAAGTTTAATTTGAATAATGTGATTGCGTATCGATTACTAGACTCACTTTTTATATATCTGAATTTACAATTAGTTCATTATCTTGATCACGAAAATTCGAAATAATTTATTGTCTTCGAGATTTCGAGAGTCACGCTCAGGCTGTATGTTTAATTTAGATTGGTCGTTAATTTCCAACATATTATAGTATGCTACCCCTGAAATAAAACCATTGAATATGATTATCCGCTGAAAATATTTTATTTTTTCTCATTCGAAGTTTCTCCCCCGTTTTTCTGATCAAATAAACCGAATGAACCGAGAGTTTTCTTCTTCTTTACTCGGGAAAATTAAGAATTGTTTGCTTAATTTGAAATCGATTTCGCCACCCTTTTCAACCGAGTTAAAAATCTGAAATAATCCAGACAGTGCTTTTACCTCACGGGGGTGGTAAGTATTTTTTTCAGAAATTAACAAACACCCTGACGTTCGAAATATCGTAATCACATATCGATTCAAGAATAAATATTTAGTAATGAAATCAGGGTGGCCACAAATTTGTGTGGAAAAAATTTTCACGACGTTTTCACGTTTTCCAGGACCTAAAACCTAGTTTTCCCTGATATTTTTCCCATTTATAGTAAGTTACGAAAACCTAAATCGATCAACTTACCAACTTTATATTGGGTTAAAATTCAATTCGAATTGCAGCAAAGTATAACGTACAAAAAAGTTACTTTGAGCAAATTTGTTTTCTCGACGAAAAAAAGTAACCTTTTCACCTCAAAAAATCATTTCTAATTTCCCCGATAAAAAACTGATATTTTCAATTTTTCCACGACCAAATTAAGAATCCCCCGACATTTCCAGATTTTCCAGATTTTTCAGATGTGTGACGACCCTCTCAGAATTATAAACGATTCGCGCACCCCATAGCCAGCAACACGTTTCTATACGAGAAATATCGTCCACCTTCCATCGCACCGTATAAGTAATAGATTCTGTCTTATTTACAACACGATACGTGTACTCCGACAAACGGGCAACCTGCTTCAGGACGAAACCTGAAGGTGCATATTACGTACAAGGGACGGGTTGTCCGAGTGAACCTGTCTGTTATGTGAGTTGCCGATAGGTTACATATATGCATGTGTAGGTGTAGTATACGTATAGCATTCCACTGGCATAACTTTACCTTCAGACCGCAGTGCCGGTAGAAAATTTATAGTACCATTAAAATAGTTGGAGTAGTTTAAGTAGCACCGTAGGCGAACCTGCATGTGTATGTAGCGATCCTACGATATCGAATTCCGGTTGTTGCAAAACACAAATTTTATTAGCGGTCTATCCGCCCACCGACTGTCGACCGTCTGATGCTCACGTACTTACGTGTCGCATTGATAGGTAGATACGTGTAACGTACAAGTAGATTATACATTTACGTTCCTTTACGTCTCCTCAATAATGCACTAACAACGACCGTCGAGCGTGCAGAAATTCGGCCTTGTTGCGAAACGGTTCATCGACATTTTTTTATGAGGCTCCTATTACGTTCAGTGTTAGTATAATATGAGGCCAGATCTCTGGGCACGATTAATATATCAAATTTAGACGAATATAATATAAATATAAATTTCTACACCTGCATGACCCGGGAGAGAGAGAGAGAGAGAGAGAGAGAGAGAGAGAGAGAGAGAAATGCCTGAAAATTTACGGTAGATCTACTCGTTATACATGAACGTTTTCCGGAGCAGTTTATCAGGGGGGATGAGTCAAGGCCCAACCTAAGCTGACCCGGTTTCACCCTGGAAGGGCGGCGGTCGGTGGCTGATACCACAAACACGTTTCATTAGTGGTTGCAGACTGTTGTTGGCCAGGCAGTGTTATACCTTATACGCAGAAAGCGGGTGGATAGGATGGGTATAAGGTGTATTAGAGCGCAGAGCGGTGGATGGATAGTGGAGAGGAGCTCCTAGGAGGGAAACGGAGGATGGCGAGTGCAGTAGCTCTAGGAAATAGGTTAGAGCGTCGCCGTCGACGTCGTCGTCGTCGTCGTCGTGGGATGGATCAAGAGAACAGTCTGGCGGATAGAAGAGCTTTATTCCCCTGCGCCGCGAGGAGATTTAGATTAGCCTGGTAATTGCAGAAATAATTTGGCGAGCTCAGAGGGGAAGATCATCTTATATATATGTATATATATACATTAGGGTGGTCGTTAAATGGTCTTTTTTTTGGAATTCTAATGTTGGATGTTCGTAGATCGACTTCAAACATTAAAAAAGAAACTAATTTCTAATTTTTTCAGATTTTTATTTCGAACTTTGAGTCACCCTGCTGGCCTTTTTTTTTTTGTACTTAATTCTTGAACACTAGAATGGAATTCCGGACACATCTTCATCCTATACAATCGAAAATAACGACGATTCGAAATTCAACGAAGATTAAAAAAAAGGATAAAATGCGACGTTGCATAGCTTGAAAAATGATTGGAAAATAGTATGCTAAATTAAGACACCCACGACTCGTGTGGAATGTAAGATCTATCGGGAGACAAATCGAAAATCGAAAAATCAATAATTTCGGAAAGAAATTTCGGGAATAATTGTAATTGATTATTGGAAGATTACCTAGAATAGAAATAAAATCAAGCGTTTCGTACTCAGCACGCGTGGCGACGACGCGGGGATGTGAAACGTACGTACATCCCCTTCATTTATTTCGTACAGAAACCATCGGACGTGTAAGGAAAGTTTCAACCCTCATTGGAAAGTCGATGAAATTGGTTAATTAACTCGGCTCGGAGGGAAGCGAAGCTGGTATAAAGTTCAGGAAACAAATTCATGCATTATACTGAAACCGTAGTCAATTAGGCAGTTAACAGAATTTTAATTATACATACCGCGATCGTATTTTACAATACACGGTCTTTGATGTGAAGTAATTCGTTTTCAAAAAAATTTTAAACCACAGAAATCCCTTTTATATTGTGCAAAAAAGCAAATAAGTGGAAGAAGAGAAGAAAAAAAAGAAAAAGAAATCAATCAAAGAACTGATAATACTTGAAGTATGATACGAAACGCACGATGTGATTCAACGAGTTTCTTTTTTCCTGGATTTTACATCGACAAAGAAAGAAAGAAAAAAGGGGAGTTTCGAGGAGGTGAGTTGCCGTAACGACACTCGAAAGTTTTTCACAAAAAAACAAAAAAAAAAAAATAAGAATCAACGAAAAAAAAAAATAAAAATAAATGATAAATAAAATACAGCAAGTAAAAAATGTGAGATAAAAGTACAAAAGAACCCGGGTATCGATCGTATTCAAGAATATTTCTCCCTTTTCATCATACTCTGCAATGTATACGTAATACTGTTCATGTATATTGCGCATACGTACACGACATGCACACTTCAGCCTGACTTTGCACTCAGCGAAACAAGATATATCGAGTTAAAGAACTTTTCAACATTTTAACTCCAATTTCATTTCAAATTTCTTCTCTTTCGTTATATATTATATATACACGCGTATAATGCTTGAAGAACACAATACCGACAACCGAAAAGACTGCATTCAACGTGTCAAAATATTCAACACCGTTACTGCCAGCTGTAGATTGAAAACTACGAAAAGGTTCCAGTTTCTTTCGCGTTTGCGATATTTTTTCTTCTTCTTCTTCTTTTTTTTTTCATCGTGCATAAAACTTGAAAATTGGCTGAATCGATGGAAGAATGGGGATGAAACGAGTTTAAAACTACTTTAAAATTCTCAAAGCGAAGCTGCATAGGCATCACCTATACATGTTGTTACTATACTTTCAATAATTCGCTGGGCGGATAAATCCATCAATAAAAACAGGAACATCGAACACGTCCCAATTCAATGTATTCCTTCATTTCAACGAAAATTTACCAACGGGAGCGAATAATTAGCTCTCGTGTCGTCATGGCGTAACGCCCGCGGACTGAAACCCACATATTCGCGACTTTGTCATTACATACCTGTAGGTACATGTAACCCGGTATTCTAGATGGGATACGGAATATATTCTCGACCCATTTACCTATGACGCGACAATTCGCAGTCATTCAACTTCATCCATTCGATGTAAGGCTTCGAGTGTAGGTAGGCATAAAAGATAGAGAATCGAGGTTGAATGATGTCGGTGCTTGCAAAGTATGACGGAGGATTGTATACATATATGTGTACAATATATATAGTCGCGTTATCGTCTCACTTCTTGTCTTCTCTTACATTATTGATGTGCATAATACATGTATTGTATATACAGGTACATCTACAGTATGGCATTCGAATATTTCTTGTCTTCAGATTCGATCGTTGAAAACAAGCTGGCGTCGCGTCGCCTCGCGACACACTTTCAATTCTATGGAAGCTCCCTTCAATCTATATTACAATAACATTTCCCTACTATTTCTCCTCTTCCATAGGTTATAACTGTATCTCTGTCTTATTGACGATGAATTGACGACGATAGAAGAGTATACAGGGAGGGCCAACTTTCCACTCACAAAACCTTGCATTACTTACGCATACATAAATATCTGTACCCCTATTTTGTGGAAAATGTGTAGCAATACAAATTTCAGTTGCTTGTGTATGAAGAAAAATTTGATACTTGGTTTTTTTTTTTTTTTTTTTTTTTTTTTTTTTCTATTTATCAATATGGTGAGTTTTCCTTGCGATTCAAAAGTTTATTATACGCCTGCGGTGACAAAAATTTCACTTCCAAGTATAACCGATGGCGCGCGTTACATCAGATTGTTAATTTTCATAATGTCCATGGAATTCGCGAAACGACGATTTCGTTAATTTTCTTCCTCTTTGTCTTTCCCGCGAAAACTGCTGCTGTACCGTTTAAAGTAAAAAATGAGCTAAAACAAAGAACACAAAAAAAGAAAAAGAAAAAGGAAAATCGGTCGAGGACATGCGATGTGGAAATTAGGCAACAAGAAATAAAGAAAGACAAAAAAAAAGATGAATTAGTAAGGAAAGAAAAAAAAAACGCGTTTATGATATAAGTTATTAATCGTCATTCGTACAGATCAATTATCCCAGCGTGTCGCTTCCCTCTATATTCATAATATATATATATATATATATATATATATATATATATATATATTAGGGTGGCGCAAGTTTTTGATGTTTTAAGAGCCCACTCCAAAGGAGAGTTCACAAAAAAAATTTTAAGAGGTCGCTCCACATTTTTTAAAACGTCAGAAATCGTCAAAAATAGATTTTTTTTTTTTTTAATTTTTCTCATTACGATATAATTTTATAGACAAAAAAAAAAAAAAAATAAGTTTCCAAAAGTTTCAGTTCAAAATTTGAATTTTGAAAGGTCGCTCATAATTTTCTTTCAATTTTTTGGTGCATTTCTTTAGATCTTCTCGAGCGACCTTTTAATATTCATATTAAAATTTCATAAATTTTTTTTCTTCAATTTAGTAGGATAGAATCGATAACAATACACCATGACATGAATTAAAAATCAAACAAAATACTGAAGATATAATTTTTTTTATTTAATTTTTTGACGATTTTTGACATATTGAAAAATTAGGAACACCCTCTTAAAATTTTTTTGTTTGAGCGGTCCTTTGGAGTGGGCTCTTAAAACATCAAAAACTAACCTTTTGTCACACGAGACTAAAAAAAAAAAAAATGGTCGATTTTTCTGCGCCACCCTAATATATACAATTTATATATATAAAATATAGTATTTGTTTTGTTGAAAAGCGTCGTCGTCTCGAACCGAGTCTTCGCACTTCGCATTGATCATTGAATTACAACGAGCTCAAAGCTCTCTTGCCGACCTGCGACGTTTATTTTTAATCTTTTATTAAGGAAATCAAGCCCATGGCGGATCGGGGGCACAAAACCCACGCAGTGGCAGTGCACACACGTTTAATTGTCGACCCTAAACTGTGACCCAAGACCAAAAGTCCCTTAGAGATTAGCGAAGGGTCACAGGGCAGATACTCAGGCGCCATACGAAAGATGCGAGGATCGATTCGCATCGCCGCATGACGTAACCTGTGCACGCACTATATGTATACACACTTTTATCTCGATTATTATTATTATTATCATTGTCATCATTATTATTGATAGTAATGTTAGTATTATTATCATTAAACATAAAATTTTTCGTTATTTAATTAATCATTCAATATTACTATAATTAAATAATAATAGTATTATTATTATTATTAAACCGTGCTACTCGCTGGGAGAGAATAAATGAGAGCAAACGAAAGTAAACGAGGTTACGGAAGGGACGATTTCTTACCCTCCCCTTTCGATCTCTCTGCCGCGAGTTTTTTCAACTCGATATCCATATTACACGCATTATTATACAATACACGCTGTCGCCATAAAAGCCAGAAGAGCCGTTAGCCGATGTTTTTCTCCCCCCCCCCCCCCCGTGTTATATAATCCATTTGACAAATCTCTTCTACCGTCAGTGCATAAATTATATTTAAGAACGAACGACGTTCCCGAAAAATTTTATGCTGCGTTGCAAAACGAGTAGACTGATTTTGCACCTGAAGAATGATGTACTGTTTCAATTTTTTCTTTTTCAAATCTTTACTTGCAATTAGATACCTGTAATTTTAACGCTTCCGTATGAAATATTCTCAAGGTACATATGACTTGAGAAAATATATATATATGAAATATAATATTTTTTGCGATAAAGCGAGTAACGTAAAAGCTAGATAAGCATGCATAAATCAGCGTACAGGCATGCGTGTCTGTGTATATGTGTATATTATACTGGTTGCATCGCCTTATTATGTGTTCGAACAGTATACATATGGAAGTCTTTTGCGCATCGTGGATTCCAAAGGAGAGATGCAGGTCGAGATGGGGGGGGGGGGGGGGGGGGGAGAGGAGGAGAAAGAGAGAGATACACACACATACAAGCTTATAGAGAATATATATAATATACGTATATAGGTAGATATAGTTGGCAACAAACAGGTTTTTGCTTGGCGAAATAAGCGGCGGCGATTTGCACGTTGGTATGGTGCGAATGAGATTTTTTGTTAAAATTTTGTTAGACACTTTTAGTGTTAGCTAGCGTAAAAGTATACTTATAAGTATAATAAGTATGCGGCTATGATTTTTTATCGCCCATGATTCACTGTGGTAGATGCACAGCCGTACCGTCTATATAATCTTCAACTTACCTCGATTTTTGACAGTCGCAGAACGCGGTTCCCGTAAAGCTGGCGTCTTGCACCTCGAGTCTGAAGCAGACGAAAGATTGGAAAATCAATGAATGTTTTAAAAAAAAGTACCCGATGCTGTGGACCAGGGAAAAGGATGAGATTGAAACTGTACGCCAGTCTCAGATACTTTAATAACAAAAAAAAAAAACACACACACATAAACTCAAACACTTGGTCTACACAATTGATTCGTTTTACCAACTTTTTAATAGACAGGAAAAAAATCCAACGAGATTCAATAGTGTTTAATAAATAAAAATTCAAGAATTCATTGCTAGCGTGAGAGGCATCGGCCGGCAAAATATTAAACTGACAATGTCATGATACTGAAAGATTATAGCATCGAGGAAAAAGCATAATTGAATGATTTCTGTGCACTTTAAGCTCATCTCTCAGATACCTTACGATGGTGTAATATGAAGCACCCGTGTTTAAAAACGACAACAAACAAGAGTGAAAATGAGAAAAAAAAAATAAGCAAAAAAAAATTGACAATTTTGAAACGATCGAATAGATTGTAATTTATCACGCTCCGTTTACGTTATGTTATTATATATTTATTGCACATAACTGCAGAGACAATCAGTTAATATCGTTTGTCAGACGTACAGCAGCACAGCAGTTTTACACAACGGCATAATACATCTACTCGATAATAATATCCCTGCCAAATATTGACAATCGTCGGACAATTTGTTATACAAGCTCTTTATTGTTTGTCAACGCGACGATATTTAATATTGGAAGTAAATAAGTAAATGTTTGTCGACCTCTGATGACCCCTTGATGAGTTTAGCATTTTTTATTTTTTACATCATTCCGTTCTTCACTTTACGTCTTCTGATACGTATTTGGAAAGAAGAAAGGCGAAAGAAGCCGTTGTAACTATGTAGGAACAAGTCGCCGCCGTCTGCGTAAAGTTTGGAAAGCAATGGTATGATTGATTGCAGATCGTGACGGGCGTTTGAAATATATTCTTCGTGACAAACGGCTCAAGTTTTTATTAATAAACGAAAAAACGTGTGGCTCGATTGAGGAGAAACGCCTCTTACACGGGCACAAAATTCCAAGCGTGTCACGCGCGTTCTCTGCAGTGTGACGGGAACAAATTTATACACCCACATCGTCGTCGTACGAATCGTGATTCAAGATTTGCGTGAGATTCATATCAAATTTGACAGCTTTTTTTTTTTTTTTTTTTTTTTTTTTTAAATCCATTCCCAAACTTGAGAAGATATAAAAAAAATTTTATTTACTTGCAACTGATATCTTTCAAATTTTTCTTCGTCCCTGTCACGGAAACTGCGCCGCAGAGGCAAGAAAACAATATGTCATCTCCCCCCCCCCCCTCCCCCCCGCCGCCCCTTCTCTACCGCTGTCCGGATTTCCTTTTATATACGTCACGTTCGTGAAGATGCAGAGGATGAACTCGAGATCCGAGGTAGGTAATCGAAAACGCTTTCTTAGCTAAGCCACTTTATCCCGGAGGACTTCCTGTTCCGATTTTCATCGTGCAATACCCATAAAGGGGGGCGTCTCAAGTACCCTTAAGCCCTGACGTCAGAGACAATCTACTATACTATACATTATTCGCGACGTACGTATTTAGAGTGTTGCGAAAATTTTTACACATATTTAAGAACACCGTATCGTATCCTTGACGTTAAAATGCACACACAAGTGATTTGAATTAGTCATCACGCGTTATGTATGACGTTTTTATTTTCTCATAATAAATATTTTTCTGCATTCGCCGCGGTATTATATCGATCTCTTTAAAGGTACAAGCAAGTACGGTGTAACGAATTGTACACTTCCACGTCGAAATTTATTTTCACATAGTTGCAAGCTTGTTAAAAATTAATAACAACGAACAGTCGTAAGTTATTGAAGGTATAAAAAACATGTGTGTGTGTGTGTGTGTGTGTGTATAAATAATTGAGTAATCTAATGAAAGAACCCAATAACCACGAGCCCAAACACATACGGGGTGGGCAGCCTAATGCATTGCTTCACGAAACCATCAATCACGTAGGTTTGACGCTTTTCTCTGATAAACGGCGAGAAAGAGAGGCGAAGGAAAAAATAAACAAACAACGAATAGGAGAAAGCGGTGGGAAAAAAAAAAGAAAAAGAAAAAAATAACTTCCACAACCTTTTGCAGTTCACTATCTAAATTGTCACGCAATGTTTGTCTAATTGTTCCCGCGCGGTGGTTCAACTGATTTGCAGACATATTATTATTACAACAACGTGGCACTTGACGGAGTAAATTTTTTCGGGAATACATTCAACGCCTATTTCCGTCCTAAAATATTCGCCGTTTTAAGATTCGCCTAAATTAATATCACAGATAAATTAAGTATTGTAAACGCGATTATATTTATCGATAATAATATTTGAAAACGGTTTGTGCGAGAAGAGGGAAGAGGAAAATATTAAGGCTCGTGGGTTTCGACGGCTTTAATACCGGCTGATCCTAAACTCTCGAGAAGCTTATATGCGCGTGTCAGTAGAAATATATGATATACGATTCGAGTGCCGTACGGTGCGGATGCGGAGCTGGAGAACAGCCGTGGCTTAACCGGCGTCCCGAAAATGTTGGGCAACATCTTGGCTCCGGGCCATAAAATTGGGAACCGGGAACTGCAACGTGGCGGCCATAATCCATTGACACCCGGGACGTGTCGTCGAGGACGAAGGGAACCCTGAAGTAAGGAAGTAAGGAAGTAAGGAAGTAAGGAAGAAGGACAAACTCGATTCTGGTTCTGGGTCACGTTGCAGCCCTGCAAAACACCGAGTTTACCGCTCCGAGAGATGGAAAAGAAAATTTCAGCTATTCGCATAGTTTTTATTTTCGTAAACACATAAACGAATTTTTTTTATACAACTAGGAATGTCGAATTTTTTATTGCCTACGAGTTTCGTTATTGCTAGCAACGCGCCTCAAAGTCCTTACATTTTTACACATGGTGCGTAGTTGAAGAATTTTAGCAAAATACAAGAGAGGAGTGAATTCCATGCAGGGTTTCTTTCTTTCCTCGAAAATTCTCGATGAATTTCAGGCTCCCTTAGGGGAATAAATTTTCGAGAGAGAAAGAAGCCTGGTTATAGAGTTTAGAATAAAGTACATACATATATAGTCGATTCTCTGGCAGCAACCGACCGGCAGTTAGAGGTTGAGTTCGCATATAGACGAGCTGTTTTCTATCGAACGCTATACTGCAGGTGTGTATATATATATATATATTTATAATACGATGGCGCATATTAAGGAATGAGATGGCTTCCTCAATATTTATCGTATCACAACCGAACAACTTCTTCGGTATTTCGTATCCCCGAACGGCGCGGCGTCGACCAATTTTCATCTTCAATCCGCTCGCGCAATCTTCGAGATATTCAAAATAACTAGAAACAGTATAAACATTGAAATAACCACTGTGTATTTCCGTTGAAAGCTTCGCTACAAATTATTGCTCATTCAGTTCGCAGTATGAAAAATTGCGAAGGCGGAACATTCATCGATAAATTATACGATCGATGAAAATTTCTTCTACGATATAAAAATTGATTACAAAAATAATAAAATAAAATAAAAAATTATTCCCGTAAAATTATTCGAGGCGGGCAGCAGCAAATTCTTCCATACAATGAAAGAAATGAGAAAATTTTATTTCAACGAAAAAATTGGAATTTTCTCGCGTTGCCAAAGTTCCTCCGCTATACCACTACATGTGTGTACACCTTAATTCATACAAGCAACCTTTAGTAACATATTCTCCGTGGAATACAAAAGAATGACTTTACTTCCACGTGCATTATACACGACGCGGTTTTACACCACAGGGGCAGATGGGAATTGACTACATGGGGATGAGGCGATGAGGCACCTTCTACCTATCCGAGAAAAATATAGAAATCGAGTAAACGTTGCCCCCTGCGTTATATATACCTATGTATTGTATACACCTAAATCTGTACGTAAGCTATTTTCAACCGAGGATATACGAAAGTGGAGTTTTGCAAGTTTGCGCAAGTATACATATACATATATATATACATACATATGGATAGTCTATAGAGAGTATAAAGACTAGCCCGAAATAATTAATGTACCTACTCGGGTCACAATCGAAGTACGAATTGTCGCTGAAATGTTTGGTCTGCAGGTTAGCAAAGGGGCGGGAGAGGAAAAAAGAAAAGAAAAATAAAAATTGCCCTGGAATAAAGAACAAAGCAGGCGAACGAATAGTAAGGAATACATTACTCGGTCTAGACTCTACGGGGAGAAAGAGAAGCATGGAATGCATGCGGTTTCAATCCTAAATATAAAATATCGTTCGAAGAAATTGAGGCATAAAATATCAGAACGTCAAACGTTGAAAATCTTTTTTATTTATACATCTTACTACATCACTGTGTCGTTTTCGTAGAACCTACGAAAAAAGGAAGAGAGAGAGAGAGAGAGAAGTAAGACGAAAATAATTCCCCTCATATATTGAAAGATACTGTAGTCTATAGACGAAGGCGAGAATTCTGGCGAGCTGACATCTGAATGGGGATCAAGGTTGATGGATACGATTAACGTGGGGATCGATATTTTATCATCTCCCATTCGGTGGCTGTTGCGGGTTTACTGTGCTGGGTCCTGCTTAAATTCCATGGAAATACCTGGTAGAGTTCCTAGCATGCGGAAAAATGTACAACCTAGTGTGACGTCATGTGTGATACACGTATGTATGTACATGTGAGAAAATTGCAGGATACAACGCGTAGACAGTTTTGCATTTTACTGCAAATTCAAGGCTTCTTCGTAGGTCGAAGCGAGTCGTACATGACTCGATGAGTTCGTTGTTAAATGGTGAAATTATTGTTCCAAAGAATATAAGCGTTATATTAGAAGAACCGAGAAACGGCGGAAAGGCAATCCGTGTTTGCGGTTCTTCGCCGAATTTGCGACGTAGGGATAATTACGAAAGAAAATAATATTGTAGTTGGAACAAGTGTCGAGAAATGCGATTGAACTTGGTTGATATATGCATATATATATATATATATATATATATATATATATACAATGCAAACCGCAGCAATTCTACATCGAGTCGCATTCTTCGCGCAATTTCTGTTAAACTCTGAACGTCGATAAGCTTTTTCTTTTATTAATTTTCATCGAGCCAGAATTTCAAAAACCCAACTATATGTATACAATTAACATAAAGCTTTGTTCGTTTTTCTCATATAATGCATTCACAGATATCTCTGTGCATATGTGATAATGTAACAGATAATCGACGTCACTCTAATAATAAAATAACGAATTTAAATTCTACATTTCCTCCCCAGCGTTTCACGTAGAAAAATTTGCATGCTGAATATCAAAAGAATCAAGATTTTGATTGATTTAATTATAAAGTTTCCTCAGGGCAAATGTAACTATACCAATGACTATGTATAATGTATATACATATACATGTTTTTATACATGGTCCATCGGCGAGAATAGTTCAGTAAAATTGAAACAAAGAGATATTGTAAAAGTATGTGGTTAGGTCGGTTATCTTGATGTTACATCCTCGGGTTTTGCGCAAACGAACTTACACAGAAAAAAAGACGACAAAAAATAACGTAAATGAATTAAAAAAAAAAAAAAAAAAAAATAGACGTCGATCCAATTCCACCGCGGAGCTTTTTTCAAGATAAATTACAACGCGTATCTGTAAAACACTGCAGAGACTTCGGTAATATGCACAAATATTTGCTGCCTCTTTTCGACTCTTTGTAAAGGGAAAAAAATTCTCATCTGGTCGTTAATGCTATTCAATTTCTCGCTTCATATTCCACGTTACGATATTTACGTATTTCTGCCAATAATGCGAATAATATTAGAATGTTAAAAATGTATGTACGAGTATTATAACAGAACAAATTGCATATAAACTCATAGTTATCACTCAACTTTCGTCGTTCACGCGTGCATGCATTCTTGGATAAAGAAATATAATACGAACACTTTAAAACCAAATGTTCTTAAATATCATTGGACTACGTAAGCCACATAGCGATGAAAACGTGAAAATACAATTTCACCTCGTTGAAAACAAAATTTCACTTTTGCGCTTAAGGACTTCTAAATGTGAATTTTGTTTTCTACACGACCCCCTTCACCCCCCCCCCCCCCACACACATGTGTTTACCAAAGTATTTTTCAAGTTTCGCTAAATCCGATTTAAAGATATTGTTCCTGAAAACAGACACACGTACTGCAGGTAGAGAGAAGAAATACGCAGGCTGTTACGATTATAAGTAGTAGGGATGCATGCAGAAATAGTTGTTGCAGGGAAAAACGCAGTTCGTTTCCTACCCCCTACCCCCCCCTCCCCCCCCACGCCTCCGCCTTTCTCGTATTATTAAGTCTGCAGCCTGGTACCGTCTGTCAGTTCGAATTATGCGAGGTAGACGCGTTTTAGATTAAAATGTAATTTCATAGCTGCACACACACACACACACACACACACAAACGCGATCACACACGAAACTGCACCACATAGACCAATAGTAGCGGTGAAGTACGGCGTCAGGTTTAAACTTTGCTCTAAACGCGTGTTCGGTGTGAGAGTGGTAAAAACATCCACATCTCTTGCACATTGGACTTATAATACTGCAACTCACCATGAGGAACGGACGGGAAATAATAATTTTCCTGAAATGCTGCAATTCTTTATGCGCCTGCTTATTACAACCAACCAAGTAATATACTCTACGTATAACTTCTGCATAAACGTAAGACTCGAAGATTTACAACGAAGAAATATATACGAAAGAAATTTTTTCCTAAATTACAAGGCTTTTTTTATTTTTATATATTTATAAAAAAATAAGACAGCGGTGCTAATTTTAATAGCATCTTACAAACCGGCTATACCGTGAATAAAATATACCGCATAAAAGCGTGCAACGTGACATCGAAAGTTGCTTACAGGTAGTGCAGCGAGCGGAAAATCTCTGTGCAAAGCATATAAATTATGCGGATACGGAAGTAGACAACAAGTAGATATTATATACCTTTCGACTATCTCATCAACCAATATCCCGTATGTGTATTTGTGTGTTTATATATATATATATATATACCTATATATTAGAGCCTGGCTGAAATGCTTCCGTACATCACATCGTTATGCACAAGTGTGGAATATTATATGATGCAGCCATACTCGGCTGGGGGTCATTACATTACAACTAGAAGCTATGCCAAATGCATCAGCAGACGTTTTTGTTTGACAATGAGAATGGAAAAAAGAAATGAAACGCGAAGGTGTATATACATTAGTTATTTATACAATATAAAATACAGGCAGAGTAGAAATAGTCGAAGTAGAATCAACAGGCGTACTTCCGGTTTGCTATATACGGTATTCCTAACGAAGAGAATGGCTTATAGGTATAGTATAAGGGGTATATAGAGAGAAAGCAAAAAGGAAGAAGATAGATAACGCGAAGGGATTTATCTGGGTAAATTAAGGAGCCCCGCCGAAACCCAAGATCAAACCCTTAAATAAATATCGCTGATCCCCCTCCGGTTTCGTAGTGAAACTCGCGTTCTCGGACCCCAAACTTTACTATTTTATACCCGCCTCCGGGTTCTCCTCTGCAGAATTGGATTTCACCGCCATTCTCTGTGTCTGTAAAGCGGATGAAATGTCGAGACAGGCTCTAAGCCGCGCCTATCGTGCTTACTTTTTGCAGAACTGTGACAACTTTTTCTACTACTCACATCGCGCGAGGGTTTTCTTTTTTTTTTTTCAAATTCGAATCTAAAAACGAGATCGGTTTAGGAATTTCCCCATGGACTTTTCCCGGTTTCCAATACTAGCGTAAACACTTGTTATATCTATATACATATACGGTCATTCTAGATAATCTGAGACTAAAAATAAAACACCGATAGAAACGGAGGACAATTTTTCACTTTTTAGATTCTTCATTTTCGTACTATATCGCTCAGGTGTTCAAAGGAATCTCCACATCTCACGAATATAAGAATTATACAAATACTCAATCGTATTAAAAATAAACTGAAATGTTACGATTTTTGGCCAATAAACTCCCGTAAAAGATTAAAGAAGAAAAATTACAGAAAAAAAAAAAAAAAAAAAAACAGAGAGGATCGGAAGTGGCAGAGAGGATATAAAAAATAGTTATACAGCTCGTTACACGTGGGGTCGGTCGCACGCTGCGGCATAAAAGGTCCGGGGACTATCGCATGAGTAACTTATCTAGTGCCTATCTCGTTCCTTTATTCTATTGTCGTCTTTGTCGCCACGTCGCTGGACTATAAGAAAGGAAGGACCTTCCGCCTCGAATAGCAACGGAGGCGGCGGCGGGATGACGGACCGGAAGTGCCGAGGGGACTCGTTATCTCTGGTCACCAGGAAATGCGATCTGATGCGAAGGTGGCTCTCGTTATCACTGAAAATACGTGTGGTATAGTACAGTATAGTATAGTATTCACCGGATACTCTTGGGCAATGAAAAGTGATCGTACCTTCCCCTGAGTGCAAGTTAATTTTGGCTCGTAGTTCCAATAATATTCACGAAAACAAGAACGAAGTAAACTCTCAAGTATCGTAATGTATTATTACTTGATTTTTTCTTCTTGTTTACTGAAGTTGCAATTGCTTTGAAATTTCGTCCAAAACACCTTGTGAGGATATGGAGATTTTTTGAAATCTATTCAAAAATTAGCAAGCTTCTTTATTGTATTTCAAGCGTATGATAAGAGTTATACAAAAAGTTGGATAAAATAATCGTTTAACTTCTTTTTCAAACTTCCACCATTTAAGGGTAATAATAGTTTTCACCGTTAATAACGAGAAAATATCCAAGCTTTTGGTTAGGGTGTGCGAAGGAAATTAGAATTGCGGTGCGGCAGACGCGGACGAAGTTGAAGCGAGGCGCAAATTGGAGAGAGGGAGACAGAGAGAAAGAGCAAGCGACAAAATAAACTCAATTTTCTACTAGCATCTTGCTTTTACCGAAGAAAGATAGAACCACGGCTACACGGGTACATTTTATTTCTCACCGCGTTCTTCTTCTTCTTCTTCTTCTTCTTCTTCTCTATCACTCTCTCTCTCTCTCTTTCCTTCTTTCTTACCTTCTTGCTCTCATCCCTTTCTACCGCCATTTCCATTTCTTTTTGCGACTATAACTTCGAATAGGATTTTTTCCCCAAGCCGGAACTTGACCTTCGCATCTTTTACACACTTCGCAGACCGTGAATATTACAACGAAAAGGCTTATTGCAATTATACATGATATTATTAAATAAACGAGAATTTTAATTACACTCAAAGGCACTACGAGTTGTATAAACTCGACGGAGGATGTAATTCCGACGTTCATCAGATTTAATCTCTGGGTCGTCTAGACGTCGGATATTCTTCAGTGAATAAAATATATATATATATGTATATATATATATAATATTCACTGAAAATTATTTTACCGCCTTTCATTAACGTTTAATATAATAATTTTATAATCAACTTAGGTATCGCATGGAAATAATTGAATTCCTCATTATAAATTCAATCCGACGGTAAATCAACGTTATCATCGGCTTCCGCATGGGGATTCGAATTCACGAGTGAATTTAACCCGGTTTCTCCGTTGCGGACGGGTGCAGGAATTCCACTTGTTTTCCCGTTTTTATACGCTCGAGTTCCAGAGACAATTTTCATATAAACACAAAACTTTTTCTTCTCCCCTTAATTCTCCTCATTCCACAAAGTTGTGTCGGTGAGCAGTGTTGCGTCATTCACACCTCCAGGGCAGGGGGGGGGGGGGGGGATTTCGCAACGTGTCATTTGCGTGCGAGAACGTTCGCGCGAACATGCGGATAAAACTTTTCTCTCTTATTTTCATATTTCCTTACCAAGCACTGCAGGTATACGTACAGCAGCTGAAACGTGTTAACAAAAGAGAAAACGGAAAAAAAAGTTGAACAAAAAATCATTAAAAGAATAGAGGTGATATGATTAATGTGATGTAAAAATGAAATTTTTTCGATTCGAGTTTTACACGACTACACGTCGTTCATTACGGTATACAGCGAACGTTCAATTCTTATAAAAATTCCTTCCAATATCCGGATAGCAAGACTGAAAACAAAATGATGATAGCGAAGCTGCAAGTAGCTATGAGATAAAAATTAAATAAAAATATACTAGGTGTGTGTGTATATATATATATGTATATAACGTTGCTTTTAAACGTTTGCAAAGAATAATAAACTTCTGTTATTTCGGAGGTGTATAAAATTATGCTGAAAGACTCAGTTTTGCGGTATCTCTCAGCAAGAATGGCAACAACGGAAACGGGGATATAATTCAGGAGGTTCACCCCGCATATACGTATACATACATATATACACACACACACACACACACATAGGTATATCATACTTATAAGCGAGGGAGAGAAGGTTTCTCCGGCGTGAAATGGAAGCAGATTTTGTTTCGAGGCAAAAAGCTCCGCGCGAATACGTTTCAAGAGGCATTGCCGGCGGTCGGCGCAGCCCTCGGGTGTCGTTGCAAAACAGGGAGGGTTTCACCCACCCGAGCGACCAACCTCGGACCGAGATAACGCGCGAACCAAAGGAGCAAGAGGGTGGGAGGGTGGGAGGAAACGCCCTCCACCCCCCCGTTACGTCACAACAGATGCCGATAACGCTTCTCGTAATAAAGCTGCTGCTGCTGCTGGTGCTGCCGGCCCTCATTCTCAGACGACCGGGAGGGGGGGGGGGGGGGGGGGGGGGCTATGGTTTGAAAAATGGCGAAAGAACGGCTCTCGCAAACTGCCGTCAAATTCATCCGTATCAATGAAATTGCGCGGAGCTTTCAACGCGTATACGGACTATTTTTTATTACAAGATAAATACATAAAATCTTTGGCTAAGAATAAAAGTCACATTTACACTTTCTCTCATATGGTCATAATATTATGCATACTTGTAAATTTTGAATTATTATAATGCATAGAAAGCTCCGCGTATATAGACTTTCGCTGGCATTCGGCTAATGAATCAAATCGTTTGAAATTTTCTTCGGATATTATAGGTATTTACACACATGTATAAGGTAGGTATGTGGTGATAAATACGTGGGTGTGTATGCTGTACATAATGTTATACTTGCAGTGTGTAACAGACGGTGAATCGTGTGTTTGTACAGGCGCCTGTACAAATCTCAGGTGAATGGATCCAGGTGCTACCAATGGCGCGATATCGTATACGATTGCAGCTCTCACTTATATAAGCATGATATTATATAGATGAGCGTAAATTTCTCAGTGCAAAATGATGCACGTGTGTATGTGTGTGTATATACATATAAGATCCGTACAGAGTGTGTTTCGTAGGGCTGAAATTTGTCGAAATACTTGATGTTCAAGGATTGAACAAATTGCCCTGCGAGCCTTTTGTAATTCAATTGACTTGTGCATTTGGAGGATATTTAAAAAATATTTGTATAACGATGTTAATCGAGTTGCCAAATGAAAAATACGTGAGAAAAATTACAGTCGATACAGTCCGAAGAAAACTGATTAACTAATTACTAAAGCGTAGAAAAGTAATTTTGAAAACGACATGGCAGAAATTCTCACCAACGGCTACTGCGTATTACGAGCTTCTAGGTGTTTCATCACAGCGCTTTGAACGTGGTTGAATTAAATTCTTTTGCAGGATTTTAGCATATTAAAGAAAGAGTAAAAGGTTCGGTGAAGAGGGAAATTTCATTGTAATTAAAAGAAAAGTGCAGACGCGTTAACTGCAAATGCTCGTACAAAGAGAACAAACGACGATATTACGATAATAAAAGTATGATAAAATATTATCAGAGAGAATCGGTAGTCACAAGCAACGTGCGTTAAAATGCGTGAAATAATCCAGAAAATAATATAGCGTGTCTAATGGCATAAGGTCATAACCACCAAAATGAGAATTTAGCGTCAAAAGGGGTGCAATTTTTTTTTTTTCACCATACATGCTGAATATGATAAAAACTTATGATTCAATTGAAATTAATCGTTTGTAAAATATAATAGCAAAAGTTAGTATGTTAGGCAAGTGCAACTATTTTCCGTTGACAAGTAACGTGGAAAAAAATTATTTTCAGCAGATACAACCTTATGAAATTGGTCGACATAGTTTTTTGAGATTGAATCGTTCTAAACAGAATGTCGTATCTACCGGTACATACGACCTTTCGCTCTCAATTAAACTGATACTCAATTTCAACGTTTCTTACAATATTTTCATGCTTTAAGCCAAATACGATGAAAAATAAATAAATAAAAAATATACGCCCTTTTGCCCTTTTCAACATCGAAGCGTCGTATTTAAATACGATGGCGCTTACGACGTTATGCCATTAGACACGCGATGCTATACCTGAGCGTTTAAGCGGAATATGCAGGACAGAATAGCGCTGGAAATGTCGCTAAACACACAAGGTGCATAAGCATACGTATGCACAGTAGTTGTGGAATATGAGCAACAGTGGTTCAGAATGCAGGCAACAACTGTGCAGCGAGCATTGTTATCAGCAGTTTCATTGTCTTCGGGCGTACGCAGTCAGCCGGGAGTTGAACCCCTTTAAAACACAATGCGATTCTCCAACAACGTCGGTATTGCAGAGTGTATAACTTCGTAGGTGTCCACAGGTACCAATAGTGGAAGAGACGATAATTGCATAGCCTGCCTGCAAGCGCTGGAAGACCTGACGACCACCTATGAGCTGCTGAGGTGGAGCTTAATTAAGGGCCGAGTAGGAGGGAGGGCGGGAGGGAGGGAGGGAGGGAGGGAGGGAAGGATCGGTGGAAAGGTAGGTATAAGGTATAAGGAGACGCGTTCGCTGCTTGCTGATTGCCCCGAGGAGAGTTTGACGATAATTAACTTTCTTCCACTAGTTCTTCGTTAGAAGAATAATACATGTATAGGGGCGAAATGGGCGACTGGAAAAAAAAGATTCTTTGAAAATTTCAGACCTTTAGTTTAAATTAAAAACCTTTTCCTTAGTTCGGGAAATTTTTTCGTATCTCGTCCATTTGATATTTCAACTATGTTCACTCAATATTCGTGTTATTTTAACATTATATGTCAGTTTAATATATCTTCTCTCAATTACGATTATTTAATGTGTAATTTTTAAATTTACGTTATTTAATATAAATATGATTAAAAACTTTGGGCATAAACGTAAAAGTCAGAGTTAACCTTCTCGAACATCTTTCTTCTGAACGTGTATTAGCGTTTATTCGTACGTGACGACTCCTTTCGGATCAAGTGATGCGAGGAAATTGAAGGTGTTACATTTCTACGAATAGAAAAAAAATATTACTCGAATACGCATCTTTGTTCGAAACAAAGTCTCAAGCAACGATGTCGAAGAAGAAGGGAAAGATTCGCGATAAATTGAAAGTACATGGGGAGAATTAGTTCGAGTGCGAGTCGCGTTAATGTGATCGAGAATCGATTAAGCAAGCTGCATTCACAGGGTTATTTAATGCCGAAGTTATTACTTTTCTCGAATAAGATGGGTAAAAGTATCTGCGTATTATCCTACCTATATTCTATAGACATATCGCAAATCGTTTGTGATAAACATATCGACTACGAAGTTTCTGTTTCCTTTCTATCCTTCATCCTCGTTTTCATCTTTTTATAGCCAAATTAAAAGGAAGTAGGTATAACAGCGTCTAGACTTTGTAGAAGGAAGGATCATCTTCGGCGAAAGGGCATGGAAAATTGCTGAGGTTCGTTATACCCTACGGGGAACAAAGAGAATGGATTATACGGTATTATATATACATATATATATATATATATATATATTGGATATTCGGGATATTTGAAAGTTTTTTCTCCTCTCTTTACGCTTCACTCTCTTCTTTCTTTTCTCATTTTTATCCAACTCTGTGAAAAGTCTACTTAACAACCCGAGGCGAATATTGCACCCAGCGGAAATTCAGCTGATGAGCTCGAAGGCCGTCGGGCTAAGAAGCTAAAACTTGAAGGTTTTAATTTTTTAATACTCTTATACTCGGACAGAGATTTTTCTCATCCACCCTCCTCATCCAGTTTCCAACGATCCCGCGATGCAGCGCTCCCGAATTACCAAAAGGTTTAAATTAACCCCGGAGTGCGTTAAGTTAAATTTTGGGGGGAGAAAAAAGAGGTTCATAATTTTCATTGAAAATGGCGCAGCCTCTAAATTCCGTCCCAAAATAACTCGGGTTAGACAGTTTGATCTCGACTAGATTATTACGAAATTTGGCAAACTCAGCGTTCCGGTGTTTTCGAGGTTGGTCAGTTATATAAACGTGAAAACTTGACAAAAGAGAAGAATAGCCTCAGTTTTGAGGAGCCAAATGTCCGCGGCTTTGACACGAGGAGAAGGTGAATCTTGTCGTCGCGATTGCGGGTATCTTTTATACCTCAGAGAACCAACAACCCGGGGGACATTTTTTTTTTTCAACAAAAGAGTATAAAGCCAGAATATAGTAGCTTCTAGTACTACGCGCTGTAGAGTTCCTCTTAGCTAAGAGATGGGAGAGAGGGAGAGAGAGTGAGAAAGAGTAGTTTACACGGAAGAAGAAGAAAGAAAAGAGGATGCGACGACCCTTTGTGACGGCTTCAAGAGCAACAAAGCTTGACAGACCGGATTTTAATTCCCAAGTAAACCTTGGCTCGGGAATCTTATGACATCGTAAAAGCGGAAGTTGCACACTTTTAGCAGTGCAATATGTACAAGCTACGAGATTCACCGATGGGACGCATACGCGAGGCGTGTGAAGAAAAAAAAACCCCAAAAAACCCCAAAAAACCATCGATCCGTCAAAACTGCGTTATACGAAAAACGAAAAGTTTTTCTAAGGTCTCATTTTTCTTCATCTCATCCGTCTTCTTCTTCTCTAAATTGGTAAACGTGAGGATACTGTCGATCGAAATGGTTAAGTCGCATCGCATCGTCTCCTCCCGATGCCGTCGAAAAAGAGAGACGTTAAAGTTTTCTCAATCTTTCAATGCGCTCCGAAGCTTACACATGGATATACGAATCCGTCCGTCGCCAAAGTCGATATACCTTCACGTTCGCGTAAAACGTTGTTACGTACGTGCGCCGTATGGATAAAATCATACATTTTACCACCATATATTTTATCTGTAGCATATATTTATGTTTTAATTCCGGACCATATTTAATAAACATGGGTAAATGATATTGCTATTTTGTTTAAATTATACGAAGAAATTCTTTGAATATTGCATTATAAATTACAGGTCGTATAGGGCGGTGGTGAAGGGTCAAGATTTGTGGGTGTAAACGTGTTTTGTAATCCGAGTTACATGAGCTGTGGAGATTCTCACGTTTGACAAATATTATACGACTCAAGTTTTGTTATGAAAATAATATAAATGTCGGATTATCCCGTATTACACATATGCATATAGGTATACACATATACACGCATATATTAATACAAGGATCAGAATTCCATACTAATCGGATTAACAACGTGAAATTGATATTTGATACTTTACCTCTAAATAATCACTCAAATTCAAACTGTATTCAGATTTTGAAGTTGTTGAAAAAAAAAATCAAGCGACAATTTTGATCAGAAATTTAAAAAAAAAAACGTAAGTGATGTGAAATATTTTTCTTCACAATTTATTCGTCAGATTTTGGTGAATTGTATCAGATGGAAAAAAGTGAGAATTAAAGCTGCACAATTACAATTGAGTTGAGATGAAAAATGCCTCAATGCCTTATCGTATAACTCAAATCTATATAAATTATTTTCTTATCTCTATAATCTATCGATTCGAAGAGAGGAAAAATCAAAACTCGGGTGGTGTATTAAAGAAGGAGGACGACGAGTCGACCGAATCAGGAAACGAGATCCCCTTTGCGAGGAACCACGACTTCCTCTCGCCCCGCCCTTCCGCCGAGCAAACACATACATACATATACACGTATACATATGTATATATGTATAGACAGTGGTTCTCAATTGCAGAGAGACGTCGACGCTGCGAGAAAACTGAGAATATCTATATAAGACGACGGTGCAGGTGTAGAGAGAAACTTGACTGGATTAAATTTCGCGAAATAGACAGAAATTCAAAACGAGCAAAATAAGGCGGAAATTAAAACCCACCGTAATTAATTCGTTTCTCAACGATCCTCGCGCAGAAATTTGCAAACTGCGACATGCTTCTCAAGACGATAAAAAGACATTTGAAAAAATCATTAATAAAATTATAATTTATAATTATACATTCGAAATACTTTGTTACACAAGTCTTGCCGCGTTCGCTCTGTGCGTAAAATTAATCTTCATCGTAAATTTACGCAACTATGAAATATCAACGTATATTATAATACGGAGAGAAAGTTGATTAAACTTGTTGAATGCTGTTGACAGTTGATCTTATGCAAATTTGCAAGGATAAATTTATGTCTTGAAGTATGTTTCGTTAGTTTCTTTCCTCTTCCCCCTTTCCTTCGTCAACATTTCGTAAATTCTATCACCGTTCGCCATATTCAACCGCATAACAATGTCGAAAAGGTGATTTAATATTTCTCAAAATACCATCACTATACAAACTGCAGCCAAATAAAATTCACCGTAACGTGTATCGCTGTAAAAACGAGAAAAGGAAATGTGAAAAGATCTTCGAATCCCAGTGCAGCTCCAGTGCAGCCAGAAGCCTTTGGTGCAAAGTGGCCTCGAGGGATCGCGCGAGTCTTGAGGACCGTGAAGAGAATTTCAGATACGCGTTTCTGGCCACCCCAGTTTGCCAACCACCCCCCCCCCCCCCCCCCACACCCCTCAAAATCCCAAGCAAGGGCTGCTGCAAAACCCACACTATTCAACCAGCAGGCGCTAGGCTTGTATACCTATACAAAAAGTGAAGGAGAGAAAGGCGATGCTCCATAACATGTACCTACATGTATGTATATTTTATACGTAGACATGCCATCTATGCGCACGAAAACCGACCAACCGACCCCTAAAATATACTATTTTCCAAGGGATCGCGCATGCCTGTTTGATGGTTCGCGAAAAGCGTGCGGGTTATTATAGGTAGGTATGTACAATGTACACGAGTATGTACATACTATACACATATAGAGTAAGGGGTGTAACTGTTCTGGGGTGGGTTAAGGGGGAAGAAAACGTACGCGGGGTATGATACACTATAAGGTAAACGTCGTACGGAGACCGTTCCGGGAACATGCGGTGGAAAATTGAAAAAATATTACATTCTAGTAGGTATGCATATGTATATATGTATATGGGGCATTCCAGGTCAATTCGACAAGGGTCTGACCCTCACCCTCTCCAATCTGAGTCTTAATGACCGGAGGTGTTTCGTTAGCCTAAAATAGCATGTCCGAATTTTTCTCAGATTTTTAGCAAGCCTCCTGACACCTCCCGACCCCTTAAGATAATATTTTCGAAAACGGTCAATCGGACATTTTTGAAAATTATGAAAAAAATTACATAAATTCTGTAGGCAAAAAGAAAAATATCCCAACCAAAATCGAAGTGGGCAGGCAAAACGGTAATTTTTTATCAATTTTTTTACTGAATAATTTTTTTTTTTTTCCAGTAATTTCGATTTTTTTCACATTTTTCAGGATTCAATATATTTTCCTATATAATCTATATAATCAATAAAATATATTGAATCCTGAAAAATGCGAAAAAATCGAAATTACTGAAAAAAAAAATTATTCAGTAAAAAAATTGATAAACAATTACCGTTTTGCCTGCCCACTTCGATTTTGGTTGGGATATTTTTCTTTTTGCCTACAGAATTTATGTAATTTTTTTCATAATTTTCAAAAATGTCCGATTGACCGTTTTCGAAAATATCATCTTAAGGGGTCGGGGGGGCGTCAGGGGGCTTGGTAAAAATCTGAGAAAAATTTGGAGATGTTATTTTAGGCTAACGAAACACCCCCGGTCATTAAGATTCAGATTGGAGAGGGTGAGGGTCACACCCCTTGTCGAATTGACCTGGAATGCCCCATATGTATATGTATATGTATAATAATATTCGTGCACGTTTCTGTAATACGTAGTACATATTTGTATCTGATATCGATACTCGTATCGATAGACGGGATATATATTCCGTTCCTTACTCTCCTTTTCTCGATGTTTGGAAAGAAATTTCCATATTGATATTTTCTAGGACAGATCTTGATATCGGAAGGTTGATATCATATGTTTATGTTAAACTATAATTATTTTCACAATCTCGTATTATTTTTTCATAAGCCACTGAAAATTGCTAGTAGAATAATAAGTAAGTGTGATCGAATTCAATAATAATATTACGCACCAGTTTTCACTAAGATAGGATTATACAGCGGTATCCGGTCATCTGTAACAACAAGAAAGAAACATAATTATACAAAGTATATATATATAGGTATGACGTAACAATATACTATATATACGTTATAAAATAGGTAACGTAATATTTCGAACGAGCATCGATTATTATTATAAAAGTGGCTCAGAGTGAAAATACGTAAAACGTGCCAAGTTGAATAACTCGAAACAGATTTCATTCCCATCGCGTGATTATACGAATAAAAAGTATACAGTTTACATTCAGTGGATATGAAGAGAGAAAATTCCTTCTTTACTTTCTCGCCTGCATGCAATTCCAGATATGCAGATGCAGATGCAGATGCAGACGAATGTCGTCGTGTAAGATTTTACGTATAACGTATGTATAATCCCCGTACGCGTAAGGTTTATACAACACAAGATACGAGGTAGGCGTTGTTCGCTTTATAATTACACTTCCTTCGTGGCCTTGCCGGCAAAAATCCCCGTCAGTTTGCAACGCGAGTAAAAAACTCGAACCAACCATGCAGACTGCGCACATGTATACCATCTCAGCTCCGACTGCTGGGATTTTTATCATCATTCGATGCAGTTTTTTCCCCCCCAAGTTGGATCTCTCCGCGGTCCGCAACCGGATTTCCAGCTCAGCTGCAGCCGGGAAGAGAATATCTCGGAAGAAGAAGAGTTCGTGATCAAAGTTGAACCTTATTTCATAAAATGAATAATTAAAATAATAATAATAATAATAATAATAATAATAATAATAATAATAATAATAATAATGAAGCCGTGGATGTGACAGTTTTTCAAAACGATTCTGGGTATCCGCGTGCGGTTATCAGCCAAAAAATTTTATCCCCTTAATTTGCAAAAATGATTCTATACGTATAATTCTATACCTGTAGGTAAGCGAAAACTAAAAATCAGTTGAATTTCTAATTTCCAATTTATTTATTTTTACACCGTTGCGAAAAAATATTTTCGAACCATGTGTTTCGCATCAGGTTATATAAACTCTGCAACCCACCGAAACTGCAAATCCAAAAAAAAAAAAATTCAAAGCCGGCCCTTTTTCCGCGCGAAAAATACGGAATATCATAAATCGCTCGCATATATTTAGTCAATCCCCAAAAATATCTCTTTCACCCGGCAGCAGAGATTCGACGTACATAGTAGTATCAGCGGCGAGAAGATCGTCGTATAAATTCATCTTCGATCCTCGTAAACGCACGGGACCGATAGATCCTTGAGTTAACGTTACCCCCGAGGAAAATAATAGTCCGAAGAAATAGAAGAAATTTCCCGATCCTCTTCACTCGGCATCGATTTTCGGCATGCTTTCGACTTCTGTCATCTCTTCTAATACAATTTTCGTTATTAGTTCATTATTCTCACCAGGTTATTCATCTTAAAGACGATTGCATCTGTAATTAATGATTTATAAAAAAACAATCTTACAAACTGTTTATCTACATAGAAACGATACGTCGCAAAGAGTGGAAATAACATGTGAATCGGATTAACAACCGATTTCGTAAGCGTCTAGTACAAGTATATATGAAAAGGGAAAAGGAAAAAAATGTTACACGAATAAGGACACGCTCTTACCATAGTAAGCCGATTATGCAGCGAGGGTTCGAGATGCGTTTGGTATAACGGACTCGACGGAATTTGGCAAGACCGAGAGGGTAGGTACATCAATTACCCTAAAACCTCCATCAAGGGGTCTGAGGTATGTCGTTTGCGGCGGCGTAAGTACTTTATTCGCAAATATCTCCGGATGAGGTGAAACCCTTTGCGGTTTACTTCAGTTCGCCCTTACTCTGTAAGAATCGTCAATCCCCGCCGGAAGTCTGGTATATAGTATACATAAATCATAACATACGCATGAGAAATGAATCCCGTTACATACGGTGAAAGAAAAAGCTCGAAACCATTTTCAAACGAATCAAATTATTATTTATGTATTGAAAATTAAAAATAATAAAAATTTGCATTTAAAACTTGAATCATTCATCGTTTTATAATTGATTTAATACACCCATTATTTATTGTTTATCGTATGTAGGTACGCATCAGTCGTAAACAGAGGTAAGAAGTAATAAATTAATATACCGTGTGTATCACGAATACAATCCAAAGGTTGAAAGCGTTCGTTCCCTCCAAACTACGGCACACCTACTATACATACACATAATACCTGAGGGTTCGCGGTATTACGAATAAATTATACACAATGCAATACATACACACGATGTCTAGACACACAACTGCGACTGTACCGATCGGACGGCAATTATATCAAAGGAATACTTTATATATCAATTTCCTCTCTCTGCGAGTATGATGATGGCGTATAATAAGGCATAATATATATATACACACATAGAGACATACGTGTAATAGACCTCCCATATGTATGCACACCAGCTGCACGGAGGCACTTTATGCGTTCGTGCCTTGGTCCGCGTATAAAGTCTCAGACATCCGGTACAATACCCTCCAATCCACTCCACTCCACTCTCTAAGGTTGTGATAGCTGCCGCTAGTTCCTTGCATTGTTCCAAGGTTCGTTTTACACCGCGTTAAACACAAGAAGAAAAGACAGAGACACGTTGTAACGTGTCCTGTACCACTCGTTTCTACCTTTCTAATAGTAAGCATCTCATTTCCTCGTTTCACCGGCGATCCGTTGTACACGCGTCTTTACACGTCTCAGATTCATTCATCAGTCAAATTTCATGTTACTTTTTTTTTTCATTTCTTTTTTCTTTTTTCTCCCCCACCATTCACTTTATCGAACAAAATGATACGTTTATGCATATATAATAATGATTTAAATATATTTTTTACGATTTGAACAAAAGAAAATATTAATAAACCGGCTGCAATGTTTGAAAGAACAAATGGCCGGATAAAAAGAGTCTTGCGAACTGAATTTAAGAGACGCGTAAGGATATTTATTTTCTTATAATTCAGGACGAGCCACAGCGGTGACGCCGGGAGTAGTTTTTCCTTCCCGTTTGATCCCGTTGCCCCATGCGAAGTTTTACATAGGCATATACATATACCATATACCTATGTATGACTAAATATAATACAGTCGTCAAAGCTGTCGGCGGAGAGCAATAAAACTTGAGGATGAGACAGAAACGTTATTTTCTATACATGTAATATATATATATATATATACATATATATATATATATATATGTATAAAATATGTGTAACGTAGGTACATACATGTATACGTAAAAAAGCGAGTGAGAATGAAATTGGAAGAAGATGAATATATGGTAACGTGGAAGAAACTCGCGGTGGGGTTAGTAAACATGTGCGATGTTGAGGTGGTGAAATTATATGTATGCAAGTGGCAGAGTCGTCATACATGATGCCTGGTGTTACAGCAGCCGAGCGGCTGTTCTCTGATTGTGAGTAAAGTTGCTCTCGACTCGACTCGACTCGACTCGATTCGACTAATTTCATATCCTTAAGAAGGGTTGTCGCGTGTCTGCTCTCGCTTGACAGGCTCGGTACTCACGATAGAAGGAAGAGAGAAAAAGAGGGGGAGAGAAAAAGAGAGAGAGAGAGAGTGAGTGAGAGAGAGAATGGTACATGCCTTGTAGTGTATTAACGACAGGCTCTGAAAGCTTTATGAACAGGCACATAATTATCCTTGAACAGGTAGAAATTATAATTTAAGCATAATTAGTTGCGAAGGCATGTGAGTAAGATAGCCGACGAAAAGTGCTCTCGTCTCTGTACCGTAATATACATACACGGTAGGCGTGTGACACGCGTGTAGGCATCTTTTCTCTTTTCTCTTCTAGTCAAGATAGTCTATACCTACAAGTTGCAGAGGACGAAGAAACGGAATATATGTATACCTGTGACTTTTTCCGTGAATCATGATGTTTGAGAGGAAAGAATTTACGAATAAAATCATGATTATATTAGATTGGATCTAGTTTAGGGTTTACAGCGCTTTTAAGACGAGTAATTAGCGAAAGGGAACGAAAAAAATCAAGAAACAGTAGACACATTTTTCGCAAAAACGGAGTACAATCGGCAACATTGCGATAACGGTGGTTCAGGTTTTTCAAAGAATTCATGGATACTTGACGATCGTCTATACTCTGACCGAATAAGTACGTGAATCAGCAATAAATGAATGGTCAAATACTCGCGTGTACTAAGCAATATTTATTCAATTTGAGTACAAATTTTAGTCACTGTAAAGACAAATGGCAAAAAGAATTACACAAATAAAATAAATTCAAGCTGCACTTTCGGTGAAACTTGGATAGAGACGTAGGTAGATAACCACTGTATAGATGTTTAATAATATATGTGTATTATAGTTATGTACAAGGTGTATATAGATTCTCAGTAAGCAGGATCGTTAATTTGTCGTCCGAATCGAGAAAGCGGCAATTTCTCCAACTCGGGCAAACCCTGCTTGTTTGATAAGGTTACACTTGCACCGTCACAACCGCACCCTCGAGTGTACGGCGAATAAGCAATTTTCCAACAAACGTGGTAAAATACTGTCAAGCGGAAGTCCGAGGCACTTTATAGTGTTCCGACTTCGATTTTCTCCCTGCACCTAATTCCTCAGACTTTATTCGAACTAAATTCGATTCCAAAATCGATCCACGTTTATACGATTGAAATAAAGTTGTTATAGAAAAGCAAAAAATGTATCACGTTAAAAAAAAAAAGAAAAAAAGAAAAAAAAGATAAAAAATTTATACAGTTCAGTTAATATTTTATTCGACAAACGTGTATATAAGTAATAAACAACTGTCACAGATACCTACACTGAAATTCCGTTGAAGAAAATAACAAGCTCGTATATTATACACCGTGCATATAACTAATATGTAGGTACTGTGGTTAATAGTAAAATCTGCTGTGGCGAAGCGATAGCGGATCAAGTTGGATGTCGAAGATAAAAAACACAGCTTTGGTCGTAAACACGAAACTTATAACGTGTCAAGTCCTTATACCTTATACCTTATACCTTATACCTTATACCCAATGGACGGAAGCGCGCGCAAACGTTTCATATATAATTCATAAGTGCGGTTGGGGCATTGCTCATATAACATTCATTCATTCGTTATAATATGCGTATACATTCGGTCATGCAAAAGCGTTTCTTAGAATAAGAGAAAAAAAAAGAGGGAGAGAGAGAGAGAGTGTGTGTGCGCATGCAAGTTTCTGGAACAAGATCCCATCGTCGGAAATGGCATGGATTATACATTTGGCGCCGGAATTCCTGAGCATAGCTCTCGACAGAGATATCAAAATCGAAACAAAAAGAAACGAGAAAAAAAAATTAAAAAAAAAAATAATGAAAATTCCCCTCCTGACACTCTTATCAGGGAAAGAGATAACTGATTAATCATCGCGTTATGAGCGAGCCTCACACAGTCATCGGTGTATCGAATTCCTGAGGCGAAATCAAACTTCAAACAATTCCACGAAAATGAAATGACACGAACGGTGTAATCGTTACGTGTATTTTATACCCGACGGTGATGCGAATATATACATATATATATATACAATATATTATACATACCTCTATAGTCATTTGAATTTAAAACGGTGAAACAGATACGTTTCATTAAGGCGAACCACCGCACAACCGTGGGTGAATTTAAATTCATACCGAAGCCCAGAAGCGAGTGGCTTTTTGCACAAAATTCGAACCGATGAATACGCTATGCGATAGCGATATTTACTCTGTCTGAAATCCCGTATTTGCAGTGTACCTAATAACGGTACCGAAAAATAAAAATTTTTCTGTTTTTCATCAATTTCTGATCAAATTTTGACGCCTATGAGAAATAAGATTTTTTGCAGCGTTATAGACAAAAAAAAAAAAAAAAAACAAATCAAATAATCCAAATCAAGTAAAATATTATAATCGTTTCAACAGAGTGTCAAATAAATTTTCACACCGCATAAACAAGGAATATATTATACAATAATATATAATAAACTTTTTTCCTTTACGCGCCTCGCGAAATAGGTATTCAATTGATTCGTACATTCAATGAATCTTAATACGTCTTAATTCCTTATAATTGCCCTTGAATATATCTAGACCACTTGCTATCTATTAGACGAATCTTTCCAGTTATACATACACACGATGACATGCATCAGACACGCGAGAAGTTGGTAAAATCAATTGCAGTTGAAACATAAAAAAACCGGCTGCCCGAATTAATCTTATCGTTATAAAATATATAGCAGACCGTAATAATAACAATAATAGTGATAGATTGTTTTCGCATTATTCAAGTTTATTGTAATATCGCATATATAGCATATATGCATTATTATTTAATTTTGAAAACAACATGCAATAATGTATCAGTAAATTGATTTTCATTTCTTTTTCTAAATCCGTTCCACCCACATATCGGCCTACCAAATGTATGCTAAATAATAATAAGTGCATAATTCGGTTAACGTAAAACGACGTGCGAGAATGTGAATTATAATTTTCAACTATCGATTTCAGGTTGCGGTAGCCGAGTTTTCGCTGTCCAGGTCAATACTTCGGTACGAAATTCCGTCGATAGACGCAAATGTTATACGTAATATAACAATAATGTATGAATAAGGTAAACCGAGTAAGTTTTCAACGATAATATTAATTTATATAACAACGCGCAACGGGTTGATCGCCGTGTTTCTTTGCCATGCATTTCCGTTGTTTTCCACGCTTTTCCCTTCATCCCAGCATCCGGGAAATCCGCACGATATTTCTCGAACAATGGATCATTCTCTTCATCCGTTGTTTTCCTCAGCTGTTTACCCAGTCATATAGACAAAGTCCAAGTCCGTAAATCTACGGCTCTATACGACTCTGCAGAAATATAATTCCTCTGCAACGATAGATAGGTATACCTATATACGTAGGTATATCGTACCTACGCTTAGAATTCAGTGTCAGTTTTGCAAATTCTGCACCGCTGTACAGTGAATGCAAACTTGCGAATTGAACTTTAAAATGCCGAGCTCGCAAAAGTTACACAGTGAAGTAGAAAAGAAGGAAAAAAATAAAACTAAATAAATAAATAAAGAGTGTACGAAAATTAACCACCCGTGAAACGAGAGTCTGACTGATTTGAATACAGGCAATGAGTATATAGCTGTATATACGTATATAGAAGGGCCTCAAGATAATAAATATTGAATATTATAATTCATGGGTGCATAGAACCGTGGAGGAATATATAATATGCAGATATATAACAACGCGACTTGCTCTATAACAGCGTTGACGGAGAAATAATTATATGCACAAAACCGGAGTGCAACGATTGCGAATCGAGTTATTGTACGAAGGGTTCAGGTTGAACAGGCTCGACGCAAGATTGCTACTGCACTTCACTCTGCCTTGCAATCAACCCGTCAGTCGGTCAATCAAGTGTGGAGGGCGCGATATAATGTCGATAAAATCAAGTAAGAATGAAGAAATGAAAGAAAGAAAGAAAGAAAGAAAGAAAAACAGGAAGCAACGAGTGGGGATGAAGAAGTAGAGAGGTCGAAAAAATAGAATGGAGACACTATCGAATTTTTCAAGAAATGAAAACTTAATTTATATATAGTTGTTAACAAATGTACAAAGTCAAGAAAAATCAAACGGTTAGAATACAGATTGTCAAAATGTAGAATCTTGGACTTCCTACATTTTGATAATTCTACGAATTACATTTTCGTCTTCTTAAAAATTACATATATATGTATATATACATATACATTTTTATCCTCCTACAAATCAACAATTCTAATTATTTACCACCACCTAAACCAACGACGTTCGCATTGATCTAAAAATAGTAAACCCCAAACTGTATATATATAATTCATTAAATATTATAGTTAGTATGCAACATCGGTATAGTATTGAATATTCTATATTATAAGTATGATCTAATCAGAGAGAGAGAGAGAGAGAGAGAAAGAGAGAGAAAGAAAGAGAAACCTAGAGCAATAAATAGGCTTATGAAAATGTCGTGTCTATTTTTAACCGACGTATGCCAAGCCGCCAATTTACACGTGTGTTATTTATAACATATAATATCACCTAGGTATATATATATATATATCGGTAATTACGTTCCCAGTATATAAGGCGTGTCTTTATTGCCTGAATCACAAACACACACAATCACACACACACACACTGTGGAAAATAATCATTCAGCATATAATATGTATGTACGAGTGTTTAAAGGGAGGTAATTTTCTCCTTCAAGACACACCGAACAAGACCGGAAGTTCGAAGCAAACTTATATATATGTATAATTGCGCAGCGTTTTCATTCGAGTGTGGACAACGCCTAAAGGCGTATGAAGTTAGAAGTATGCATCACAGACGCGTGTTACAAGGGATTGGTCGCAATGTCACCGTGTGACAAGCACACGCATGGCTATACGCAGAGCTTGTACGACGATATTATATATATATATATATATATATATATATATATATATATATATATATATATATATGCTCATCAAGTAAAGGTTCTCGTTTTTCATTAATTACATAACAACAACATGCTTGCAATTAAAAACAGTCAAAAAAATTTACCGACTTTTCTCAACACCAGATTCAGATTTTTTTCCCCGGACAAAATGCTAAGTATCGATCACGATCACGATCTATTTAATGGCGAAGAAAAGTAATTTATATATACATTCCAGCTTAAGCACAGAAATATTTAATGAAAAATTATTTTGTTACATAAACGTTCAAGGCGAACATTTTCTAACTTATTTTTGTCCCTAACCATTCGAGGGATTCCCTGACTGTTCCCTGATTTCCAGGTATTCCTCGATAAACCCTCGATTTCTTCATCCTATTAGTGAATAATATAAAAAATTCTCTACATCACTTTCATCCAACGACTAGTAAAAAACTATGTATACATCATCGCGTATTTATGGATTATAGAATCGAGTTATATATATATATACCTATATATATACAACATATAAATAATTGTAATCGAACTAAAGATAATACGAGATAAAGTGCCAATTACTCATCTTCTATTAAGCAATTACTTCCTGATAATAATTAAATTTTTATCAATCAAAAAAAAAAAAAATAAAAACATAAATAACAGCTAAATCGGTTGTGGTATATATGCAATATTAGTATATCGTCGAGTTCGAGTCGTTCATTCACGGTGCAAATGTGCACGCAATTGCTTTCAATTCAATTCTATTCTACGAGGCACTGCAGCTCGCATTAGCGATTGCACTTGCTAATCGAGAACAGCGATCTCCGGGCGTTGACAGCTACGGCTTTGCTGCACGTCTGACTATGACAGAAATAATATTGCTCATTATCGCAGTGCATCGCACTTGTCAACTCGGGACATGAGGGGTAATTTTTCTTAGGATAGAATATGCCGGGCTCATCATACAGTCCGAAGTGAAACATATTCAAAAGCAGTGACTGATTGTGAATCGCAGTGTAAGTTAAGACGAGACAAAAAGTAAAATTTGGTTTGTTTATAAAAAAAATTTTATCACAGCTGGATACCAGTTAATTTCAAAAGTGTTAAATAACAAATTACCAAGACATAAAAATTTAAATTTATGAAAACTTGCGTTCTCTTGATAATCAAGAATTTCAATCGCAATTCACAGAACAAAAAAAAAACATTAAACGAACTCTGAATCAATGAACATTGGACAAACAATACGACAATTACGTTGTATTTTTTTGTTATTTGTATGTTATTCCAGGCTAAGAAGATCGATCCTCGTAGAATCAACGTCAACCTAATCAATATCACCTCAATTCACCATCTGAACATTAAATTTTTATTTCTGTCCAAACAAATCGGAGATTTCAAGCGTACCTTGGAGCCTTGCAAGGTATAACGATGCGAATCGAGAATCGATTTTCAATATATATTTTTTCCCGGTCCTTCCGGGTGATGCTGCTCATGTCATTAATACATCAGGGGCGTAACAAGCGCTCCAGGCGTCCTTTCCTTCTCCCTACAAGTAGACCGGGGCGACAGGATGTCCGCGGATGATCATAACTTTTGAAGGATGCGGGAGGTTTCAAAATTTCGGAAAGGGATCAGGTCGAGACGAGATGAAGCCCGCGAGACGTCGTACGTCAACCCCAATAAAACATCCCCCGATATACGAACGCCTGAGGCCGGCCGGAAGACTGACGCTCGAGGTTTAAAATAATTTTCAATATCATGAAACACGTGCAAATGAAAAATTGACCGATCAAGAAGTAAATATAATTTCACTTCATCGATGTGTGTAAATTGCTTTATTATACATAATATAGAGCACAGTTCAGTAAAAATAATTATGCAATAACAGAGGGATAAATAAATTTGTAAAACAAAAATCAAAAAAGAATAGAAAAAAAAGGAGAGACCGAGAAAAAAAATTGTGCGATGTTTTCTCTATCGTGTAATATGTAACAAATGTAATAATGTGGAGCGGAATAAAAATCTGGGTTTCTCGGTCAGGGGATGGAATTTTTATTATGTATGTATTGTACATATTACAAACTACGTGCGAGAGCATTCGCTTCGCGTTCTGCTCTCTGCCGTGTAGTTTGTGATGGTAATTCCATCGGGGCATAAAAATATTTTTACAGCTTTGAACTATAACCAAGAATAGTCACGAGGTTGAAGTTAGTTAACGTTAACCTGGCTAAAGATTACAAGAAAAAAAAAAATGTTTTTTTGCAATTTTAGAATGATTTTGAGGGAGTTTGTTTTTGAAAATATGAACACGTTCTACTGTATTGAGGTTTTTCTGAAATTTCAAACAATCCTAAAGTTGGGATAAAACAGTTTTTTCTACACGTCCATCCATCGTCACGCTAAAGTTGCTAACTTCAACCTGATGAATAGTCCTACGAAAGCTGTTCTTTCTACAGACGTTTTACGAGAAGCAGCTTTTTTGTTGTTGCAAAATTTTCTTCCGATCTATGCAGCTGAGCCACATGACCCGAGATTATGCAAGCTTTCGATTTTGTGACGGGAGATTTGTTTTTCACCATAAAAACTTTCAACGAATTAGTATCAAAATCTAAAAATTTATCCGTATTTACCGACAAATCCAAGACTTTTCTTTTCGACACTTTCGCACATTTTACGCTTATACAGAATTAGGTGTGCAAATAAAAAATTTCATTAGTATCGTCAGATAGATTGACGAAAAATAATTAACACTTGTTTTTCTTTTTTCAATTCAATATTCATTAACAAAGATATAGGAAGTCGAATTCCGCGTGACGTCATATGTTACACACTTTTCACATTGTAGTATATCTATATCTAAGCACATTCTGACGTCACGCGTTAATTTCACGCGAAAAAAGAAAAAATGTCCAAGTGTCAATTATTTTTCATTTGCACACCTAATTGTTCTACGCTGGTCATTATACAGAAACAACCTTGACGAAGACTCAAGGGCCAGGAAAATGGATCTCGACCAAGAATGCCAGAATTACGTAAACGTCATTAAACCGATACGTGACATAGATGCGTGTATTTCGGAGATAGAGAGAGACTCGAGTAGGAATTACTTACTGTCAGACATGCACGCGCTCGAGTGTAACTTCATTTTGATCCTTTGATCGTTCATCCCGCGATTTGATATCCATGCAGGCCTAGCAGCCGCTTCGTATGGTTTATGTACATACCTACGCCTATACCTATGCCCCTATCTAGGGTTATGGGATTCCCATGAGGTAAATACTGTCCGTCAAATGATCGTTGCATTACAAGTATTACAAGTATTACAACGTTTACATCTCAACGTCCAATTTGAAATTTCAAAACTGTTCTGAACATTCTCCGTTGCAGAAATATATCTGCCATGCTTCTATATCATTATTATAATCCTAAACCACACGAACATGCATTTATCTGTAAACCATAAAAATTTTAAGAAACAAACTATATACCATCTCATTATAGTTCTATATACTAGACTTCGAGATCACCAGATCTGAAAATCAATGCGTGCGTCTTCGCTTCGTGAGATACTGATCGTTTCACTCTGGATTTTGTGATCTGAATTCAGCAAGATGATACAACACTAATTGTAAAATGCGGTAAGAGTATAAAATTGAATTTAAATTGTCAATTGCTCGGTTTAATGTTATTTAAATCTTACAAAAAACAAAAAGAGGGAAAAAAAAACCGGAATGCAGAGATTATTATTGCCGATTATTTGTATAAACTAGTTATTGTTAAGGAGACGCCATGCATCGACTTGTGCTACATGACGACTAACAGCGTGTAATTCTTTGAAAAGCGTGGCTTCTCTTCATCTTCTCCCCGCGCGTTTAGAACCATGAAGCAGGAAACCACTATTTGTTTAACCCAGTTCTTGTGGCAGAGCAGGACCGCGAGCAGAAACCTCACCTTCTCTCTGCACAGGTGAACCTGAAAGTCGACTAGTGGTGCACCTTACATGCACAATGCATGTGCAGCTATACAATAACAGAGCATACGCGGTACTCGAGTAAAACGGGAAGAATGACGCTCCACGGTTGAGGAAGAAAACATCAAGAGGTTGCTGCTGCTGCTGCTGCTGCAGGGGGATAAAAATGTTGCATCAAAGAGGTTTGCAGACTTTTTGACAATGTTATTACGAGAGATAGTAGTACGCGTACGTACACTGAGTATTTGTCAAATTGTTAACAAGTGATAATTATTTGAATAGTAAAATATAAGTTCAGATAACAATGTGATTGCTTCAAATTGCATGGAAATTGTTTAAGTGTGGTAAAAAATCGTTCAATTTCACCGTACGATAACGAGATTACAAGTATTTAATTAATTTTCTACCCTCGCGTTCGACGGAATTATTATATAAATATATATATATAGGAGTATTTAAGATTTAAAACACCCGCCGCTTTTATAAATTTCTTTTTTCCAGCTTAAGAGTAAAGGTATAATAATAATAACTCAAGACTTGTTTTATATAGAGAGCTTTGTTTTCCGTTCACATCCCGTCAATCTCTCTTCATCTCTCTATTTCATTGTACTCGGTAATGTGTAATTACATATACGTATAGACACACACACACACATGTGTAAAAGAATTGTCGGTTTCCTGCACATCAGCTGCATTCGCCAGTGATTAAAGCTGCAGAGTGTATCCCGACTTTCGTACGTCGACAGGTATTATATTCATGAAATTGCATTCTGTCATAGAAATTTAATAATGGAATTAGAACGAGAGATGAGAATGATATAATGGGTTCGCTGATTGGATAAATCAACTAATCGATATTTCAAACTGCAAATATACAATTATACATATACTATATGTACACTATACAATTATACATATAGCAAAGCTGAATTATTCATACGTTGCACGATGCCGTGCTATTTTTGACATATATTCCGCCGCCATCGTCCCAATTTTACTACAAACAGCAGCAGAGAAACATTTAGGTCACAAACATTTAGATCATCACCACCGTGATAACAATTAAACTTCGAATTCGTATCGACGTCATGATTTACCGTATAAATACCAAAATTCACCTATTTCCAGAAATAAACTGACTAAAATAATAATGACGATGACAATTAAAGAACAAAAATGAAGAAAATAGAAAAAAGAATAGAAGAAACTTTTGTCTTTTTCTATCGTCAAAGTGAAAGAGTTGAGAAAAAAAGGTTTTCGACAAAAATAAAAAAAAATCTCGCTAGTGGTTATTTCGAGAATATGTATATAAATAAACGCGGAAGCAGAGAAATCGGGTTAAAGGAAAAAGCATTCAGAGAGCGCTCGACGTCGTACGTCGACGGCTTTCAGTGCAGTACCTAAACCTACACAAAGCGTATATAAGACTGCAGTTTGTTCGCGGAAGGAGGAGAGGCGTAAGTTAAACACGCGAGTTGGGGAGAGAAAACGAGAAGAGAGAGAGAGAAAGAAAGAGATTCTCTATTTTTGAAAGAAGGATCGGGTAAACAACCCATGCCAACCTGGTATTCTACACATCGAGAAGAAAGAAAACGTGCCGAGTAAGCGAATTGCATTAAAAACCGAGCCTAGAGATTTATATGCAGCTAGGCCAATTGCTGCACTAGATTTGCCCAACTTGTCGCTTTTCTCCTCTCTCTCTCTCTCTCTAGGCGTTGATAAATAATGGGACGTTATGTGTCCTGAACGCGTTTCAAAAAGCGTTCGACAATTAAAAAAAAAAAATTTTTTCTTTGATTATTGCTTATTGTCAGCAACACGTGCGTATTTTTCATATCAAACCCGCAATACAGTGTCGAGTCAAATACTAATTATTCACAATTCATTACGCACCTAACGAATGTTCAATTCGAAATAATTTCAGCAGTGTAGCAGCGTACAATTTTCCGTAATATCGTTTGATTTGATTCTCTCTAATTTGTAACCGCACAGCCCTGCGAGATTTTAATAAACTCTTTCTAGCGATTCGAAGTGTGCTAATTTACCAACAGAGAAAATTATATGGAATCGATGACGAAATAGCTAACACATATACCGTGTGACCAGAAATTTTTTTCAAAATAAACAAGTTTGAAACTTTTACAAGAGATGGAAAAAATACAAAAAAAAAATAAATAAATAAATCTAATTTCAATAAAATAAATATTTCATATTTTCTTTACAGCGAACAAATATTTTTTCTAATGAAAACTGAAATAAGTGGCAAGATCAATTAATATATTATATATATATATACCAAATAAATGTAAAACATTAAATAAACGAACCCGCATATATATAAGTACATAATGAATAATAGAATCAGTATACGCACACAGTATACGTATATATTTGCGTGGCCTGAATGATGACACAACGTTGGCGTCTCGTCAACTCGTTCAAACATTGAGCTGACTAACTTCCGCGCCGTGCGTTCATATCGTTAATTCACGGTTTTCTCTCACTTTGTTCACGTTATATATATTTATACTACATATAATATTTCTCGTTTTTCTTTCCCATAAGCTCCTAGAATCGTGCGCGTATATTGCAGTTGCTGGAAAGAATGGTAAGAAAAAAAAAATAAAAAATAAAAATGAAAACCTCATACTACAAGATATATTCCCACCTTTGTTCCTCATCGTCAGTCATACACTCTATACTATAGTACGATTGTAACTATTTTCTCTATCGTACCGAATAATATTCCCACAGTACCGCAACAGCGACGAATGTCACACAAGTAGTCATTGTGTCTGCTGCAGCTGTCGTGCTTTACGATTAAGGTCAGATCCAACCTCGGAGTTGACGATCAGTAATACTTACGTAGCTGATCCTCCGAGTGACATACATTCAAAAAGCAATCTCCTACATTTTAAACCGCCTGATCAATAACGAATACAAAATTTCTCAATAAAGCAACAATTTTTCGTCACTTTATATACTTGTAATAATTTAAGATAAAATTGTTGAAATTCGTAAAGTGCATGCATGCATGCATGCACACTATAGTTACAAACCAACAGATGCATTATATATATACATGCTGCATTCCAACTGCACCTGTGTAAACCGGCAGCAAGAGGTATAATGTATATGTATATATATATATATATATATATATATAAATAATAAGAAACTATTGCACGAATGTATTATAGAAAGAAAACGGGGATATTCGTCAAGCTGCATTGGTTAGCAGCTCGACGCAGAGACAGGATGGTGGTGAAATCCTGCGGCACACCAGCAAAACCACCACCACGTGGGCGATATGGGCACATGGCTGCGTGCAAGTGAGTCTGACAGGAAGTAGCCGAGATATGCAAGATTGCCAGAGATACTAGATAATAGACGACATAGTAAGTAAGCCCAGTCGTTAAGTGACACAACTGTAATAATAGAAAGGCCCAACAGTCTCTTATCGCTTTAAATGACTCGAGGGGCGGCTATTAACCCGGCATAGTAAAACAACTTATAGCTGCTGCACCGCATCGTAAACCAGTAGCTAGAAGTATAATAATTGACTCGGTATGGTTGTATTTCAATATTTCAACACTTTCCTGATTTTTCTCTCTTTCACACAACGTGCGCCAATAATAGAAACTACCTATAATTTACCATTTACCGCGTGTGTGATAGAATAAAAAACTGATATTACATACGAGACGTGGGCGGTTAATTTCAACTTTAATCAATAACGCGGTGTGAATTGGTCTCTAAAAATTATTATTATCGTTAATATGATTATTATTTTACTTCCGGAAGCCGGTCGAAGTGTGTTAACATCATTAGGCGATGTCGGGTTGTTGTATGGTCGTTGCTCCTAGATTCTAGCCGAATGGTCACACGAACCGTATCATTTTACACACTCGCTTTAATCATTAAGATTTTTTATTATTATACCAGACTCGTGCATACATTATTAATACTGGAACACAAGTAAGTAATAATACACATATTCGTTATACCCAAGAGCTTAATCACTTATCAATTTTGACCTATACCGTAGCATGTGTCAGGATACATGTATATACTATATTAAATTTTTTACTTTGCACAAGAAAGCACAAGTAATATAGAGAATAAAATTTTTCAAAAACTTTGAGGTGTAGATTTATGATGGCGACGACGATTTAAGGTGCGACATAATTGGCTTAATGGAATTCAAAGTAGACTAGATAGCCGCTGCTGCTGCTGCTGCTGTTTATTAATGGGAGTAACAGCTATTACTATCTTTCTCTCGCTGAATAATCGAACTACATCAGCCACCGCTGGGGCAAGTGTATCACACGTACCTATACGTATCCGGTTACAGATACCTGCACTGCACCTAACGTAAGTATAAAATTTACATCTGTGCACTATACACACGACGACGCGACGCAGGGTATCAAACGTCGTTACAGAGCTCCTTCAAATCCTCAAACGAATCGACATATCTGCATAAAAATTTCGACAAATTCAATTCGGAGCGATCAATGAAATGTATATATATATATAATCAAATTTGCACAATAATATTCAAGATGTTTAATGAAAGGAGTGCCGAAAGTAGGAAAAAATAAGAAGAAAAAAGAAAAAAAGAATCCTCGATTAACTGGGATTATGTTATTTGGATCGCGGATATAGAGACGCGACCAAGCCCGTGTCTTCCTGTTAAAAGATCAATGTAGATATGTAAGGTTGCGTACCTACGACATATACATGCGACGTATATTCTATTCGGCGAAGTTCAATCTCGGTAAAGTCGATGGACTGACAATAACGTTTGCCAGTCGATTAGGCGCCAACAACCGGCCGAGCCTTCTTGGCTCATCTCGTGCACCAATATAATACATATAGGTATATATATACGTATAAAGCAATAACACATAACTACAACCAGGTGTATAATAGAACAGTCATTGGGGTTCTCTGATATATCGCGATAGGAACAATCAGTTATTAACATATTGATCACGACGTTAAGATCTGACGTAAACGGTTTTGTCCAAGCTTTGTTTCTTCGTCAATTGTGAATATTGTTTTATTTTCTTAGTCAACCCTTTCGATAATCGAGTATTTTCTTTTTTTTTTTCAAGACAAGTTCCATTGCATTAAAAACTTTTCCCGTTTCACCTTATTTTGTGCACACACGTGCAGCAGCAGCAGCGACGAAGTATCGTATCAGTTTCTAATTACATTTCTTATTAAAGTTCGCTTTCGAGCGTAACCAGCATTACGTCAGACGGGAGAGGCCAATTACGTGATTGACAAACATACATACATACATACATACATACATACATACATACATACATACATTCATTATACATCATCCTGTGCTCTCGAATACTAATCTGCGGGTATAACAGAAAATTTTCGCCGTATGTAAACATTACAGCGTTTCTACAAGTTCGAATACCGTGACGATAATCAGGAAAATGTAGGGGGAAAAAAAAAAATACCACGAACGCGGCGCACGTGCCTCGAATGATTTCTAATCGTTATCCGATTTCATAATATACACCGTGGTTTTTAATTTTATCATTTGCAGCCCTCTTTTAAAGCCGGGTCTCGTTGGATTTTCTTACAGAAATTAAAGTGGGATTCCATCAACGAACCGAAGCGAATGGACGCGGGAAACGAAGTTAACTGGTAGAAAAAGCTCGACAGGAGAGATCATCAATGACAAATATCGACAGTTAGCTCAAGAGGTTGAAACCAGCGGTAGAAAAAAAAGTTTCAAGTTTTACTTCCATCTTTTTGTTTTTTCAAAAAATACAAAATTTTTCCTTCCATTCTTTTGCCACCCATCCTCATCGCTGTTTCAAGGATTCTGTGATATAAATCTCGGCGATCTTGGCGCTGGCTGCTTCAGACTGCATTTGGGTATATGGTTGTAGGTAGCAGAAAATCAGCTTAAGTTCGTAAAAAGAAAAGAAAAAAAAAAACAACCTGAAACGCATTTTCCACCATTCCACTCGTCCTCGTCCATGGACGTCAAGCAGACAGTCAGTCAGTCGGCGCTATTCCAGTAGAACTTGTGGGTTCGGATATCTCCGTGTTGATTCGTCGAATAATTATTCATGTCTATCGATTTCATAATGGACATAACTTATTTACATGCAGGATTGACGTCTCTTATACCGAGCTCTTGCTATTCTGATCCACTGATTATATTTTCACCCTGTATTTGAACACTTGCCGAGGTTCCCACTGTGTCGAGCAATATATAATTCAATATTTCAAATTCATTGAAAATATGAACCATAAAATTTGTTGTTCGATCCGTAGTTCGAATCTCCACATCTTGTCATCACAACGGATTGAATGATTTTCTGCCCGCATTATTAATTATTATAGTCAGAAGAAAAATTCAACAAGTACAGTATGCACAGGTATATCTATCTAAAGGTCTTCTTGCATGAAATAAGATTGTAAAATTAGTCAAACCTCGTAATTAACTTCGAATCAGTAGCTAGATATATAATATATATAATATTCATTCAAAAAGTATATCCATATATCAATAACACAAACAATCGATGTAAAACGTCACGGTTATCTTTAAAAACTGTATAATATATACAGTCATACATACGCGTATTACCTACATTTATTCCTCTTACATAAACGGTTTCAATGGAAACAAATTTACGAGTTAAATATATATGTTTTAACTACTTGAAATTCCCCCTATATATAATACATACATATATATATATACGTATAATCCTAATTCCGTTGACTACGAATACGAGAGTTTAGAGGATGAAATATATCCGTCGTAGTTACGCAATGTTCCGATTTATACTTTCGTACAAATTTAAACACTCTCTTCGATTTAATACGTCGTCATGATACGTGCGCGATAGCGACATAAATAGTATAGAGGAACCAGCACAAGATTTTTTTTTATCCAAATCCGATTCGCTTTTCGATCAGCGCCAAGTTAAATTATTATTATTATTATTATTATTTTTATTATATGTACACATGAACAGAACCAGATTGATTCCGCGTCAATTACCCACTGCAGGACTATACACCAGACGCAACTCCCGAGTCAATTATATAATTACGTACGATCGTACTTACGGTGAATACCTAATGTCCGTGAGAGATTTTTCCGAACGATGTGGTGAAAGAAGGGGTAAAAGAGAGAGAAAAAAGTAAAAAAAAAGGAGAAAACCTTAAATAGATAGACAAGGTGATCGCCCCGTGTAAGGCGGTATCAAATCGATTCTCGGACCAAATATTCCCCCCGTATAATTCCCAAGAGGGTGCCTCGGATGGATGCCGGGGGGTTTCAAGTGCCCCCAAAGCAGTTAGTCATACTGTCACCCGCCTGCGGCAGCAACGAGTCGCGACACACTTTTCTTTCGCTCCTCGTTCATCGATAAATTCAATTTCGATTTCCCAGCCAGCTGCTGCTGCTGTTGCTGCTGCTGAATCGCAGTTGCAGAACACGGTGCGCGGATCATATTCGCAAATTGGTGGGGCTAGAGATAAACATGTGGATGGAAAGATTGAGAAGTGAAGGGTCATAATGTGTCAGATTTTTAAAAGATGTGAAAATTTATTCAGGAGATATTTTCAATTTATAACGATTTGAATTTTGTCATTGTATAAAATTTTTTAACCTTCCCACATTTCGACTTTTCTATTAAATTTCGAATTGTATATATATATATATATATATATATATATTCTAACTCTTCTATTTCCTCATTTTTTTACATTGTTACCCCCGGCCGGAATATAACCTTGCAGCAATTGACGATACATGACAAAAAAATCTATGATATTTTTTCAACAAAACAATTTTCCAGAGAATTCCCTAAACCCACATTTATCATTATTATGTACTTGTACGTTATATCCGGCACGATTGCGGTGTTTTCCAAATAAAGACACTGCGAAGCCGTCACGCAACGGAATCCCCGCGATGCTTATACAGGTATATCTCTAGACTGCTGTAGAGTTTCTAGACCTTGGACGACGCTCAGGCAGGAGAAAATTGTTCGAAAAAGGCTCGCGTGGGATTCGGAATCAATTATTCAAAGGTAGCTAGCGAGCTAGCCAGTGTTAGGTCTGTCCCTCGATGATCCGAATCCGTTTACTATCGATAAACGTTACGCGTTCAATTTTACTTTTACACGTTACATTGTACGGCGCAACGCGTGAGAATTCATTTTGTTTATAGTATACCCCAAATTTTGATTGAAAGTTTATTTACCTAGAACCTTTATTCATATCGCTATTGGGCAAGAGAAAAGAAAGATAAAAATAAAAAACGAGAATTATCGCTGTATTCGCAGCTGCACAATGTTAGATAAAGTTGATTATTTTTTTTCAACAAAACACGTATCACACTCTATACAATTATAAAGAAAACAAAAATTAATTTTATTGAATTGAATATAACAATGAAAGTTCGAAATGAAATCTTGCATCATTTCAAAAATAATGTAACAATAACGACAATAATAATAGTAATAATAATAATAATAAAAACAAAGGAATAAATAATCACCTATCATAACAACTTCGTGACCGGATCTCGAACGAACTAACGATATTTGCAGAATATCTTGTTAAATCCGTACAAACGGATATCTGTAGGGAAAAGAAAAAAAAGGCAAAATAAAACGAATGATTCGCGGAACCTCGAAAAAAGAATGATACACGGTGGTGGTCTGCATTCCTGGTGAATTGGTCAGCACCATCTCCCTCATCTCTCTCCACAGCCTTCATCTTCTTTCTCAAGTTCGTCTACCTATAGCTGTAAGCAAGGCACAACAGCTGGTGCCCGTTGTCCCTGACTCATCCTAATCTTCGTACACTTATCTAGCGGATCTAGTCTACCTGTAGGTACGCAAAATACCTGGAAGCATACATACACGTATGTTAATATTATACGTTATTACACAAACTGCAGTTTGCTCTGTGATTTCGAACAATCCATCTGTCGTTATTTTATTTTCTCATGTTTGAAATTTCGATATATCAGCCATTGGCAATATCGACCCTTCCAAGTTTTCATCCCCACCCACCCGTCCACGTATATATAACAATATATACCTTATCGTGTGATACAGGAGAATAAAAGTGAATTACAATACGAGTAGATACATGTGTATTGCGCAAAGGTATAGGGTAGGTAAAGTAAGTCGAAGGAGAAAGAAGACGGACAGGCCTGCAAGGCATGCACCGAATCGAAGCAGCAGTGCCTCTTGCAGGCTGCTCGTGTTAGTATTGACGTCACCACCTGTCTTGCTGCGGCCAGCCGTAACCCCAGGGTATGGGTCATCATTGTACACGTATACATACACATATACATATATATGTAAGTATATATTTTTTTCAGAGACTGCACTTCACCGCAATGCGTTGCGACGTGATGCACTAGGTATTGGAAATGTATCTCGATACACATAGTTGCGTGTTTCACGTGTGTACGTATGTGCATATATATGCATGCACACATGACCGTGTGTGTGCGCCTAAGTGCCTGCCTATACATTATTCAATTTGCATGTTCTCAGATGCACGTGTCGGCGGGACTGCTGCCGCAGCAGACGGCTTATCAATGACCTGCAGTTTCACTCGTTGCTGGTGACGACCGTGCTATAGATAATGCATACATACGTGATACGATACGTGTATGTACGTGCTTGCTTTCCGGAGCTCTACGCTTTCATCGCGTTTCCTTCTACACACACGTCGTGCTGACGTCCTCCTCCTCCTCTTCTTGCATGTACTATATACACACATACGTGTACATACGGTGTAATGATAACGCGTTTCATTGTCAGTCCTTTAAAATTCGATGGATATTCGACATAGCATTCCGCAGTCTCACGATACGTACGCAACGACGACCCCCCCGGTATTTAGGGTATTAGGAAGATTGTGATATACTAATTAATAATTTACTTCGTTCAGTTGTTTTTTCTCACCAGATATCACATTACATTGTTTATTGTATTGAAATTTGACATCGTTTATTATAAATGATTTAGAGAATGAATATCAAAATTATTCCTGAAACAAAGATCGATCTATAGATATATTTAACTTTTTGGTCCGCGAATGACCTCCCGCGTGCAAACACCTGCAACTTTTTACTTACACCTAAAGCGAAACGAGACAACTAACATAACCGTTGAAAATGCTAAAACGAAGAAAAAAGGGTAAATAATGGACGATCGTTCGCTCGCCTGCTCTGCAGTAGTTCGTCCGTTTGTAACGCATGGGGAAACTCGTTCCGGGTCTGAAAACGTGCAGGCTCTTTGTTTGACTCTTTATAAATGCAGGGAGGGAGGGAGAGAGGAAGGGACTATGTGGAGTAGAGTAGAGTAGACTTGCGTTGTTAAAGGATAGAGAGTAGGCACAATACGTACAAACACGATACGCGCGTGTGTATCGCAGACGATATGTGTGTAGAACCCAGGTCCTGACCCTCGAAATGACGTGCCCATAGTTTATACAGTTATCGTATGGGTACCTATAATAATACGCATTGTAACGATTCGTGCGTGGATTCGCTCGGAGCAAAGCATTGAGTTTTTACGAACTCGCAACTACATAGGAAATACTCGTTGCATTACTATCTTACGCAGGTATCCACGCCTAGTCACGCCTTTCGATAAACGCCGGAGAATGAGACCGACTGATACGCAATCGGTTCAGGTATTTGAGTAGAGTTGCGTGTTGGATCTTGTGCTAACATCGATGAAGATGACAGCAGAACGATCGCGTTTAATTGTAAGTTTCGAGTAACGGCGAGCGAATATGAAATAAAAAATATTCAAGAAAAACAAACAAGGAGGCGAAGAACAACGTCGTAATGCAATCGCGAGGGGCTCACGGAACGGCAGGTAAATATTCTCGCCTCTGATCCCTTGGAACAACAAATTGGAGCCAACGGAACACGCGTCGTTCGACTCTAGCGTGCGTGCACAGCGAGATTGATGCGCGAGGGGCGAGGTTACGAAATTGGATAGACGATCCGTCGCGATCGGTCATAGACGTGGAAGCGCGTGCAGAGAGGAAACCCAGTTGTGCTCAACACGCGTATTCATGGGTTTCGCGTAAGTTCATGCCCTGTTCCAAGGAGCGAGAGTATCGTCGAAATCATCGGGTGTTTGTTGATAGAAGAGGGCGTCGAGCGATCTGCAAATGACAACAACAGACGCCGACGACGAAATGGGACAATTAGTTGGTCCTGTGTTCAATTGAACCTAGAAGGGCACCCGGAGGGTGTAATCTTGGCATAATTCTGTTCAACAACTCACATTACGTAGATAGAGAGAGAGCTGAATCGATAAAACGGTGCCGAGTCAGCCGGGAGTCTTTGTTCCACGCGAAGCGAAGGTCGTAAAAACTTCCGTCTTCTCTTCTTCCATTCACTGACTTCGAACGAACGAACGAGCGAAAGAACGCGAACTCAACAACAAACTCGAGCCTTTCGGCTCAACTAAAACACAAAATCAAACGGTTTCGAATACGACGTTTGATGCTGACCGGTCACCACAAATCCATCACAAATCTAGTCTGCTCACTGGCTAATCGAGCGAATAAATCCTCGTCGAGGCTCTGAACGCGAATGCAAATCACACCCGGAGGTTGCAAAATCTTTACCGTCTCAAACGCACCTCCGGTACATACAAAAACGTTTCGGCGTTTATCACGATTCAATTTTTATACACCCATAATATTATTTCAGCACAGATACGGAACTAATAGCAAAAACTCGCACCCACCGTCGTTATCGTCGTCGAGAAAACACGAAGGTGAATGGAAAAAGAAAAACAAAATAAACCTCGCAGACAGCGTGTTAAGAACTGGATCTCTTTTATCGTTACCGGACTCTTTTTTTATCCTCCAGGAAGACTTTTCACGGAAAAGGAACGCGCGGCGACGCTCCTCGCACGACGGACGCGGCGCGACTGAGGCGCCGGCGTGTTTATTCCCCCCTCCCCCCCCGCCCCACACGTTTCCCCCACCACTCGATCGCTTCGCCCCCACCATCGAGTTTCCCCTCTACACTCATCCGCCTACACGCCCGGGGCTCAGCTGGCCGGCAGTGGCGCTCAACCGGCGACGCGTTTCCATTATACTGCGTAGTCCGTGGTTGACAACCCCGGGCGTTTCACTCGCGGATTGATGGCAGGCGAATCGCTCGACTTCGGTAATAACGTGAAGGATGAGCATTGACTTAATGGGGTTCATTTGTCATTTGTAAGCACGAATTTCGATGAACGCGAACATAGATCGGGAAACATAGGGGATCGGGGATCGAATCGATCGGTATCGCCGCACTTCTTTTGCGAAACAATCGAATCCGAACGACGCGTCTAGACCGCGGTTTAACTGCCTCGGATCGATAACTGCACTGCTTCACGGGGGATGGACGCCTTCTTAACGTCGGGACGGTTGTTATTTGTTATTCCCGATCCGAAGTCTGCAGGCGGCACACGCGCATCATGGGTAATTTATTCGATTCTGACGCTGCATCGGTGTCTGTGGAATAGGAGGATGAAAACTAAGACTCCAGACTCGGCCACGCACCCCCCCCTCGTTTATCCGCGTACAATGACGTGCATCGTGTGTAGATTATACACAGAATGCACCTGTAATCAGCCACTTATGTTCTTTTCACGACTGATAATAAAACAAGCGACTCTTCGACGTAGTGAATAATTGTTCGTTTGTTATATCCCTCGCTACCTTGCAGTATTACCGCTTACAAGCCCCAATAAAACTATCAGCACATGATGTCTTTTTTCGTTATTACACCCTTGCCCTCTTTCTGTGTAACAGAAATCGTAAATCAATCCCCTGCTGCAGAACTAGCAGCACGTCGCTCGACTTCGTGAACTGTGTCGGCGCAGCATTCTCGCCCTGTTTCCTTTCATTCGTCGTCTTCGACCCTTGCGAGAGGAATGGCTCTACACGCCCTTGTCCTGGCTTCGCATTGCAGGACGCAGGGACTGAATGGTGCGGTCAAAAATTATACAAATTTTAATCCCCCGGAGAGGGCAGGCAACGAGGGGTTTCGTCGCTGAAAGGCACGGCACCCTCCTCGTTGTTCCCTCGGAATGTACGCTTGAATTTTTAGGTGTATACTTGAGAACGAAAGGAAGAAGAAAGGAAGAGAAAAGGGAAATTATTCTCCACCTCTTATACGTCGCATGCAGGACTGTCGCAACCCACGCTGCTTCGTATCCAAACATCGGGTCTTTTGTTTGAAGAAATAAACGTTCCTTCAACGAGAAGAGGAACAAATCAGGAAAAGAATATGAAAAAGGAACATCAGAAATAAATAGGAAACAAACAAGCCATCGGCAGTCGTGGGATCGTGCCACACCGTATAATATGAGAAACGGAACTCTCGGGTTCGAAGAACTTTAATCAGTGTTTTCCTAAATTTAGAAACACGAAAGGAATAATCGTACGAAGTTTGACAGGATCTCGTCGCTGACGAAATGGAAAAGAAATTAGAATAATTCTTTCCTCGTACACATATATTGGAAGTGGTCGTATTTGTTCATTATTTTCTTTTTCTTTCATTTCATTATTGATTTAACTTCTTTGCTTTTAGAAACTGTGGTTACTCTGTCGCACGTTGCTTATTTTCGGAGGAAAGAAGAGAAATCGAGGCGTCCAAAGGGATCTATCCTTTCCTCCCCCCATGTGTTGAACGAAAACCGAAAAATATTTCAAAGGTAGCACAGTAGAGGAATTATTCGTTCGATTTTTTGAAAAGAAAAAGAAAAATGTTGGTAGTAAAAAAGCTGAGGATACGCTACAGCCCTGCACTCCTCCTGCCCCTTGATTTTTGGATTCCGCAAATTAAAATTTGCACAAATAAGGAACGAGGAATTTGACTGTCGCGTGTATTCTCACTCCTTCCGGGAACAATTTATATCTGGCCAACATTGCGCGAAATTGATCGATTGCGCAATTCAAAGGTACGTAGGTGAAAAATTCATGTTTAATTTTTTTTTTGCCGTGTTTAGATTGTGCAAAGAGTAGATGTTCGGATATAACAGAGAGAGGTAAACTAAGAACATAATATATGAGAAGAGAAAAGCTTTTACGCGAAGGCGGGTTTTCCGTTCAAGAATCCGACTCAATTTGCCAGAGAGTCGAGAAGATGAAAAAATTCCGCGAAAAGAAAAATCTGCTATTTATCCGATAATATGGACGTCGATCTGGTATAGGAACTGCCCATCATATTTCAATGCTCTGTAGCAGATCCTCCCACGAGCCACAAACTATGTATTATATGTATAACACGTGTCAAAAAATTCTACACTATATCTGTTAATGACGATTGCCAAACCGACGGTTCGAGGATAGGAAAAACATCGGATGTAAAAGTTGTTCCATACCGTAATTTGAATGAAAATTCGTCACTTCCAAATAGTGTAATGAATTTTATTTTATTTTTTATTTTCACAAATCGACACGCCTCTTTTATTTGAAACAGTTGTACTTTTTTGGTACAATAAAATTTATAAATATTTTTATTCTGAATACAAATATATAATAACATTGACATCTTATGGAAAGTCTATTTCTTAAAATATCGTTGTATGAACCAAACATTGTAAATCTTTGTTACTCTAGGCGATGTTGAGCCCCAGACTTCGGATGTAATCGAGTATCGAGAAAAAAGGAAAGAAACATATCCGAAGTTTCGATTCTATAGCTGCTTCTACGTACAACGAACTACCAATCAAACCAGCAGCCCGAGTTACTTACATTATACACATATACATCCGTTTACACCGTAAGAATTTAGACGCAGCTACTGATTTGCACTGAATTGACCGTGAAAAAAATAAAAATAAAATAAAATAACACCTGGGGTAATTTAAAATAAGTCGTTTCCGGAGAATGTTGAATAAAAGTAGCCAGAGTCGCTGGAATTATTTATGAGTCTTTAATCTATATTTGCTGTTTCAGATCCTCCGCAGCATCCGGATAAAAATTTCGCACGAGATACGATATTCGCGTCTCATAGTCAATACATACATGATCGTGTCTCGAGCATAGAACATCGGTAAAGAAAGCTTGGATTATGCGCACGGCCCGCAGCGAATGGTTAATAAATTAAAGCTTATAGAGGAAGTGGTCTATTCCCGACGCTGCCTCCAAGGACGTGTCTCGCATCACGAACGTCTCGCTTTTTCCGTTGGTCGTTACTTGACGCCCTGACGTGAGATTTGGTCATCGAAACTGCAGTTATATGACTCGACACGTTACGGGATCTCGTGTGGCACTCAAGAACCGAAGGAATTTAACGCCTCGCCTTCGGAGCAGAGAAAGTCAAGGCGCTTAATGAGTTCGTGAGCAAAAAAGGGTGATCAAATTGAAATGAAGTTTCCTGCGATTACATTATAGAGCGAAAGTCGACAAGAATCTTGAAATAATATCCAAAGATCACAAAAGTATCGCTTTTATTTTTTTACCTTTGCCCAAAAAATCTCAGAAATCTTCACCCAATGATCGATGTAAGGCTCAGCAGGAAAAACCCGCGAAATCCGGCCCTGACGTTGCGTTACGTTACTTTACGTTACGTTACGTTTTCCGTCCGCTGCGTGAGTCACTGAACAGGTTTGCATCTCCGGGTACAAACGAATACAATAGCTGGGCGAATTTAAAACAGCCCGTAATTCTTTATACACATGTACAGTGCTGTACAGTGTGCATAAATTTAACATGTATCCTTACGCAACGTTTTTATTAATCATACTCTCCCGGGTCTGGATTATATTATACGCTGTAGTCGCATATATGTAGGTCTGTATCGCGAAATACACGGAATGCCGGTTCTACAACAAAGGGATGAATGAATAAAAGATGAATAAGTTTTTAAAAATTGAGTGAAGGAAACGACACGAGATGAGTTAGAGGTAGTTCACGACTTTGATATCGCACGATGCGGTGACTGAGAAAAACGCCGTTTCATCTTTAAATTTCCACGCTAGATACTACGAAGTAGAATATAATACTAGGGATATTGCAATAATATTACTCGCGTGTCGGAAGGCGATAAGAAATTGTCGCTGAAACTGACCGCAGTTCATCTCTCCCGGGATTCGAATCCGTCGAGATTTGTAGACATCGAGTAAATTATTCCTTTCACATTCAACATTACGTCATCGTCGGCACGCTGAATAACTTTTTGAAAAATCTGTACACAGCGTGAAATTTGTTATTAAATGGAAGTTCACAGACAGAATAAAATATTTATATCCAATTCGAATTTCGAACCACGGATTCGGATTCGTGATTAGCGATTTAAAAGCCCTCGGGTACCGTATTACGTGAAAATATAAACGTTATTTTTATTTTGAATCGCGATAATGGATCCAGTATTACAAATTTTAGAATTCTGGCCTTGGATTCGTTAGCGGTGACCCAAAAAACTTCAGCCTATTTATTTTTACTAAAATCGAAATGAATTTAAATTTTTTTTCCACCACATTGAATTCGCCATTTTGGATTTTGCAAATCTGACCTCAGATTCGTGATTAGCCACCCAAGAAAACTTCTAGCAGGTACCAATTTTCAACAAAATTTAAATTTTCTTAGTTTTTTCGCCTATTGAATACGTCAAGTTTAATTTTACAAATCTAATTTTAGATTCGTGATCAGCGATCCAAAAAATTTCACGGTACCCAAATTTCATTCGAATCCATTCATCCATTCTCAAGATATCATCACTTTTATTCTATTTTATGTAATTTTGTTATTTAAATAATTCGAAAAATAGTAAACCAATTAAAGCCAAACTCTGATCAGTTCCAAGTTTGGAAAAACCGCGACAATTGAGACCAAAATTATGGAAATCCGGTAACTCGTTTTCGATATTGTCAGGCAAAAAAATCGACCACACACATGCATACATTGACCCACACAAAGACATGATGTCTGTCCATCCTAAAATGATTGGAGATGATTTTCTGAACTGCAAAACGTGGAGATCTAGTGAGAAGTCAACTTTTCACTTTCGGTTTGATTACAATAACTTCCTGTCGTGTGTGAAAACAGAAAAACGGGAAGTTAAAAAACCATCAGCCCGTTCTTTGAAACTTCGAACGCGTCCAAACTTCTACATCAGATTCCAATTCCATATTCTCGTTCGAAGTTTGGCTGTTTACATAACAAACAAATATTGAATCAAACAAAATTTACGTAAAATTCGAAAATCAACTTCAGCTATGAAATCGAGAAAATATGGTTTGACATAAGATTTGTGTCTCTTATTAACTTTAATCTTAAGTTGGCTCGCAAATAATCCTCATTACGTATCGTGACTGATGCAACAATTTCCGGTACGGATCGTGAATCCCCGTCTCTTCTGTACGTCGATAATAATCATCGTAGAGCACGGAAAACAATCATGTTCTGTTTCAGACGCTGGATATTTCCCCCGTGCATTTAATTCGCTTTCCAATTAGTTGGCAAGGCAATAATATAATAATATCCGAACTCTCATGTTAGTCGCCGGCATCACACAGCATCACGAAATGACTCACTCGCATCCTCCAACTGACGGGCATCACTACGTCACGTCACGTCACGTCACGTCACGTCAGCTCCCGTTTCCGATCACGCTTACTCACTGACGATGAAGTATTCATTGTACTTTTTGATTTTATGCTGCAATTATCACACTGTTTCCGCTTTTTACAATTTTTTTTTTCTTTCTCCTTTTCAAAAGAAAATAAGAAAATACGATGAGCGATTTAACGCCTATCAAATAAACAACTTATTTTCATTCGTTGACCACAGTCGGTAAAAAGAATTGATTACGGTGAAGTCGCGTGGCGGAATATAAATTCCAGGGGATGAAACCGATCACGTCTCGTTTTAATTTATTTTTACGGTGATGCGGAATTGATGTGAAAAAAAACGTTCATTATTTCAGCTCACCCGAGTCGATTATTATTTCACCCTCGCGGTGGAAAAAGGATTCCCGTTAACATCTGTATATTTTTCCTCTAGGGAATGGCAGCACGTTGGTACCCACCTTACACGTATTTGCCTACTTGCCCTCTGGGATAATAAATAGCGATCCTGAAGGATCTGCAGACCGCGATTAGAATACCGTCACAGGTATACACCAGCTTATCGTCGACGATTTTGCGAGGGAAATTACCTTTAAACTCTCCAGCTATAACGTAACGCGTTGGTTGTGCACGTAGGTACGATGAAACGCAAATTACCGCCGCACCTTGCACACAATCGTAACTGCGAAGTGTGCACATTGATTTTTACACAGGTATCCTGGCTGGCATGGCGGAGAGACCGAAGCACGTATATTCGCGAACTCGGTGCAGCAGCAACGGCAAATTCGCTAAACAGTTGTTGTTTCGCATTTCAAACCAATTCAAATCCAGTTAACTGCTGGCTGGGCTGGTTTTCCCTCCAGCACGCCCCGGCTCACCCCTATCAACATCCACGTATAATACGAACGCACACATCGCGGAAACTTTATACGCTTACAAGTTTGAGCAATTTTCTTCTTCTTTCCATGCGAATTAATTTAATTTGAAAACCGTGCCGGGATAGATTTGAGAAATAAGAAATCGACTCGTAAGATGATGAAAGGAATTGTTTTCTGAATTTTCATTTCTTAGATACCTTTTTTTTTATTTCCCTCGTCGTTTTTTTTTTCTGTTTTCTTTTATTTTTTGCGTAAGCTCCAATCCGTTCAACGCTCATTCGTCACTCGACGTAATACACTACCGCGCCAAGTTCCCGTGGTGCAAGTACGTTACACGTACATACCTACGTGGGTGCGAAGAAGGTCTAAGTGTAAAGTGAAAAATTGCACGTCCCAAACGCGTTCACCAGAGACCAAGAAACTGGATATATGGGAGGGCGCTTGATTTACTACCATCGCAATGTTATTACGGTGGCAAGTTAATACGAGGAAATTCACGGCGAAGAATTTGCGACTTATATCAATAATAGAATAGTGTAACGAAGCCAGGAAAATAATACAAGAACAAAGCAAGGAAAGGAAAGAAGAAAATTTTAACAAACATATTCGGATATGTGTGTACGTTCATAATAAATGGATAACGAAGAATAACTGTGCAAAATCCAATGACTAAGGGTGGAAAAAACTAGGCTTTCCGCAGATGAAGCAAGCTTGCTCAATTTTATCCATTTTTATTACACACACACACACGTTTCTTTACGTTGGAACATGACGGTGCATCTGTGATACGTATAACGTGTTGTTTCCTTTCTGGGAATGTATAAACCATGGACTGTTATACCTTCATGAGGCGCCCAAAAATGACTCGTGTAAACCTCGAAGGCCTAACTCTGTACAAGCGCGGTGACGTTATTGCGTTTAGGGGTATTATTTTGACACACAACCCCCATAAACTATGCAGCCGAGCCGTTTTCTACTCTTATAAGACTATAATACCTGTGGCTCGATGTCGAGCGCCACGCCACGCCCCGTCACCAATTTTGAGCACAAAAAAGGGGGAAGATTATTATGTTTTACCGAGTAACCGTTCGTCATCCCGCGAGAATGAATCCAACGAAGTGACGTTCCTCTTACGCGTCAAATTCACGTGGCCTTAAAAATTGAACCGGGGGAGGGGTTGGAATTCCGAATTTGAAAAGTTCTGAAAATACCGGATTCTGATTTTTTTATGGAAAAACTTAGAGTAAAGAAGTCAATCAAACTGACGACAAATCAAATTTTCGAATGGTCCGAAACCCGAAGCTCGACGTTTCGAAAGTGTAAAATTCCGAAAGGGCATAACTCCGACAAGTCAAAGTTCCCAAAGTGCGAAAATTTCAAAATCTGAAATATCGAAATTCCGAATGATCGGAGATCTGTTCAGCGAATTTCTGAGTTGGAGTAATTTCACCACTTTGAGCTTTCTTTGGCTCGGATTTTAGATGTTTTGACATTGTCATGTCATTCTGAGTTTCGGTTTTTCTAATTTTTTACACTCACGTGTTGCGTAAACTTGGCTGTATGGGTATATTTTAATTTCCGGAATTTTACTCCATCGGAACTTTACTTTTCGAAACTTGATTTTACAGAATCTTACATTTCGGAACTGTGAGCCGCCGGCTTTCCAACCATTCGAAAATTTGCTGTTTTGTGAATGTTTCACTTCTCTACTTCAAGTTTCGTCGCCAAATAATTCGGTATTAGACGCTTTCGGAATTCTTCAAATTCGGGACTTCAATACCGCCCCTTAAACCGTTCATCGATTCGAGTACCCATTCACGAATGCCTAACAAAAACGCATGGCCAATCATTTTGAAAACATGTCAAGTCAGCATCAGTCTCAATCTCCGTGATTCGACATATATATTTGAATTTGGAAACGAACAGGTATACGGATTTCGAAAAACATAGCGACTTAGATATCAAATGTTAGATGACGATGGAGTGGCCGAGGAGGAGGAGGAGGAGGAGGAGGAGGAGGAGGAGGAGGAAGGTGATATATTATTCCCATTATTTAGCAAATGTAAGCTTTTGGTGAGGCATTGGGGAGCGTGCAGTGAGGCCCCGAAGTCGTTATCCCGAAGTCTTATGACACCCTGTGGGAAGATATTTGACGCGAGAGCTATGCATGTTAATAAATTATAGCCTGTTCAATGGAAGGACCAAGAACCAACGGACGCCGGCATTATACATGCGTGTATATTGTATGTTGCAGGTGTGTGTATGTGAACACGTCAGGCAGTTTATACGCGCAGCGGCGATTTTGCGGGAGATACGCTGCGGTCGAGAGGTTGGTCCAGGTCAAGATAGTGCGCTTCTCGGAGGACCTACAAGGCTCTCCCTCTCTTTCTCTCATTCTCGTCTTTTTCTCTTTCCCAAAGCCCCGGGGCTAAGTCAGCCGTCTGACCCTCCGAGTAAAGATTTCGCCGTTTTGCGAGACTAGATTTTAAAACGAGCCAATTTTGTGCTCCGAGTATGAAGGTACCGACGAGATGTGGAAACTGAGATTTTTGGATATTCGAGATTGTTTTTATACATCGTATTTTTCCTTTCCTTTGGAAGAGGATCCTTCATTTTCCACGGATATATATACATGCAAAATTTTATCGAAGTAATAACTTTTGAAAGTAGCAACGCGATTGACTCGCAAATTATGAAGAAAAAAGGAAGGAAATAATGCGATAATCCTTAAATTCAATAAAAAATAATGTACGTGCCTCCGACGTAAGCGGGTGGTTAAAGTAATTGGTTGAAGTGATTCTCTCCACAGGATTCCTGTGCTAAGCTGGACATCGAGAAAAATCTTTCATAGATTTTCTCACATTTTTTGCGATGGGAAATTGATTCTGTATCGTCAGTGAATCGGATATTGAAATTCCAAGCGTGAAAAACCGAATTCAGTAACCATCGAGTGAATCACCAAGTAAAGAGATGAAAGACATCGATCGATCAATTACTAATTGATAAAACTTCAACATAAAGAAGTGAAAGTTTGACTCAATTAATGGGGTACGAATACCTATCGTCAAACTTCATCCTCACGACTTTACGTGTCTCATATATTTCACCTTTTCTCACCTGCGAGTCGCACTTCCGTTAACTATTTCAGCCGGAATTTCGCGTTCATCCAACAACGCGTACAACACACATAGGTATACATATGGGAGCGCGGACGCCGTTGGCGCCATGATCAATTGCACAAAGTACTTCCGCATAACTCGGTGCCTACAAGTTCCGCTTAATTATTAAATTACTTCGCGTTAATCATCGCTCTCGCGCTAGTCCCAGCTTGGTTCCCTTCGGTCGTTAAAACTCGATCCCTCAATTATAATATTTTTCCTCCGGAGCCTTTTTGCCGCGTTATACAGCGATGGCCTTTAAACTTTTCTCAATTTTGTCAGCTCGCCAATGGAGCGAGAAAGTATTTTTTCACCGTGCCGGAGTAATTATTCCAGGATATTCTTTTCACGTTCTCCATCGATGTGCCTGCTTGTCGAAGTTAATCTTCGACATCGAAGATTTCGAATTTGTCTCTCTTTTTCCCACATCGTAATTATCGTGAGCATATTTTTTATTTAAGGGTTACTTAAGAAGTAACTCGAATAATTGCGACATTTAAAAACTGCGAATCTGAAATAGATCTTCGCCCTGGTTGGTTGAATAAAATTTACTCCGCCTCTCTGCGAATTAGTTTTGTAATCGAAGACCCGGGCAACCGCAGCTGGGATAAACTACCTGCTGAAATCTCACGAGAAGCTGGCAAGAGAACCACGAGAGAGGTGAATATATGCAGGATGAATAAACTCGACAACCAGCTCTACCGTCGGGATATAATTATTGCTTGAGAAAGCAAATTGCGGGGTGCGTCTGCGCTGCGGAGTATTAATTTTCATACGGGTTTAACCCCACAAGCGGTCACCGCGCCCCGAAGAAATTTTGGCCAACCTTACGGCTTCCCGTACCGCGGAGAAACAGGTCATTTTGAGAAAATTTAGGGCACCTAGTCGGTTTCACAGAAATTCTCATCGTCGAGCGGCATCAACGCTCCGACAAGTCGGGGAGAGAATCTGAATTTGAAAATTTTTTTATTATCGAATTCCATCAAATTACACGCAATGTATTAGACAGATTATGAGGCAAACTCCCGGCACTTCCGGTGGGAAGAAATTAACGAAAATATTGGTACAATATAGAGGAATCGATGCAATGCCCTGTGGATACAGACGCAAGAAGAACCCTCGCGTTTTAACGTCAAGTAATTGAGTTCCAGCTTCACTTCCGTCAGCAACCCGCCAGGGAGTTTCAATTTAATCATATGAGCATGAATCTGTTCACCTGTCTCTGAAACGTTAAATGATCGCAGTTTCATGTAGCCGATAATACAACGCGGGGCAGAGATCCCGTCTATCTCGAAACGCTGCAGGTGGAGTTATGACCGGGAGATAAACTCGACGTGGGTCTCTATACATACATATATCTATGTAACGTTGAAAAGAAGAACGAGAGCTGCAATAACATTAACGATAATATTATCTAGTGGCGATTCGATTATCGGTTCTATCCATCGCCCTGCAAGTCTGTGTGCAGGTTAAACGTGTACATACAATGCATGTCTACGGAAAATTATTAGCCCCAAGAGCGCTGTTGGCTACAGTTCATCTGTGTCTGTATCTCTGCTGCAGCGAATAACGTTACACCGTTTATGCAGTCACAGGTGCGCAATGTAAACTCTGAAGTTTAAGTACATCGCACGACATGCGACGAGCTTAATAGGGTTCTAGTTTACTGAAACTTCTCAGTTTTACAACATTCTTTTACCCCCAGGTAATTAAGAATTAAAGGAATGCGCAGTCTGGTTGAAAAAATGTTGAAAAAAAAAAAAACTCCATACAATAATGTTTCGAAAATTGTTAGTGGAACTGATTCAGTCGAGTGTAATTTATTTTAAAAATCTCAGTGATACGGAGGAAAAAGTTGGGACATTAAGGATTTTCAGTATTATAAAAACCTCGATATACATCAAGAAAATCAGAGCAATAACATTCAACCATTTTTTTTTTTCACCGAAACACATTACTTGTCCATTACTTGTCCGTATTCTAACGAACAAAGCTCATTTAGTTTGTACATGAATTCGCTAAAACTTGTTCGAATACACCTTTCGTGATTTCTCTGACGGTGTTAATAACGAGTTATTTCAAGTTGAAATTGAGTGTTTTAAATTTTTTCCATGGATCACAGGGACTATTTCCTCAATTGCAATTAATCAATCGATTAGCTTCAGTTGCACGTTTCACAGTTTCGTTCCAGCATATTTTTCACTCCACGTACCGTATTACGAACTTGCAAATATACGTTAAGGGCGACTGTATATAAGAAACCTTCGACGTGTAGCGTCATGGAAGATGGATTTCACAGGCGATTTGACGGACTAAATGTCGAGTGAAATCACTTTATTTTGTAAGACCAGTTTCATTCCAAGCAATTTCCCTGGATCTTGTGCCACGCCGATTTACCCCGGTGAGTATTCCTGCCTTTCTACGAAAGTACCTGCACCCGCAGCTACTCGTGCTTCATTTATCTGCGATCTGGTCTATTTTCACTCAACTTCCGGGGTGAGAATTAGGCCCGAACCACCAATGACCTGGTTAACTTTAAGCATAGGTTTATCGCGCAACGTCTACCCAAAAATCCCGCGTCACCTTTCCACCTTCCGTTCATTTTCTCCCAGATTTTTGACGGTTGGGTCACCCGGTTAAGGTCGGCGACGTTGGGCGCAGTCTGTTAGGCGATATTGAACCCTAGAAGAGAACACAGGGGTGGAAAATGCTTCGCGAGGGTTTCGCGGAGCGATCCCTGTGACATTTCAAGTGTCCCAGGATTGGCTCACGGCCAACGGACCGAAAGCAATAAATTTCTATTCCGTACTCCAAATATTTATCAGCATCGAAGAACACTTTTCTTGCTTTCTTATTTATATAAATATAACGCTCCGTGCCGACCGGCGAATATAGAAATTCAATTCTGCCCGAGAACCGAACCGCCACGTCGAACTTGTAGACTTGTTTGGATATACGCAGATCGATTCCTCCCTGGAATTTCGAATATTTTCAACGTTATACTGTTGTTGACTCGTACGATTAATCGCGATTATTTTTCCCCTCTGGCTGAATTTTTTGCCGGCATTTAATTTCAGCGTACGAAGTGTAAATTTTATTTTATAGAAACTTGCAAGTTTTTTTCCATTTGGAAGATTTTTAAATTACTTATGTATTCAATTATTTTCTTGATAATGCCTCGAGGTTTTTTCATGCAAGAAGAAGAAAAAATCGGCGAAGAAATAAGGTGTGAAAATTTTTTTTTTTTTTTTTTGTGCCACGTGCATGTTCACATCTGAATTTCTGGACTTGGATGTGTATAGTACGTCTGGGGGAGAAGGAGAACCGCAAAGTGGACGGTAACAAGATGCGAACCTAGAAATCGAGGGAAACGAAGTCGTTCTTCGCGAGTTTGCGGGTAATTTTATTCACAAATACAGACGCAAAAGAGGTCGCTGTAGTTATTTAGAGAATGAAATTTGATGAAACGGATTTTCTCCGTCATGTTACCATGCAGTCGACGGCAATCTGTTTCGATTGAAATTTTCCGAACAAAAAACAATCGGAAATGGTATCCGGAATCTAAAATTCTCCTTGCGAGTTTTATGAATACGCACGTCCGGAGCGCGAATTTGAACAAACGACAAGTTTTCCTTGTTTGTGAACTTCCTCCTTGTTATATACCTCCGTCCTTGTGTATCCAACCGAAATTGTTTTTCACTTGTTCTTTGTTGTTTTTTCTCTTCCCTTACCCCGGGAAAAAAACACGGCGACTAACTCCCAAAGGGATATCTCCCATGTAGTGCGAGAGTATAGGAAACCCGAAAGTTTCCAACTCGGTTAGCTGTTAGCTGCGGGTAGAAATTCTGATTACCTAACACCGGATCCATCCTCCCGTATACCGGAGTCTAGAAAAAGCTATGCAGCTTCCAGAGCTTTCTTTCTCTAGGACCGTTTTGCACGAATCCGTGCGGGATTCGGAATCAACTTGAGAGTAATAATCTTTTTCCACGATCCCTTCGAAAGAAAAGCGACCAAAGAAAAAGCCCAAAACTCACAGAAAGTGTGCGCAAGTTAAAAAACGACTTCCCAAAGCGTGTCATTCGGCTCTTGGTGCGGTTCCTTGTTCGTTTTATACCCCGTCGTCATCTCGTTAACTCTGTCTGCTAATACGTCAATGACACCCACTCACGACGCACTCGACCCCCCGCAGAGAACAAGGGTGAGCTTTGCCGCCATTTCCGCTTTGTAGGCGACTGCAGCAGAGCCGTAAAGCACTTTTATAACGCCCTTAGGACGATGGCACGAAGTGCCAGCCGCCGTGGTATTAGAAGTCCAAAGAAACGAACGGAGGAAAGAGACGCTCAGTTATTGTCATGTCTGAGGGTTGATTCGCGTTTGGCCTTGGAAAGTTGGAAGGTTTGAAGCCCGCTGAAATCACGAGTTACCGTTTAGCGTTCTTCTCGGGAACTTAAGTTACACAAGTCGTTTTTATAACCACAGTTACCAAGTTACCCAGTTTCGATTTGACGAGAACTGCGGGCAGCTTGGAGGAGGGGAAAAGGGGGAAGAGGAAGAATGAAACGAAGAAAAAGAAGGAGGAACGTAAGGAATGAGAAATGGAAAAACCGAATCGCGAAGACTTATTGGTCAATTAGCATACGGAGATGAGTTTTTGAGATTCCTTTCGTCGTGGTTCGACGCCAGAAGCTGCTCCAGCGCTTGTTCGCCTTGGTATAACAATCTTCTGATTAAATGTTTTATGCATCACGCGATATAACAGTAACTTCATGGCTTCGGGAAAGGAAAGAATTTAATAAAGCGATTCTTTGACGAGGCCTCATGCGGCACGGAAAGAATCTCCCTGTTAATCAAGCTCCCTTAAACTTTGATGAACCCATACCGCGATGCCTGATCTTCTCGAATTCATAAATCTCCTCCGCATCGAGATTACGATTCTTTTTTTCAAACTTTTTTTTTCAGCTGATCACTCCGTCGGTCGTCGCGTTAATAGAACCGTAATCACCGCTAGTGACGAGACCTCGAGAGAAGTGTTAAAAAGTATCTGGCTATCCTCAGCCGTAGTCCCATCCTTACCCCGATCCACTTTGTTGTTGACAGGAAGGTCACGCCTTGCTCCTGTCGAACGTTCAGTCAGCCGCGACTTTGCCGGAACAAAGCAGCCAATCTTCTTGGTCTCAAACCCATCTCGCCTGCAGCTGAGTTGCCAATAAGACACTTGAATGTGATCCGGGTACGAGCGGCCCCAATAAATTATTCCTCTTTGTGTTCGGTCCTGACTTTCCCGAATATGAAAGTGCCCAAATGTCGCCATTCACCCTGTTGAGGAGTCCAAATGCTATGGTGGCGAAGCTTTCGTTTAAGCTGACGTGAGTTCTCTGTCACGACATGAATCTGATGTCAATGGAATTCATACAGCGACGAAATAGCGCCTGGAATAAAATTTCGTGGGAGCATATTGTTCTCGGTGATTTTTTCAGGCACGAAATCGCGTGTCAAGGATCGTGTTGAATTAAGGATCGTGGTTTAAAACAAGATGGAGTATAACTTCCGGGTCAAGAATAAGCCGCGTGCGTTATTGAACCATCAAGTCATTTGTAAAAGTGCAGTAAAAGACTCACGTTGATTTCGGCTAATCGATCGAGCTCTTCACCGACGTTTATTAGCAACCTTTCAAACGCAATTCCAAGGAACCCTCGTGACCTATCTATCCACTCCGCGAATAATCGGGAAGAAAAGGTTACGTTTCCCGTTTTACAAGCGTGCTCGGCTCCCCTCATGCATGCATTCACGCTTCTAGGTGAACTAGCGCTTGGACAATCGCATCCACCGCCAGAACGGTCCTGGAGGACTTCACCAGGAATCCTGGAGGGCTTGTTTGACGACCAAGGAGGAGCGACTCGAGCACCCGTAATGCGGGATTCATTTCCGGACGGGTTTAATTCAATCTGGTCTCCCGCAGGTCCACGCGCGGTTGGACAGAGAAGAAAACAACGCGATGGACGAGGGTCGATCGGAAATTGCTGATCGTGTCCGGGCTAAACGCTCGCCTAGGGTCTCTAAGCCTAATCACGTAACCTATTTAAGTGAACTCCAGCCGGACCATGCAGCGTGCGTCGATCTCCCGAGGACAAGGGGCGCTTCTTCGAAGCCCGTCAATCCCCCTGAACTGAAGGGAAGAAGGTTCAAGAAGAAACGCCGGCACACACCATACTGCACCACCCTTCGTAAAATCCTGTGCAATTGAAAGCTCGTCTGAGGTTCATCGCGAGACGTGGACTCGTGGAATTTAATTGACTAGCAACGATCTGTCAAGAAGCCCTCCTACAGTTGAGTTTGATAGTTGCGCCAGGGAAGTTCAACCCCCATCGATCTGCCAGCGCCCTCATGACTCTTCCTTCTTCTTCTTCACACCCACTTACTGAATTCCTCAAAAGCCTCTTTTCACGCTTGGCCGAGCTGTCAGTTTCGTTTCACATCTTCAACGGACGTTTCACACCGGCACTCGTTGCCGCGAGGCAACGCCTGTCGTAAGGTTTGATAGTCGGGCAAAAGGTGGAAGGTAGAGTGTCCCATTGATTCGTAGGCCATGCGATCACCGTTTAACTTGCATCCGTGCAGCCCCTTCTCGGCGTGTGTATGCTCATGTAGGAATCATGCGATATAAGGCATGAGCTCGAAAAGCGAGCTCGTAACCGTAACCGTTACAGTTATGGACCATTCGGTACCTGCCATAGATGGGAATCGTTACGGTATTCGAACCGAGCCGAGGGCAGGATGACCCGGGAATTTTCTCGTCAAAACTCTCACCACTGTTGGGGGCTCCGTCGATATTCAACTATCCGTTTTCACTGCGTAAAGGGTTATCGACACTCCACCTATCGTTTCGGAACCCCGGTATATAACCGAGACCAATTCAACCTCCGCTCATTTTTGCCCTCGAATTTTTGGGTTTAAAAAGCCCAACTTTTCCGTTGAGGAAGAGAAGAAATATTGTAGGTGGGTACCTATTTCTTCGCCACCATTACACCCTCGGTATTCTGACTTTCGATGAACTAATGTTTGCAAGAAATTTTCTGCCGCGCACTTACGGGGTTGGAAACTTTACCATCTACAGGATACAGTCTCGAGCTCCATCCGGCGTGGTAGCGGGTGTTGGAAATAAACGATTTATTGATGTACAAACTTCGAGCTAACGACAAGTAAAAAAGAAATCTCTCTCTACCTCCCGTTCCGTCTCTATACCTGACTGCCGACGAGCGGGGCTGGTAAAAAGAAGCGATGGAAGCTAAGGGAAACCTTGAGATATAACATCTCTATGCGAACCTTTCAATTTTCTTCCATTTTGCAGCTGGGCTAACGCCTATACATTTTCAAGACGGTCAAATGCCTGAAAAAGGGTTATCCTGATAGAATAAATAATGTAATTTTAACTTACTTTTATAATGTATTTTAAATGATAAATTTGATATGCTTTTAAAATAATAATAAGAATGTGGCGACTGCAGAGTAAACGAATTAAAAAATTTAAGACTCCCGTCCTCCCCAATAAGAGACACAAAAACGTAATAGGATATGCCAAAATTAGATTGAGTTAATCGGATTAACGTTTGTACCGAGGCGACGATGAGCAAAAGCCAAAGTTAAAATTATTCTCCATTTGTAAATGGATATTTTCATTTCACTCGCGTACGAATACGAGCTGGTGTGTAACAAGCGAAAGAAAATCCGAATATTTTGTCGTACAGATATTTGTACAGGCAGGGAAGTGCAGTAGCAGAGCAAAGAAAGGGAGGGAGGGATCTGGGAGGGTATATTTTTCTTTGCCCGACTTTCGAAACTTTTCGAAAGTAGAAAAGAATGTTTTCCTCATTTGTCCAAACCTCCCGAGATGTAGTAACGCAGTTCCACTCGGACTAAATTCAGCCCTAACGGTTCTGTTTACAGTGGATGGGTAGGTATACTCTCCAGTTTTACTTCCTCCTCCTCCTCCTCCTCCTCGGTTGTCATTCTCTCCTTTTATTTCCTCTCCTTCCCCGACTCACACATCGTCGCACTGTTGTTCTATGGTAAAATATAGCTGGTGGTTTTATTTACAGCCCAACCTAAATCGCCCTGCTGCACAACGAAGCTCACCTTCAAACTCGTTCACCCCACGAATACAACCGTTAATCAATAATCAGGGCTGAAACCAATAACTGCACCGAAATACAGATCTTGTTAAGTTCCTCCTCCCCTAAAAAAGACCCCCCCCCCCCCCCCCGCCCCTCCTCGCTCCATCTCTCTCGGCTCACAGCTTCCGGTTGTGTCCTGGAGCCTCGTTCGGAACGCCCTTCCATTAGTTCCAAGGCTCTCCAGCATCCCTGGTTCCCATCTCGTCGGCAGGTCCGTGGTGATACGCCCGGGTTTCCTGCAGGGGTGAGTGTACGTCTTGCCCCCCCTCGAGGATTTGTAGACCTTTTGTCAGGCCTCCCCTGCCACCCCCGCCACCCCCGAGCCACGGGGCAAACAATACGCCAGCCAAGCCCTAATCTCCGACTGTGTTACTATAACACCCCCGTCGACCGACTCACTGCCTCGCATCGTGCGAGCGGACGGAGCAAACGGTTTCATTGTTACCAGGACCGGTTATTATATCGCAGACGCGGACGTTCGCCGAGTTGCCAACAATAATTATCACCACTAACAATAAGACTCCGGCCGTTGCGTTGTAACGCGGGTGTTGTGCAATGTCCTGCTGAATACTTCCCCCATTTTTTTCATCCCATTTCTCGTTACACAGTCACACAGAAAAATGTTTTTGTCCCGTGGAATAGACCATCATCCCATGGGACTTGTTTTCGGACATGCTGAATTCGATTCCACCGTAAGCATTGCTCCATCGGTATTAGATTTTCAGTTATCTATGAGGTATGCCAGTCTGTTCGAAATACGGTGGGAACCGAGCAATTCTGACACAAAATTCGGACTCAGCATCTTCGAGAACAGGTGTTTGTGGTGGTCTAATCCACCGAAAAAGATATTTTGTTTGTGTTAGACTATGCTAGCAATTTTTAGGATGAACTTGGGCTCCAGCATATGATCCAAAAGTTAGGCAAATGGACAAGAAAACGTTCTAAAAACTTCCAGTAACGTTGCTCGCGTAAATAACAATGCAAGTGCGAGAAATGATTTTGTGCAAGTTTGAATAACACAAGCCAAGATAATGTCAATTTTTAAAAAAGTGCTACGACACGTGATTACTTCGGTAGATTTGCACGGTGAGTGAAATATGTGGGCTGAAAAACCTTAGAATCCGATCAAAAATTTTGAACGTTGTGATTATGAAACCATTTTTCTAATTCTCGAAATTTGCTCATAAGCTTTTGCATCACGTATATAGTAAGAATTTTATTCGTGCTCGCTAACATTGATACAAAAAACGTTACTGAAATTTTTTTTTAAGAATTTTATTTCCTTACCTGAGTTTTGATTTTGATGGTGAAGTCCGTTCACCCTTTTGAATACAACGACTTTCTGTCTGATAGAACTTTCATAGTTAGCAGGTATACATACCTACCTACATACTTAGATCATCATCACATTTTTTATATGGTTAGGTTTACTAAATGTCGGGGATTTACTTGAATACCGGGTCTCAGTCACGTTTCAAATTATCCGTATAACAATGACGAAACTCCATCAACGCGAGTCCTGCAACTCCGTCATTTTCCCCCCTTGTAGCGATATCAGTTTCGTTTCTCCTTTTGTTTCTACCGTTACATTGACAACGAGATTCGTTTGATCTTAAAAATTTAACCACAAGCAAATATTCGTGTACAATTAAAAGAATATTGTTCATGCGATTATTGGTGAATTAATGAAGTGGATGCAGCGTAGAGGAAATTCATCACGTTGCGGACTAATTCACGATGTTAGAATTCATTTTGCTAAAGTGTAAATTCAGAAGTGAAATTTCCTCGCTTATCTGACACACGTAATTGCCGCACAGCGCAACTAGCTACGTTAAGAGCGTTTAATTCGCGTTCATTAATTACCGTCATAATCTCTTGCAGTCTGTTTTACGATTTGCATTTCAAATCTTAGCTCCAAGTAGACCAAAGGAGGAGAGAAACTGTAAGGCCAGAAAAAGAGAGAAAAACCTAGCAATTTGTTATCAGGATAGATATTCGTGTATACAATTATACATATATACATAAATAAATAGATAGAGCAAACTCGCATCAATTATCTCTTCCATCGACAAGAAAAGCGGATGATAAGATGACGTGAAAATTTTTATACAAGCTCGCGGAAAAGAAAGCAGAGGAAGATAAAAATTTCGCAAACTGAGCCAAGTCAGCACGCGTCCGAGTTACCATTAAACTACCGCTTCGCCTGAAGCTCTGCATGTATAACCACTGACGAGGCGCGGATACGTGGATTTCATGATTGAGTCATGAAAGCCGTCGGCAAGATAATTTTCGCATGACGGTCCGGGCTAACGGTTTCCAATTACTCAAGGTGAGATTGAAATCTTCCTTTCGCCTTATACTCAAGCCTTGTATAAAGTAGAACCGGAAGCACCGCTCTTGCAGTTGAATTTCAAAATTGGTAGAAAACATGAAAGAACCGGAAATAACTGCCATATTTCTGCCCCTGTGCGATATTGACGTTGAACGTGAGATGAGAAGATTCCGCGATAAATTAACGCGTGAGCGTGCAGATAAACAGAAAACGAGGATTTGATCGAAGCCTGTTATGTGATCATCGCGACGGTGCAGAAGGGGTGAGTTTCAGGGGAGCGGGCGATGATTGTCGAGCAGTTTCAAGAGGGACAAACCCATGCGTGGAAGGAGCGTGCAAGCGAATCCGGAGAGGAGGATGCTCAGCTAATTTCCAAGCCGCGAAAGAAGAGAGAAGTGGAAAATTCGCGATGCACCAGACCATGTCAAGAGGCTGTACGAGCGCAGACAAGGATCTCGCACTACCCTCTACCCCTTATCGATTACCAACTCTTCTCCGGGGGGATTCTCGCCGCGTTACGCCGACGTCCGCTTTTCGAACGTCCCAGGAAAATCGCACTCCACTAAGCCTCCGTGTTCTTATCGCAAGCTCGTGCAGCGATAACGAAAGCCGGGTTGAGCTCGACCAGGTACCAACGATACGTGATGTCATAAACTGCGACTGTAATATCTGTCGTTGAGCTAAGTCTTCGGACCGAGGCAGGAAATAATCGTTTGACTGTTTCTTGCGCTTGGGATGATCTTTTCGTCGATGGAATATATAGGCGCCTCGGTTTTCATATCCTCAAAGCTCCGCATAATTTGCATAAACGAAAAAATATTATTGGATATGTAATACGATTTCCAACTATCTTCTCATTCTCTTCTAAAAATAAAAAAATTATTCTTACGTATAACACACAAAATTATAAAGTTCAAAACGGCTGATCGAACGTGGTAACTTTTCACTAAAACCAAATTATTTCGAAAAATCTTTCAGGTCACCGAATTGAAAATCCCATTTCCTCCAAGCACCGCCCTATTTCAGGCTGTCGCGGTGAGAAAGTATTTCGAGGCCATAGCGGTATTCGCAATATTGAATTTCGCAACATTTCAATACCGTATGTAAATCGCGGAAGAATAAGACAGGCATTGTGCAGAGTACTGCAACACACGCGTCAAAGCCAGCGATCTTAATCCGGCATACTCATAACTGCCAAATCCATCTCGAGACGAAATTAAGGAGTGGAATTGCCTCGAGCATATTGTGAGTCGAATCGAGACTCGGAGGCGCCGCGTCGCGTCGGGTTGCCTCGGTAGGTCGGGACCGGGGACTTTCGCAGGAAGTTTGAAAAGCTCCGGGTATGTATACCGGCTGGCTGCACGTGACGGGCAGGGACGGGACGCGGCGCCGCGACGCCGAGCCCTCCGCCAAATCGACGCCAAGCCAGCCCCGGCAACCGCGCAACGCCCGGCAGACTAAAGCAAAGAGCGAGGCGAACTCCGGACTTGCCATCAAGGAACGAAGAGCTACGCGGAAGGGTCGTACAATATACGAGTGCATCACGTCGGGAGCTTAATGATGTGGTGACTACCGAGACGTGAGAGGAGGGAGGCAGGGTGGGGGGGGGGGGAGGGGGGAAGGGGGGGGGGTGCGATGGAGTGCAGGGTTGATGTATGCATTATGGAGGACTGCGCCGCGTTATTATTGTGTCTGGGCCCTTCCCCTGTTCGCCAGACAACCTCGACACCCCCCGCAAGTGAGGAACTTTTCACACCCTTTCCGATAGCTTTTGAATTGCTATCCCAGGTCTTTTTTTTTTTTTTTTTTTGCAGGTGAGATTACGTACTTGTTTGGAGGATTTTTAACGCAGTTGCGTCTACGTCATGTGAAAGAGACGATGAGCTCATCTGCGAATGAGAATGAACGCATCAATTTCTCTCGGAAATTTGCAACATTTAACTGTTGTTTGTATGTATGTATATATTGTGTTTCGCAACGTGTTGTAAGACTCGGCAAGTGAGTCATTTTGCTAATTTCACGACAATCGGATGATCTAATAGTACTCTTGCAGCGTCACCATTAGTGAAATTGTATTCAAGGAACTTGGTTTTTGCTCAAATTTCGTGGATAATGTGAACGGTATGTTTTATTATTTTGCGAATTGCAGAGATTGGGATGTTTTTCTTCGAGTGACATGAGAGGAAGGGAGAAATAACACTGGAGTGTGATTGAGTCAAGGGTTTGTTTCTTTGGTCTGCTTTGCATGGGATTTTCGATCTCGGATCGGAAAAGAGAGGGAGAAGAAAAAGGGGAAGAATAATAAGTGCAAAACTTTTTACACGGCCTTTTGCCGGACCGATCGAAAAAAAATTTCTACAGCTACCTGAGTGTCCGGAATCCACGTGGGTAAGGATTCCTGCAGTGGTGAGTTCTCGAGAAGGCAAAGTCGAGGCAAGTCAAGTCAAGTTGAGTCGAGAAGAGACGAGGCCAGGCGAGGCGAGGCGAGGGTTTCGGATGTGACTTGAATTGGAACTGCCTCATTACCATTTACCAGAACACCGACGCAATTTGTGAGTCTTAACTTACATCTGACCTGAGCACGAGGGAGATTCCACGGCGGCTATTAATGGGCGCCCAAATCTACCTTGCCTTAATTGCTAATAAGAAATTACGCCTTCCTGCGGAATACCAAATTATTGATTAAGTGAGAAGGGGAGCGGAGAGGGCGCCACGAACTTTCATGGATCTGAAATCAGCGCATGGAGACAAGTTTCAAGTTTCTTCAAACTTTAAGCTGTTGAGCTCGAGCGACCACAAGGGACACTGCAAGAGCCTATCGGAAGTTGAATAACAATAACTTCGATTTCACGCCCAGTTGACTCCGCAATTTCATCCGACCATCGCACCATCCTCACCTCTGTAGGTACAACACAACCAGCGTACTCCTTCCAAAACCACCTGACGTCGAAAAGGTTTCACCTGAAATCACGTGGCTTGTATTGACTTGGACGTTCATCTAGTGAATATATTTGCTAGTACAACCAAACGAAGCAGGCTATAACATCGTTAGGTCTACACGCACTTCCCGACTACTTAATCCGGCTTGCGGTGACCAAAGTGTGCCAGGCGCCTAGGACTCGTCGATATCCATCAAGCTCCTGCGGAACGGCGTCTTGCCTTGGTGCTCGAGAGGTCACGCAAGTTAAACATGCGCCCTGAGCCCACGGAAGCTGCTCGGCTTCTTGCAAATCCTTATACATTCGTATCGAATGTCAGGGACGGAAGGCGACTGATTGAAAGGTCGTATGGTAAGTGTACCAATTATTGGCCCTTTTATTTTCCAAAATTTTGAATCGACGGAACAAATTGTGAACTTCTCGATGCCTAAGGCCAATTTCTAGAGAGTTAGACACTGCTAATTAATTTTTTGGTAATTTTGGAACTAAGGCTCGATTAGATAAAACCAAAAAAGGTGAAGAATTGGGTCAAGATCAGTAACCGGTGTACTTATTAACATAGATCGACCTTTTCGGGCTCGTTTTTTATCAGGCGGAGCTTACGTCGGTGGAGGATATTCGCTGGGGATGCGTCGACGGTTAAATGGGTGTATTTTTATTCATGAAAGCGCGGAAGACGGTCTACAAACTGAAAGGCTGGATGCGTTATCTCGGACCGCGAAGCGCCAATCCTCCCAATCGGTGTTTCCGCGAACCTTGAGAGGAGATTTTTGGCTCTCGGTTTCCCGAATCACACCGGCAATAGATCGGCAGTTTATTTGCAAATTCAACGCTCTGCTTATCCGGAGAGACGCTCGCAAGCTATGCAAGCGATTTCGGCTCTGAAATAGTACACCACGTGGCGTGGGGGACGTAGAGATGAGGCGATAAAGATTCGACTTAGGCGAGAGTGTGCGTCGGATGTTATCCAGCCATTGTTGTCTCGCCTTATTCATTCTTCGATCGACGTTTCATTTTTACTTATTGACACTCAGCGTTATAGAGTGCAACGACTCGCGTTTCATACTTCACGATCGGTGTGATTTACTCGCAGATTATGCACCTTGAATCATCCACCTTTTTTCCTTAAGTTAAATCTATTGACAAAAAGACACGCATGATATGCTGCGACTATTGACTACATCTTTATGTATATAATATTCATGTTCGTATGTATACTTTTTTCGTTCTCTGATATATCAGTTGAAGATTATCATTCTTTGAATAGGTTTTGAATGCGGTAGTGCATAACCGTCTGCAGCATTGAATGGTTTGTAATTTGAAGTTTCCACCGCGTCTAGACAGTGTCGTAATTAATTAATTTTGTTTATTCAACTCACTACCGAAGCGGTGTTTGAGGTATTTCACACGCCACTATAGTTCGATAAACAATTCCTTATCCCCACGGCATGGCACCGTTATCATTACTCCTTAGCACGTGAAAAACTTTAGCTGCATTTTTAGCACCGCAACTTTATCAAAGTTTGTTTTTTCATCCTGCAGGTGTACACCTGAACCATTACAGCCACGTAACGCCAACTTTCGCATCTTGATTGTCTCGTGAAACAACAACTTTTGCGTTTCGTGCCTAGGACATCGTAGACGTGAATTAAAGAACACGCGGCCGTGCAGGAAAGCGGAAAAGAACAGAAACAGGCACCGTCAGACACGAACCGATTTTGAATTCTCGTCGCTTTGTTACTGATTATCGATGAAAAATAATTTTCCAATCTTTTATCCCCAATAAAAACCCTCGTATCATCGTGTTCGGGGAACACTTTTACCGTCTGGGCCTGACGTATCGCAGGATCTGAAAACAGAGCAGATCGCGTCTATCCTGATCCGTTTTCAAGTCAATATTCTGATCTCTGGCTACTCGAGGTTTCAAGCTCTGTTTCTCCGATTGTGAGGATGCTAGCCGCCTGAAAGACGAAGCTTCAAGGACCGGATGCCTATGCTTTACTTATTTCAATGCATCTTTGTATAATAATGAAAGCTACCAGGAACTCCAGTCGGCACAGGTGTGTGTGCACAGGTAGATACAGATTATTACAAGTAATGCAAGCACCGCCGTTCCGGCCAGGAATGGTAAGAAGTATTTATTTTATATCCTAGTTTTTATTTACCACTCGTTGCCGGCTATGTGCGGCGATATAAAAGCCGAGAATACGACGAAAGGGGAGACGCTTCAGGAAAGATTTTAATAAAGATGTCTGCAGTCGCTGCTCTCTTTAGTCAACGAATTGTGCTTCGGGTCAATTTGCATGAAATGATTATTTTACAAATATTTCTATGAAATTGCAGGATTTCTTGGAGCACGAAAATTTATATCACGACTGACAATTTGAACTTTACGGTGTCTCGGTGCAGGAAATAAAAACCGGCAAGAGCAGAGTCTCAGGTCCGGAAAGGAAATGGATCAACTTTTATAACCGTACTCTTGTATACGTATACCTAGATGCTTGTACACGACGTACGATCTGTGATATTCGCTCCAATTTCGCAGCAGCGATTCGACTCCTTTTATTCTTCCGTCGAAAGTTCACTCTGCGTTTTGTTTCGTTCTACCTCAATCCATCGATCGACTTGCCAGAGTGAAGGTGAACTTCTCTCTCCCCCTCACTCTCATCTCTAATCTCTCTTTCTTTCGCTCAGTCTCGTGAAATCTCGAACGATCCTCAACTCGAACTTCGTTTTAATTACCAATTCTCAAGGAGCGGATTTCATTTAAATTCTCCCTACCTTTAAAATATCTAATTTCCCTCTCCGGATAATGATTAATTAGAGTTTGTTTAGTAAAACAAACTGCGACTCCGTAGCCCGGGTCAAGATTCAACAGGCATTTAATTCTCAGTCAATATACAATGTAAAGACGTACACTATCCGTATACCTTACAGGCTACACGTATAATAATTATATTTAAAATGCAGCAGTAAGAAAGGTGTACATGGGTCGAGTACCTATCTCGGAGATCACGACAGTAATTATTAAGCATTTTCCGTGCGCAACTTCTGGCAGAGATAAAAAGTAACCAAATAAAGGTATACATATTATACAAGTTACGAGACGGAAAAATTCCCATTTATTTTACGATTTCTTTTTCTCTTCATCGGAAATACAGAGAAAAGCACTTCCTCGGAATGCCATCCAATTTGTGTCTCGCCTGTTCGTACATACGTCTGTCTATATATGTATGTATATATTACATATATATATATATATATATATACAATGTATACGTACATGAATGACGCAAAATACCGTATACCTCGCATGCAGGAATTCTACAAGTCCACCGCGAAGATTCCTCCACCCCAAACACCGCCGTAATAATAATTTGAGCTTGCCGAGTTGTTGGAATTAACCGCTGGATGTAAATCAGTCTTGAATACAGTCCCGCACTCCACTCTCGGAGAGTATTTCATACCTGATTTATTACCAACAAGGGCAAGATATCAGAAATATAGATCGCTCATGCTATGCACACACCTACAATTAATGATCGAGATCAGGGATGCCTACATAACACAAGCTGACTGAGACCTCGAGTGCTTTTTGTACGATCCAGGACCGACCGATCGCAGAGATATGGATCACCAGACTATTCATTATATTCATATATTTCACATCATATTGTCCTACACGATTTCGCGAGGGGATACTCGAACTTTATACAGGTAACAGAAACTCGGGATCCGGAAGAATGATCAGGCAATTATCCGTGCTTTCATCGCCTTTTTTCCACATCCCATGTACCAGGATACAGGAGCTGGATGGGCTCTGGGATAAGGTGCAATTTCCATTTACGCGCGGGGTCGCGTAAAAAAACCATGGAAGACAAAGATAGAGAGAGATAGATAGAGTGGGGATGGGGGTGGAACAGTTTTTCCGAGCTCTCCTCACCTTCGGATTCTACCTTATACCCTCGATGTCGGCAGGTATCGTTCATTCGTTACAATAGCGGTGGATGGAAAAACCTGCCTCCTGCACACGAGGCCGAGACGCGTAGGTCTGCGACACCTGAAACATATACGACGACGTCCCCAGGGCCGTGTTAGGTTCGAACGTGCGCCGCCGTCTTGAGGGGCGAGCACCCCTAATCCCGGGAATTTCGGGGCTTCTCCACCGCCCCGGCAAATGCCAGCCACCACCGAGGTTAGTCCTCGTCCTCATCCTCGTCCTCGAGCTCGGCGACCTTCGCTGTTCTTCAACCCCCGCCGCATGTATATCCTCTCCCTCCGTCGTATCACCCCTTGGAAAATATTTATCCAGGGGTGATGACGGGACCGTGGACCACGCGGAAGACGTCTAGAACAGACTTTTCCTCTAACCCTTACCACCCCGAGTTCCCCTCCCCTTCAGATTACACGTCGGAGTCCCGATTTTACGAGCACGTACAACGGCTACGTATTATCAATATATCGACCTGCGGAACTCAAGCCTGCTGCATTATTATTATATCGCTGATTGCTGTTTGGGTGGATATTGAATTCCAAGCAAGCCATTTGACCAGGGGTTGAAAATTCGAAATGAAAACTGCAAAGAGATCGACTGATTTCTTCGTTTCATCGCCTATACAGGCAATCGTACCGGGACAACAAATCCGTCAAAGTGCGGTCTCGTTGTCAGTGCAGGCTGTGTTAATCAGCCTCCAGAGACAGGTTAACCGCGAGCTTGTAAGCCCTTTGGGGTGCTTTGAATTTATTTCGAAACGGCAAGCGTACGCCGCGCAACGACGACTGACTTTGATCAGATTTTCATCCGGCGGTGAAATAATAATCAGTATGGGTTCACGGCTATTCAGGGGTCGCCGTTTATAGCGTTGAGAAGGGTCGGCGATGTCGGTTTGCGCAGTGTGGACGTGTTTGCGCGGTTTGTTACACAGGTAAAACACGCAAACTCACGGTTATAACCAAGAGCCGAGCTTACGGGCACACTTTCTGCCATGATTGTCTACCGGTGTGCAAAAACCGGTCTGTCGGAGCTCGGTAACGTCGGGGGTACACAGGAAAGCTACGTGTACTCGTGTAACGCGGTGATACAAATACGTGTTCCCACTCGCTTTGAACTGCTTAGCAGTGGTTGGGCATAGCTTGGTACAAATAGAGCTATATATATATGTATATAGTTATAAGTTTAGTTGCCCAGAAAATGCAGGCGCTCTCGGCTAAACGTTATAACAGCCCTGCAGCGTTCGCTAACTATATGTATGTATATGAGAAAATCAGTGCAAATTCACAAACTCGGTAAGCTTGTCAATAGTTTCGGAAGAGAGATTTTTCCCGCAAAGATTTAAGAACCAAAAATAAGTTAAGTCCAACAAAGGTTCAGGCCTTCTGAAACTCAGTTCGGATCATTAATGAACGCATTTTCAGAACTCCAAGTACCAAAAAACTGAATCGACAAATACGACAGATCCAGGATTGATCACTGCGAGAAACAACAATCGATTACCGAAGAGCGGAAGTTGAAACGAGGGTAATGAGAGATGCAAGGATGGCAGGTGGGGGTTGAATTGAGTTTGCGAGTTACACGGCCTCCTTCTGTCCTGACGGCTCACTGTTTGCAAATTTATTACAAAGTTAGCTGCATGAAAGGGACTCGATGGTCGGAATCGAATTCGGAATAGTTCGGAATATTGGTATGATATATTCATACACTGCAACGACAAACACTTACTCCTGTACGGTACACTTTGTCATGTGATCCTAATTGAAAATGTATGTACTTCGGAATTTCGACGTGACTCTCCTCCGGCTGGAAGATCAGATTCGTACCTACTGTCAACGCATTTCACCGACTCCTTAAATTGAGTCAATTTTAATTTTTTTTTTTTTATCGTCATCTCATATCCTGTATACTATATACTATCAACACTTGCTGGAAGACAGAAATGGGAGTAAAAGGATTTGAGCACCGCGGCGTATAGACGTCTGGTGTAATTGATCAAGAAATTACGACTTCGTAAAGTGAGATTAAGGATTGCGCTACGAAGAAGTCAAACCGCGACTGGTACACTGTACCTACGAGTAAAAGTGGGTTAGCCTGTAAGTAAGCTGCAGTTCGACCGATCCACCGTCTTCAGATTCAACTTTAGTGTCCTACGCTATAAGAAAATTGCTTGTTTTACGATCAAAGCCGCAAGAGATTGCGGCCCGTTGCTTCGGACTTTAAAGAAATAACGTAAGGCTGGTGACCCTCCTCCTGCCCTTGTTTACAGAATTAAGGGTAGGTATCGAGTAAAACCCTGCAGGTGGATTTTGCTCCTTCGGAAGCTACTTAAACTTACAAGAAGGGTATTAGGCCTCTGGATCATGGATTCTGCTCAAACTTCTAGAGGCGATACCTATATGACGTGAATTTTTTACAACCTGATCTACTGCAAATTCAACAAAATAAGACCAATCGGATGAAACTACACCCCGGGAGTTGGACATTTTTGGCAAGAAATATCCCTAGAAACTTCGGACGTTGTTGGTAGAATTTCTCAGTGTACGGCGGTTCAACTGTTGATCCTGTTGTACAAGATGGCGGTCGCGGTGTGTTTAAATCGGTGATAAAATCTCGAGCAGAGTAAAGAAAAGGAAAAATAAGAAGGAATCTTTTATAGCTCTGTGAGAACCGCCTGTTCGTTTTCCCGGGTATATAAGGTATAACGTAGCGTCGATCTTCCGCGAGGAGGACACCACGATAATTTACCTTCTGGCGAGAGAAATGAGACGTCCCGGACAACGTCGCGTCGCGACGCGGAACTGAAGCCGAAGCCGAGGAAGGAGAAAGGAGGAAAGAGGAAGAAGTAAGACGACCGCGCCACGTCGGAGAAAAAAGTTTATTACACTTTCCGAAGTTTTATGTCCTTTAATCTGCGCAACGTCCTCGGGGAATTGTTTTACTTGGACCTTCTTTGCTCCGCCGGCTACGATGCCCGCAGGTATGTCATGTATAAGGGGGTGGGGGTGGGTATAATAACGCGAGCGAGCTGCAGGACTCGGGGGGAAAAAATGACCTGTCGCGAATCATAGACTCGACCATATAACGACCGCTCCCGAAAAACTTTCCGCGTTCATTTATTCTACATGTAGGGATACTTTAGAGATACCCCGTTACTGCATGGCCAGACGTCTACCCCTAGCTCGTGTACCGTCACTGCGGGCTTTCCCGTTATTTTCTAATCAGCGCTCGAAGCTTTTAAACCTTTCAACTCTCGATAGATTTCTCCCGCATGCAACCTCGTTACATTCCCGATCCCCCTCCCTGTAGAATGATGAGAAATTTCATCAAAAACAACGCAAACTGCTCGCTCAGACACCCATTTCGTAATTACGTCTGTGGAGGAGGGTGAACGCGTCGAAAACGCTCGTTCGAATACATCGGTTTCCCTCTAACTGTGCGACGGTTTCACTTTTTTTTTTCTCTCTTTTTTCACACGTATAAAAATTGACGTCCATCTTACTCGGCAAGTATGAATTTTGATTCGTAATCAAATCATGAAGACATAAGCTGAACTGCGGTGTATTGAACAGAAGTCCAATGTTGATTTGAAAGTGCTTCGAGTTTAGCGGCAACTAATTTTGTTCTTTTTCGATTGCTTCAATTTAAAAAAAAAAAAAAAAAAATGAGGTCGAGGTTGGCAAAAGTTTTTGAGACACGAAAGATGTTCATCGGTTGACGGCGATTCTCCCTTGGGAAGTGACGCCGCGAAAAGTATTCGCCCCGTAGTAGGTTGAGGGGTGGCTTTAATGTGCCAAGACAATTTCTAACGTTGGAATCGAAGCTTTCGATAACGCATTGCTTTCAGAGGAAGTAAGTCGGTTACTCGCCTGCGAGAGTATTACAAATGGTAGGAACGCAACGGGGCGATATTATTATATACACTTCTCGCGAATGAATTCAACGAGGTTTTGGATTCGCAACGTGCCATTATTAAATTTCACGTGAAATATACCCGCTTCGCGACCCAATTCTATATCTACAACCGCCATTATAACCTTCGGTTACAATCGGCAAAGATCTTTTCGCCCGGGCGAAAACATCGAGGGTGTGGCTGCCACCGAAATGCGAATATCACCGGCAAAACGCAGGCCAATTCGGACTATTGACCGTAGATTTTTCACCGGTAATGGAGGACGGTGAAGACCTCGCACTGTGTGCCTATGTACGTCATCGAAAAGCGAGACAGCCGAGCTATTCTCGCCTGTACGGGTCAATAAGTTACTTAGTTGCACCGGCAGGCAGAGGGCGGCGGGGGTGGGATAAGGGGGCAGTGAAATCGAATAAGATCACGTTTTGCATAAAGGACTCGAGACCGGAGTCCGCATGAGAGGTATTTTCCCGTCCTACCCTTCCTTTCCCTCACTTTCCATTCCTCTCCTTTCTTTGTTCCTTTTTTTTTTTTTTTTTTTTTTATTCCTCCTTGCCTCCGTTCCGCGACCGAATTTCAATTCGATTCTGATGTTGCAGAGCTCGACGATACGTATCGCTCAAATACATTTCGTACACCCACTCGTGTGTCACTGGTGCAGAATTGATTTCGGGAAAACGGAAGGAAAACTGCTATTTCTCTCTTTTTCCTGCTCTTTAAAATCTGCATCAAACTGATTCTGTGTTAAATTCTCATCCTTTTTACTGTAACGAATTAAGTTAGTTATAAGCATAGTTTTTTTTCTCTTTCTCTGTACTCATTTGTACTTCAGGGCCACCACCCTTCCACAATAAAATTCTCTCTCTCTGTCTCTTTATCTCTCTCTCTCTCTCTGCAGGGCGACGGGTTACATTATTTCAGGCTTTTGGCTCGACAGGATGGAAATGAAATTTTAACTAATTGATTATTGGAAAATTAGTCGGTGCCCATCGGAGGCCGCTGGGTCTCCGCCTCTAAACCTCCAGAGTTTCGAGGCTTCTATACATAGATTGAAACGTACTGCCTGCCGGATTTTTCGGGAAGAATAAAACACACCTGGCACCCTGCGGAGCCGCGCGAAATATCCCGAGGGGCACGTTCATCCGCTTGCAATTATATACATCCGAGCGATTTTCCACCATTCTTCGTTTCAGTATCGGCATCGTTCATCCCGTTATCTTCATCGCCAAACAGAAGGGCGAATTCTAATTGCCCCGAAAACTATAATCCCAGGAAATTATATTCCTACAGCCAAGTGCTTGAGCTGATTTTCAGCGAGTACCGAAGTTGGAACTTACGAAAGTCTGTTCAAATTTATTTCAGATTCAAGATAAGTGGATCGATACCTACCAATTGATCGTTCATGTCATATAGTTGCGTTGGAATCGTTAAAATTTTTGGCAACAATAATTGGCACTGATCTGACAATGAATGTATTTTCGTGGTATAGAATTACAGACAAAAGCTCATAATTAACTAAATTTTTCAGTTTCAATCCCCGTGCAAATGGTTACATAAAAGTATCATATTTCGCGTGACGCAGCAGCACTCGGTGCATCAATGATTGCGGGTCAGCCTCTCGAACCTGATACGAAATCGATATTAAGGCGCGGTTGAAACTTTCCGTCGTACAGACGAGATACGGGGATTTTTTTTCATTCGGTAGAAATTTTCGTTTCTTCTCGTCTTTATTGCTCTTTCTATATCTTTGTTCACATAGGTCGCCAAGTTTTATCACTCGCGTTAGACAATCCTATATGAGAAAAGCAAATAAAAAGAAAAACAATTACTTAGCTTTGCTGACGATGCACAATATCTCACCGCACACACTGCGGATTTCTTCGCTGATATTTGCACTCACTGATCACAGCGTTACGTGAGAGTTATCGCAAAAAGAACGCGCCGGTAGCTCGACGATTTTTCTAAGACGTTTCAAAGTCAGACGTCTAGCTAAGATTGTTTTCCCGAGGTCAAAGCAATCGATGCTCGATACTTAGAACAGTTGGAACGATTAAAATCCTTGTAATCATATGTGATAATAAATAAAGGTAATGCGCGTATGAATAATTTACATACACTGCAGTTATACCTTGAGTTTTCATTCGAATTTTATTCGCTGATTGCAGCAATTTGTTACCGAATCTCGCGGTTGAGACCGTCATCAAGTTTATTATACAGGAGCTGCACTGTACAAACGTAATGAATTCAACTCACCAATGATTCTATTAAGTGATTAACGCAGTCGACCTGGCGTGTGATTTTAATGACGTCATTATATCCGTACGTGTCAGATGAATTCAAGTATTTTTGTTCGTCCGGGTATTCAAGTTTCATAGGTAAAAATCTACGTACATGTGCAATACAGTCCACTAAACCCAGACATTGTGAATCGGAGCCCATTATCATTGAATATAGATACCTAAGAAGGTGTGAGAAAATTATTCTTTTAGCGTTGTGAAAATCGATATGAAAACCGGTCTTACGGAATTACGAATATGATTATAGTTTCTATAACGAGCGATTGCATAATTTTGTAAAATTGCGAATATAACAATACAGGGTGCGATAATTTGCGGTCATAAGGAGCGCATAAAGCGTAACAATAAAAACGAGGCATCGGGTAAGCACGATATTTCATGGCGATAATTTCCTCGTCTGTTTACATCTGGAGCGGAAATGAGTGTACCCTTGGCCGGGGAGAATATTCTCGCGGTAATTACCAGCAGCGGGCGTGAAAACACGTAGTACAGCTAGAGCCAAGCGAATTGCCATCTTTGCATTGAGAGCCAGGCGGACTGGAATCGGCCCACGTGGTAATAACTTTAAACGAGTGACATTAAAAAACAGTACCCACCCCTCCCACCCCGATTCGGGTTATAAACGATGCGCTTTAACGAGGTGACATAACCGCCTGGCTGAGAACATGAAGCATGGGAACGAGAGGAGGCGAGAACACGAGACCCGCCGACCTAGGAAGGCCAGCCGACTCCAGGATGCTAATCGGGCATTGTTGTTACTCCTACTCGAAGAATTAATCCGTTCCTTGTCTTTCCTTTCTCCGGCAGACACGCAGGGGTGGAGCTGAACTCGGTGTACGAGGAGAAAGAGGCGATGGTTAAAAACGACCGAACCTCATCGCCCCGCTTATCGCCCATCGTGGAACACAATGTCTCTGGGACATTAGGAACAAACCATCGACATATCCGAGGAATAACTGCGGAGAGATTTACCGATCAATTTGCAATAGTGAAGGGTGTGGGGATGAGGGTTGATAAGGAAGTTGCACTCAAGAGTGATTGAACTTGTTTAAAGTACGTTGAATTCACAAGCGTTTTCTCTCATCCCCTTCAATCTCCTTTCTAGCCACCCTTTAGAATGTTTCGTAATAATTAGATGCTCTACAGACGTAGGGTTTGACCTGCATTCACTGGAGTCAACCTCTAGTGTAGAGAGTAATTGTGTTTTGATGAATTCCTGCAGGTATAAAAATTAACCACAAAAATGTGAATGGACTTTTGGAAAACCATAGCTACCGAAAGGTGACAGGGAAGAGACACAGAAGTGACCAAAGACAGTCGTTGACATCTTTCACGAGGAAAATAATTCCGCACACGCACATCTACTCCTTACAGTTATAACTGACTTTAAACATGCGGTGAATTCGTGGTGATCGAACTTGCCACGCGTACAGGATGTCATAGACACGTGTGTAACACGTGCGTGGAACTCGTGTGGACGTACGATTATATAAGCTTGTTCCATATCCAGCTGCGCTGTATGAGCACGATGTGTATTTAGGTAGTTGCAGAGCGTCATGGCTGCGCCTCGTTATTTCACGGTAGAAAAAATTAGGAAGAGTAAAAAGAGACACTTACACGCGCCGACGATACAGCGTGTGGAACACTCGGTTCTGGTGGATTTCGAAACTGGTGAAAACTTGCTGAAAAATGAAAAAGCGGTGTTCTTAGGATTCCTGAAACTTTTTCGAAATCGAATTCTGTGGGATTTTTTCGACTAGTTGGGAGACAAAGAACTCGAAGAACATAACCAGAACATTTCAGCATCGACGAATAAGAAATACAACAATATTTCTCCGTTTTTCGAATGAATTTTTAAAATCAGGAATCGTATTCTATCAAAAAATCACAAACTCAGAAATAAAATTCCTTGAATTTATTCTACTTTTCTGACTGAGAATCTAATATTTCCCTGATCAATACAACCATCAGAAATTGAAATGCCGAGGATCAAACAGGCCACTTACTTTTACATCTGCGCTGAATAAAAACTTTTCCTGACCAGTAAGAAAATCCCTCTGCCAATTTCCTGACTTCCCTAGTAAATTTTAAATTCGTTGACATTTCCGGTTCTCCAGGTTTTCCAGCTTCTCTTTGACCGCGGCTACACCCGCGCCTGTACTTTACATATTAAATATTCTCGCGCCGCTCGGTGTATACGTGCCTTAATTTACATCACGTACGTTGTAAACATACATCGCGCTCATATGTACACATCAAACACGTTGCACGTGTGTACAGGTACTGCCCTTTGCTGGCTGAAAGTTACTTAAAACAACCGAGCAGCCTGCAGAACCGGGATAACTCGCAAGAAAATAGACTACCAGAAGCGGAAGTGGAACCTTTGAACTTCCCGCGGTCTTTCAAGATTGATTTCAAAAAAGAGATAAGATTTTCTCACCTCGCGCGTGACAATTACGCACGAGCTACTCATATTTGATTTTTATCAATTCCGTTTTCGCTACTCTTCTTTCTCTGATTCCTTAATTCCGACGTGCCAGAATCGAAAACGTAAAGTGGAGTCGCCCAGCTGAACCAACAGCGGATGAACGGACGACGTGAGTGACGTCGGCGGGTAAAATTAGTGACTCTAAAATTAAGGGCAGTGTTCGAAAAGTCATATTCCTGCGCGTTCGAGGTATATAAGTTATATAAGATAGTATAAAGGACGTCAAAACAGCAAAGGAAACGCGACGGAGCTGAGCGTAAGTGGTTTGCGTTTCGAGAGCCGATAGCGTTAAGCCACAGGCCATGCAACAACGCTATGTACTATACATATATTGCCATAATTCGCCATAAATTCAGACTGGAATTTAGTTCGCAGATAACAGACGAGCTCCACGGTCTTCCCCGAAGGCCTCCTGCAGACGACTCGTTTTCGAAGTACTACCAACGTACTACCTGCAACGGTGGGCACGTCCTATCCAACTTCCAAGTAATTTAATGGGGCTCGTCTCCAAAATTTATCGCTTATCGTTCCCCGTCCTCCGGCAATTCCGACTCGACGGAAGGCTCGATTATAATATCGACGTTTCGTCGGTTCTGCAGTGCAAGCCTTCGCCCATAGACACTCTGCAAAGCTTTGCCGCATCGCTATTCGTCTTGGTGTTACATGTGGATGGAGAGTCGCGTCATTCCTGTCGCGAAAACGTGGAGGTCAAGCCATGTGCAGCGGGTACCGCATCGACCCGATACCTCAACCAGGGAGAGATTTCGCGAACCCAAGTGACACTCCGGATTCTATCGGCCAAATCGATCACCGAGTTCTGCACTTCCTGCGCCACGTGCATGGAACCAATCGGGAGTACAAAAGGACGCGATTTCACTCGGCCGAAGAATCTTCCTCTCGAAGACCTCTCGAGTGATCTCGGTATATCAAATATCATTCGAAATGATTTTCTAACTCCGAAGTAGTCGTGAGAAATGATTTAGGATTATAGGAATCTCCTTGTAATCTTAAGAAATCATGGGAAATCACTTCATCAAGGTAAAATTTCTTTTTCAAGTAAACTCTCGTAATTACTCTTTAAAATGTAAGCAATCGTGAAAATGTTGCAATCATGTTGTCACTTTTTTATCAGCCAAACACTCCTTGTACGTGGCACCCGAAAACGAGCAATGCAATTTGAAAAGGACAAATCTTTTGCACAATTTTCTGGATTTCAAGATCAATATTTTTTTTCCAGCATGTGTAGATTGAAGAATGAAATATTTTTTTGATCAAACGCAGTGTCATTTGATGCGGTAAAAAGAGATTCAAGAAATAACGATTAACAAATTTATCTTTCGCCAATATTTTTCAAAGTCAACGAATGATTTTTCTGTTCTTTTATTGCGTGTCATTGATAGACTGAAAATAGGTAGAATGAAATTCAGTTACGTGTTTTTCTCCCATGTCGATAAAAGCTTTTTGCTGAAATGACAAATGACTAAGGTTTACGAAGGAAATTACTGAGGAGCAGAAATTTGGGTTTTACTACGTGATAAAATGACTGAAACTTAGGATGATATATCTGCGATTATATACGGAATTTACGATATTTTAAAACAAAAATTATCGTCAATTTCTCATCAGTTCGTGCAACGCATATTATAATATGTATACTTACTTACCTGTAATATTATGGACAGCATAGGAACGACGCGAATGCCAGATTTAACGGCGTGCGAATTCCTGGCATCGTGGCTCGGTTCAATGCGCCACGAATTACGGTTTTCGCATTTTTCCCGAATTTCGGAATTCACCTAAACTCCGGCTAAAGTACTCACTAAACGACGAACTAAACTATCCAGAATATCGGGACATAAAAAAGAGACTCCAAATTTCCAGCCGGAATGTTTCGCAGGTTTTACACAGCCGAAATTCGATCTTCGTTTTTCTTTTTTCCCAACTTTCCCACTCGATGATAATAAATTGTACCTGAATTGTGACACGCAGTTTAGAAAATTGCTAATATTCTTTTACATGCTTCTTTGAATTTTCTCAAATTTCGAAATTCCCGTAACCGTCTTTCCCGATTCTACAGATTTCCCGGGACCTACCAAGTCCACAAATATAACTAAAATGGAATTCTGCACCTCTGAAACCGAACGTCCCGGGCATTCAATTTGGATAACGGTCCCAGGTGCGTCGCATAATCACCAATTAAACAACGTACGCATTACATCAAAGATGCATATATACACGACGAAGAATAAACAAACTTTCAATCGGTTGCTCAGCAAGGAGTCGATGAAAGTTTCTAAAAATATCCAACCATCTCTTCACTCTCAGAGTAACAAAACTTGTTTATCCACGCAAGGGTAACCCTCCTAAATTTTTTACCACCCGCTGAGTAGTTTTTTTCGCAAAAAATGACGAGAATTTTTTAGGGCCTAGATAATGCTCTGGGAAAATCAGAACCTTTCCATGATCCATGGGATCGGGCGAAAATCATGAATAAATCATCACTCGTGTATAAATATGTGAAACACGAATGAGGTGTCAGAGGTTTTAAGATCTTTGCTATAATTCACTACGGGTACCGAAATGCAGCCTATCGCTCTTGTTTATTCAACGTCAAATGTCAAACTTAAGGGGACTCAAGCTGAGCCGGATGCTTGGCCAAGCGAGCGTTGAAACGACGGTCCAAAAATGGACTTGCATTAAATAATATGTATAAAAACTAGCGTTGTTTTACAAAAGTTAATCATAACGGCGACGAAAATTTCCTCGACACAATGAAAGCCGCGATTTCCTGCACCCCATTCGATGATGATGATGATGAGTTAAATTAGCCTCGAGTGATGCGTAATTCAGCAACATTGAGGGGTTCCACGCACAAATGCCAATCAGGACATGTCGTGAAATGCCAGTAGCAGGATAATTCCGGGATCACTAAATGCAGGGATTCGTTTGACGTTTCGCAATTTTCATCGTTACCCTGCGTGTATTATTATACACAATAACGACGTGACTAAAATGGCGAAATAATGTTATCAAACAGGAAATTAGCGTTCGGCGGAACGATAATTGTGGGCGTCGATAATCGGCGTGATTCAAATCGCGGCGTTTCGGTTCGACGCGAAAACAAAGATTGTCCGTTTCACCAGGTCCGTACGTCAAGTCGGAAGAGAGAAACGGGCAAAGCCGCGGCTTGATTAACAGCCGAGGAATCTCTCCTGTCTGATCAACTGTCGTGGTTTTTCCATTACTACGCGAATGGGAAAAGATCGGGAGACAGAGAGGAGAAGAAGGTATCGAAACTCAACGAACACTTGCAGACTCGGCACTTTTTCCTCTCGTTGCCGCTGGTCGTATAATTATTTCGAATCTAGGCTGACTATATATTCGTCTGATTCACGAGGGCATTTCCGGCGGACATTCGTTATTTAAAAATAACTCGAAGCTCGAAATTCGGAGAATTCAAGGTTGATATGTGAATTCCTGATCGATTCAGGGGAGTCGCGATCATGGTTTTACGAATCCAAAGAGGAAAAAAAATTTCACAGGCAGTTGACGTTGCGATACTACCCTGAAAAATAGCGGAAATGGTACCAATAAAATAGAAATACCTTGAATGTGAGGCAATGAATTTTGAAATAATATTCAAACGCAGCAATTGTCCGAATTCTTGCTGAATGGAAATTTGATAGGCATAGAATTATTGACTGTTCACATTTTAGGTGATATATGTATACTGCATGATCTATTACGATCTGATACATTTTGAAGAATCAAGAACGGGTACATAATCAAATATTGGAGCTTCTTAGTGGCTGAACCTTTGCAGAGGTACACGGAAGAAATTCCGGGTATCGGACCGAGAAGTCCAGAGTAACGAAAAAAGTTCATTGGCTTTGTAAATCCGATGGGATTCGCCGAGGGATTCGATCGATCCTTCTGGAGAACGAATACGAGCCGTGGGTGCAGATAATAACTTAATTTTTAAGCACGATCGAAGAGTACGAACTGGTAGGTGTAACTCCGTTCAATTTTCATAAAATTTGTGAGACACTTGTCGGTATAAATGAGGCAATGTCCATGAATTTGGTTAAAATTGTAAATTAAAATGCACTTTCGTAAATTCTTCCAGATCGAAGATCGGGAAGAATTTCAGTGATCGGCGTGAAGCGCAGTTCGGAGCAGCGAGATGGCGATTGTGATGGAAACGAGGATACTTGCTCTAGGATACACACATACACACACACACACACGCACACACACACAAGTCGAATCGAAGATTCGCGTAGCGCGAATTCCGGGAACGTTGGGTTAATTTTTCGCGCTACGCCACTGGGCGCCATATTGATCGAGGGGATGGAAAGAGAGAAAGACGGAGAGAATACGGGGTGCAAAGAGAAAGAGATGAAGATAAAGGGCGGGCGAAGGAAGAGAAGGGGAAAGAGGACCCTTACGTCTACCGCCACCAACCCTTGGCTTCATGCACCTACTAGCATTGCAGTTGAAGAGTTTTCTCAGAAGACGTGCCGGCACGCCGGCTGCATTTTTGCTTCGTTTCTCTCCCGGTTCCTAGAATTTCGTCTTTGCACTCCGGTCGATTTTCCTCTTCTCATCTACTTTTATCCGGATTTTTTTCGTATAGCATCGCGTTCCGATGACCGCACCTTATTGTTTCGCTTAAAACGCGACGGTGTACCAAAAACGAATTTGGTACCTTTCCGCAATTTCATTCGGTTTCATTTGTTAATGGAACCAGCGGCACCTACGTGCTTTGCCTTCGTTACACCTACTCGGGGAACTTTTTTACCCTACACTAACCAGCCATTTAACGCCTCGGTTACCAACTTCTCTGTAAGCTTGCCGTGCGCATACTTAGAATACTTATACTCCTAATTTATCGCGTTAGGAATTAGCTGCAAGCCTGACATCGAAAAGTGGCGATTTGAAGGCCAATGATACCTCCAAAACTGAAATCGAGAGAGTCAAATTTTGACCCAAGCTCGATCTGGTCAATCCTCAAATCGTCACCGTTTAGCCTGCGGCAATTGAGACACGGACGAATGGTTTGGACGGATAGATGGCCGATATAAATTACCAGCAATTAGGGCACTCCTTAGACAAATTGGCGCAGCGTTTAACCGAGTTGAAAATATTTGCTGCTAAATATAACGCGAGAGGCGGTGCTGCGCGAAGAACGGGAGGAAAATTTTTTCTCATTTAACGGGCGAAAGCTTTTGCGAAAATTGTAACGCTCCGGTTGACGGTGGAAAGTGAACGCAAACTTTCGCGGAGATTATAAGGGTCCAGATACTGCACGAGCGGTATAATAACACCACATGACCCGGGGCACGATTAAATCGCCAATCCTGTTTTCGGTGTCTGCTAATGAAAATTTCGACGATATAATATTCAGCGAAATTCTGAGTCTACGGACGTAAGAATGCCGCAATCGTTGGCGAATGGATCAGGCCATTTTGATTTTTTATTAAGAAAAATCGATGTTGCAGTGAAAATAACATCTTCATCTCGAAAGGCAGACTAATCAAACCTCCAGGAATCTCTTTGGTAAATTTCTATCAGAGTACAACTACTAGCTGCAATTGCGGTCGCGTAGTTTGGCCGGTGTGGTTCACCTCAATAATTCGATTCGAACAGCCAAACAATCCCGTCGAATCAGTCGGCTGACTGATTGTGAAACCCGCGACCTGGCGCTAATTGAACTGGGGAAAAATACGCTCGAGCGATAAGTCCTCCGGGCAGCCGCGGAATTATGACGATGTGCAAAATATCATCGTCTGCAGGAGCAATTCACCAGAAATGGTAAAAGCGATTTGAATCTGCAGAGTGAACTGATTCCGGATAAACTACACCCTCTGCCACGCCAGTGCCAAGCAAAGGACAAGCGTTGATAGCCTCGTACAACGTATGAGGTAGCATTGTTCCATCGGCATAGCCATTACGGGGTACGTGGACCAGGCATCGTAACTTCGTTTAGCAGCCACATAGCCACGAGCCACTATCGCACGTGGTTATTAGTCACGGAATATCGCGGGTACTCGCGAAAATAGCGTCATATATCGCATCCCGTCAATTTCGGTACGAGAATGTAAATCTCGAGCATGTAGGTATCAAGTGCCTAAGTGCATTTTCCGCAATTATACTCTGTCAAGATGCAGTTTTAATTGACTAAGAGTTACAGCCGATTCGCTGTCTAATTCTTGTCCTGCACGGAGAGAAGAAAAGGAACAGAGTTAACTGGAAACTGTAGGAAAGTGTACGTGGATTACGAAAACTGCATATTTTACTACAAATCTAGCAGACTTTACTCTGTAGACAGTGGTTTACACTGATTCCATAGTAAACTCTGCATTTTACGAAGTTATATATTTTACAAAGAAAACTTGATGATCCCCTCTTTTCCTACAGTTTTCAGTAAAATCTGTCTTCTTTGTTCTCTGCACGAAAATATCGTCCAAAAGTCTGTCAAAAGTCAATGGGCGAACTGAAACGACACCCGACAAAAATGTCAAGAGTTCAAATCCGGTCGACCTTTCAAGGCGGAAACACTGCATCGGAGGACAAAATCCAGCTCCTATGCTGAAAATTGAAGAGGAATCTTGCATGGATGATGCAAGCAAGTTCGAGCTTTGTTCTTTTAGCTTTATGCGACGTATCGCGATGGATACATTTTTCAAGCACTTCCTATCGCAGCGAATCGCGCCAGGAAAGAGGCAGTCGAGACGTAAAAGCATAGATATTTGGAAGCCATAATTCGCAATTTCCTTTGCCTATAGATCAGCGGAACCCTGATGAGGGTAGGAATTTTCGCTTTTGCCAGAGAAAATTCGAAGGATTCGCAGTCCGTACGCTGCAGGTTTCAATTCAACGCGGAACCGGCAATTCGTTCCTGGCCACACGTCGTTAGTCGTGGTTTCTTTCGGCCTGTACAGTCAGTCTCCATTCACTGATCGTTCGGAGATTGAAATCTAATAATCAGCAGGATTACGTGAGTCGGCTGTGGGCCAGTCGCCAAGAGACTCTGCGGCGCCGGTATCAGGCGCCTGGAAAACTTTTGGACCATCTCTACCAGTAGATGTAAGCCCTAGGCAAATGTCCGATAGAGACAATTTGATTTCGACTTATTGTACGGCTGCCAGGAGTCTGAGAGAAAGAAAGAAAGGGAGAGAGAGAGAGAGAGTTGGGAAGAAACATTCAAATGGGAACTCTATCGTGGTAATTTACGAATGGTCGAATGCCAATGAAATGCAAAATTTTATGTAGATTATTTCGTCACTTTAATGGCACTAAAGAGGTTTTTCAAAATCCATGGTGTTTATCGTACTGTTTTTCCTGTCGTTGCACATGACTCAGGATCAATTATTATTAGCAATAGAGACACGATAATTTTTTCGATTTCTTTTTTTTGGACATAATATCGAGCGTCGTTTACCATTTAACGAACCTTAAGCAAACCTCTGTAGGTATAATAATTAAGACGTTGCTCATATTTTGTTGTCGCTGGGCTAACAGAGGCAGCGTAATGTTAGCTCAAATGCTTACAAATATTTTTGGTGCTCTTTTATTTGCGCGTCGTAACGTTCGTGCCCAGCGGAAAGACTTAAGGCTCTCAAGGGTGAAAAGAAAGCAAAGACGAGAAAAGCTACTTTGGCCTGAGAGAGGTTTACACTTGGAAAAAGCCCGCTCTGCACCCGGTTGGTTGGTGACTTGCGCTAAATGGTGAAAGGACGTCGGATAGGCATGTGTAGGTGCAATACGCACTTCCGGCTAGGTATATATATGTGTGTACACTGAATTTCAATAGTGCGTATAAACATATACGCACATTTCACTTCCACTGGCTCGGATCCGCGCGAGCTTAGGGATAACGGGGTAGAAGGAAGATATTCGGATGACGAGAGCAGTGCGGAAGAGGATCGTCTTGCTATTCAGAGCCGTCACTGATCCTCCGAGGAATAGACATCCTTGTCAATTTCTCTGATTGGACTGACGCCCGATTAAGAATTCATCCGGCATACCGTCTTGGCGGGATATTGTAAGAGCAGCAAAAAATACGAAACAAAGATTCGACAGCTACGTCTGAAGTGGATAGAGTCGAGTTTAATGAATTGAAAGGGAATCTCCATGACATAGACAAAAAATTAAAACCTGTGACTCAAAAAATAAAAAAAAATTTAAAAAAACTGACGCCGAATAGCTAGTTCGAATAATTTTACAGCTGACGTAAAAATTATAAGACACAGACGAGTAGAAAATAATTTCCATCTGCGAATTTTATATATATAAGCATAGTCCTACTTTGGGGAAAAACGCGACATCCTGTAGTTTTGTCGGAATGCTTTCGCTTTATCAGAGGAAGAAGAGACGGGGATCGTTTATCCGCGAAAGCGTCGTCTTCGTTATTACCATTTGGCTCAGCATTGTTACCACCGTCGTTTAACCGAGGTTAGCTTTTGTGTAAGCTTACGACTGTCGGGCCACTTACCGAAAATGTAATCTTTTCCTTTTATCACGTCACCGGCGTTCTTTCGGGAAAGGTTGCGGGGAGACGAAAGTGGGCGAACGGATAAGCTAGATTTTCCCATCCAGTTGAGTAAATCGATCGAAATTCGGTTGAAAATGGAAAGGAAGGCGGTGAGAGAAAACGGGGTTAAATCTTCCCATCGACGACGATCGACTTACAGCCAACGAGTTGGGCGATTAGTCAATCCGAGCGTCATCTTAGATGTGTTCTCAAGTACACGAATAATCCTACCTTGTCCATTCGCTGCTTAAGAAGGACGTTCCCATTCCCATTGTTGCATTTCAAAAGACCCATCGAAACGATTTTCAAACTTTCTCACTTGCTCAAAGCGGTCCCGGAAATTGCAGATCTTCGAATTATGGCGTTGCTTCCTCCAAAGTCGCGAGAGTACGAGCTGAAAGTAAACAGAGGAAAAAAAGAATTATTAGTCGTAAATGAATACGGACGTTGTGAACTAGACAATGCAATTATGGGATTAAAGCAGTTGAAAGAAACAAGCCTGTTCAAAGGCTGAAGGTATTTTCTGTAAGAAGGCTTTTCCGTTCATTGTAAAAAGTTACGGTTACCGTTGAATTTGTAGTTTAACGAGCACGATAAGTACCTTTGGCCAAGGGGTGGGGGGAAGTATTTTTTCTTTAAGGCTGATGTACGAGAAAACGAGGGTGAACCCGGGCATTTTACCGGTTACTTTTTATGCGAGTAATCGAGCTTACATATTTACTCAAGCGATAGTGGAAAATAAAATTTCTTTATCGCGTGTCGAAGTATAGCTATACAATAATGCCTGACGCCGTAAAAAGCTGGTGGTGGAATTAATATTGTCATAAATGTGGAAACGGTAATGTATGGGTGAAATATAACGAAGAACAAATTGGGGCGGGATTGAAATTCCGAATCCAAAAATGAGAAAATTTAAAAATTCCGAATGATCGAAGATTTTCAGTTCTGTGAATTTCTGGCTCGATGAAATTTCATCACTTTGATGTTTCTTTCTTTTGAATTTTCGATATTTTTACGTTCGTAATCTTGGTAATTCTGATTTTCGGTTTTTCTGATTTTTTACACCGACTCGTTGAGTAAACTACGCTACGTGGGTATATTTTAAGTTTCGGAATTTTGCTCGATCGAAACTTTGCTCTATCTTAACTTGAACTTTCGGAAACTTGCATTTCGAAACTTTGAACCATCGGCTTTCCGACGATTCGAAACTTTGCTATTTCGTAAAAGTTTGATTTCTTTTCTTCAAGTTTCACCACCAAGTAATTCAGAATTAGGTGCTGTTGGAATTTTCCAAATTCGGGACTTCAACTCCGCCCCACTAAATTCACCTGTCGGCATAACTTAATTAGCTACAGAATGACGCGAAACGAAATTCAAAATTCTACAAGAACCTCCAAGCCGTACAGTATGCCTCAACCCTCAGTCCGAATGAAAAGTTTCATCTACAACTGCCGACCCAATACGTCAGTCTGTTACTGTGGCTGTGGCTGTGGCAGCCATGCATACATATAACGATGATAGCAAATCCTCAAGTTGTGGCAGGTTAGGTCTACCCTGCAGACGGGGTGTGAATGTACGCAGATTGCACATGCATGCGAATATATAAGGTGCAGTGATCACAGTCTGAAAAACCATAGTCACAAAGAGTCTGCGATGACAATGCGGGCGTAGATGAAAGAGCGGAAAAAGAGAGGCTTTAAAATCGAGCCGAGAGAGAGTAGAAAAATGGTAGAATAATAGAAGGCAAAGAAGCGACTTCAATGCCAAGGTTCGAACCCAGACCTAGGTTTCCGGTCTCGGCTGACTTAACGCCGAACTACCAGCAGCCGCCGTGCGGTAAAAAAGCTTTTTCATACATCAACGAACAAGCGTACCTACAGTCTGAATATCCGTGCAGGTACATACCTGCACACTCGGTATTTCCATCAGCAATGCAGGATTCCTTTGGCAAAGGACTCGATGAAGCTGAATTTACGGCGCGGGTGTAACTCGAAGTGGAAAATGCTTCAACGTCTCGGCAATTGGGTTCAATTACAACCGTTAAATATTTGTCAAGCATATCTATATTGTACACACCGAATTTCGGCTGTAGTGGTGCAGAGAATTGCGATTGATCGTGTTTAGTTCGCCGAGGGTGAACGCAGCCTCTTCAAGATTAATTGCTAATTGCGCACTCATGTATACATAGTACATACACGACCGTTAATCCGAGTAACAATCCGATTAACAGAGAGACGTTGAGGTGAAAAAAGCGTATAAACTCCGCACTAAACAGGATGAATCCCCTGAGGGTCTCACGTCACTTCGAAGCCGTGATATATACTTGCTATTCGCGAGCCGTCTTAATAACGATGAACGAAGATATAAAAAAAATTTCAGCCCCTTTCCCCTTCCCTCCTCTCGTCACGGTCGAGGTATACGGCCAATCATCGCCTTACATAACTCATTACCTCGTTAGCCATAAAAGTTTGCGTGATGCTAGGGTATTAGAGCTGAGGGGGTCGTTATCTGTTCGACTGTCGACGTATCGAGGACAAATTTGCTTAAACACGTTGCACGTGCCCGGAGAGATTCAGGCTCGGAAATATCGGCGCGAATTGCGCCAACTTTATCGCCGAACTAGAAGTGGAAAAAGAGACGACGGCGGGCCGAATTAGCCACGAAATTTATGCGGCCACGTGCACACCTTTGATCAAGTTTAATGCAAATTTTCAAGCGCGAATCGCACTCGCTACTTGCAAGCCGACAAATCCGCGTCCCGATCTTTCTGTACAACGAGTTTGAGGTGAGTAAAAGCCCGCCGTTACGACTCGGCCGGGTGTTTTCGAGTAACGCGATTTCGCCATTCCTCGGTCTACTTTATGGCCCCGCGAGGCTCTCGCACGCTAGTCTCTAGATAAACTTTTGATTATCATTTCGCGCCCCCGCGCTACGCTATACATACATGCCAAACGTTATTCTGTATGTGAGCAAAGAGGTCACTTCACCCTGCCAAAGCGGCAAAGCGGCGACAAGCGCAGAGCGGGGTGCGCCACTTTTTTTATTTCTTCATTTCCTAGTTTACCTCGACATAAAACGTAGGTACGCTCGAAAAGCCCAGTATAAAGTACGTGCGAGACCCGAAATAATTTTAGGCCAGGATTTTTTGCAAGTTCTTTTCGCAAGGCAAGCTCGATACGATAAATAATCTCAAGATCTTGGAAAGAATTCTATGCATTCTGTCGTACCTGTGATTTTCTCTTATACTTTGGTATACCAGGATAAGTGAAACGAGATGAAACGTCGCGTCATCGCGACGACTGGAATCTGCGCTGCGCACTTTTCTAATAACGTTTTGTATGGAGATACATGAGGATGGAGGCACAAAGCGGTTCTCCACGCGCTGGGTGCGGGGTGAATTGAGATATACGAGGCCGCGTTTTTTGGGCTCATCCGGCGAATCGTCCTTTCCGAGCAACTGAGCGTACCATGGGTCCTGAAAAATTTAGGAAAAAGATTCGAGGTGTGTACGGCTTGTAGGATGCGGTCGGTACGGTGTTGAGACAGTTCGATAAAACTCGCAGATTGCTTGGTTAAACTTTCAGCGAAAGGTACAAAACGAACCTCCGATTTACTTGAAATGCAAGAGTTACGTCTAGGCTGGGACCGATAAGACGAAATAACGTAACTCGCGGTGTTTCTCGATAAATTTTTATCGCAAACCTATTCGGATCGACGTACACCGATACGATCCTATAATACGAATGCGCAGTGATTTTCTCAAGCTTTTCCCTTCAGATTCCCCGTGGGAAATGAGAACCTACAGTCTAATGGACGCCTCGAACCACGCAGTCACTCAATTTTTGAAAAAGTAATACTACCCGACTCCTCCGAAGACACTTGACTGCCACGTAGTTTCTCTTTTTGATGCTTGAATTTCAAAATTATACGAACGACGTCTTGGAACGGAAGACTCTAGGACACGCCTTCGGGGTGATGAATTTCGAAACCCCGCGTGAGAGGCTCGCATGCAAAGTGTCGTCCAATTGTCTATATTGGAACAGTGTCTGTACCTTCAATACCAGCTAGCATCGGTGTGCAGTCATTAAAGGTCAGACAGATATCACTGCCATGGTTCTGCGCACGGAGAACCATTGTTTGAAGAAACAGACGGAGTCTGATGAAACCAACGAACGAGACTGGGAGGACTACCCAGATGAGCTATAGCAAGCGACTGTAGAGACTTGTTGGAAGTCGCGTCTCTCGTGAGGTTGAAATGAAGTCGCGGTTGCGACTCGGGAGATAATTTCGATCACCGGAGACTGCGAGGAAGGTGCTTATTATTGTTCACCGGTATCGCCGAAGGCAGAAAATCAACTGCTCGAAACATTTCACAGGTTAAACTTGGGGGAGGTGGGACTTGATCGAACTTTATTCGTAAAGGCCGAACGAAAACTGCTGCAAGTTTCGGAACAGGAAGGATATTTGCAAGGTGTAGAACGGAGTGGAAACTCGTGTAAGGAAGTTGCTTCCACCCTCCTATACTTATTTATTTCATCTCTTAGCCACGCTGCAGCGTGCAACACGAATGACGCACGCGATTATTTCTCGGGGTGAAACAAGTCGCGGAAAAGCTCACCCTCCTTGTCGAAACCTCTTGATGCCGACTCCGTTCCTTACAGCAATCCCGGGAGAATCGTTTTGTTAAAAGTAAACAGAGCCGAGAAGCGAGACAAACGACGTGCCAGTTGTCAACCTCCTTTCCACCCAGACGTCGCGAAACCCTGCGTCGTAGTAACGTAATACGCTGAAGGGATAAAAAGAGCCGCAACGTCAAAACCCCCGCAGATTCGGAAAGTGACGGGCAAGGGGAAAGGTCAAATCTGACAAATGGACAAAATACAGATTCCCCAGAAATTATTTCACGGCTAAAATAGGGTGACTAAACCCGCAATGAATAAACAAGCTATACAGTAAAGCATAGCTATAGACTATGATTTATACATGATCGTTTGATCATTCACTATAGGGTGAATTCACCTTGCATCGAGGTTCATCGTTGCCGAATGAAAACTGATAGATCTGGCTAACTCGGAGCTAAATATGGACGAAAAAGACGGAAATCCGGGTTAATGAGCAGCGGGAAAAACGTTACACTTTACGAGGGAGGAAATAGCTGGGCGAAAAATGGAAAAATGCTCTCGTTGATGAGACGATAAGGAGGCCTTAGCCCGCAGACTTTTTGCACCATGTGCTTGCGCGTGTGTTTGTTTCGGTGGAACTTGGTGGTGAGATATCGGGGAAAAATTCAGTCTGCGTATCAATATGTGGCCCGGATCCGACCTTACTTCCTCCGATATTGTATATTTTGTTCAACGATGCAATCGCAGCCAATAAGAATACCAAGTTACCCTCTCGCTGAATGTTTAGGCTCCAATTTTTTCGCTGCGCCACACGTGTCACACACGCATAATAATATATTACACGCTTGTAGTATTGAAAGGCGATATACTTATATATGTAAGTTGTGTAAATAAATATAATTCAAGTTATTTTTATTGTATTCATAATATTAGATTATGGACAGAACATTTGCACCGATTCACCAGTTTCCTTTTTTTCCGTTCTCTTCTCCTCTTCTTATCAAAAGTTTACGACGTATTTTTTATTCTCCCATTTTTATATACTTTTCTTCGGCAAAAATCCCAGAGCAACATCCTGCACGTCGTCGAAACGGTTCAAAGACATATCCTTATACGAATCGCGGCCTCGCAGACGCGGGGTGAATATATGTAGGCACCGTATCGGTGGTCGGAATTACCCCATAAAGGGGTGTTTCGCATTCGGGACACGAAACCTGTGATATTTATAAAATAGGTATATTATGGAAGAAATGCGATCGGGCCAACCGCCGCGGCGTTCGAGCCTTCGGATGTCACGGAGTGTAAACGGCATCATTAATAAGGATCACCGGGACCCCGTTTGAGCAATCTTTCGCAAAATTTGGAACGAAACTTTCTTCCCGAAAGGAAATAGAGGGAGTAAAAAATCATAATAAAAGACGGGGAGGGAATCAGGAAAAAAAAGGAAAAGAAAAGGAAAAAGGATACCCTCGAAGATATATTTTCACCCGGATTACCCCATCGCGGTGTCGCGGTATCAATCATAAATAATCAGCAAAGGCGTCGCCGCGTTTCGGTTCGCTTATACGAGGAGGAAACTCCGTCGATTTACCGGATGCTCGAATACGCATTATACATATATTCGTCTGTATAAAAGCGCGCACAGATCGTGCACTAAATTATATTTATCGTTACGTCGACCAGCGACGATAATAGATTGAACCACACCACCGTCGAGGCCTGAAGGATATTTGTGTTATTTGCACAGCCTGCTGCGAAGGTATGTTTTCTTCAAAGAAAATATCCAACTCGAATCCGGAGAGAGACGAGGATGGTTAAAGGAATCGGACGTACAAGGATAAAGGTAGTTATTGAAGAGCTACGGGTATAAGAACAAAGGAGCGAAACATCGCCGGCGGTAAGGAGACGATCACACTGAAAAACGAATCCGATTTTTTAAACTTCGGACGATTTTCGCGCGGAAATTGGCTCGCTACGACTCGTTGAAAAGTTCACGCGTACGTTTGATGGAATCGAAGAAAATCACCGATCACAATTCCTCACTCTGACTTCTTGCAAAATTTTTTACCATCGTATTACGCACTCGGTGTGAACGAAGCCGAATTTCCCCTGCGCCGCTGCTTCACGTTTCGATGATCCAATCAACAGATATATTGTGCCTCTGACCAGCTTCTGCAAAGACGTTGATCAGCCGAAGCGCAAAGTCAAACAAAATTCAACCCGCATCGCTGATCGATAGATCGTATCGAACGTGTTTCTGCACGGAACTCATGATTAAGATAATTTCCACACCCTCGAAATCCGGTCTAGTTTGGAGAATACAGAATTGAACGGAGTCGTCATATGATAATTAAGCGACGTTAATTCTTAAGATCGCGGTATTAGAAAACTTGTAATATTCCTGTTGCTGGGTTTGTTGGTATTAAAACTGGATGTCTTTCATCGATACGAGGGTTATTCACCGTCACACTTCTTCTATAATAAAAGTGAATTTATTCGGGCTTTAGGGGGGGACTGGAAAAAATGTGTATAGATGAATTGTACACCGAGGTTGCGCTTTATTATATTGACCACTCGTTTAATCTAATAAAACTCGAATGAAAGTCAACCATTTATTAGAGGCGAAGTGGCGGAGGGATTAAATTTGATATGATTGCCTTGAAATTGAATTAAATTGGGACGGAAAATTGGTGGCGCATCACTTCACGGGGTTGAAACGGGGTTACGCCTTTAAGGTTTAATATTGCATTAGGGTGATGAGGGTCAAATCGTCTGCAAGTAAATAATTGATTGAGAAAATTTTCAACCAATTCGAAGATGCCAACCGCAACCTGCACCGGCCGAATTTTATACAAGATAATTTGTATCCTTTCCGTATTTCGTCGTTCGTATGAAATTAAATCAAGAAATTATAATTCTTTCCCTTTTGCGATATTAAGCCGGCATCTCTGATACAGCGATCGCAACGCGAATGGCCGGCTAATTGACAGATATTCCGTGGTTAACAGCGTTGAGAGATAAAATTGTTTAGCTTCATCGGTGCGCGATTAAACTTTTGCCAATTATGTTAAACTGGTATATTTACTCCAACAGGTTTAGTCCCCGAGGCTCCGGAGCTCCGGGGCTTTGGCCCAATTGAAATTAACCAAAGTCAGATGCAACTCCGCGCGATGCAGCGTTGAAAAGTCGAGCGATAAATTCACATTAAATGTTAATCGTATAAATAAGTTAACTAGCGCTTTCCTACTTAACTCGGTGCATCGTTACCCTGCATCATCGCACACCCGATGCGCATAGAACCCGACTCACGAATGTCGCAGCGTTGACCTACGAGCCGCTTTAATTATACCCACTAATTAAAATCCGACTCATTTCGTCCGCGGTTGATGAATGCCAAAAAGAAAACTAAACAAAAATCACCGAACGAATGCACTCGAAATTCCATCGTTAATGATACGGACCGGCTTGCTGCGGAAAAATGTTAAATCGTAGGGTGTTCGATTGAAAATCATTCGTAATGAGCTGTGAACTCGAGGTTACACAAAAGACGCCAGAATATATAATACGGAATTAAATCGGGCAGCGTGTATAATTCATGGAAAGGAAAACTTTGTTCAAGCAGTTGAATGTAAAACGTACCTACTGTAGGTACAGAAACGCTAACAAAGGCTTATAATAGTTCGATAATTTGTTTAATTAAAACTGTGCCAGAGATCGCGTAAGTGGTCTTTAGTCGAGAACGGCAGCGTAATTCCCTTTTCTCAACTGGAGGAGTGTAGAGTAACAATTCCCTCGTTTCTTTTCTGCGTCTCGATTGTGCAGCTGCAGTCGCGTCTACGTTGAATGAACTATGAAACATGCGTGAACCTAATGGTCCACAAACGTCATCAGAGCCCCAGCATGTCCTCAACTATACACTTTTAATTTCGAACGCCGATCATTATGTACGAAGACGATCGATAACACAGGTCTGCAAAGAAATACTTTATTTCAGCTGCATGGGATGTTTTTGGTAAATATTATTTTTCGAGTGTGCTGAATCCATAAACGACTTCCATTACCCTACATCACGTACAATATTTTTACAAAATACAAGATGTTTGCTTAAAAAAAAGCATAACATTAATAAGAAAACCGCCATTTCATTACAATCAACTAAACAATATTTCTTATAAAATTAAAAAAACAATTTCTTCGTGAAACGTCTTGACATTCCCTGTTCATTCTTTTTTGATTACGAAACTTTTTCTTCTTCTCTTTGATACTTCTCCGAACACGCTTCCGGTTTCCAATTTCTCTTTCCCTGTTTGTATTTATTCTTGAGTCTCACTCTAATACATATTAAATGACAATAAGAAATCACTTTTGCATAGAATTTTTATAATCAAGAATGAGATACCAGATTTTGAGTTAAACGGGAGTTTCACTCTGAATGAAGCTATAAGCACGAGTTTAAGAAAAAATCTGACGTAGCGGAATTTTTTAAATATTTTTCCCGGTTTCAGGGAGTAAAAATCTCTTGGAAAAAAAACAATAAGACAGTATAAAAAACTTGTGCAGTTTTTAGTTTGCAGAACTGTGTAATTGTTTCTTTATAGCAGTCCGGGCACATTATTGGATTCAGAAATCTACTCGAAAATTAGCATTCGCTGTCTGCCGCCGGTGACACGATAATGAAAGGAGGGTAAAATTGGGCAGTGATCCGGATAGTTTGTCACGCGCGTTTTAAACAGGCAACTTCATACCTGCGGCTAATGCAAAAACCCTTCAAAGAACGAGTCTAAATTTCCCGTTTATATCTGTCACGCGATCAAAAATGTACCTATATGTGTATAAACAGCCGGTGTGGAAGCTCTCACTAATTAACAGCAGTGGTTTCGTTCTCTCTCATAACGTGCACGCAACGTGTGTTATGCTATACAGATATATTCAGCATGCCACAGCCTGATTCAACTCGACTGGCTAGTATTTCGTCCAATTTGTATCGTTAAGCGCTCCTGAAATTTGAGAAAGGTACAGACAAACAATCGGACTTCGCCTGTGACTACGCGTCGCAATTAATTTTCTCTTACAGTTTTTGATAGCCACTCAACAATTGAAATTATACTTTTCTTTATAATATTTGTGGAGAGACGGAATTTCCAGTTTTTTTTGCTGTTGTGCAGGGCGGTGAAGAACTCCGTGTACATCGAACAGAATATTATACGCGTAGTGTGCGTACTTATACGTAGGTATAAGTTTTGTTTACGCCGAAGTTACGAACGACAGACTTGTACGAATTTGAGCGTCGATATAAAGATACCCTCGGCGTCGCGACGCCGTGACGCCACGCCAGCCGTTAGAACGTCATTATTAGGAGGCAAAAGCGCGATGCGCAGAATAGATGTATGTATAAAATGAAGTCATAAAGAAGTAAAAGGAATAAAATATAAAGCTAAACCAGGGGATCCCTATTTCGATGCAAATCGTAGTCTCGGTGGTAAATTTCTGTTCGCACTAAAAGGCAAAAAAATCTTTATGTTTATAGATGCAGCGCGTCGATTCAGCCAGTGTAGGATTGAAATTCAAACTGACATGTGTAAGTATAGATTTGATATTGAATTTACGGCACAACGGACAGGCGTGTAACGCAATCGAATAAATCGACGAATCATTTTATCGACGACGAGAAACCACTGTACGTGCATACCTACAAAGATTTTAAAATTTCTCGCAATACAGAAATTACCGGATCATTTCACCGAGGAATCCACGCCTTGGTGTGCACGGAGACCCTTGGCAGACAATGACACGGCACTGACGCCAGGGCACGTGAATTATTTCCCAGGGTGAATGAATCCTATCGATCTCTCATGCGTTATGACTCATTTCCCTGCACCCTACGTTCCACGTCCCATTCAGAACCTCAACCGTAAACCAGGCTAGACTCTATGCAGGCGTGTTTTTTACCCTCTACGGTGTATAGAGTTACCCCGTATTACGAAGTTCGAGCCACGCAGAGGGAGGGTGATGCGGTCTGGAAGCTGGTATTCGGGTAAGGAATAGCCGCTGCAGCCTCGAAATCGATCGACAACGAACCTGACAATTACGTAGACTCGTTATAAATACGGAAGGCTAGGCTGTGAAGAATTCTACGCCGATCAACTGGCACGACTCTGGATCGTCAAACCGCCGGACGAGTGGTGTGAACGACGTGCTACTTGAACTTGGCAAAAGTTCATTAAAACGCAAAACAGTATAAAACGCGGTGAAAAATTTACCCATACGAGACTGCGGAAGAAAAAGGAAAACAAATCAGCTCCGTGCGAAGAGCAATTATTTACACATGTAATGTAGATTACACATTACACATACGAACAATTCTTCGAGCGGATGGAAGAAGCATACCTACTTCGTAGGTATGCTTATTTCGATCGATGGAAGCGAGACGGATACTCGACGGAAAATATATAAAGACGACTCTGAAAAATGAACAAGTAAAATGAAAACTCCGACGTACGTACCTACGTTATACTTCTCAAAGTTACGCAACTCCAGCTCTGGTAATTTTACGTTGTCACATCGTGCTTGACACTCTACACCGGGAGTAAAACTCAGCTAAAAAGAGACTCGCGACGTTTTTACAGAAGTAATTATATTCGTGTAGCGGTTGATGTTTCGCGAGGGGGAGGGGGGGGGTTGTAATTTATATTTATTCAACAAAGTGATACACATTACGTGACAATCAACCGAGCAGCTTCTCATGTGGACTCGGAATCGTTAATTAATCACTAATATCAGTCGTTATAGGAACGATCGGATGTATAATACACTCGTTATCTGTAATCCTATCAGTGACGGGCGGTGGCTCGGACTTTCCGCTTGTGATCAAACGACTAATTAGAGTAGAGCGGCGATGCGACGTATCAAAAGAAACGCGATAAAGTCGAGGAACTTTTGTCGGAAACAGAGAGAGAGAGAGAGAGAGACCGCGATTTATTTATAGGTAAAATACTTTTTTCCCCATTATCGACCGGACAGATGCGACGGCACCGATCAGTTTCGTCCGTAATATTTTCATCAATTTTCCCGTCGTCCGTCGTCACCCTCTCGTTAGGTCGAAGAGCGTTGATTCAACTACGCGTATCCCCCCCGCTTAATCCGGCTTAAATTTTTAAAACTGTATCCCATATCGCCTGCAGATGCCTCGTGCAGTATCGACTAGCTGACTGTGAGCCGGTGCTGACGTCATTTCCGGGATACGAGAGACGACCCGAGTTGACAAATAATCACATGTACGGAGTCGCTGCATTATATCAATGGACGTTTGTTGAAGAAGCGCGGTGAAAAAAAAGTCGTTAAATTCGAGTCAAGTAGAGACAGCAAAAGTGACCAATCACCAATAAGTGGTATCACGTTTCGCAGTTATTCGTAACTGGGTTACTTCTATATTGTATTTCTTAATTCTAATATAAATGTTCGTATCGACAAAATATTGCGAGATATAAACGACGACCGTAATTTTATACGTTTAAGTAACAAAGTATTCTTTATTTACATGAACGTAAGGCTATATTTGTGTAATAACGTAACAATAAAAAGAAATGTACAAGTAATAATAGCATTTTACGAATCTTTTTTAATCGAAATATGAGTTGATTATCTTCCATTTTCATCACGGTAAAAATCAGCTGACGAGCTTCAGCCCATCGAAAAATTCAAACTCGCATATTTTGCTCCCTTATATTGAAATTCGTTATAGTTATGATTTCTGAGGCACGCTGTTACAACGTATGAAGATCACCCGAGTTACAACCGTAATGCATATGAAAAGTGACATGAGAGAAGGTAAAAAATAAAAATGAAATAAAAATATGGTTGAATATCATCTGACAGGTATTTTTGCATACCAGGCATATAATATACCTGTAGATACAGAAGACGAACTATTCGCATCCGATGTATGATCGACGCTCTCTATCCTCAAGCGTAACAGCTACGTCCAATTAGCCGTAAATTACATGTCGTTACGAGAACGTATCCTTCGGATGAAAAGTTGTAAAAGATAACAGAAGATCGAGCGATTTCTCGCAGCTTTGCCAAACGGCATGTATGTATGGATGTAATCATCTGAAATCAAGTAGTCGGACCGAAGGTGATAAACTGCATGACACTCCAACGTTTACTCGCAGTGATTTGAAAAAAATCGATCGAGGAATTCTCCCTTGAGTCTTAATTCTATCAAAGCGTCAGGCATATCCTACCGCGATCCTTATCTATGGAAAGTACTAGTACCTCGACTCTTTGCCCCAGACTGAGCACTCGACCTTTCAGTTTTCCGATCGGCAGAAGGCCGTTTATACCTACACCTATGTCTACGAATGTGCCAAAATTAGTTACGTTTCGAACGGAACCCGTCACCCTTGTATTAACGGATAAATCGTCGATGCACCGAAAATTATTCATAAATAACGGAGCCTCTTCTTTGATTCTGATGTCTTCACCTTTCTTCATTGATAATCCATTTACAACGATATCCATCGTTGTTTCATTGGTGTCGAATTGTTTTGCCAAAGTTTTCCGGTCACGGTTTGCGTACCTCGTGACTTTTCGAACGAATTCATCCGATCCCAAGTCTGTCAGTTCGCACTTACAAGCCCTCACGAGCTGCTTGGCTACATCGTAAGATTCCGGATGAATCCAAGTCTGGTCCAAATATTCCAAGGAATCTTTTCTCGACGACCCGTCTAGCAGTGCAGTTTCCGGTATGATTCTTATAAATCCGGCGCATTGCTCGTAGGATTTTTTCCCGATGCCAGTGACTGATAGTAGCTCTGATCTGTTTTTATACGGGCCAAACTTGTTACGACGATTTATTATGTTCGTTGCCTTTGTGGCGTTTAGTCCAGCCACTCTTCTCAGGAGACAATGCGACGCTGTGTTTATGTCAACACCCACAAAACTCACCGTCTCCATTATCACCTGTAACATTGTAAAATCACAGATCTATGTATTTTCAGATTTTTCTCCGGAATTTCTGATTGATATTGTTGTTTCTCAAATTTTGTTTATGAACATGGCTCACAGCAATGTCCAACACCTAAACAATATGAAATTATTTGACAATGAGTACTATTAATTTGAAAATTGAATCAATTGAAAATCATTCAGAATATTTTTTTCATTGCTTGAACAAGGGTCTTGTGTAATATTGACGAATAAACTGTGTAAAATTTTATAGCAAGATTGGTTTTGGAAATAGTATATGGAACAAATGTAAATGAGTATAAAAAGTGCAGGAAAAATTCAAATACTTGAACAATCACAGAAAATTCTCTGAGAATTCCGTGAATTTTTCAGGAAATCGATAACATTTCCTGTAATTTACTGCAATAACATAAGCACTAAATAGATACCTTAAACTCAAGAATGAAGAAGGAGAAGGTATGTGTGCCTAGGATGACCCCCATGTTTTTCATAAATATTGAAACAATTTATTATAAGAATAATACCAAACCTCGCCCAACGTGAGCTGCAGCTGTTTTCCTGGTAAATCATGCTGGTACATTCCAATGCCCAGATTTTTTGGATCTACCTTTACCAGTTCAGCGAGCGGATCCTGTAGCCGTCTGGCTATGGATATAGCCGAGATGATGTTAGGATCCAGGTTTGGAAACTCCGACTTAGCCTCGGTGCTACAGCTATATATTGAGGCACCAGACTCGTTGACAATTGTGTATGAAACATCGATAGGATGAAATGCTCCAGCCTGAATGAGATCGGTCAAAAATTTTTCAGTATCTCTGCAAGCAGTCGCATTCCCAAGAGCTATCACCGTGCAGCGGTAATTCTTAACGAGATCAACAAGGATCTGGACCGAGTGGTTCGGAGGCCCTCTGGTATGCGGATATATGATTGCTGTTTCCAATACATCTCCGCACTGCGATATCATAGCCAATTTACAGCCATGAGTAAAACCTGGATCGATACCGAGAACTGTTTGTCCTCGGAGAGGTGGAGTGAGAAGTAGTTTCTTCAAGTTATTGGCAAAAACGTCGATGGAAGCGCGCTCCGCTTTCTCATTCAGATCGTGCCTCACTTGACGAGTCACGAAATGTTTTATGAGCCTATTGTAAGCGTCATCGTAACTCTCATTAACTATATCATGATGAAAGCTTGAAACCTTTCGGACAAAGTTATACTTCCTCAAACAGTGCTCTCTCAATCTGTCTTTGAACCAATCTGGAATGATTATCTTGACACTTAAAATTTTCTGTGCTTCACCCCTGTTTATTGCTAATATTTGATAATCTCTGATGCTTCTTTCTGACGATACAAAGTAGAAGTACTTTTCGTATTTGTGATAATCATCTTTTTTCTGTTTTACACCATCAGCCACTTTTGATGTACCAGCAGCTTTCGATTTTGTCGACTGTATGTTAATGACCACTTTTTTTCGCAGCTCACGAATTCCCTCAAAGGTTGTTTTGTCCTTGCTTATCATCTCTGCGATGATATGCATAATGCCTTCTCGCACCTCTTCGATATTTTTTAAACCATCTCTGTTTGTGTCTATCAACGAAGACAAACTAGGCACCGCTTTGCCCAGCAAAACAGCCTCGCTTATCGGAGCCAAGCCCAGCTCCTTTGCTCGTTCAGCCAAAGAACGTTTGGCCCCGGGTTTGAAAGGTGCATAGATAGTCTCAAGTTCCTCCAATGATTTAGCAGCTCTAACAGCAGAGTAAATCTCTGGATTCCATTTTCCAAGTTTATCAATAGTTTTCAGAATAAGCAATCCTCGTTTTTGAATTGATTTCAAGACATCGTACGAGTTCCTAATGCATCTCAATTGTTCAGGTTCCATTCCACCTGTCATTTCCTTTCTGTACCTTGCTATGAATGGTATTGTGTTATCGTCCTTGAACAAAGCTATCAAATTTTTAGCAATTTGTTGGTCGATTTGATTAAACTCGCAGAGATAATCAGGTTCAGACCATTCGGTGTGTACGTTTTCATCAAAATTGTTAGTTTGACCAGGATCTTTACTCCCTAATTCTACTGTGGAGGGAATTTCATCCTTCTTGTTGACAGCCGATTGTTTTTTGGAGCTAGCTATTTCAGCTTGTTTTGCTTTCTTCGCAACGGTTGAAACATCCGAACCTTTCCTTTTTCTATCTCTAGCAGAAATACTTGCCTCAGATTCAACATTCTTTTGAACTTCATCATCGTTCATATCCTCGTTCGTTTGCCCATCATTTCCTACACCAGTTTTTTTGTTCAATAATTTTTTCCTCAAATCCAGATTCCCATTGATACTTTTTCCTCCTGTATCTTTGCTCTTAATGATTGCTTTGCGACTTAATGGCTCTGTATCAATCAGAGATGTTTTATCTCGACTTTTTGATCCTGTCCTCGCCTTACCAGACAAACGCTTAACTTTGGCATCTGAAACATCATCTGAATCTTTGAATTTAGTTTCATTCCGTTTACATTTACTCTCCATTTCAATTTCAAATCTGTCATCCAATGTCTCATTAGTAACACAATTCTTTCTAGACGAAGATGCTTTAATTTGATCTTTTTTCTCACCGAGTATTTTATTCGATTCTTTACTTGTTCTATCGCCGACAGATCTAACCTGTTTTACCCCTTTCTTCTCATCGTCGTATTCATCATCGATTGTTACTTCAATCCTTTCCTTTATTCTTTTCAGCCTTGTTCTTGCCTTGGTTGAAGTCATGCTATCATTTCGTGTTACATCTCTATCTTTAGTAACAGCCCTACGAGCAGGTTTATCAAGATCAATCACTATGGGCTTTCTCTTGTCTTTGGATATTCTGGAAGCCTTCGGAGATACATATTCAACTTCAAAATCGGAATCATCTTTTCTGCTTTCAAAGGTAACGTCAAGATCGTCGTCTGAATCTACTTCGTCGTCTATCACAACGACAGTAGATGTTTTTGGCCGCAAATTTCTGCTCATTTTTTCACGTATTTTATCGTAAATTCATTGATTGTAATCAAAATGAATAGAAAATAAACAGATGAAACATCATTGAAGACTGAGGTGTGAATATAACTTACAGATGACCACGTGTATCTCTATTTCGTTGTTCCGTTGAGCTGAACCAAATTTTATGTTCATCAAACCTCGCTTGATGAGCAGAATGTACGATTATACCCATGAAATGATGTGAAATTTACGTATACCATACGCCGTTATACCACAGTTTATAGCGTTCTTAGCATAGATTCTCTTCGGCGATTAAAACTCCTCTGTGCTCTAAACTAGTAGAGCCGATGGAATAAATTGAAGGAACGGATCTCGCCACATTACCTTTGTTTTGACCTCGAAAAACATAACATTCTAAGTCACTTGCAGGCGTCCACGTGCATGTATGTATGTACATACGTAAGGTGTGTAAGTAGTTTATAAATCTTGAATATTATCACATTTTATACTCTTCAACATACACCCGAGATTCCGTTTACATCGAATAACAACAATTTAGACTTAAAGTGTAAACAATTATCTGAACGAATCCCCTGCCGGCTATTCTACGTCAGCTGTCTGGAATCACGTGGTTACGAAACAGTCAAATTCGAACCTAACCTAAACCAATATAACCTAGAATTGAGTTTATGTGAGCAAAGAGCATTTTCGTGATCCTAGAAATGTAACGTAACGTTCGATTACGTCAACGTTAAAAAATACTATTTGTATAAAATATCACGACTCACGATGAGTAATTCCCGACGATTTTTAGACGCAATTGTTAAAAAAATTAACAAGTCGCCAATTCTGAACAACGCTAGTTCAGCTATTGGAAACGCTACCGAAAGGGCCCAAGTGAAACTATCCAGCGTTCAGAGTATTGCGACAGAAAAATACAATACCATTGTTAAGGTATGATTTAGGCAAAAACAAGACACCTTTGCTAAAACTACTTAGTCATTGTTTTCCAAAACAAATGAATTCACATTTAACACTGATATTTAACTTATTTTACCTAAGTGCACACGATACATAACTTTTATTTATTTATTACATTCCAGCAAGTTAATGGAGCAACGATAATTCAAGATGTAAATTCACCACAAACGTTGCAAACGATAAGCCCGTTGCCGCAACGTCTTGTCAATTGGTGGCAATGGTATCAGCAATTGACAGGGATGGATAAAGTTGAAATAGCAAAGCATCAAGTCATCGAAGTTCAGAATCGACTGTTTCAATGCCAAGACAAGCGAAGAAATCTTACCAATCAGGCCAACATAGTGAATGAGAAATTAAAAGAAACTTACGCGGAGTTGGTACAAACCAGACGGGATGATCCGAAGTATGTGCAGTTGACTATAATGGAGAACAAAGGGCTGCAGGAACAATCCAAAATCGGTTTACAATTGAACATGTTGGAAAATGAGGAAAGGGATCATTTCACAGAGCTGGCTACGGCTATTAAAGAATACCACGACAGCCAGGCAATGAATGCTCAGAAATACAAGTATATATCCATTCTTGCATCTGCATTCTTAGCTATATTGTCCCTGAGCGGTTCAATGATTTATAACAACAGGAGAATAGCTGACGTTCGTAACGTCATAGCTGAAGCACAAAAGAACAACGATGAGACGTTCAAGCAATGTTTTCATTCCTTGGAAAATGATTCGAATAAAAAATTTTCGAAAATCATGTCAATTCTGGAAGCAAAAACCACAGCTGACATTACTACTCAAACACCTGATAATCGTGTCGAATTAACTAAGAACAATTTTGATACTGTAACAATTTCAAACAGCTACAGCTACAAAACAGTCAGTATTTATATAGGTGCTTTAGTTCTTGCCACATATATTATGCAACAATTAGGCAGATCTTAGGTAAGATCTTAAACAACCAGTGATAGTTTTGAATGAGATATTAAAGGTGTCAGAAGCAAAATTCAAAGAATTCATACCAATTTTCTGTAGTAAAGAAATAGAAGTAGAAGATTTGTTCTATATAATTTATTAATATTTAATAACGGCCTGCAAGGTATTTTCAAAGCAGTTGACTTATAATTTTATTCTGTAATATGTATACACTATTATAAGTTTGGTAAGAAACAATGTGGGAAAGATCAGAATAGTCCTAAAAATCGTAATTATTAATAAATTCATTATATTGTCAGTTGACGTAGTTCAGATTCAGTAAGCCCGAATTTTTTTCAAAAATCATAATTAATGCGATTGGAGATCTTCTATCAGTAGTTCAAGAAAGATGATCGTGTGCTTAACTTCATGTCTTTAATAAAATTGTCCAGCAGCCTTGCAATTCTTGTCAGTCGCAATTTTACTTTATAAATATAAGAATACGATGAAATGCAAGGATTTGACAGCTTTAGGATTATTTTACTCATTTATTTTTATTTTCGAATTATTCACTATGCTTTAGATTATTATAGCGTATTATTATTAATATCACACTGTTATTGGTATACAGATTTTAACAAATATGAAAATATTAGGATGATATAATCCTAGACAAAGTCGAATAATAGATGAGAGAATGTGATTTATGTTATTGCTGCTTATTTGTGAAATCAGAGAGCATTTTTTACTGTATTGTTCCGAGTATGAGCTGACCCCGCATAGAACTAAGTCGGAGACAGTATTTTAGGATCTTTTTCTTAGTTACCTGTACATAAAACGGGTTCTGAACTGAAACAATACAGTATACATTCACTTTTGAGAAATAATTTCGGGCAATTCTGCAACATAAAATATAAGTGTGCATATAACTATGTGCACTTCAAAATATACGTTTAATTGCTAATTTTTCAATTTTTTGTGTGCCCATCACATACAGACTCTTATAAATTTTTGTTCAAATCAACATTGCTTCTGATTTTATAAAACGACAAAGACTTTTATTAGTACGTCTTTTCTCTCCATTGAATTTGCGTTTCAAGTACATTTTTTAATCATTTCTTATTCCCACTTTTTCCATTCCATACCATCGGGGGGCTTTCTCTCCACTTGTTTTTTAGCAACCTCGTCCCAATTTGTACTTAGAACCGTACCACCAGACTCTTGCTATTTACGAAGAAAGGAAGAAAATTATAGTAACTAAGTATTGCGTGATATTAAATGATGCTAGCGTGGTATTCTAAATTTTAACCCCTATCACAGTACAGGGCAAGAAATTACTCACAAAGGACTTGTTCATGGCACGTCTAACTTCATCAGACCCATCTCCGTAAATTTTTTGGAAAAGGGAGTTCAGAGCAGCTTCCCCTTCAGGCTTTTCCTCCTCCTCTTGTTTAGCAATTTCTTTCTCCACTTTGTTCCAGTCCTTGGACTTTTTACTTGAGCTTGGGTATTTTGGAGGATGATCAGCCTGTAGAAATTCTAAAAAAATAAAAAAAAATGAATGCATGTCTCATATTTTTCAATCCCAGGAAGAAAAATATGTAAAGGACATACCCTGTGGTATCGGTTGAACTGGGTCCTCGAGTTCTGGATTACCTTCAAGGACTATCCATCGCAGACCATCACGTTTCTTCAACTTGATTTCTATTTTTGAGGGAACAACTTTGTAGAAGCATTGCTCAGTGACAACATGATGTGCCAAATCAAGTTCTAAGCTGTATTCGTTTCCAGATGGAAGTTTTGCTGATACACTGAGCTGAGACATTGAAAATTAAATCATGTTTCAAAATACTGTTCTGATGACCGGACAAACGCTGTGTTGTTTAATCGTGACTCACCGTCCTCTCTCCATATTCAACTTTTACATCCTGTGAATTTTTCGCAAGAATCGTCACAATGACGTGAGTTTCGGTCTGATACCAATCATACTTAATTTTAGGCGCCGATGTCTGTAAAAATAATATTTAAATAAAAAGAGAAAATGTTGACCAAAACGAATGAGGTTATGTGCATTATTACTGGTACATGAAAATATTCAAATTTATCACCCACGTACAGTTGGCGTTTCGTTTGTAACCGGGGCATCTCCGCTGGCCATTGATTGACCTTGGTTTTAAGAACGATCTACCACCGTAATTACAAATCAAAATTCACAGACGAATAGGAACGATATGAAAGGCGATATGTGACGCTCGTTAGCGAAATATGAATGTGGCTCTTTGGTGTGGTACCAAATACTGGTTTCTTCTCGAAAAATCACGGCACGATTAGTTTGAATTTCTAACGCTAGCTGACACCACATACGCTTCGACTCAAGTCTTTTTGGAAGCTTTATATTCTATTATGAAGTATATATTTTTTTAAATTTATTTTTTTTATGCCCCATGTTAAAGAAAAATTAAAACTAATTTCTACCGTGAATTTTTATTTTTTTTAATACTCATTGACCGTTATTTTATCATTGAAAAAATTTCAATTGTAATAACAAGACATTGGCCGTTATTTTATAATTAAAAACATATCATTTTGATGACAGTAGAACGCCAACGTCCAATGGAAAGCCAATAATTAAAGTAAACAAGTCTAAAACGGTTTTTCCTAAATTAAACTTTTATCAGTTGAAAACATTCTGTTTTATAGCACCAAATTGACAGCCTGTTATTACGCTTATGCATGTTTTCGATTAGTTATAAGTAACTGTGGGAATCCAGAAAGGTAATTCCACAAAAATTCAAGGTCATCAGGAATTATTCAACTGCAAACTATAAAGTCGCTTCTGAGTTAATATTATACCAGCTCAAAAATATTTATTACACAAATAAAAATGAGTATTGAAAGATTTTTTAAACAATAAGTGAATTGAATAGCAAATCTTGTGTCCATTATTCTGGGGATAATAAATTTACACAAATATCAGTGATTCAGAATTAGTATATTATACCATCAGGTTCATCTGGTGCGATTATTGACTCACTGTGCTAGGGAAAATTTCCCATGGCACTGATATATGGAAATAAAAGTTTCACACGTGTTTAACTTAGCATTATTCAACTTAATATCACTAGCAATACCCTTGACTTAAGCAAAAGCCAAAGAACCCTATTGCCACGCAGTATCCAAATATCATGTATATTAACTAAAATTATTACATTTGCAGATTTCGCTGTAATTGGGACTTCAAAGCATCTTCTAGCTTCGCAGGTTCTTATATTATTATATGTCCGACAGAAATTTGCCATAAAATTAATATAGTCACCTTCTTGACTACCAGGAGCCTATTTGTATTCACTGCAGTTTTTCGTGAATCTCGATTGCAAAGATAACAATATTTCTGAAGAAAATTAGGTCTATTCAGAGAGAATATATATGTACAGTTTTAGACCAGAAACTATGATACTGATATTTAATTCGGCAATCTCTCACGAGCAAAATTAGTTTTGCATAAATACTATAGTACATTCCACGCTTGCATTATTTTATAGGAAGGCATTGTTTTTTGTTTTCCTAGCAGTTTCATTTAATGAGACTGTCAACTTTTCCATAAAACTGTAATTACCAAAGAATTAGTGTAATTGTACGAAATATTGGAAGAATTCCAGCAACTAACAATATTTCCTCATACAGAGTATCAAATGATGTGAGAGGACACAGATTTGTCATCTGATCTCTGATATTTTCAACATGTTGGTGTTGAATCTTGCGGATATTTTCGTTCATCACGGTTTTGTAAAGTCAGCTTTCTGCTTTCGAAGTAAATCGTGAATTATGAAATTCCAATCATTTAATAGTGACAATGATGCATATGTGCTGTATCGTCGTTTGCATAAAATTATGCAAAAATTCATTCATGTAACTTTCTTGTATAACGTACTGTACATATAAATGTTAAACTTGATTTTGATTATAGTTTCGAAAAATATGTTTTCTCTAATTAGTTTCCAGCTCTAGGATGCCAAGCCCCTATGCTTCCTCTTTATACGAGCGTATGGTCCGATTTCTGGATCCATTACAAAGTCGTAGAGAACGGAAACCCATGAATTGTGCTGTGGGAGATCATCATAGAATTCAGAAGCAATGCGTTTCACCTAGAATTTTACAGAAAGAATATAGGCATAATATTTTGATGCTCTCACTCCTGCCATAAACAATTTATATAATAGACTACAATTCACATAATCAAAACAATTTAAATGACCTTTTCTTTCGAATTCTTAACTGTTTTCACTCATTAATACATTACAGAGCAGTCAATTTCAATACATAATAATTTGTTTTACCTCAGGCAATCTGGAGCCAGGGACTGAAGGAAAATCGTGATGCTCATTGTGATATCCCACATTAAATGTAATGAAGTTTAGTGGTCCGTAATAACTATACGTTTCGAATCCTTTCTTGTACATATAATGTTCAGATATGAAATGTCCAGCAACTGGGTGCAATCCCATTGCCATAACTGAACCGAATATAAAATAGACCAAGACTTTACCACCTGAAAACAAATTAATTCTTGTTTACCAGATATACTTTGGTATTTTGATAGTCTTTGGAAGGAGAAATCAGGTTTGTAAATTCAATAATAAAGCTGTTCCGTTTCACTCAATTCATCTCATCATAACGTTGGTAATAAAATGCGCATACATACCTAAATAGTACCAAACAATTGCGTCAAATATCAATTGAATAACTAGGTTAATATATTCCAATGTCGTCGGAGCCTTAGGATATGTTACCAAAGGCCTGAAGGCATAGAAAAATGGTTGCAGTAACACCCAACAAAGTTTTCCAAGAGTTGTGCAGAACAGTTTTGCTTCAATGAGAGTGGGCAAGTCAGTATCTAACTTCTCGTCCCCTTGATACTGATAAAATAAATATGTTTTCATTGCATAATAATAAATATGAATATACAATTGGGAAGTTACATTATATTTAAAATCTATTTTCATTGAAAATTTCCATAAAATGTTGGGTTGCAGTCGCAAATCTGGATATTCTCTTGTAAAAAAAATATTGATACAGCAGTGTCCTGCAGTGCAATGTTGGATAAAATATTCAAAATTTGTACAATAATTAAAACTTACCCGGTGATGTTCAAGATGATACTTTTTAAAGCTGATAGAGACTGGGATTCCAATAGGCAAGTTGGCAAAAAAGCCAAATATTTTATTTGCTAGTGGTCTAGCGTGACCAAAAGCAAGATTATGTGATATTTCATGTATAGCTGTAACAGGAAAAGATAGATTATGACTGCAGGAACAAAAATGACGAAAGAATGTTTGTGCAATCTACGATAAAAAGCATGAATATGTAAATTACAACTTGAGTTTCACTTGACCAATGGTCAAGTGTTCTTGGCAATCAATTCAATCAATCTTAATCCAAATAAAAATTCCTATGCATCTCACCGTTAAACTAGCACTACCAAATATACGTGCATTACTGCAAGTCTATAAGTATCAATAGCAATACTGTAAAATATCAACTTTATATGAGCTTATTTTAAACGATATCACATTTTTTAATTTCAACATTTTATCATGATTTTATGATCTCATTCAATACATGAATATTTTATTAACATTTTACAAAACTATGTGCATTAGACTGGCTGGAGAGTCATTAGTCACAATGATAAAGATTGTTTGTAAATGTATGCAATGAATTTCAAGAACTCTTTAATAACCGAGCAAAATCTGATGAATCACAGTTATTTCGAGATTAAATTTCTCAGTACAGTAACACATCAACCTCGGTTCCTGCTAATGAGAAATAGGAAATGGATTGGAAAATAACTAAGGTTGATAACGTGCTGTGAGTACAGTCACGTATGAACAATATCTTGCCAATAGATAATCAGCAACCACATGAATCTAAAGTATATGCCATGTGGTTGCTCATTATCTTGGTATTTAGTAAAGTTGAGATAGTTCCAGTAGGACCAACCTAAGCAATACAAAGTAGGGGATGTCAGCCTCTATTTATTCATAAAGGTTTCGAGTACAAAAAATAATTTCACTTACCGAGCATAAGCGAATGGTTAATTACTCCGCCAAAACAGTAAGCCACTAAAAAAAGCATCGGGTAACTCAGATCCTTAACAATAAACATCGATGCAAATTGGACTAGAACCATGCCAGTGACAACCCATTTAAAATTCGGATCGTACCCAAAAAGTTTCTTTATTTGTGGATATTTTTCTGTAAAAAAATGTTTAAACAATTCTTAATAGAAATGCCGGAAATAAAATACAGTATTTATCCTAAAAGGTAAGAGGTGATAAAGTGAACATGCAAATTCTGTTAAATGGTAATTAAAAAAGAACATTATGTCATATCGATGTTTTCTCTGATGCAAAAACGTTTCCTTTTTATTTTATAGAGATTATTTTAGCTGAATGAAATTGAGACAAACAACGTGAAAGCTAATTGAAGATTGTGAATATGCAAGCTTTGACATACTACTGATTTTTGAAAAATTCAGGATTAATCTTATGATAATTTTGTCATTCAATGTCAATGTGATGAATAAATATTGTTATACACGAGTAAAAATAGGTAGAAACTGGTGCAAAACTGACAATGAGTAACATGAATTGATGAAGTACAATTTGAATGTGTCACATCCAATTGATATTCGAGACGGTATTCGAAGAGTGTAAAACGGGTTGATCATGACGTGAAATAAAGAAGCACACATATAATTATGTACTTCGATGGCATAGGAGCACACATATGACTACTCGATATATACGGGTAGAATAAATAACGATAAACTGTCACGTGTGTCCCATACGTCGTTGAAGATGAAAAGCAATACCGAGGACTGTTAACCGCGGAGCGCAATTGCGATAAGAAAATTGGTGAAGCTTTTATAGCTGCGAATACGAGAAAAATATTATGCATATTTCGATATAGGTATTTGTATTAACTAACCCAATATTATTTTTCGCCTGCTAGCGTGAGGCTCCTCCGTATAAACCCATTCAAAATCACTTCGCGATACTCGTTGACCCATTTTGTACTTGCAAGTAGAACTTTTGCTAAATTAGTTTAGATAACATTTTTCAGTGCAAACTGCGTGCCAAGGAGGATGCCGGTGTTATAGGCGCGGTTAATTCACTCCGCGAATCTCGCAGCGACTCGCGCTGTCGACACTTCACAGCGACACTCGACAGTCGACACTGATCATGATATTGGGCAGCCACAGTAGCGCTGCAAGAATGTGACGCTCACCGGACGTTGATCTGCGATCAACTCAAGTAATCTCAACTCTAGGAATAGAAGCAATTCGTCGTGGAGTGAAATTTAATCGATAGTTATAAACACTGCTTTAAAAGACTCGGATTTTCAGTGGGCCGCTTATTTAGAGTATCATAATTTCAGGAATTTTATCATTTTTTTTTTCTTCCCGGTAGTCAAACAGCGAAACCTATAAGAGTGAATTTTTTACTCTGTAGCCGGTCAAGAACCTCGATACCATGATGTAAAGAAATTAACGACCGTCACATCTGCTGATTCTCCAAGGTCCCGAATGAAATTGTTCTTTCACGCATCGGAAAACCACATTTACCTTAATGGATACCGACATTTTGCACAAGTTGTCTGTGTTTTGCACGGTGTGGAAGTATTTTTTTAGCATTTTTGTTGGTTTTATTATCAGCGTTAACTATCATGACCTAAGCAATGTCACGAACGTGATGACTACTTTACCTTCGACCGATAACAAACTTTGGAAAAATGGAGAACATTGGCGAGATCAGTTCCTGCTTTACCCTTGACCGCTTTTGACGGGTAGATTAATACGTAGGATGAGATGGTTCAGTTACAAAAGTGAGGTTAGTAATTATGGTGGACGAATCTACGCGAAAAACTCTCAGTAGTATTCCTTTGCTAAGTACAAAGGCAGGACCGCGTGATAAAGAATTATGGGTCAACAGATTAAAGGAAGAATATCAAGCTTTAATAAAGGTAAACAATTCACCGGGTGTATTATCTAATTTTGAAGAAACGATGTCCGATCTTCTAGCCATATGTTTGACACCTAATTGACAAATTCCATTTTACTAAATTCTGTTGGCAATTGCTTCTATTGTAAATTTTATCACTCACGATGCTACGATTATAGCTTCCGCATTTATATTTTCTATGTCACAGTATGTTCAGAACAATAAAGGTTCGGACAACGATTGGTTTCGGTTGGAATCTAACAAGGAAGGAACACGATGGTTTGGAAAATGCTGGTATATGCATAATCTTCTGAAGTATGAATTCGACGTTGAATTTGATGTGAGTAATGCAATTTATTGAGTGAACAGACTCCGGGAACTAGAGACCTTTTAACTGATGGATTAATACATATTTAGATTCCTGTAACCTATCCTACAACAGCACCAGAGATAGCACTGCCTGAATTGGATGGTAAGACAGCAAAAATGTACAGAGGCGGGAAAATATGTTTAACGGACCACTTTAAACCGCTTTGGGCGAGAAATGTTCCCAAGTTCGGGATTGCCCACGCAATGGCTTTAGGGGTAATTCTCAATTTGTTCAGTCTTGAATGCTCTATAAATGTTTGTATGATAAAACCGATTTCTTGTGATTTTAGTTGGGCCCCTGGCTAGCGGTAGAAATTCCAGACCTAATCGAGAAGGGTGTTATTAGTTACAAAGACAGAGGGGATGAGTAATATATACAAAGTATACAATTATGAAAAATACATTGAAGCTCTATATGGATTAATATTGTGTAAATACAGGTGAACATTTCAAAATGCATATTTTTTTACCGAGTCTTGTTGACATGCATCCATAAACTTAAGGAGGAAAAACTTTCTTAAACCAATATTGCGAATATATAATTCGTTATTTTAGCCTCATAAAATATGAGTGTATCACCTAGTACTTTCACAAGTCGCCAATTAGCAAATTTTTTCGAAGATTAACATTCTAAATCGAAATTTTAAGTTAGAAAAATACGTTAAATGTAAACAGAAAGATTTGTTTGTTTTATACATTATTTATATTCCTACATACAATAAATAGAATTGGTATATTAGTTATTTGTCTTCATCACTAAGTTTGACTTTTTTCGTTTCTTTGACTATTTGGTCAAGACGGTGTAAATCCTTAAGAGATACTTCGCCTGTTCCTCTCTTCAATGGTGTTGGCTGAGAAGCATCAGGCTTCCATCCAAGCATGTAGATTATTTGAAATGTTGCTGGTATATACTTCGACCCATCTTTCTCATTCAATTTCCCATAAAATTCTTCATAAATTGATGCTGCTGCTAGTCCCGTATCCCGTTTCAAATGAAGCTTACGATTTCGGGCTGCATTATTCTCCCCCATTCCTGAGAGTGAAAGACAATTTAATGACATTGATGCTAGTAATGTTAAAGTTGTTTGCAATTACCAAGTAATGTAAAAATTAAAATGGCAAAAAGGGTATTGTAATATACCTTTCAAGTCCCACATTAATTCGTACATGGTAGGAAACCCGACAACTATTTCATCGGTGTCAACTGTCAACATAGTGAATCCTGCTCTATTTAATAAACTGCCTATGTCTCTGATCTCGGTAAATGGTGAAATGTGAGGCGATATGCCACCCTCTCGCTCTAATTCTGCTAATTGTAACGAAGACCTGAAAAAACCAAGATACTATTAAGTAGATATGGGAAAAAAAACAATAAACTTAAATAGAATCTTTACATGAATTGTAGACCGAGTCATAATGTTATAGAATAATACCTTAGCTCGTAAAGAGTATCGCCACCAAAAACAGCAGCCATGAATACGCCGTCGTTTCTTAAGCTGCGTATTATTTGATTAAAGCATCCTGGAAGATCATTAACCCAATGTAAACTGAGACAGCTTATAACTAGATCTAAACTATTGGGTTCGAAAGGCATATTTTCTTCATCGACGATCTTTCTTTCGACTTTGACACCTTCGGTTGTTTGAGCTTGTTTTAACCAAGTGGGGCACATGTCAGCCAGAATTAATTCCTCCACGCTGTCACTGAGGACGTGTTTTGATACATGGCCTCGACCGCAACCTAAATCGAGGGCTTTTTTAAATCTGCGTTTTATGTCAAAGATTCTGTCCGACAATCTGTAACCAACCTCATCTTTTACATAGTCGTATAACTCGACATCTTCGGCTCTAGCTGCACGTTCCCTTTGCATTAATTTATGATCACGGTTGAAAACGTTCATTACACTATTTGGAGGTAGCGCGTAAGTTACTCTTGTGTAACTTAACCTACGAATACCGGGTGGGATTGTTTTATTCTCATTTTTCATGTACTGTGACGCGAAGTCTCCGAGCTTGTGCAGGTCATTTTTTAAACAGCGACGCTGTATCCAAGGTATTTTCAGTATCGACATGATCACACAATGAAGCACCACATTTGCATCGCAAGCCTGAGGCCAGTCAATGTCACAGCATAGACAACTTATTGTCAATGTTGGAGAACAGGTAGAAAGTTAGAAATCCGTGGTAGAAACCAGGGCCTGGAATCTTATGATAGGCCGACCCTAGGCTACCGACGACTAGTACTCCACTCAGTTGCCCTTGCCGGATCTAACGGAAAAATTGCCGAGGCTGGCACTTTTTGGTGGGATATGGTTATTCAATTACTGTAAGAATTTACACCACACAACGAATTACGAATATAAACCAAAATCACATGCACATTTCCTTCACTTTTAAAACAATGATGCAAGCAGCGCTCCGACTTTTCCGATTGTTGTATTGCGGTCCACTTGCACGCATAATTCCCGCCAAAATCGTAAATACACAACGCAAGATGTCCGACACGCATACATTTGTAAGCATTTGTTTCCCACCTTTCCCACATACGAGATCCCATTCCCACCAAAGGCCCACATCCACTCTACATCCGTGGCATTCAGTGAAACTAGCGTAGAGCAGCGTATACATAATTTGATAATTTATAGCATTTTATTTAGACTACTATTCAGTAACGTACTGGCATGGCGAATCTTCTACTCAAAGATGCATTAAGTGGACTAATAGCCGTGGAAGATATTATAGATTGGTTGACAACTGACGACGTCGAGGTAATTTACATTTCACCTCAACACCTGTCACTTCACCGGTTCATACAGAAGCTTTCAAATTTTTGGAGGTTATGTTGATTACCAGTATCATGTAAATATTTTTACAAGCATATCATCAGCACTTATGTATTTTAGAATTCGAAATGGGATAATTTCAACAAATCTGGATGCACGCAGTGTGACTTTCTTCTGTACTTTCTAAGTTTTCTACGGGAGCAAACGAAAAGGTAAATTCGTATGTAAATACAGGCTGAAACCATATGCTTCTCATTCATATTACTATCGTTGAAAATCGAACGTCAACCTTTACTCTATTAACTAACGAAATCGGTTTCCGAACACCAAATTTCTAATAATTCTGAAAGTTATGATGAACAGGTTTCACAAGACGTTATACTTTTGTTAGCAAGCAGAATTAATTTATATTTTTTTATACTTCATTTATTTTCATCATTGGTAGATTTCTTTTACTTTTATAGTAATTGGGTATTCATTTACTTTGATCCTTTATGAATTTTTTTTGTTTTCAAATATTGGAACCAGAATTTTTTGATTTTTTATCTTAGCGTACTTCACGGCTCGTATAATGCAAGACAAACTCCGACCAAAGAAATTCAATGCTGTGGTTCAACAAATGACAGATTGCAGAAAACAAATGAAAGAACTCATAGACGTGTTTCATTGTTCAATGCCGATGCGAACTCAGTACCCGATTCAAAAAATGAGGATACCCAGGGCTTGAGAGGCCATGCGCGTAACAACGTCTCTGCTGTGTCAAAACAAGAAATTTCATCAATAACTAACACTGTTAAATTGAACAACAAGTCTCTGTTGCGCGAGACGGATGCGATTAGTGAAGGGCAGGCCATGTTTAATGTCCATAGGATTGGGGGAAACCAAAGTTTGTCTATTCCAACAAGTACAAAAACACCGGAAAAAATGAGAGTTGATAGAAATTCATCTGACGGTTCTGACATTGCTAAAAAAACAACGACTAGCACACCATTAGTTGAGACAGATCCTTCGAGTAAGGTTCATAAAATATTCAATGGGTTTAGCCAGCACGTTTCTAAAGCAGATGCGCTTGGTCTTACTACTGATGAAAATTTTCAACTTTGTAGCACGCCGGACATGAAAACTTTATCTACTAAAAAATCTGAATGTTATACTGGTATTTTAGAAAACCTGACAAATTGCAACGAAAATTTTGATATATCGAATTGTTTGTCGGTATCAAAAAATGACAAAACTCCAAATAAGCTATCGAGTTCTTATAGAAATGGAATTAAGGATGGCAGCTTAGCAAACACGTCATCAGTCTTTGGCGATAGCAATAATGACTGGCATCATTTAAACAGTTTAAATATGTCTCCAGAGTCAAAGAATTCGACAGTAGATGAATCCGTTGTGCTTAGCAATTTCACGATTGTTAACAATAATTGCGAAACTCCAATATCGCCTTTGTATATTAATAATGCAATGACGCCGCAAAATTCTAAGTTGTCGTACAGCAGAAGTGTGGAGCGATATCAATATTCAAAAAGTAGTCCGCAACATTTCAACGATAATAGTCCTAAGCAAGGTTCTCATCATATCCAAAGGAACTTAAAATCTACACCCAGGCAGAACGCCAGCCTTGGAGATTTTATAAGCATTGATTCACGAGGTTCTAAAAAAAGCAGTTCGAAGAAAACAAATGCAAGAATACAATCAAGCAAGAGTAGTGATAGCGAAGGCTCGGTGATGGATAAGTTATCCATAACAGAGGATGGCTTCCCAGAGATCGGAAAGAGTTGTGGAAGAAGGAAGCGAAGAATCAAGCCAACAAAACTAGATACATCAGATGATAAAGGTACATCTCTCTTACTGATAGAATATTAAGTTTGACATTGACATTAAAAAACCTAAACACTTTTTTGACCAATTGGCTCACCGAGTTTTCAGCAATAGTTTTGTCTTTCAAAACATAACACAAAAATGATCAACCATTGGGTAAAATCGTTTGTCATTTCAGGAATTAAAGAGAACTCAACTTTTGGAACAATAAGTAGACCACAAATAGTAAACCCTCAATTCTTGGAGATATTGCAGACTGATAAGCCTGACACAACACCATTCGAACTTGAAAGGGATTTGTTGCGATTAGAGAGACAGAAACAGCAAAAAAGCATACCCGATACATTGGCTGAACATGTTGAGCCATGTATATTGTCAAAAACAACTAATATAAAAACGTCGACTGCACCACTTTTAACTCCAAGCTTACAACACGTTGAAAATCGTCAAGCTTTGGATAAATTAGTAAAAATTTATTCTAGCTTGTTGGATTATAATTTAGTTATAAACCCTATGACGGAATTGAATTTTGTGATATCTTTAATTACTTTGCAACATTCATTTGGAAATGATAAATATCAGTCAGTTTCGAACAATCACAGCTTGAAAGAAAAGAGTAATGCAGTGAGATCAACTGTTGAAGAAAAATCTCTTAACGAGAGTGATGAGTGTCTGATCGATAAGCATGAAAATTCGAAAAAGTGTGTAGATATCGAATTTTTGAACGAAGAACTTGGATGTCAGGTTCTGAATGACGATAATATTTTAAGTACAGACAAAAATGTTTCATTGCAACGTAAAATCGCAGTTGATGAAGTATTTGAGAATTTGACAAGATCGTCACTGGATTGCAAAGAAAGTAATTGTACATGCGAAGGTCAGTTGAACCTTTCAACGAAAAAAATTCCTATTCCAGATGAATATTTTCAAACGATACACAACTGCATATATTTTTCAACCTCCTTCTTGAACACTCAAAGAGTGTTGTTAAGTTTGTTAGATAGAACTACGTTGAAGTTGCTTTGTGAAAATAATCGAATTGCTACATTTTCACCTGGTCTACAAGAATACCTAAGTCAGTGCTACAGAGGAAAATTGAATGAATCAAGTCAACTCAAGCAACACTTTAATACTTTCAGGTAAGGTCAAATTGTTAATTGTTCGTTGTCGGAGTCGTTGACTGAAAACTGTTGAAGACGGTTACCTTAATGGGGTTTTGTGTGTCTTTTGGGATTGCGTGTTGAATGGCTTCTGCCGATGAGGAAGCTACTGGATTGCTAACACGCCTTTTTATAGCTCCAGACCCACTTACGCACTGAATACTGATCTTAAAAATTCACGCAGAGGTAACCGTCTCTAAATTCTTCCGCCAACATTGAAGTTTTATTAATTTGAAATATTTGAAATTTCATGTTTTTTCTTTCGTAAAAAATGTATTCTCCCAATTATTCACCATTTGAATAAGGCATCGGTTTTCAAATGATGCACTTTTGACATTGATTATTATTCTTGCAGTACCACCGAAGCAAATGTTAGCTTTCAAATCGATACGGACAATCGTGAAAATTTTCCCTCTCTTGTTGGCTTTCAAAGCTTTAGGAAACAGCGTGACTTGTTTTATGATGTGATGAGAATTTGGGAAACTCATCATCTAGCACCTGGGTGGGTGTTTTCTATTGCACTAGCGGGAAAAATTCGGACACTGCTATCTTTGCATAACGACGCAGCAAATTATTGTCACTTTGCAAGACTATTTAAGTCTCAGTTATTGTTATCCTGCATTGGAAATGGATCTAAGGTGAGCATTATGTACTTTGTCGGGAAGTCGTTTAAATAATACGTGCGAGGTACTTTTCAGGTATAGCAACCAATTTTTCACATTTTATCGATTATTTGCTTCTAATATTTTAGGAGGAGCCTGTAAACGATGAAAGCTTCAGCTTTCTTAAATCATTGAAACATTTTGACCCAGAGAAATTGACACGACTACGTGAAAGATTAGTTACGCCACTTTCATCCAAAGGACCCGTTCCACCTCCGTCATTTCCCGGAGTACAAGAATTTTATAAAGATTTTATTCTGCATGCTGCAAATCCTATGTTCTATGCTCATCTCCAAGATTGTTTGGTCCATGAGATAATGGAGCTGAATGATACCCAATTCACGGGAAGTGAAATTGAAGATACAGGTAGTTGATTGAAACTTATTAGTCATTATAATCATCATACAATCACAGTTGATTCGAGCTTGTATGATGTTTCCGCGAAGTTAATGTTGGGTTTCTATTGCTTCAATATTTATTTCTGCATATTTGAATTTTTCTTTTAATAACTTAATTTTAATTTTGTAGAGACAATGGTTGACCAGGAGACGAAACAGAATTTTGTTACGTGCATTTTGAGTTTAAGACTTCTTGCTAAAGTATTAGGATTCCTAATTTCTTTGCCATACAGATGTGAACCACACTCGCTTGAAAGTGTCTTGGCTACGCAACTTGAGCTACGAAGTCAAGTAAGTATTACAGTAATTGATGAAGTTTTGAAATGAATGGGCGTGTAATTCAGGTGCTGCATTATACCATCACTGTAATTTCGTACGTCACTGTTTAATATATTGTGCAATAAAATGTATTATTGATTACAGGTTCTCCCGCCCTTAAATCTTCAATATTGTCTTCAAACTGCAATAATTAATGGAAAGTTAGCTCTCACTGTACCGTGGGTGGTCAAATACTTGGCCTTATTGGATCCCGTGTCCTTACGATTGCCCTATTACAGGACAGTGTTGGAAATGTTGTGCTACATTTACTGCGAATCAAAACATGAATCGAGACTTGAAAATCCTTTGTCGTTGAAAGTAAAGATTCTGTTGAAATTCAGCATTGGATGGCTTTTTGAACTCTGTAACTTTCCAGAAAGATTATACTTCAATTGCAGATTATCTCCAACTCATAGAAAATTCAAATCAATCAGCAATTTCAGTTCTAAGAATTTACAAAGTACTCTTGCTATAGAAATCGAACGAACAGGCAGTGATCTCAATCAGTCAAGTAACTCTAGCCCTTGCACAGACAGTCTCGAGATAATAGACGAAAGGATATTGTACGTGTGTTGCCCATTCTTGGCTGAACTGAAAACGCTCTTAATAGCAGATCATTCTAACTTGAATAACAGCACCACAATTCGCCATATAACACCTGTTTCGCGTGGTTTTGAAAAACCATTCGGTAGTACCAGTACTAAGCAGTTACAGGTATGAATTCTTAATAAATAGTTTGTCTTGAATGTTGTATTCCGTAACACATTTAAACTGATAATTTATTTCACAGTTGCAACTGGAGGAAGCATTTTTTCATGGTCAACCAATCTCTACCCGAAAAACGGTTGATTTTGTATCTGAACGGGTTGCATCCAGTTGTGTAAAACACATTTGTAATTCTGCTTTACCACGGGCAAGAAAAAAAAATGTAGTCAAGTTTCAGGATGCCCTTTCTCAACGTATATTACCTGACGATATCAATAAATTCAAGGTTGATATTCTAAAGATCATTAATTTTTATTTGTAATAGTAATTTTTTTTTATTGATTAACCAAGCATGTTATTAAACATAAGACCTGTTGTTTACATGCTTCTTCTAACCATAGCATCCTCAATTTCAGTCTTCTATGACAGCGGAAATGCATTCAATTGCATCGAATTTGTCGTTGGAATTGAAGACACATTGTGAAGCAGACATTTTGGAAATGTGTGAATCTCGTACTATGAAGTCTATTGACTCTCTTTTAGCAGAGGACACATTACCATCTGTTAAACAGATGTGTTCTCAAATTGCGGTCAGAATAGCAACAGAGAGGGTTAAAAACTGGATTCAGTCCCACATTACCGATGGATCCTTATTTTTCAAGGATATGGAAATGGAGGTCGACAAAGCTTATAAAAATAAAAGCAATCCTATTCAGTTTGAAAAGAAAATTCATAATACTGATGCAGCATCTCCTACTGATGTGATAATTGACCTTCGAGTGAGTAGTCTGATGAATTGATACAAGTTAATGTACTTATATAGTTAAATATTGATGCCTTAAAATTTCAATTATTTCAAGTGTTGTTATATTATTACATGTAATGTTACTAAAATTAATATCCGATTTCACGTTTTTACGAATTATCTGTTGCAGTCAATAATTTGGGAACTGTTGGAGAATAAGGGAAATTCTGTGAATTTGCAAAGTGTTTTACAATCTTTAGACAATGTATATAAATCTTTAACGGAAAGAGCAGATTTATTACTTGGTCCAGAAAAAATAATTGGCTCCATGAGTGTTGACTTGGCATTATTCTTAGGTAAACAAGCCCCATTTAACTTATTTAAATATTTTTTTTTTTAACTGGACTAATACGTTAATGTATTCCGAATTTCAGCTGCACATAGAACGGATATTTTTGTTTCGGAAGTTCACGCTAAGCTAATTCGAATATGGAAAATGGAGTGTTTAAATTTTTTGCAAAAAGAATTAATTTTGCCTAGAATTCTTAGTCCACGAAACATTATGCTTCTGGCAAACCCACAAAATCCAGATGTATGGTTGTCTCTTGGAAAATTTATAAAAAGACTGTTGAAAGAAGAAGTTTTAAATGTTGAGGCTTTCAGCGATCAATGTACAATGCTGTTGAGATATGATTGGCCAATAGTAAGTAAATTAGAGAGTTTAGAAGCAAACAAGTACTACATAGTACATTTTCCCAGAAAAACAGTTATTTCTTGCTAATATCTTATGGTATTGTGCACCGTTTGCATGTCCTCTCTGGTCTGCAATTACGTGTAATCTGCTCAACAATTCATTTTAAAAACCTTGATTTTAGGATATATTGAAACATTTATCGAAATGTTTGACCAGTGGAATTGAAGATTTCAAATCTACGAACGAGGAAAGTCAAAAAATTAAACTACTGCTTCAATGGATAGCGGAGACTTGTGATGAGATGGAATTTACGTTCGACTGAAAGCATAATTGTTAAATGAATTGCTTTAAATTACTCTTTATCAGAATGACAGATTTTGGATAATTTACATACTGCATATTGATTGTAGTCGACGAAGTAAATGTTTATGTAATTGTATGTACTAGTATGAGCAGTCATTTGTGCTATACGCTGCATTCACAACTGTGATGTTGAATTATTATCAAATATATAATAATTTCGTTGAAATTGAAAGGTGTTTTCGTTGCACATATCTACCTATATATTTATTTCATTATAATTACGAATGGTTTAATTTTTTCCAAATACAAAAAAGTAAATCCGCTGTTTGAGAACTGCTGCATCTACGACCTGCTGCATGCTGAACGTCGGTACATGCGTCAGATATCAGTGGTACTCATCCTGATGCTAGGCCACTCGTAGTCTTCGACACGTAGAATCGAGATCAATGGCGATTTTATCAAGTGACAGTTCTTCGGTGCTGTCGAAAAAGCTGTTTTCATCAGTTGCCAGAGATAAACGTTATATTCGAAATGTAAACAACTGACAATTGAGTCATGCAACTTACGTATAAGGTATATACGTGACTAATCATGTAGTACACGCAGTTTATATTACAGTTTAAAATCTGATATCAGAGGCCTGTCCCTCTACTAACATTTTTGAAAGTATTGCCCATTGTTTATAAACTTATTACAAACATGAAATATGTAAATAGTAAAAACTTGCTAAATATTCATTACTTTTCCGTTTCATTGTTCTCTCATCGGCTTTCGCGTGAATTTTGACAATTATACTTGATTATTTCTAATTGTATTAAGCCTAATGACAGTTATGAACTATCATCAAATCATCCGCATTAGGTTATTATTCCAAGGTTTTGAATTGGACTGTACATTACGTACGAGTCACAAACGCTCGTAATTATTAGTCGTTATTTACTTGTGAAACTTTGTTAATATTGAATGTTATCAATATTTATTTTTATGTTCAATTGAAGATAACTGCTTATCTTACGATAACATCTCTGAACGCCACGACACGCCTACTCTGCTTTTTCCTGACTGATACTTTAAAGAAACAGGTTATATTTATGTACCATCGCACTTTGTGTTCAGTTACAAACAATGTGAATAAGATAAAAAGAGCAATGACAAATCCTGTGCCCTTTGACCAACAGGTAGATATGAATTATCATTTGAGGCTATGAATTGGTCAACCACTCAGTTACTTGGTAATGAATGACAGTATTACTTAATAACAATTGCATGACTTTCAATTTGTTATTTCAGATTTTTTGGTAGAAATATGTAACGTTGCGATACTTTTGGGGAGAAAAATTACGTTATAACCATGGCGGATGCAGACGTTTATGGTAGTACGACCCCATCCCCGTGGCTCTCCGACATGCCAATAAATGAGCAATTCATCTGGTTACTCTGTTCATTAGTATCTGTCATCTCCTGGGTTGTTTATATCGCCTATTACAACAGCAGAGTTATTGGATACGTTCTTACTAGGTTGCTTAACAGATTTGTCATCCGTGATGGATATGTTAAAGTTGGTAAGTTTGAAGAAAAATTTGGTTAAATTCAATGATCTCGGCATATAAACTGTAACTAGGAGAGCCGAGCTATCTGCAATGACAAATTAAGGTTTCAACGAAGACTATACCTAATAATAACGTAAAAGGGTTATACTCAGTTGTACTTTTTGCCTGTTTATTCTTCAAATTTATTTTGTGTTTAGCATTGAATTAACCTACTCTTATTCTCATTTTCAGGATCATTTACTCTTAGTGCACTGAGTGGGAAAATAATGTTCCGAGATATAGTTTACATCACAAATGATTATAGCGTAAGAATTCAAGATGGGTGGCTTATATTTCGATGGTGGAGAAGTTATGTTCCAAAAGATGTTTCTGAAGGTAAATATAAGTTATTGATAAGATACCAACTTGTTAAGACTGTTCTTGCATAATTTTGTTCACTCACTAAAAAGAAAATTAATTTGTAAAAAACAATTGCCCCGAGATATAATAAGAATTTTTATTTCATTCTAGATTTGTCTCATTCTGATACTCGTCTATCAGTTATGTTGAATGGTTTTGAATTGCATGTCTATAATCGCTGTGAGCTTTATGCTCAACTCGAGAAACTCTTTGGGTTAACTCCCCAAGTGTATCCTGACGAAGAAAATCATAATGTAAATATCGACGATAATGATAAAGAGTCCATAAGCAATGTAGCAAATGAAGCCCGTCACCAAATAAATGCAATGGATGTCACTCGGCGAGTTAATAATATCAGAAGACAGGAAGCTCATGTAATTGCTAGAACTTGGAGAGATTTAATTCCTGTCATTAAGTTGGACATTTGCACTGTAAGTTTTTAACATATGTTATAAACTTGATCTTCTTATTGTATTAGGCAGTACCTATATTCAGATAATTATCCAAATTAAATTCAAACTCTTATTTCATCAATTAACAATCTTTCAGGGAAGAGTAGTGTTTGGTAATCGTTTAGTTCCTACAACCCTATCCATAACGGTCGAAGAAGCACATTTCGTATATTCTACAAAGCCGGCTGCATCTCGATATGATCATTTCATGCATTTCACCAAATGCAAGGCTGAAAATTTCAAAGTCATTCTGGCCCCTAGTCCTAAGTATATTGGAATGGTGGATGAACCGCCAAGATACATGGGTGAAGGATTTGTTGTGCTGAGTTCGAATAATATGGAGCTTTATTATTACATGGATCAGCCAGGTGTAGTTCCAGAGCATCCAGAAATGATTAGGTTAGCAAACGGGGACATGGTTGAAGCGATGCCTCCCATTTGGGGAATTGATATAAAGTGTGGTAAAGGTACAGACTTCAGTTACGGCCCATGGGCTGATAGACAAAGAGAACATTTATTTAGGTTTTTTTTCCCAAACGATTATCAGCCATTGAAAATTACAAAAGCACCTGTTCCTGGCGAGAAAAGACAAGTTCAGTCGTTTGATATTCGTTTGTCAACCCTGAACGAAGCTACGGTCGATATATTATTCAGCAAGAACAAAGAAACCAATGCAATCCACATAAACGTCGGTCCTGGATCATACTTAGAAGTTACCATGCCTTGGATAGTGTTGCAAGATGGTTACACTACAAAAATAACAGGACAGTTACTGCATCTCGAGGCGACAACCAGTTTACAGTATAGAAGTTTAGTTGAAAGTGAAACTTTGGAGTTTGGAATAAAGTGTCATTATCCTATAAGATGGAACGATCATCAGGAATGGGTACTAAATCTTACCGGCTGCAAAGCAACTGCTAATTTAGTTTATTCACACAAAGAATTCTTTCAAGATATGATTAATGATTGGGCCAGTAAAGCGAGGCCAGATCTTTTACATTTTGTACCATATACCTGGAAGTTTAGTTTACTATTGAAAGAATTTGAATTATTAACTATAAGTAACGAATACAACTGGATCGACTGTTCTTCTCAGAATCAAGAAAATGCGCACATTGCATTTTGTGGAGACTTGTTCGATCTTTCGTTTGATCTGCCGTTTGTGGATTTTCTCCCAGTTACAATACCGCTGCGATTTTGGATACAAGGCGAAAGTGTGGACTTGTCTTTTTATCTACCCGAAGTAAATACAAATCGGAACATTCTATTAGCCCTACATAAAAATGCAAAGATTGTGTCAAGAGATGGATCGGTTCGCCAATTAGCAGACTTGGATAGAAATAAGAAGTGGAGAAACGTATGTCAGAAGGAATTTGGCTGGGTCGATTGCTGGTCTGTGCCTATCGTTGCATTGAGCATCAATTATACGTATCATCCCTGCCCACCTCTGGGCCCAACTCCTCAGGCAAATATAACTACTCCAGAAAAAGAGGAAATTTTATTATCGCCAATGCGAATACCCAGATGTAGAAAATCTCCAGGACTTCATTGGACTCAGGATGGTTCCCAAAGATTTGATCCACAATCCCTTTCACCAGACAAAGTTAGTCTAGAATTGGAAATAGGCCCATCAGTTTTAATTACATATGGTTCACTTATCAAAAATTTTGTACATTTGAAAGAAAACATTTTTGGAGACTATCAATCTTTTACTGATATGCAACAAAGTCGTAGTTCGTCCACCACTATGAGTAATGAGCGCACCAAAGAAAGAGATGTTCATAATAATAGTATCGAAACGTCAGCAGAAGACGAAGAGTTAAAATCGAAGCCCTTTGACCCCAGAGATTATCGACCTATGGAAGTCACTGTGGGGATCACAATGCATGATATTCAAGCTCATCTTGTGAAAAACTGTAATGAAAATGATCCCCCGTGCCCAGTTATTCTGTTGGAGCGCTTTGGCTTTGAAATGAAAAAAGGCTACAAGGAAACAGAATTGCAGTTATTGCTCTCTCCAGCAATTATGTTATTGATGGATAATGTAACAAGATCTGGAAGGGATAAACATTTGAATCAAGGGCACCTTATGCTGAGCGCACTGCAAGTCAGAGGACATGCAATGTTTAGCGACGAAGGAAGAAGCTTAGACCAAGAAACGTTAGAGTATGCTTGGTTGATAGAAGTTCAATTAGGAAAATTGAGTGGTAAAATAAGTTCCCCGCAATTACATCATCTTTTCACTACGTTAGAAACGTTTTTGTTAATGGTGAAAAATACAGAGAATAATTTAAAACCTCCCGGAACACCACATTTCTGTCATCATGGCCTACCTCCACTTCAATGTGCCGACAGTGACCCAGATAACCATTACAGGTAATCAGGATGCTTATTTAATTTGCATACAAATTTGTTGCATCGAAAATACTGATTTTTCATTTTGGATAACCATCGGCTATTGAATACAGGTGTCCTACTTCAGAAGACATAAAGTATAGAATGACAAGAGTATCGTTAGACGCCATTGACTTATATCTGCAAGAAGCTGGAACGGCAATTCAGATTTGGATGTCACCCATTCGCGTGTCTACTTGTAATCTTCATGGTCAGCAAGTGAAGTCCGGTGTTACTGGAGTCTTACCTGCGATACTAATACGCCAGTTTGTATCAGCAGCTGAACATTTTGCGAATGCCAGTAACACAAACACAACTGGAAGCGGTCGATCACATAATAACGCAAGCAGCCGCATGTCAGGTGAAAAAAATTACTCTTCAAAACCTTGATAAACAAAAATTGCGTGCAATGGTTACTACAGAATATTGTGAAAAATGGACCAAAATTAATTTTATCATTCAGTGCTTTCTGAATCTAAATAATGATTTTCTCTTGCAATAATAGGTGATGGGTCTGATATTTGGCTTGAGGTGGGCTCAGTATCTTTAGGCCCAGTTATAATAGAAGCAGCGATTTCATTGCCAACACCAGAACACAATTTACATTTGGTGCAGAATAAATATTTAAAAATGCATGATGAAAGAACGAAACGGTTGTGGTTTTTATGGCCTGTAGAAAGTGGTGTAAAAGCAGCAAAATGTGGATGCATTGGTGGCTGTGCATTTTTTGGCAACAATAAAAATGGCACAAGATTTTTTAAACCGAGTTACCACGATTTGCAGGATGGTATTAATGTCGCTGCATATAGGTGAGCTTATCAGAACTTTCAATTGAGAATATACAAACTCATTTTGCGAATGATAAAAAAAATGACGCACGTGAACTTCTAACAAAGGAGTAGCCCAGGTAGTAAGTGCAAAACACAAAATTTACTTTCCTATAGAAATCTGCATTTCTTTTCTTTACAGTACCACAAGAAGTTGTTAAAATGCCATCTTTAATATCGATAATTGTAATTCATTGATAGTCCAATTGATCACGGAGTTGTTGAATTCTCTGTCTTTGATTTTGAATCAATAGTTTATAAGATTCTACTTCGTCCCTCATATTATCGATCAGTGTCTTCATGTCCCATGAGGCATTTTTTCCATCATCATCGCAGGTTGAGAATTTCCATTCATTTGCATCAGCTATTTTTTCAGTCAGCATTTCCCCTCGCTGGGCTTCTTCAACAACTAAATTCTCTGTCTGTTTTATATTTGTTATCATGTCGGCCAAAAGTTGTTCATTTTGTTTTGGCACATCTTCTATTACTTCGTTGGTAGTCAGGTACATTATCTCTTCAACGTTTGAGAGGATTTCATTCCACTCCCTGTATTGATAATGGTATCGTACAATACGTTATTTTCAGCTCATATAGGGTGTACTAACGTTTCATGTTCATATAGTCAACTAATTTTAACTAACATGATTATTGAATATTTATGATGTACCTGTAAACTGCTCGAGCTTTGTTGTACTCTGCTTTTCCAAATTGTACTTCTTTATACACCTCGGATCTTATACTTTCGATTAAGTTTTGTTCCCTTCGTTTACCTCTCATCAGAATAGCTTGCCTATCTTCTGCTAGAATATCCAGAAAAGCTGCTATAGCTTCTTCAGGGTATATGCTCGATAATCTGGTCATGTCAGTTTCAGGAGGCGGTCTTGTTACAGCTAATTTCCACATAGACTCTGTTGTTTCCCCTGAATTTCCCATGCAGGACTCGGATGGTGCGACAGATGCCATCATACATTCTTCCATTTCAGCCAAAAGATGTCGACGTTTTTCCTCTTGTTGTCTTTACAGATTTCACAGCATTCACAAATATTAAAGAACACATATTGTACTTTTTTCTGCGCAGCCGCATTTTGAGGTCTCGAATATCAACTTTTAATTATTTTAATTGGTGCAATTATAAACTTTTACTACATGTTGATTTTTACTTTTTTTGCTAGTGAAGTTTCAGTGCGGTTATTTTAAACACCATTTTCAAATTTGACGTAAAGACATATGAACTATGATGTATGTTAGTCTACTTTTTCATGCAGCAAAAAGAGTGAGAATATATGCCTTGCATTAGTTTGTCTGTAAAGGTCAGCATGGAACCAAAATTTTTGGGTTTTTCTCATGACTTTCCTAAGCTGTACACGGATCTGAAACTACTTGATACTATTAATAGCTGGTAATTCTCACCTGACAACCAGCTTTTGTCTCAGAATTTCTAATATTTTCAAATGTTGTTGTTCTGGTTTCAATTTGAAAATGTGACTCATCTTCGGAACTTTTTTTAAATCTTGGCTCAATCTACCGACAAGAAAATTAACTAAATCATTTTCTCCAGATGGCGGACCTCTGATTTCATCATCAATTTGTTTCAAAAGCACATCATAGTAGTCCACTTCTTCCTTATTACGTCCGCATGGTTTGCCCATATCAGTCTTCAATTGATCATAAAGTTGTACGATATCACCTGTAAGCAGAGGTACTAAGTACACTGTTTTAAGGCATAATTCCGTTCCTACACTCATGAGTTATTGTCTTTATTGTTTAAAGTTTTATTTAATGAAGGGTCACATTGAAAATAGTTTCAATTTTTATGTAGATCTCACCAGAAACCTTCGCTTCAATATTCCGAATGTAAAAATCCTCCATTTGTGACTCAGTTGGATGATCACCAAGGCTAAAGGTTGAAAGTTTATGTAAAGCCTTAATATGGTGTAATTTGGATTTATTCGTTGCACATGGTATGATTGTCATATTTTCTGCTGCATCCAATTTCTTATCGATATTTAAAGCAACAAATGCATACGTCCCTCGATTATCTGGTAGACATCGTGTTGCTACATATGTTCTACCATCAGCTGAACGCTCTTGAAAATCCTCAATTATTTTACCTATGGGGAAAAAAGTCGACTTTATTTATCTTCGCTCACTGTTCTGTAATATTCGATACTTTGACTCCTGTTTCTTCTTGAAGATATTGCTACACTATTCTTTACAATTTTCATACCTACTACATTTTCTCCAGCATCTGTAATAGATGCCTCAGCCGGTGGTGGACCAAACACTCCTGTTGCTGTAGGTAGAGGCCCATCGGCAGGTGCTTTCAAGAATGGCCCAGCCATTTTTCCTTCTTGCATATTCATTAGCAAATGTAAGAGATACAAATTTCTATTGCGTTTTTGAGATATACCCTGTACCTTTTCGCCACACAACTTCGAAAGCCATTGGGTACACAGCGTTATATCTCTTTGATCGACAATTTGAGGAAAATAGGTCTTTGTCAGAGACATAAACAAGAGGAAATCACGATCAAGATTTTCTTCAATTTCTATTTCTTCCGCCATGACTAATTGTGATTTAAAAAATCAAATCAACATATAAAATGAGTACAAATTTCTAAACCTAATTTGTTAAAACTGGTCAAATAATGTACATGACATTTTTGACACTGACAGGTTTCATAGTAATATGTAGCATAGATATAGAAAGTAATAGATGTTATACTGCAGTTCTCTTTTGTTATACATAGTGTGTTTCTGTATACATATAATATTATGGAATTACATTATAGAATCTATGAAACTGGGAAAGAAAAGGGCTTTGGACAATCTATTTTGCATGAAGGCCAACTAGTGTTTCATACACCCCCCTACAGCTTGCAAGATGTATCATTGCAAGACATTCATTATCCAAATGCATATCTCAAAGTAACAGTTGTTCCTGACGAAGCTCAAAGTCCTAAAGCAGGGTTCGAGAGGTCAAGATCAACAATCGATCATAGTAAAAATTCGAGCAAGGAAGGAAACAGTAGTACTAAACTAAGTACAGCTTCGGTCAGCCCGTTGGTTGGAATGGCAGAAAGAAAACCTCTGGGGCGAAGATTTTCTTACACATCTGTGCGGTAATCATATGTTAATGATCATTTTTATTATGTGTTCGGAATTTATCAGTAAAAAATGTGTTTTTTTTTTATTATTTACTCAATGAAAAATATTTATAGAGTTTGTAGAACTGTATCATACCTTGTTGCATATTTTTTTAATTTTCTAATTGATATATTGAAAGCGGATCCAATTTTTAAAATATGGAAACAAATTATGCTTCATCCAATATAGGGGAACCAACATGAATGATGTTCCATACGCTCGCCTAGTTGATGCCAGTCCCACAGTACAACTGCCGCAAAAGCTGGATTCAGACTCTATATTAAATACAGAACGAAGTAAATCAATACTGAATGTTCCTGAAATTGAAACTGCACCAAAAAGCAGTGCCTCAGATTCAAAACTAGCTGTTGATTACTTTCATACACCAGCTAGAGAGTGTTTGCAGCAAAGTAGTAGTCCACAATCGTTACCAACTGTTCCAACAGAACAGACTCCGCCAACTACACAAAAATTAGTAAGCAAAAAAGATGGTGTCAATGTTTCGGAGTCTCACCATTCATTATGTGCAAGATCGGATTCTGAAGAACGTTTAAGACAAGAGGTACGTTGTTTACAAATGTGTATATTAATAAATTTAATCCATCTTTTTGGGCTAACCGACAATGATAAAGTGTGGGTTCCTAGTAATCTTAAAAGTATTGAGAAGTAATTTTTCAATGTTTCGCACATTCAGGTACAGAGAACAATATCTATGTCATCTGAAAACCATTCTGAAGCATTCTACTCTGCGGATGAAGACATCAGTCATGGCCTTGGTGGAAGTCGAACCTCCAGCCTTCGACAGTCTATTGTTGGTTCTGGTACCGTCTTGAATCACAGTGAAACCATGAAAAAGAAGTTTTCCTCAGATTTGTCGATAGTTGAAAGTTCAACAAACGCAAATCGCACCGTAGTAGAAAAAGCACATACCTTAGAGAGAACTAAGACACAAAACTTGCACTCTAAGAAAAGTTCGAAGGTGAACAGAAATGCTAGTTTCAGAAGTGTAGTCGATACTAACGAAGCTGGTACCCTAATTGATACATCTGACAGTCATTCTGTATCCTCAACAAGTTTTATATCAGCTATGTCATCACAAGAAGACATGACATTAGTGAATTTACATATGCAAGTTAACAAACCGATTGTTGATTCCCCACTGTTAATGTCAAGCTATGTCAGTCATCTGACTCAGGTAAGTCTTTGAAATTTCTCTTTGCGTTTTATATATTTACAGTGGCATCCAGGAAAGCTACAATAGAGTTGGTTAATAAAAGTAAATTAACTTATGCTCCAATTTTTTCGCTTATACTGTATCAGGTTCGGTGTTCAAACTGGGTTCAATCATCATTACCCTGTAGTGGTGATGCTTTCACCACGCCCTTATTTCAAAGGACTGAAGATGGCAGGTTGGTTTACATTGGTGGGCGTTATGTACCGAAATTCGATGCAGTCACTGAAGGTTTCACATCATTGAAGATGATTACTAGAATTGACGGATCACCTAGAGCAAGTTCTTCTAACAAGACGCCAACACATCCTTATATTTGGGATAGCAGTGCATTGATTCAGTCTGAAGGTAAACATGTAAATTTTATTTGGATGATGCTTTTTGTCAAGTTTATGCGCAAAAATATGTGTAAACTTTGATTATTTACTTAATTTTAGGCTTGTGTGACAGTATGATCGAAAATGTTTTTTTATTCAATGATATTACTTTTTAGGTGATAACAACGATATCGCACATGACGAAGAAGAATTATTGACTGTACAGCACGAAACTGGTTCTCGTACAACTGTTATTCTGAAACTGAAGGGTGATATCGATATTATGTTGAGTCCAATGGTATTGGAATCGTTACAGCGTTTTATTGATGCCATAATACCAACATTGGCTACTTTGCATCCATTAACGATCTTAAATCACCTTCACAATGAGTGTCTTGGGAGAGTTGAAGGTGCCAATATTTTGAAACAGGATCAGAGTTTATCTTACTGGAGTCAAGTGCAAACTAGTTCCAAACGGTCAACTGCAGAAAGGAATATAAAAAACGGAAATGGTAAGTATCAAATTTTGGCGTTTTTATCACCACTTTGCTTGTATTATTAATTTTTTTGATTGACCTACAAGAAATAAAATTTATTACGCAAACATTTTTTAATAAAATTATTAATTTATTTTTTTACAGTCCAAGTTGCACTACAAACGAGCGTTTATGAAGAAAGTATTACTACTCAAGTACAGGGTACTATAATCTTACCAAAGGTGATCTTATTTATACTGATATACTTTATAATTCGCGAAAGACAAAAAGCTAGTTTTTATCACGGTTAATTAAGAAAGCAATTAAAAATTCATTACGTCAATAATAGGTAATGAATTTAAGCTTGATTTTACAATTTTATATCTATTTACTGAACTACCACACCGTTTTGTTGCACAGGTGAATATAACATTGTTACAAGCGTCAGTTGTGGAAGAAATTATTTCATTTTCTGCACTGGATAATATTCGAGACTTGACTTGCGTTTCATTGTTTGCCATTTGCTTTGACAATGTTACGACGAGATTTTATATTGGCAAACAAGCAAGAGAAGTAGTACAAACATTTCATAAGCCAGCAGTACAGCCTAATCAGAAGAAGGTGAATAAAATTAGTAAAGCCTTTTTACCCGCACATCAAACCGCTGCCGCCACTGAGATTATTGGTGGAGAACCAGTTTATATTGAAACATCAGAAAAACAACAAGAAGAAACTATAGTTACTTTGAATATTGGTAAGAAGCATTAGTGCCCAGCATTCCGTACCTAATATTGTTAAATAATTAACTTATGAAACTTGATGAAATCGTTAGATAACAACGTATAAAAATTAACTATAATATAACTTGCACGCCTGATCGTATTTTTATTTGATTCAATTACATAGGAAAGATTCATACACAATTACGGCGACTTCGAAATGAATCATCAATATTAAAAGATGCAGTAATAACAGCTATACCTGTACATTACTCCAAAGTGTTGTTTACATGTACACGAATAACTTCGCCCTTAAAATGTGTTGACTATTACCTGCATCAACCTGTCGATGAAAAAGATAAATATTGCGTAAGTATTTCCTTTTGCTGAACAATTGTTGTGCCTAGCGCTATATTTTTCATATATTCTTGTTTATTTTTGTGTTATTTTAGATGCAAATATTACTCATAAAATCATGTTATAATTATAAAAATTCAATATCACTCATAATTGTATCTTAGACACAAACCGGTCCGTCCCAAGCAACTGAAGAATTCACAGTGGGCAGTGGGGAGGACAAATTAGGATTCATAATGTTTGAATGCGGCTTCGAAGGGATTTCATTGAAATGTGTCAAGAGATCACAATTTGAGAAAGGTGATAATGGGCACGAGGATAAGAAATCAGAAACGGAAATTTTTTGTACAGATAGCATCAAAAGCCGTGATGAACTAGAAAATACCATTGGTATGGCAATTGTTGTATATATTCTTTATTTTAATCCCACATTTTTATATTAAATAGTTTTCGTTTACTTTATTTTTGTTGAATAGATATGTATCCTGTTGATTATAATTAAGTATACCATATTTTTTTATCAAAATGATTCCAGCTTCAACATCGGCAACAACAGAAACAGACGTGGGTGCAACAAATACTTCTAATACAACGCGAATAAATACTAGTGCTACATGCACTAGTTTAGTCGCCAAAGAGACTAATGGCAACACAAGCTCGTGCATTATAGAACTAAAAACGGTGTGGTTCAATTTCGCGGCTCCACCGAGAACTCCGATAACTAGGAAAATCGATTACACTAGATTGGATTGGAATTTATTGAGCACAGCATCCCCAGCCATAAATGCCTGGATGAATCCCAGCAACAGATTTGCCATTAGAGTTGTACACATGGTTAAAAGCATGTATCGAAGGTCTACTGCCATCGTGGCCTGTCTCATGGCTGAAGCATTGGATGTACAGGGTATCCACATGCCAACAAAAGTTCGTTCAAAAATTATATTTTAGTATAATTCACTAAATATAGAACATATCAAGTAAACCATATATTTCAAACACTCCACAGAGTCGATATGGAAGATTAACACCACTAGCCAAAACTTTGCAAGAAGATCCATCTTGTCAATTAGGCAGTATATTACAAAATTACGTTCTACTGTCCGATCTTTCTACAATTGAGGCAAACTTAAGAACAGCTGATCTACCTCCACTGTCTACCCTTCGTCAGGTAGTGGTTTCCACTGAAATAATTAAAAAATGGTTTGTCTAATAGATCTATACGGTTTCAGGGTGTTATAGTGTTGAGCAGACAGTGGAAAAATGTACTTTACACTCCTTTACTTTTGGAGCATAACTACAAAACGAAGCATGTCAAGCCTCTGAACGTCACATTTGCTGTACCCGATCCTGATGAGGTAGTATGCTTTCTTTTATATTTTTGGTCTGTCTATCACATTATTTCATGAAATCGAATAACCCAATTATTTTCTGTTGAAAACTTGTCCATGAATTTCATTACAACGAGATACTAGTGGGTGTTTTCTTGTGGTGTTTTATTTTTCAGTATCGATATTAGATATTTTATAAGAGAGTAATAAGAGTGCTGCGTTATGCAAGATAAAGGGCAAAACAATGGAGGGTAATGAGAAATGAGAACTATGTATAATTAGGCTTCCTAAATCTATATTGATTTGAAACGATTTTCATTTTATTGGAAAGTACATGCACCAAGTATCCCTCCACAAAGTATCATTTTCTTAGGGGTTCGTGCAAGAATATTGATCGGCTACGATTATTCATAGCCTCCATCGTTTCTATCTGTTTTAACTAATTGTTTTTTAAATTGAGGTTTTAATGCAATCGAAGTAATAAGTGTAATTGGCAGTGAAAATTTAACAAAATGCGTAATCCCTTAGGAGTACTTCGTTCAGTATGTAAACAAGGCGGAGCTGGAGGAGATTGTAAACGATAGAGAAAGGAGTAAGAATTCATTTACCAAATTCATTATTTTAATTTCTATTAAAATCGATGTGCCACAGGGGATGTCTTCTGTCTGCTTGTTACTATACATAGGGAGTTATGCCAGGGATGGTTACAGTAGCTGTTTTCATGTTGTTGAATAAAGAACATTGATTAAATGGGTTAAGGTATTACAGTCCAACATAAATGGGTGTGAAATTTGTGCCCAGACCTTTTGCTTAAACAATTTAGTTGCATTCCTTTCATATAAAATGGAAATATCTACAGAATATTATTTTTAAACTTACAAAACATATCATGCTGATCAATTTCTTGTCAATTTTCATTTTTACAATTAACCTTCTCTACGTTTCAACGACATGAAGCATAGCCATAATACAGGATGGCGACAGACTGGAAAAACCGGAAATAGTTAGGGAATTTCGTCTATGGGAAAAATCAGGGAATCGTAATGGACCACAGGGGAAAACATACTGTTTTATAAATTGTTTTTAAACTTAGACTATGCTTGATAAATTCAGCCAATCTGACTTTCGGAAATGGTATTGTTCAATTTCTAATTATTTGATGATGGGTGAAACGAAGCAGTACTCTGTGTTTTTTAATACAAATTTATGAATTGAAGAAGCAGAATTCCTAGAGCCTTTGGTCCTAAAAGCCACCCAACATTACCTAAGTTTTCTGGAAAAAGATCAGTGAATTCTGAATTTTCTGACGGGGAAAGTTGGGGATATTTATTTGAGCAAAATTGTCGCCACCCTGTAATACATTACCATATACAACACCCTGTGTATCATAGATATTGTATCTAAGCATAACTTCTATTTGTATAATTGAAAAATGCATTCATCATGGTCCAATCTTTTATAATTAACATCGCGGTAAATCGATATCAAAAGAGAAAATCCATTAGCTGACAAAAAATATACTCACATAAAATCTAATTCAAGAAATATATATATTTTTTAGATTAACAATTTGCCCCAAATTCAAATATAAAATAATATGGCACTGTGCATATATTTGAGAGACTTCAAACCAGATTATTATGTGAAGTGCACCACTTGTGTGACTAACACACCCTGAACATAAAATTTTTCTTTAATTTGGTAGTTGATTTACCTGAGAAACAAAAGGTAAAATAAAGTTCACATTGCTTCTTTTTATATTAATTGCTTATAATTTCTACGTATACATGTTTCTGTGTATATTTTCTGTTCAACAAACTAATATGCTAAATTTTCCACATGTACTCAACCAGTACGAAAACGGTAATTTTTAAAATAACGAGTACACTAAAGAAATCCTTCACTTCGCCTATGCCTGTTAACGCAGAACAAAACTTTAGTGGAATATAAAAGAACTTTCAATATATTGTACACATTATACATATTGTATAATAATTGTATATGTATATACAAAATTTCTACTGCATTATTTGACTAACAATTTATTATAACCAGTCATTGTTTCATGTGCTGAACAAATGCCTTTTAGAACAACCATAAACATCTGCTTCGTTAAGTTTTGCCTCACCCAAGTATTAAGTTCTCAGAAAATCTAACATTGCCACAAGAAAAAGAAAACGGTAAAATAATATGATCAAAACCCAACCACAGTATACAACAATGCACAAGAGTGTTAGGATGATATCAACTTATGAGTTCATTATCCTTTTCCAAAGCTGTATGATAGAAAATGGTATAACGAAGCTTTCACAGTAGAAACATAGCTACCATAAATGAAAGGGTCTGCATCATTGGTATCACGAAAACATTATCACTTAGGCAATTTAGAGCATAGAAAAAAATAGGCTTGCTGATACGCAGGAAAATTTGCTGACGGATGGGGAAGGTAGTGCAGGAGATGTTGACGATCAGGAAGTGACAGATGAGTGTGCAATGCTGATCCATGCCGACCACATACACAAACATGTACAAATCAAGAGCGGCCAAGATAAAAGCCCAGGTATTTCGATCTCTGAATGAACACTAGACGATAATATCATGGACTGATTCGTCGCACTTGATCAGCTTTTTATCAGATTTCATGTTGTCGTTTTCGCATTACACTTCCAAAAGTGTACAATATTTATTTTTATAACAGTCAAAAACAGTTTTTGCTTCAATTCTAATGCTTATAGACTGGCTTCTGAATGCCATGTATCATTTGCTTTGGGTGTGAATGTTTATATGATCCATTCAGTAGTGTTTTTTAAGTTTTATCGTTAGCTTATAAAATATTCTTAATTTATGCACTTGAAGATAGACATAGTGGAATAAATATCAAGCAGATATTTCAAATACTGAAAACTGAAAAGCAGATTTCGTCTCTATTTCCAATAATTATCTGTACAGGTTTTGATATTATAAAAAGATCTTTCTGGATGTTTGGGCGATGTCTTATACCATTGATTTTAGAACATGTGTTTGTTGATTCATATACGTTGATCTTGTGGTGTCCAGAATATTAACTATGAAATGCGTAGAGTATATTATTTTTATTTCACAAAATATAAAAATATCAGAAATTTAGTGGCCCTGAATGAATAGAAAACTAGTGAGAAGTATGACCAAAATCTGTTCTATGGAATTATGGACTCTGGTAGTTTGCCTATAATTTTTCTCAATAATAGTGTGTGGTTTGCTGTGGTATAACCAGGTATGTGTGGCGATGGTTTGACGGTTCCTGTAAGCTCTCCTCGGGGACGTGATACCACTCCTTTGCCAACACCAGTTCCTGATCCGGATTCACTCACATCTCCCTCTCCGCCATTAGCTCCACCTAGGAGAGGGAGATCATTGCAACCTACACAAGTACCCGCGAGCACACGAGCAAGTATTGTTTTTCCATTACTTGCAAGTGGCGGGCTGTTCCATCCGCCGCGTGAGACTAACAATATTAGTAAGTCATCGCGGTAGATCCTTGCATGATATCAGGAACGTTTCGTTTCTTCTGATGCCTCAGGTGGACTATTAATTTTATTGACGAAATGATAATTGTAGGGGATTACTTTTATTGCTTACATGATCTGTAACACTATGATGTAAATACAATAACAGAACACCCCTTTGTATCATACAGTAGTAATTGATGAGTTAATTTTGTGTTTGAAATATTAGTCCTTGTTACTTTGTTTATTCTGTATTATACTTTCCATATTGTGTCATTTTTCATTAGTACGTTATAAATTTAAGATCATTTCAAGATTATGTATTAGCTTATGGAAATTATCAGAGATGCATATACATAGCTTGCTTACAAATGTGCAAATATATTTTATAAGTGTTCATTTTTAACTTTTCCTTCTATTGAACGGCAGTGATTGTTTTACCAGGTTACGGTGCATTACGTGAAGAAAAATCACCGCAAATTCAAGTTTCCCATTCTCATCAACTCGGGTCAAATCCGAGTATTTACTCGGGTGGCATTGGTCATGGAAGTCACCACAGTATAGGAAGCTTAGATCAAGTTACTTCACCTTCCAGTCATAATGCTAATAGACCTGTAAGCGCTGGAGAAGACCTGTACAGCTGGATGGCTAAGCAACAAGATTTTATAAAAGATAACGAGAAAGGAAATCTTAAAGGAAATTGGGTGCGTATCTGACATCGCATATTATCCATTAATATACATCAGTCATTTTACAGCACTCTAAGAACTGGAAGGTTTTCAATTTAATACTAAGATAAATTTCTTATAACAATCTTGATTTCTGCAGGTCTTTCGCACTGAGTCGAAAACTATAAAGGTATTATGTTAGCATATTAGGATATATCTTTTATATCTCAATATGCTTTTGAATTGCATATTGTTAGTTGATGTGTTAATACTTTGTACAGTCATCATTGAATCATTCTATTACACTTTACAATTTTAGGACTCGAAAATTAATACAATGACAACAGAAGATACAGAAGATTCAGATGCCCATAGTGGAACGTATCTTTATCCAATGAAAGATTCACTTCGCCTATTAGATGCGCATTTAATTTTTGAACCACTCCTATCATCTCTGTCTGTCATGCCCCAACAAATGCTCTCAGCTATTGGTTCTGGTAACGCAAATAATGTTTCTTCTTTGGAGTCACTTGGATCCAACTTGTCACTAGTCGGCAGCATGGACACTATGCGCATTGACATAGTCGTCAGCGAATTCGGAAAAATGTCAGATAAAAAGAAAGGTGATTTTAATTTTTTTCAACAAACTGTATATATGTACAATATCTCTAAAACCAAAAAATGTTAAAAATCGATGTTTAATACGAGAGCGAAACTGTAAAAGTTTGTAATGATTCCCTTGTTATAGGGAATAAAAATTCAGGCAAAAAAATACCTGGTACAAAATTCTATCTTGACATACCACCAGAGACTCCTGCATTCTTATGCGAAAAAATTGGCGTTGATATTGATATAAAGGAAATGGCTGATATGACTGTCGACGATATGATTCAGAAACAAAATGTATTATACATCTCAAGAGGACAGTTGAAAAAGCACACAAGCAAAGTAGTGAATTTCAGTCTGAACATTAGATACATTAGTCAGCAAGTTAACATGCCGCTGTTAAGATTGTTACATCAAATCAGTAACATGTACCAAAATGTTAAAGAAACACAAATGGAGTTGAAAGAGCAACAACCCGAGGCAAAGAGGAATGGTAATGCGACGGTGATTGACAGTGCACCTAAGAATGGTTCTACTTCAAGTTGGTATTTTTACTGATAATTACTTATACAAGTCTGGATAAAAGTTTATGCAATAATATGTTTAATGGATGATAATTTTTTACGTTGCTCGCAGCTTTCGAATTACAAGATCAATTATTAGTTGAAGGTAAAAAAACTGACGAAAATTTACTTGGAAGTAATCTGGATACTACTGGTCAGCCCAAAGTGATTTCTCCATCAGCAAGTATGAGGTCTCGTCCTCAAAGTTTTGCACAAAAACTGCGGAGCACTGGCAAAAGTGTGAAAGGCTATATCAATTTGAGTGAGGGTGTAATCACCCCTAATTTTGGAGCCAGTCCAAGTGGATCTGGCTTGGATAAATTCAGTGTTTTGTCAGATAAATGTAAAGATACTTCAAACTTGACACCCAAATGTTGGAAGACCATTTATTACCTATTGGATCTATACGCAACGCGGCCAGAAACCAAAACAATCACACATAGGTTTTCTATACCTGCTGATACAACGGATAATTCGAAAAGTGGAAGAAAGACGGAAAATTTAAATGAAACAAAAGATGGTGATGTTGAAAAGGGACTGAGTCAAGACCCTAGCTCTACACCTGTTCCACCACCAAAAGAATTGAGTACGTTTGACCTTTTGAGTGGTAGGAATAATACTGTTTTGGATTCTGTAATAATGCTTAAATTTTCTAATTTTATTTTTACCAAACATTTCCAGATCTCGTCACAGGTGAACGAACAAGACTGGTAATATTTGGCGTAGCTAGAATACATAGGACCAGATTGTTGGCCACTTTGAGCGGTCTGAAACTGGAAGCAGAAATAACCAGTCTACATGCCAGTTTAACACGTCGGAAAAAGTCTAGACCAGCTAGCTCAGAATGTAGTTTAACTGGCCAAATTGGTAGAACGATGATTGTATTGTTAGAGGGGGTTGCTCCAAATCAACAAACTGTGGTGAAAGTCACTGTTGGAAAGTCACAAGCATTGTATTCAAGTATTACAAGACGACAAAAAGATAAAAATAGTGGATTACTGACAGTTGGTGCTGTCAATATCGATATACCCCAACACCCTGTAGCGCTTCATGGTATGATGACAAGAGGTAGTAAACAACTTTCATCCACTCTACAGGCAAGCATATATTACACACATTTATTTCATATTTATATTATATTCACTCTTTTCTCAATATTAATAAGTTCTCTTGACCAATAGGAACTCAGAGTTACTAGAACCTCGTCCCGAATGTCTCGAGGTCAACAACCTGAAGAAACAGATGGTGTGTCCGGTAGTCCTCATCATTATCCACCAGCACCTCCGGTTGATATAGAAAAACCGCGTCCAGTTTCTAGTTTACTGGAGCCCATTGTTATGCAATTTAATATAATTCTTCAAAGCTTGAGCATAACTGCGGCTCTATTACCTTCTTTACAAGCCCAGTACAAAATGGACCAAGTTAACAGTTCTGGGATAACAGGAAGCAAGGCTAAATTTACAATAGACTTACCTCACCACAGCCTCAGTTTTACAACGAAGCTACAGGTAACTGAGGCTAACCTTCCTTCTGAGGCAAGCATCGAATTACCCAAAGTTCATGTATCAGCGGAATATATCCAAGATGGAAGTAGCAATTTGAACGATAGTAAAATTGCTGGTACGTCCTGATTTCAGTTTTCATGTCAAAATGAAAATGAACAAGAAACACTTTTTTACTCGTGACTAGGCGGATCTTCTTCTTTTTTAGATGGTGTTGTGTTAAGACAAGGCAGCTATCTCAGTGCAACTGCAGATATTGGTATATTCGAGCATTCCTTGACTACAGATTTGTTGAATCACTTAGTCTTTGTTCAAAAAGTCTTTATGAAGGAAGTTAATGAAGTGGTTCAAAAAGTTTATGGTGGTGAAAAGCCTGTGCCACTATGGCTGGAAGATGAAGAACCGACGAGCACTAGTTTGAAGAGAATATTGTTCTCGTTGGTAATTCGTATAAAGGTATCACACGTTTACAAAAATGTAGGATAAAGTCGTTATATTTCGAAAGTTACTTGTTGAATGTTACTTGGTAGGTATGCTTTAAGATTGTACCAAACTGATATACTTTCTGAATTGATAATCTCGACTTTGAAGCATACCTCATCAACAAGTTTAATGCATATTGTATGGACAAATATTTGGGCAAGCTTAAGGCAACTAAATAATTCATTTTTCTTACATCTCCGTGTAAGATTTGAAGCATTGTAAAATATGCATTTCAGTTTATAGAATATTATCTCATACGTAGCTTACCGAAATTTTGTCCAAAATTTAACATATTACAATTGGTCTGCACCCAGTTGAACTAGAGATTGTATCTTTTGCAGCGCATTCAACTTACAGCTACAACACCTACTAATTCTGCAGTTCGTTTAGAAACTGGGGCTGTGGAATTTCAATTATCAAATAGAGTACAGAACGTCTCTGGAGCTACCCAACCAAATCCTTACATGAAATTATTTGGCAAGGCACAGGTTGATATTAATCTGAGTCTGGGTCAACTACTAAAGAATGTCATGTTCGAAGAGGCGGAACCAGAATTTCAACAGTTTGCATTTTTCAATACCAGAGTTGGCTTACGAAACGCATTTCAAGAAGAAATGGCCCAAGGAGAAGACAAGGAAGTAGTCTTAATTACGCTAAAACGACCATTGATCTATATTCAGCCAATGGCAGTTGATAAAGCAATTCTTGTATGGTTAAATTATAAAAATGCATACGAATATTGGAACGAAAAACGTGCGAATTTGAATAAAGAGGTGTTAACAGCCACTCAGCAAGTTTTTGAAAAGGTGCCATTTGGACAATTGACAAGTCAACTCAGTGCTCCTCATTTAGGAACATTATTTTTACAACTAACTGTTGACGATATGGGAATCTGTGTACCCTTAAATTCACTCCCACCGAACAATTGGGGTTTGAGTAGAGGCTTGTATGATGGAGAGTCACGTGGAGCTGTTGTCGTAACACTCGAAAGTACAAGTATTTCTGCATGCAGTAGTGGCAGTCTTGTCAGCAAAGGAAGGTAGGATGTTTCATTGACGAAGGTTAAACACCAGACATTGTCTATAATATAATGAATTATAATAAAAATCTTTGCGTTCAGGTTTGTTGGCTTATGTTTGAGATTTGCTGAAGATTTTGAGACTTCTTTGGATGATTGGAAACCTGATATGACAGATAGCAGCATAATGAACTTATGCGTGGTGTCAGAAGGAACGTACGAAGTATGCAGTAGAACTGTGGCACAAAAACAAGATAAGTCTGGTGAGTAATATATCTGATTCACTTTTAATTGAACATTCTGCTAAATAGAATTTATTTTTATAGACAATGCGAAGTGGCTACTGAATGTTCAATGGCAAATGGAAGGTGTTGATATTCATCTTGATGTCAGCGTGGGGCAACAATTATCTGCATTAGGTCATACTTTGACGATGTTGACTGGCTCGGAAGAGGACGATAATCACATAACTGTTGATTATGATAGTGACGATGCTGATGAACAAGAGAACAGTACTAGCCAGGTTAAAAAAAAAGTATGGTTTTGTTTAGTTTCCTTATTTTTGATTTGTGATGTACTAACAGCCACAATCTAGGTATGTGGAACGTACCCTGAGTAACCAATTCACAATTGTTGAGTACTTGATGCCATGTGAATGTGTCCAATGAATTTTTCTTTTCTATTTTTTCTGCTCTTTTGATATCATTTCACATATCATTTCTAAACACAATTTGTACCTAACTAACTCATTTCATCATTATGCTTTGTTATAATTATTCATGTTTTTTTCATAAGTTTTGATGGTAGGTAACGGTGAATTCATTTTTCAACTTATTCCCATTTACAGGAAAGTATTTTAATGAAGAAATCAAAGAATTGGACCGACAATCTACCAGCTTTTGTATATGATCCCTCTCTTGACGCAAAAAAACGCTCCAAATTGATAGAAAAAGAAATGAATGAACAGGCAAAAATAATAAATGATCTCCGGTCACTAGGTGCATCCCACGGAACCATTGAACAAGAAATGAAAAGGCTCAAGGAACTAGAAGTTATGGTATTTAAAGATTTTCGAAGGTACGCTAAATCTCAATAATTACACAGAAGCATTACATGATGCGAAGTATTCATATGGGGTAGCTTCAACTTATTATCATTTTCACAGAGATATGATACAAAAATTGAGAAGACAGTCTGTGAAGGCATCGGGAATAAAAGGAAAATTAGGTCTTGGTAGCAAAAGTAATGCTTATCGTTCTCGATCATTTATCGTTCCATCACCAACACCTGAGCATCAACTTGAAAGCCCTGAAGATTTGAATGCTGATGTAAACTCTGCTAACTCTGCAAGTTTTGAAAGTAGTCCAAGAAGTGGTCCAAGCCGGTAAAACATTAATGCACTGAGTATTAATTAGTCATTGGCATTGATTTTGTTGTAATATATGGTGAAAAATTACAATCATTGTTTCATTCATAGATCGGCATCGCTAAGGGTTAGAGGTCTTAGTGGTCCAAGAGTTACCTTCAGTGATACCCACACAATGTGCAGGTACGTCCTTTGTTCACTTTATTTCAGCACCTGAAGAGCAAAACCACAGTTTAATGAACAGAATTGTATCATCTTTTGATAGACAGTCGTCATTACCGAGTGCCGGTTCTGAGTTGAGTTTACCGGAAGGAAATTTAGAATGGCCAGATTCAATTGATATTGAAGGAGAGCAAGTGGAATTACGAAAGAAACACAGGGATACAAGCTGTGCTTCTAGCTACGATAGCATGGAAGGAAGGTATACGCTATATAGTTCAACTAATCTCAAAGAGGAAACTAAAATTCCTGACTATCTATGCAATCCTTGAAATTAATTTTCCTTATTTTTGATGTCGATATTTTAATAAATCTGACTCTTTGTGATATCACCTTTGTTACATACATAACTGAATAGACATATTAGTATGAAATTGTGTTTAATATTAGTCAATTTGCAGTGCACCGCTCCTTGATTCATATGTGAGAGAACAAATGTCGTCAACTTCCTCACCACATATTATATCCCAGAAACCTCAAGAACCGAACATCGATTTTGAACTCGATGTAAAAGTACTTATCAACAGTGGAAAGTGTGTACTTCATACCAAAGACTCTGCCAGGGAAGATGAATTAAAGTTGTGAGTACTGAAGAAATGGCTATGCCAAAATTTTCAATATGCCATCGTTGTTGTGCGCAGTAATTTGAATTGCATCAGTATGTGTACAGTACTCTGTACCGTCATATCAAAGTGCTACATTCAAAGCACAAGGTAACAAATCTTTGATTATTACAGGCTAAGCAGAATGAAAAAAGAGAGATCCTGTTCTGGCGGAACCTTTGAATTTCAGCCAAGCAGTCCCAGCAGTAGTAGACGGCATCTTAATAGTAAAGAAAAATCATCTGCATCCAGTGCATCAAGACTCAGATATCTACAACACACAAATGTTTCATTAGTTGACCTAACCATATTCCATATACCGGGATTGGACGTAAAGGTAGGGTGTCGTAAGCATGATTATGGCAATAAAAAAAATTGATCACTTGGTTAAAAAATTTTTTTTTTAATATTCTTACCACTTATTATTCCAGGTTCATTATGAATCGAAAACACTTCTTGAGGAATCAATATCCCCTCGATTGTCAACGGATAACAACTTGTTGAATCCGTTATCGGCAACCACTCTTCGAAAATCCGGTACTAAAAAAGCAAGCCTTTTTGCATGGATGACTCTGCAAAGTATTCCAGAAGAAACTATCATAAGCCCACATATACTTGAATTTCTGGAGCAAACTTTGGAACCGATACCAAGCAAAACAAGTTTTCATACAGGTGGACAAACAAGCACTGTATTTACTGCGGAAAATACTGAAAGTTCTTCGTGGGCTGCAACAGCTGCGAGTGGAAACTATGTTTATGCAAGTTTTCCGGTTGATGTTATCGTTTACTTTCATATGCAGCCTTCCACTTTTAGGTAGGATGCATATCTTTCACTTCACGTATTCGTCAGAAATATGAATACAACATGTTGAGCAAATTCTTTTTTTTTCAGATTTTCATGCTTACCAGTATCTCGTGTAGAATGTATGCTTCAATTACCTTCTCTTGATATTGTGTTTTCATCCAAACGTGCGGAAGAAGAGTTGACTGAATTTAAAGAGTACAAATCTCCGTCCACTCATACAATTGGCAAAGAGAGCGGCTCAGCAATTGGCGGTTTGTCAGTAACTGGCTGTCTTGCAGATTTTTCTGTTTATATATTTCATCCTTATGGTGGCGGGAAAAAATCTGCACTAAAAGAAGCTCAGTGGTCGCCATTATCAGACAGTGAACGAAAGGATTCTTTGAGTATCAATGTTGAGTTTGTGAAATTCCATTTATCCAGGAGTCGAAAATTAAATTTTCCAAATGAACAGACTAAAAAAAGCACGGACACCAGTAGGGCAGTCATAAGGTTTTCAAGTATGTTTTCAATCTTACTAAAAACAACGTATTTATTATATGAGTTGGAAAAGTGGTTATAAATCTCGAAATCACTGATTTCACTACTTTTTAGAATATTAATTGATTTCTTTAATCAGAAATCCATTATAAATTTTTTGTCATTTATTTTGCAGCAATTGTTGACATTGGATCAGCTTCTTTTAAATATGACATGCGTCGATTGACAGAGATTCTTGCCTTCCCTAAAGCATGGTATCGTCGCAGCATCGTAAGGCGCCTCTTTCTTGGTGACCTGAGTACAGCCTCTGCACATTCTGAAGGCGATGACAGTCCTCCACTAAATCAAGAAGAAGCTGTAATGGGTAGCTCTTTATTACGGCACTATGACAGGCCTGCCGGAGATACTTTGTCACGTTCAGCACCTGAAAGAAGCCCTACTTTGAATAGAGATAAATTAAGACTGAGCTTAGAGGCTGACATGCCTAAGCAATCTAGATTAAAAGGTAAGTTAGATCACAGGTGTCAAGTACAATATCGATATGAACTTTAGTATTTGTCTTCAACATCAGTCTATTATTATTTTTATTTTCAGATATTGGCAGAGGCTGGAGTTTCAATTCAGATAAACAAACACCATCAGAAGTTAAATCACGAGAATCGGCCTGGGAGACTCTGGTTCTTTTTGCAGTTAATTTTACTCGATTAAATGTTCATATGAATATGGGAAATGTCATGGGTAACGTGATGTGGATGACCAAAGATTTCCGAAGTGATGGAAGACTCTCTATTGGTAGCATTGGGCATAAAAATCTGTATATTGGTGTGGGATTAGGAGGATCAAGCTTAGATGCAAAAGGTGGAATTGTTGGTGGTACCATTGAACTTAGCAAAATTGACACTTATAGTAAGTAGAAGATCGGACACAATCAATTAAACTTTCTAGTTATTTTTCCATGCAGTTTACTTCCAGCACATCACTAATATTTTATGTCAAATTGAAATAATTCTAAACTCTGTTTTTTTTAAATATCAGCCGACAAACTCACGAGTTACAGTAATTTTCATAAGGCACAGATCACACGGTTTTTGGTAGATTCTTAACATTTCTTGACACTATAACGTAATACATTGAATAGAAAATGTGCTGTCTTGAAATTATTCGATATTAATTTGTGTGTACACCATTGATGAAAAGTGAATTCTGAAACAAATATTTCCAGTTCACATTTGCGAAGAACCTGGCACAGAACCTGATCATACAGTTGGACTAAAATTATTTGCTCTTGAATTACGCTTAGACTACATGGGGACCAGTGTATTAATGTCAAGAGTATCGTCACTAGATGTAACGCTCAGAGATGAGTGGAAGATTAATCGAACAAACAGTGGAGATGCTTTTATGCCAACGAGGCGGTCAGTGTTCTTTCGTAAAAAAATCCTGCACTTGTATGAGAATCATTGAGTTATATATGAACTTTTTGAACGTGGGACAAGTTCGATAGTCATCAAGTTTCCTAAGTCTCAAATGTTGCGTTTTATTTTTAGGCCAGCCATAATTTTCATGCATGGTGATCTGGGTTGGGATCAGCTTCAAATTATGATAAGTAAATCAACAACTGCAGATTTATTAAAAATGTTCTACAAATTGGACGAGTTTTTCAGCCAACAATTTAGGAGTAGTAAAAGAGTTTTTAGCTCACTCCAACCGAGGCATCAAAGAATGAATAATACCAGCTTCAAACGAAAGCAACAGAAAAAGAGAACCACTCTTGACGGTAAGAGCATCTTTCACATCATTTATATAATTTCTACACAAATAGAGGTTATTTCAATATTATCTAGGGCCGTGGACAATGAATCAAGCTGCAGTATCGGATGCGCGACATCATAGACACTGGCAACGTGTGTTATCTCAGGTTGCCGGTCTTCAACTTGGGACCTTAAGGTTTTCTCTACCATTTAATGGTACAGTTCTAGGAGGAACAATGGAACTACACGGTTGTAACATTAGCTTAGCCTGCTTCCATGGTATAAATTTCAAGAGTAAAAGTTGGGCATTGTTTTCACTGAAAGAACCCTGTATTAGCTTCGCCACTGAAGCACAAGAGATACCAAATGTAGAGTGTAAGTATACGATTCATTATTAAATAGGTGACGTAGTTTGCTAGCATGCAGTCAAGATTAATCATGGTTTACATTCATTATGAATTCAGCACCCGAAACCTGCGACGTACATGTTGTACAAACGCTGACTATAAGTCTTGGCCAACAACAGCAAGAACAACATGCCAGACATCATTCTATGGCAACGGTATGCAGACTAAGTCGCAGTGTCTTATTTCCTCCGCAATTTAAATCCCTTCAAGAGTGGTTCCACTATGCCTTTGCCAATAGTGAAATAGATGGTAAATATTAGCATTATTTTATCATTATTATCTATTTCATAGAGATTTACTTTAACCAATGGGTCTCTTAATTTTATACTCTCAGGAGTCGACAGATTTCCATGTGTTGAAAGAGAAAGAACTGATAGTACGTCCGAAAGTAATAATGGGCCAAGGGGTAGAAGTACTTCGACAACGTCTGGAAAGATGCAAGAACATTCTCATACTAGGGAAGTTATATTTGCCTTACCGTCCTTACAACTTCACCTCAAAACTGAGCATTTGCAAAGTGCTAGAACTCCAGATGTGATTGGTAAATGAAAGTTATTTATGATTACTGTTCCATAATTCTTATTATTTTACGTGGTAAATGAAAGTTGTTTATGATTACTGTTCCATAATTCTTATTATTTTACGGCTCATTTATGAGAATGAATCATTTCATTTCAATCGACCTATTTTCTATCACCATAAGTGACACACTCTTTCTCTTTCTGCGTCCTGTAATTTTCAGCATCTAAACTTGTATTGTTTCATATTATTATTCTAAATAATATAATTAACTCGAAAGAGAAATAACTTACTTGAACAATCATTGTTTTAGTTGCAAAATTAATTTTGCACCGTGCATAAGAACATACATTATCTTTCTTTTTGTTGTAATTAGGATAATTTTTTTTCCATCAAATCTCAGTATTGTGTTTCTGGAAATCGGATTACTGATTGTATATATTTCCGTTTAGAGTACATACATACAAGTATGTAACACAATCGAATATTTTTGGTCGGATTATTGTTATTTTTATATAATTCTTTTTTCTCTATATTTTAGGACTACCTAAGCATATTTTGTATAGTAAGTACTTTGTGTCAATCAGAGTAAATTCATAGTATTAGAATAGTAGGGTGCCGATTCCACTCATAATGTATATGTCATCAAAGCAGTTGGAATGAATGTAAATCGAGAACTATAGCTTGAAACTGATGCTGTGCATGAAGCAATTATTTTACGGTTCATTTATCAATTATCCATCAGCATGAATATACCAGTTACTATGAATGATTGATCTATTTTTCACCGCTCAGTATGTATTGTAACTTTTTCTAGAAGTCCAAATGCTCTATTTTAGCAGTATGTAACAAATACAGGTACCAATTATGTAATGCTGAAATACATATTTAATATCGTGGTGACCCTATAAACTAAAGCTGACATTCTCTAGAGATTCATGTTATAATAGCTATACAGAGGACCGTAATAATATTCAATAGTTGTATAATCTTGAAATAGTCAATTTGATCAATTTTGCGTGATAACAATGGACTTTGCGTGTAGCTCGCTTATACTAATAACGCTTTTGAGTCTTGCGTCACTAGTATGTTAAATCGAAGGTTAATACTGCACAGGGTGAACATTGTTACTTAGAATGGTCTATTTATAGGTGAGAAGCCGCTGGTGGAATGTAGTTTTATTACTGAATTTGAGGACCATATATTCGTCACTGTGGATGCTGAGGCCTTCTTTTTCCTACATGACCTTATTACCTCCTATGTGAAAGAAAAAGAGAGAGTGGTAAGTATTTTATTTCTATCAATTGGAATATGCATGTGTATAAAAAGATTAAGCTACATTTCGATGAGTTACTTTTATTGTTTTCTCCAGCATGCAATGCAAGGTGCCAGAGCCTACAGTCCAGACCCGCAAGAGAGACGGAACGCTAATTTAAATACATCTAATGCGTCAACAACATCGTCTGTAACTACTGAGGATGAACGAAAACGAAAGCAATTTGACCCTGCAGAAATGTTCATTAAGGATTGGAGATCGTACAGGTGCAAAACATGGCACTTAGAGCCTACTGTTAGGTGAGTATCGTCAAGTTCAATTCTCTTGATTCAATTCATACACAGCTGATATTTTCTTGCAACAAAGAGCTTTAGCTTGAAAAAATTTTGTACCTCATGCTTTATATTCAACTTCACTGTACGTTCTAGACTTTTATCATGGGCTGGGAAAAGCATAGAGCCTTACGGTATTGATTACATATTACAAAAACTGGGATTCGCTCATGCACGAACAACAATTCCAAAGTGGATTCAGCGCGGATTTATGGATCCCTTAGATAAAGTACTCGCTGTATTGATGATACGAATGGTTTTGGCTGTCCGCGAAGACACACCTGATGAAAAGGATCGCAAAAAAGAAAAATAAAATCCAAAAAATCCAATATTGATTTTTTATTTTTTTTTAATTATTTTTATTACTCTTGTTCAGTACGATAACAAGAAGTCTGTATAATTTGAAATTCAGTTTCCACACTTCTAGTTGTGAAAGCATTAAATTGAAATAATGTAGAATACTTTCACATTTCTACTGACATGGGTTCAACGAAAAAAATTGATTGAAACGTATGTATACTGAATTTACGATAAGCCAGAAGTAGAATACAGAAACGACTTAGTGAATCGTAACGTAAGTCGGGAATGTGAGTGTTTGTATAAGAGATAGTTATGTAACGTTTTCTCATTTGTAGTTTTACTCAAAGTTATGGAATTGAATTAGTGTTCCATACCTGCTATACATATGCTTTTGTATATAATACGTAAAGATTTGAATATTAAGACCATGATAATTGATGTTTTCCAAAACAATTATTAAGTGTATCATTTATTATTATACTATGTACAACTGTACACCGATCAATAATCTATTTTTTTTATGTGATATATATGTCTGATGGTTTATGTAATCCTTCTGACATCCAAATAGGTCAGATTATGTATATCTCTTGGAAGATTGTAATACAAGTTTTCTTACACTTACGCTTCGATTGTACTTTGAGATTCCGACCTAGACGATCAGTTACTCTAATTAAACGCAACGTAGGAGTACGTTTGTGACGTCACAGTTATCGGCACCATTAATAATTTTAATGTTTACCTGAAAAAAGAGTTGAATAATGTGAGGTGTTTCAGAATGCTTTACGGATAAACGAGCTCATGATTTGATATTTATAAATTTCATGTATTTTCGGCAAAAAGGATGAATCGACTAAAATTTCTTCACTTCTTAAATAGTACTTTCACTTTGTATTGATTCACATCAACTAGATCGAAGTCTCAAAGTTCAAGATTTTATTTCGTTATTGTAATTGTAATAGGCTGTAAAATGAAAACAAATTCGTTAAAGTATACATTGTTAGTTTTTGTACCTCTTGAATAACTAAATGACACGATGCAACTTGTGAATCGAATTGATATTAAGTTAAAAGCATCATATTCGAAATTAGTTACATTCCACAAAATATGAACTGATCTATCTTACAAATCTGATGTTGAGGAATGGTTTTCAATCCATAATCAAGTACAAATCTCTGCAGCTGCTATCGTGGCTTTACAGCTTTCTCAGAAATTTAAGCTGTGCAAGTTTTCATGATGTAATTAATATTCTTTATCGAGATTTGGCCATTCACACTTTAGAGATAATATTTCACAGTGATTCGATTATGGAAAGGCCAGTTTGGACACCAGCTGATTGGACAGTAGCATTCATTGGATACCAAAAATAAGCGGAAGCTTTATTGGACACAGATGGATTGTACACCGAGATTTATTGGAGACATCTCGATTGAACACGAGCTGTGTTGTGGACATGGTCTCATCGGGCCCCAAAGATTGTATGAATATATTTAAAGTCTTGATCAAAACCAAAATTGTCAGACGCAGAAAAGTAACGATGACGTCCCATTTTCAGACTGAATGCGGAAAATGAAAAATTCTTCTCTCTGTACCCTGAAAATGGGACTTCAGCATTACTTTTCCAGGATTGACAATTTTGGTATTAATCGAGCATTTAAATATATTTATTCAATCTTTGAAACCCGATGCGGGATGTGCCCGCAACACTGCTGGTGTCCAATTGGAATTGTGTCGAATAAATCTTGGTGTCCGATAAATCGCGTGTCCAATACGGCTTCGGATTAATTTTGGTATCCAAACGGGCTCACCCTTTCATTATATGTATTTGTTTCTAATACTTGTACTCATATCAGTACTTGCAATAAGATTGCTCAACAAAAATTTGAATCATTCAAAGTCAAATGAACGTAATACCTATGTGAACAACAACTCAACGAATCTTGATACTGTGCTTTACTTTTTTAGTTATTATGAGAGCACAGTATTGTGAGACCCGTATTCGAAACTGAAAATAAAAAGAAACCCAATAATTGCACGCCTAATATACACTGAAAAATTCATCATTAGGGGAAATACAATGGAGAGAATTATAATGAGAGCGACGTACATAGTCGGGTGAGGCACATCACGTGATGACGATAATTGACTTGCAATAATTCGAATTATTAATTGTTTTGTTACGAATCAGTTAAACATGCGAATACACATTGACCGTGAATTACCAAACAGGATAAATCCATTGTACAGATTCATGTATTTTTTTAGTCTTTTAGTGGTATGGTTCAGTTTTATTTTATAATTGTCTTATTATGTACAAAATGTAAATTTTCACTTATTTATAAATTTGTATTATATATGGGAGTAATCATTATTTATTGTTATTGTTGTAAAAACAATACCAAAATTATAATAAATGGACACATTATATATGCATGTACAGCAAATACTGAGATCAAAGTATTAGGCATTTAATACTTGCGTTATCCCTAGACCAATAGGTGAATTATGTGCGTTTCGATGATCTCTTAATTATTCTAGTTCACATAGCACTTGTGAATGATTAATTTATTGTTAATGCATAGTAGATATTAGCATTGATCTGTCGTTTTGGAAATAACGTGGAATTCAGCTAGGAGAGTGTAGATTGATTGAGCAATAACCAATGAACAAATATTTACTCTTAGAGCAGTGTTATTTATTCTGCTATGAGTACAATAATACAATTTTCGTATCATAGATTTGTAATGATAACATGTTTATTATTATATTACTGAATATTTTTGCTTTGCACACATATATATATACATACACACACACACACACACACACATATATAAATGTATGGATGTGTGTGTATATAATAATTCATATTTATATAATGAAATATACATTACACTGTATATCCTAATAATAGTTAACATTAACTTATCTTTTCCTTTCGATACCTACTGTGACAGGAAGTTTGAAGACTAGTAAAGTATTAGTTTTTTGTTAAAAAATGAGTTTGCTGTAAAACAGAATTAGTATAAACATTAACAAAATGCCCTCCATTTTTTACAGAGAATCAATTTGAAGTAGGTATATCGAATGCCTCAAGGCAATAGCTGCTTCATTAAATATGCTATCAAATTACAGAGCAAAACAATATTTCCTTGTATATTTATTTACCGTGAAAATTAGACCACAGATTTTCTACTTTTAATTCTATAATGTGAACGTTTTTGAAATTACAACGGTAATTTTTTACACGTATTCTTTTAAAGTTACATTCACTACAAAGAGTGATTGTATAGTTTATTACCATTGGAACTATCAGATTTGAAAAATTCGTACGTATATTTTCCAAGATTGAAGCACACATTGTTACATATTCAAATAACACGAAATTGATCAATTTTTTTCATCCATACTTTACAGCTACAACTTAAGTAACGGTAAATACGATTTATTTAGTTTCAAAGTAAATACGATTTGGCGAACATAAGAAAAAATGTTCAGTTTTACGACACTGAAATGTGCTGTTATAAGCGAAGTTTAATAGAACTGTTTTGATGAAAAATATGTGTTCAATTTGGAACAGGCGTTTTTTTATATTACAATTATCACTTGAGACTTAGTTTTAAGCTAGAGAACGCTATAGGATTCCGTGAGATTGCAAATTTCAAAACAATCTAGTACTCTGAATCATATGTGGAATTACTATTAAAAAAACGCTGACGGTAATCAAAAAATCTGCAAAAATAACATCGAACGCATATCTTGCTGTCAATGTCACTTAATCAAAGCCAATCAAATATATGCAATTGATGGACTACCCCCACTTTCTCCGGTAAAAAATTTGATACAGTTATCGCAACTCCGAACACATATATGTACAAGATTTTATAAAGGTAATCGGTTTAATTTGATTTAAAGGTTGAAAATATTTGTTTACAACGAGATTGTTTGTGTTAAAATAATATAGGTGGAACAATACGAATTTTTGGATGAGATACAATTATGTAACGGATTCAGCAATTCAGGATTGGATCTCCGTCTTGACAGAGTTACTATGTGCGAGAGGGTATATTAGGTATATTTAGGGCAAACATCGTTTACCACATTAATGAATATTGAAATTGTAATAAAGTATTATACAATTCAGATGATACGATAGTTTCAATACTAAATGAGGCAATAACAGAAGCCTTAACTCAACTTAAATTACTTCATATTACAATATGAATCATATAATTTATGTAATATATTACTGACGTGTATGTACAAACCACTAGTGTCTATAACTTAGAGACTAAAAATTTCTATCATTACGGTTAGTTTGTAGTTTGCAAACTCAGTTGCTAATGGAATATTATAATTTAGTTATAAATTTACATATGGGCCACAATGATGGAGAAATAGTACAAATATTATCTAACTGCAAAGTCGAATTTATTCATAGCTTTGCTTGTCTACTTGGTTCGTTGAAATAAGCTATCTGCTGAAATTGCATCTTGTAACTCTTCAAAGGTAATTTTAATTCAATACTAAATTATTCGGAATAATGAAAATTATATATGCATATTTTTGACAGATAAGTATTTGTTTGACTTATAAAATATTTAGAGTTGCAATTTGCATAACTTTTTGGCTATAATTCATATGGTATTTTCAGAATACTATCAAATTTTGAAGCACTGAGTTAGAAATTTCCCAATTCAGACTGATTGCAATTACACCGTACTTGCACTTTCACTGTGTTTGGTTCGAGATATAATTAACATGTACTTCCTTAAAGTTATCGCATATCATAGAAAAACGATGATGATGATGGTGATGATAATGCTGATGATGATGATGATGATGACGATGATGACGATGACGATAATGATAATAATAATAAAAATAATAATAACAGAACAGTTTTAATTCACAGGTCAAAATCATAAATACACCACGAAACAACTTAAAAGTTAAAGACTTATAACTTACATAACAGTGAAAAAATGTACAAATGTGTGTTCTAATATTTTCATACTACACAGTAGAATACAAAAATGGAATAAGTAGGCTCATATACTTTGTTCTGAACATGATGAATCTTAGAGAAACTATTCTTTCACTACTTTGTATGAAAACCTCTAATAATATTATGTAACACTTGATTTCTACTATATAACTTTTGGAACTATTTCATCATTTTATAGTATAACAGATTTTTTTAAATACTATAAAATACTTTCATAATCAATTGTTGATCACTACCCAGTAATATTTATATTTCATGATTATCAATTTTCAAAAAGAATATCAGAAATATTTTTACATAGTCTCTATGTACGGACGTGACCATCTACATGCATGTGTTTCTTTCTTACCAATGAACTATGAAAATTTTGCATCTTCAATTATCAGTTTAGGTACTGCTTGGACGGCAGAAATTATTGTGTCATCGTAAAATAACAAATGTAGAAAAAATATCGAAATCAAGTTTTTTATTTTACATTTCACGTGAATAACACCCATCAGTCAGTATTTTATTTTTCGAGATTTGATCACTTAGAGTTTGAAAAGTATATTTGAATCCAATTTAGTCAGTTTATAATGCGTACAACAATATATTGTATCAGGATTATCTTATTTTCTGATTTGAGTGAATCAATTTACTTACTTTCTTTTAGGTAGCATTAACCGAAAGAGGGCACACGTAATGTAGATGTTGAAAACTTTGTTTTTTCTTTAGGACGAACTTTGAAACGTAGAATATATAAAGCTCGATTTATAACTCGTAGCACTTTCGAAACGTTTGATACATAACTTTTTAACTTGATTCTTTACAGTCACGATAAAAGTTCAAAGTAAATTCCGTATAATCGCCACCATGCTGGCTGTTGCATAAATTCTGTAACAGAAACAAACGCAAATATTACAAGAAACTAATTATAGTAGAGTATTGCCGTTTATAATGTTCTTTTTTTAAATTCTACCTCTTTCGGTTTCATAGTGGATAGTCTGAATGTCAAAGTCTTCCTCAAATAGCTGGCAACATCTAAGGAGAATGTTCCACTGTCAACATTGCTCAAGGTTGGTGGATATTGTTGTTGAGTGGTATAACCGCATCCAACACTCTCATCCGTTGCTACGTTGGCTGATGGAGGGCATTGCTCTACATTTTGCTGGATTCCTCTGTGGAAATGATTTATAGGCATGGTAACGTATATTGAAATTCTTTTCAACTTTTAATTATGAAATTAGCTATCAAGAATCAATGAAGAGAAAGTTGCTTGTAAAATCATCAAAGCTTAGGCAAGATTATCATAGAAAATAATGTTAAGCTTACGTTCATAAAATCTAAAGTAATAAAATTTTATTTAGATAAGTTTAAATAACATCCTCAAAGATTATCCTAATATTTAAAAATGAATAAAGTAGTGACTTCACATACACAAATTGCAGGGTGATCTGGGTGTCTGGCATATGCTTAGACAGAGGTATGTGGCAGCTATAATTGTTCGGTGTGTTTGATGAAAATGTAGAGCAATATCTCTGATCAAGTGAAACATTGAATCCATTTCCAATAAGGTAAAGTGAGGGTCTCGGCTCAGGTGGTATTGATCCCGCAGCATTGCTTGCAAACTCACGCCAGTCTCCACCACCTGCTGCTTCACGTTTCGAACGCAAATGAAGGTACTTGTAGGTATTCTGCAACAGGAGCATTGAGTATAAGTGTCGTCATCTTTTCATTACATACATGACCATGCTTTTTTATATATATTATAAATATCAAAATATTTCACCTCTTTTAATAGTACCTGGGTGTCAGGGTCTGATGGTGTAATTCTGTTCTGAGAATTTTTTCCGCTTTTTCGTTTGTCTTCAGGAATAATACTCAACGGCTGCACCAAATGATCTGCTGAGAACAAGTTATACAATATTCAGTATTTAATTCACATGAGATATCGTTCGGACTGATGTTAAAGTTAATATTAGGTTAGTCGCATGCATATAAAACCACTCCAGTGAAAGACAGCAAGTAAATACTTCTTTTCGAAAATGCAAATAAAATTAAATCTACCTATAGGGTATTCCATGTCAATTCGACCAATGATTTGCTCTAACCATTTTTGATTTACTTCACGATTTTTCATACGATTTTATAATCTCAAAAAAAGCCTACTATATTGTAATTCAGCAGCTGCTGATTGCCTAAATTTTTAGAGTATGAATTCTCAGAGATAATTCCTATACAGTATATTAAACTTACAAAGCGACTTCTTTTGTAGTTGGAGATCAGGTGTTTTTAGTTGGGGAATTTCAGATGTGCAGCAGTAGATCTACAATTAGAGAAAGTGATTAAATAAAGTTAACAATTATACACGGTTTGTTTCTTATACAATATCAAAATTGTAATTATCCAATAATGATGCTAATTAAACAAAATTTCTTTTTATGTCGAAGACTGATGTCATTTACTTTTTCATATTTTTACCTGGCAGCGGGTGTCGAGTTCAGAGTATCGAGAAATACATTCTGCTGGCTTCCCTAATGGTCCTGGTTTTTCGGCTACTTGCGAAGCATCCTCATCAGTTGCAGAATCATGCTCATACACGCCGCTTGGAACTTGTCCCGGGCTAATTCTATCCAACCAGTTATTATCATACTCACTGTAATAGATAATTGTACAGAACAAAAATCAAGATTGGGCCTAAATGATCAAGGGTGCCAAATGCATTGTGAATAAAAATCAAAAACACTTAACGAGCTTAAAGTCGATTTAGGAATGGTAAACCACTTCCATATCAAGGTTTGGGGAACATAAATTATAGAAAAAATTATACCTTGGTTTTTCAGGTCTTGGTTGAGGCCTCGTGTGTCCCGGATACCACGTAGTCTCCTTTGTGTAAAGCTGTTGTTTTGTTAGCGGAGCTTGCGTAGAAATCATGCTGCTTTTTGTGAAGGCCTGGGCACTTGAGCCTTTTGTATAAATTCCAAGAGAAGTATGAGATGGCGGCAGAGTACTATGTAGAAGGGGATTGAACTGCGGATCGTAGCCCGGTGTACTTGGTACAGTTGGTGCACGTGATGGTCCTACAGACAACATGCCATCACTTGCTGCTGGAGACGGATTGTAATTGCGTTTCTGATATTCCAGAAAGTATAATGTGGCCATTGCTACAAGACTGTGAACAAAGAATTTAAGTCAAGATTAGTCTTCACTATTGTGTTTTATGTGACATATGCTTTTAATAAATAATAATTACCAGAAGGCCATTATGAGAATGAGTATAACAATAACGATTTGAATAAATTTGTTGCTGCAGAGAAGTTCCTCATCTCTTTCAGGTCTGCTGCACCGTCGGGGAATTGTAGATTTAGCTCCAATGGAAGGTGTGTATTTACTGCTTGAAATGCTTGAAACTGTACTAACAGAGCTTTTTAGGCTGTCTCCTCTCTTTAATTTTGCTAACCGTTTGTTAATTTTTTCTAGCTGATCTATTCTGGTTTCCAAGCTGTCCGTTACCTTTAAACAAAATCGTCCAGGCGATAACATCGGGTTGGTGTAACAAGTTTTGTAAAGTAGGTAAAACTTGAAAAATGGTAAGGATATAGCTTTTACCTTGCAAAGTTCTTTCACAGCACCGATGTTTTCCATAAATATTCTCTCTTTGTTAACTACCAAAAAATTATCTATCCTCTGTCCATTTGGCAAAACGATATCTCCTGCAGGTAAAACAGCTTCTGGCAAAATCCGCTGGACTTCTTGTGCAATGACGCCAGTATCTTCCTGAGGCTTCATTCCCAGACCAGAGTGTAATGCGAACTCGGGAGCATAACGATACCGAACTACTCGTAGTTGCTGGACATTTCTTAGTTGCTCTCTTGTATCAACCTCTTCGACATTCTGCTTCGCTCTCACGTCGCTCGGTTGTACGATATGCCCTGTTAACTGTGTATATTGTAAATCTTATTAATTCCACACTATAATTCAAACTTCGATTTAAAGACTTTATAAATTCAATCTTCAATCAGGTCCATGTTGAGGCTGGTACTCGTTATACCTTCATATTTCCATGAACCACAAGAGCTTCGTCAGGTCTGTCTGTGTTTATTCCAACTCTGCCAGCATGATAAACACTGTCAGGAGCAGCGCCTCGTTGCCATCCCCCTTCAGCACCAACTCCGCTTCCCTCAGACTCAAATTGCCCAGGGTTGCTCGCCTGCGTAAAAGCCTAGTGACTTTACAGCTGTTCCACTCAAAAATTTTACCACTATATCAACTTGGCAGTATGAAACGAGCACGTAAGAATACATTTTTCAATGTTTATAAAAAGTCAATTGAACGTTTTTAAAATTTAGAATAGCAGCACTATTTTAGGCCAGGTCTTAGGATATTACTTATGTACCATTACTTGCAAAATCGTTGTTTTGATTGCAAAATTTATAGCGCACTACTGTTATTGTCAAGCTGATTCTTGGAAAATCGGCTACTGATGGTACAATAGTCAAAAACTGTACATCTTCCCTATTGCCGATTGAACATTATTACCAAGTAGAAAAAAATTTTCAATGCTCAAAGATGAATTCATGTGAGCACCAAAAATTTTGCAAATATTATAAAAAATTTTGTGCTGTTAGAATAGTTAAAGTTATTCCACTTACCCTGACAATGATCCTTTCAGAGGCATGGGCAACAACTTGATAGCTTGCGTGATCAGCAGTATGAGCATGCAAGCCAACGACTAAGTGGAAATACCTCTGGTCTGGATTTGGTTTTCCTTTCTTTCTCATGTTATTGCTTGTTGTTTCACTAAAGTGCAGACGACCTACTGTCACCTTAGTGACACGTTCACCTCCCAATTCAACCCTAGAACCGGCTCTGTTTTAGCGTAATGTGGGAACAAAGTATAGAGAAAAAAGTAATAAAATTTTGCAACAAAATGGCCTAAATGTCAATGCTAAATTGCGTGGTTTGTATTAAGAGTACAGGTAAATCCATCCAAATGATCTTGATGGCAACATTAGAAAAAAATACTTGAATAATCATATTACATCAAGTCTTTTCCTCCTATACTCTCATTCACACTGACTGTGTCCAACTTACGAACACAAGTCATGTTTTTATATGAAAAAATAAAAACAAATATATAAATATTTTTGTTGTTATAGAGTAAGAGATATCAAATGCCATAAATACAATTCAAGCATCATTAAATATCGAATGATCGTTATTAATAATGTGCCACATTTATTGCAAAGATATCTACATCTGAATTGATTTCATTTTATACTTACACCACTGGATGAAAAGGTTTTTTGCTCCTATCGCTTTGACTCTGCTCCACTCTGATTGTTTGTGTTGGAGACTCCACTTTAACACCATAGAAGTGTAGTTGAAAACTGCTGATCTTTTTCAAACCTTCACCAGTTTTGACAAATACTGCCTCCCCTTGCAACTGTGCACGGCATGTGATCTTGAATGGATGACAATAACGTTATTGGATGAATGTTACGCAAGCGTCATACCGCTATTTATGGAAATTCATGAATTTATCTTTTCTTAATACAAAGATTGCTAATGGAAATGTTATGCACTAAGAAAATTGACAGCTTTCTAATTTTTGAATACTTTCTGTAAAACAGCATGTTAAGAAGGTAGTTAACAACTGCTCACTAACCTGGAAGTGATTCTTTTTCTGGCAAACAAAAGCGTCATCTGAATTACTGAAATTGAACCCCTTGTCCGCATCAACTCTATAATATGGTACAGGTAGTTCTTTAAGATTGTGGTCACAGAGAGCATGCCAAGTAGTTTGTTGGAACGGATGAAATCGAATGCACTGGTAACTGGCATCTACATAATTATTGTCCCCGGAAACATCATCTCCATCCATTACTGCGTTGCTACTACTGCAGCTATGCTCCACCGTTCCAAGTTCTGGTTCCTGTTTTAAATGAATCGAATGATTACCGCTGTAATGCATGTTTTGTTCGGTATTGAAGAGTCTGGAATATTGTTTATCGCTACCTGCTTAACATGGATGAGTCCGTCTTGACTAAGTTTTCTTTTCTTAGGTCCAGACTGCAGCGACGAATAGAGAGTTGTTATGCCGCCGGGACTGTGTTCATGTGGCAAGGATACCAGAGCACCTCCTAATTGCGGTTGTGTAGGAAGCGTAGGAGTGCCAGGAGCCAAGAGGGGCGTAAGGACAGGGTGTGTCAGCAGAAGTTGATCATTCGACGGAGCTAATGCTCTGGGTGAAGGTGGCAGTGGGCCAGGTGCGTAATTTGTAGCATTTCCTGGATGGTGTAACAGGATTTCTTGAAGAGCTGCCGACTTTTGATCTAGGACTGAAAATTTTTTAAACATTGTAGTAAGCGTTTGATAGGGATTTCGGGGTTTTTACCTTTTTATGGACAATTAGTCTGTATGGTTCGAGAGTTGGGTGCGTACACCTATTTTTTGTTTTGCAAGAAATTTAATAATTGTCATTACTTGTTTTGTAACGAAAAATTTTCTAACTTACGTGGAGAATGTACATGAGATTCGTGATGTCCAGGTGGTGAGTAAGGTGGTTCACTTCCACTATCTGGTGGACTTTCTGGAAGTGAGTGCCTAAGAAAAAAAAAAAAAAAAATAAGAAATAAGTAGCTATCGGACAATTCTGAACAGATTTTGGTGAATCAATTATATTATAAATGCAAATAAGCATGGGTGGGGTGAGTAAAAAAAAAGTCAAGACCACATCTGTTATATTTGGGCATTGGAAAACTGTTCCAGTTCTGCAAAGTTGAATTTTATTCGAAGCATTAAATCATTTAATAGTGAAAATCGATTGTTTTGAAAGTCTAGAAATATTAATAATCAAACCCTGTACTTACGGATGGACGTAGGTTTGTGGATCTTTGTAAGAATTCGACGAAGTTACGTTGTTTGTGACGGTTTTTGCTACCGAAACAGGGTTTTGGGTAATCGGCGAGGGCAATCTGGATGGTTGCTGCTGCGTCGCCGTCGCTTCCTGCACCCTGGAGCTCGTATTTGGTGCAACACCCCCCTCATTGTGGGCGAGGGTGTGTGCAAAATATCTGAATAAAAATATCACAACATTTTTGTCAATGGATAAGTTTAACGAAATATGCAGTCAATATTACCTCGAGAATGTCGCGATAAGAAATGAACTGTTATTTTCAAACTTTTCGATGGAGAAAAACCCGTATTTAAATTGACTATATGTTTCAGTCAAGACTTCCACGTGGAATTAAATCCACAATAATAGGCATTCGAAAACAATTTTTTTCCTCGCGTGGATATCGCCGAGTAGCATTTTTTGTCACCCTTTACACAAAACGACGTACAATCCTAATTCATGATGAAAATTTATTAGAGAAAAAGAAAAAAACAGGTTTATTTCTACACAGTTATATGCTTCAAAGGAGAAAAGTGAACAAATCTCAGAGAGTGTTTCAGAACACATAAGACGTAGGGATTTAAGTTTGCTTGACAATCCGCCAAGCATGAGTCTCTGTACCGAGACTTGCTGTGATTTCATCAATTTCATCCAGACTAAGTGTCATTACGTGGTTAGTCGTGTCGCCCTCATGACTCTGACCAGCGTGTATTGAAATCTACACACACACACAGCCTCACGCGCGTGCATTCTGACATCATTTGCCTACCGATTCCAGTTTAATCTGGATGAAAATCTTTTGTACCGAGACGATATTATATATCGAGTCCCGCATCTTCCATCCGCACATCCTGCTGCACTTTTTATTTCTATCCATCCGTATAATCCAGATTCATGACGAGCATATGCTACGACGACCTACAGTGATCGGTATCGCAGAGGACATCCTGACACTTTCGACTTTCTAATCTCTGGAGGCTCTGGAGTGAATTCCCAGGACGCGACACAGTCTTGGATGTACGTCGCGCAAGACGGTGCAGAGCAGGCACTTCCAAACCCGTACTTGTGTAAATTACACTCATCCCGGACATTTTCGAATTTTTCACATCGCATTCGGGCCACATTTTCTACAACGGAAGCTTGTTTATTCACCGCGGTTGTTCGGAGACGGCCGGGAGTAACGAGACCGGAAGTAGGAGGGCCGCATGGGTATTCGGGGGTGTTCAGCTTCAGAGTGCTGCGGAGGCTCGAAATCGTGGCGTACGATTAGGTAGGCACACGGCGTTAGAAACGAGTCAAATGACGAGATTATTTAATAATTATTTGTTCCAATCGATCCCTGCACAGCTGTACAGATGCAGTACTCTTCCAGTTACAGGCAGGAAATTTGTTCGTCGAACCGTGACGCAAAGCTACTGAACACGTTATCCAAATTTGTTAATCATCATAATTGCCCGAACTCGGTTCAGGGGTGTCCTGCCTCAACGCGTGTCCACGTAAACGTTTCACGCATGAATAACTCGCCGTTCGATTATGTCAATGGCTGTGCGATGAAAAAAAAAAAAAAAGACAAAGAAGAAAATAAAAAAGGCCTTTTAGTCGATGGACACAATGTTCCGTATATACGTATAATTTCGCGTATAGATACGTGAATAGAGCAATCGCTATTCATCATCGAGGAACCGTTAATGAGGTATCGGAACATCGTTGCTATATACTTAATAAAGGAGTCAACGGCAATATGGAGTGCGAACAACGTGACTGAATTCCGAGTTTTCTCACGCAGTAACACATCTATCGGAAGCCGCCACTGCCGATCTTGACAAACTGGTTTTGAGATGCATTAGCATATAAAATGCTACTGCAGAAATGAGCCACCATTTGCCTCAACTTCATTATAACGCGGTTGGACATATTTTGTACCCGGCACGCTCCCGAGCTGTTGCTCTAATTTTATTATACCTAACTCCGGTTGCCTTTTGACCACAACAATAATTGACTACTTGGAGATCCAATAAATCCATTTCGTACAATAAACATGCCACCGCGCGACTGATTGTGAGGAGGCTTGACCTAGAATGCTTTGAAACGTCCGCAGACGCACGGGATCAATCGTGTAATGCCAATTTGCTACGAGCTACAGAACTCGCTGTCGTCGCGTGAACAGAATAAATATTCGAAACTCGTGAATGTTTATGTATACAAAAGAGGAGAAAAAAAAACCGTCCGCGGTCAATCGGCGATTATATTTATATACATTATTCAGGCATTTTATCAATCTACAATTGGTTGCATTTATATTATCAGATATGTATTCAATGGGTAGTGCAGGATAGAATGAACTTTTGCAATTTAAAAACATTTTGTTTAAACATCCGTGATCTATGGATAGTTGGGTGTAGGACGATACCGAGTTAGTATCTTAACAAATGGTCTTTGGCAGTAACGCCGGAGGGACTTTGCAGGTATATCACATTCTCACGGTATACTTGATATAACAAGATTTAATCAAAGGTCAACGGCTGGTTGCTAATAATTCTTCATCCATACTTCGGTGAAACCCGAAGAAATTAATGATTTTTACACGCGGTTTGATTGACTGTGGGTTTGGACGAAAAAAACACCTTTTTTGATAATCCCTTTGAACACGAGTCTTCCGAAGATGGCAGAATTTGGTTATACTTGGCCTGCAATGGTCCGGGAATTCTCGTGACTTTCGACGGATTGTTATTGTTACCGGCAATCTTTATGGATATACATGTAATACATGACATGTAAGCGTGGTTCGAATTATAAGTTTAACTGAATTGTACTCACGAGGCAGGCTGCTCGCTGTCGCTATTGATAAAATCCTCTAACTGTGAAAAGTCCAGAGCTTCGTTGTCAATCCCTCCGACAAAATCGCCCCTTCCTGTAAGCAAGGAAAAAATTTACAAGTTAATCGAATGATCTGTGGTAAAAACTTTTAAATAACGCGCGCAAATTAAAATAGTAGCTTAAAGTTTCAATTTCAAAACCGATCCCAATTTCCACAACAGTTTCTCTCCATAGTGCAAACCTACTTCAATTCATACTTTCAACGATCAAGGACGGGCCATACTTACAAAATCGTGCGCAGACTTTGAAAAAAAGTACTTCTTTGACCATAATCGAAAGTCGTATACATGTCATACGAAGGTATCTACACCTGTTAATTACTTGATTACACGTTACACAAAAACGGTCGTTTACCTTCGATAAAAATACACATTCTACAGTACGTTTTTTTTTTTTTTTTTAATCAAAATGTACATTATCAATCACGAAGAAATTTGCAAAAAAAAGACTGCAAATTAGCCGAAGATATCGAGTGCCCTTCGTCGAAATTTAGAAACGTCACAGAATTTCTAAAAAATACTGACGAATGAATGTACGATATTAGGTAAAGTCCGTGGTTTAAATTCCGTGAAGTTTCCCGCATCGAACGAGAAAAAAAAACAAACAAAAAAACACTTGCACTTTCTAACGATCGTGAGTACACGTATCTTATTGATCCGAAGAATGATCAGCCTCGACATAAAGTACACGGATACAACCTTTCACAGTTATTCGCATCGACTAGAGAAGCGGACGAATCTATTATTCGGTGACCTACGAATACACGTCGAGGCCATTTCCTTGGGACTAATTGGCGTCAACTAATTCGGTGTATATTATACTTAGTACAACAGTATTTTATTGCCTCGGCAATGAGTGTGAGTGCCGTAAGTAAACAACAATCAGCACCGCGCCGTTGACTATATACCTATGTACAGTATGAAATTATTCCCTGCATGAGATAATAGACAAAAGCTGCGACTACGAACATTAATTAATGCGAGAAGACTCGACGAGGCTCCGGAAAAACATGCAGATATAAATGTAACAAATTGCAGATGCCACGTAGAATGTATACACACCTACCCACGTGCAACAATGCAGTAATCATCCATCATATCTGCACATTCGTTACAAACGCGTGGCGTTACACAAATATCTAGACAGTTATAACAATAAGAACAACAACAATAATAATAATCACAATTTTTCTATCGCCTTGTCTGCAGCTGCAGTGCGTGCCAGCTTATAAATTTTAAAACGGACCTGGTACGACGTAGACTCATAAAGCATAGGCGTGACAAACATTGGGCAACAAAAAATATGGAAAAAAATCCACATTCTCGGCGCCAGATTCAAAAGTTACATTATACATGCGTCGACGCGGATCGTGACAGCAGGTTTGGAATGCGAGAGCCTCGAGTTGGCTTCGAAAGATAAGGTGGCGTTGGACGGAAGCAGCGATTGGCTGAAGGAGATCGTGTTTGCACGCTGCCTCGTGACCAAATTGAACTTACAAAGGCACTGAACCTCCCTATTCGATCAAATAAACATTCCTTTTTCAACAGAGATCGACTTTTCGCTCATTATTTACGTTATCAATCCAATGAAAGACGCGTTTCTATATTCAACAGATCGATTACCTACACTTTTTTTGCTGAATCGCGAAACGAACGTTCAGAGGATTGGAAACGTTAGGATTGGAACACTTATTGCAAACATAAGCTACGATTCCTTGAGCGAGGGGGCACAATGAGAATAGTAATGAAAATATTGTCAGATAGTTCGTCCCGAGTTGTTATTCGACGTAGCCGCAGGCGATGTACCTACTCTCAAACTCGGCGAGTCTCTTAAACGCTTAAGCGACTGACTCAAGTGTCATAACTTGTCATTTCCGCCCCGAGGTTCGTCCGTTCATGCAGACAATACATATATAATATAAACCCAGACGAACGTTATAAGGAGGATAAATAATTACGAAGAAGCAGTGCGGCGCAGTCTTAGAAACGGCCTGTAGGAAAAACTTGGAGAAGGATTTACACGCCTGATGGTGAAAATCTTTTGTTTCTCTACATTTTCGATTTTTATCAGTTAGAGGCGAATCTCAGTGCAATTTATCTTCAGTGTTTCTGATTTTCACATATTTATTATAATCGATCAGCTGGTCTATCAGGTGTCTTGATATGGAAGAAAAAAAGGAATCAAAATAACTCAAACAAGGTTCATATGGTAATAGAAACTTGTTTAATTATTCAACAATAATACGACTACACAAAAGACAGATTTGACATAGTTGGGAAAAAGGGTTTTTGCTTCTTTCTTATCTATCGCTATTCTATAAAGCGCAGCTTCTTCTCGATTCCCCGAAGAAATCGAATGTACATCAGTCAGCAGACAGACATCGTACATCATTCTGTAGCGATCGATTAAGAAAGTGACTCCAACGTTTATTCGTCTGATTACACGATTTATAAACCCATTATAATGTAATCCGTGACGTGTTTCAAACGAATGAAAAACCCGCATGCGCCTTTCAGTGAATCACGTTTATACATAACAGGCGTTGGTATATCTATATCTAAAGTGGAAGTCCGGATAATTTAGCCAGGGACTTTAACAAGTTCGCCAAGTGTGAAGGCTACACGGCAAATGCGAACGGCGAAGAAAAGAAAAAGAAATCGGTCGTGTCTTTCTACGAAGACGTGATAGCAGTATAGATTTACACTATATAGCTATAATTTGTGACGTCATATTGCACACGTACGTATATACTATTTCATACGTTTACCAACCAAGGGTTACGTAACGATGTTTGAACATTTTTTTAAGTTCATTCGAATCTACAGACGCCGGACCGAGATGTCGGAAAAACACGGAAAATGGTTAAAAATCGAGTGCATGGAGATTGACGTGAAAAAATGGATAAAACTAGAGAGGCAAAGCGTCGATGATCCGGGTGCACGATATATACTCGTCGTTTAATTCGAACGAGGAGGCCTGCACACACATACGTGAGTGAAATTTAAATCAGTTTTCAAATTCCAGAAATTCATATCGCAGGTATCGCAGGTATATATATATATATATATTGCATACCAGCGTGGAATATGCACGAGACTCGCGACGGAAATAAATTATCTTTACTGCCTACTTTACTTCGACTTTCGGTTCCCAGGCTCGTGCACGTCTACATACATACATAGATAGATAGATATAGGTATGCGTGCTTATGCCGCGTTTAATTTTCATGCTTCAATAATCGCCATTTCATTACATGCTTACCTACCCCTACCAACCTGCCTGCCTATATGTCTATACGCCTATGCTTATCGGCATGAAATCACCATCTCTATAAATAGAAGGGATCGCACATATGCCATGCCGTGCGTGGAGGAGAAGAAAGGAAATGCGAAACCGCAATCGTACCAATAGCGTCGTTTTTCAATCGAGCTCTCATCACGTTCGTTATGGAATAATTGTCGAAAATAAATTTCTCGTTGAACGGGCAAAAGTGAAGGTAACACGTACGTTACACGTCGTGTCTTTGAATTGCCGCACGTGAATGGAATTTTCATTTTTTATTTATTATTTATTTTTATTTTTTGCTATGCTTGATAGAAAAAGAAAGAAAAAAGAATTAATTACAGCAAAACGGGTATCGCAACAAGAATGGTGTATACATCGTAAAAAAAAAGTTACGAGAGAATGTGATATGCAGAACAACTGTTTATTAGTGTGATTACAGTTGTCAATGACATATTTTTTCTGCTAATCATTGCAACATTAGATATCTTCGTTCGTTTATTTTACTAAACTTTTTGCGGCTGAACAAGTCGACTATTTAATGTCAATTTATCGTAATTCTACAAACGTCAAATTATCGTACCTAATGTAAAGAAAATACAGTAACGAGTGACCATAATCAAGAGAAATTAAAACGTAGGATAGATATTTATAGATTTCGGTTATGGATACAAAACTCATTATCATTTTTTACCCAGAATTATGTTTTTGTTTATGATTAAAGGGAGAAGAAAAAAAAAAGAATGAACAAACATGAAAATTATATAGTCAAGGATTGTGTGTAGCATTGGAAAATAATACAATTTTCTCGGCTATGCACCAACCGTTTGAAATTTTACTTCAAATGATTCGATCGATAGTTACATAAGCCCGACGAATCGTTCGACGATATTTGAATAATTCGTACATACAATAAATATACGTGCTTATAAAACCGACGCAAATCATGCACGACGATATTTTTTGACGGGCACTCTATTTTGTTCTTATTTTTTACCGCAAAACGTCGCAGTTTATACTGGACTTGGTACTTAATAAATATTTATAAGAATAACGATTACAAGATTCGTTACGGTTCACCATCCGTAAAATACTTTGTGCGTTATACCCGGTGTAAAACTATGTGTCCAGACGTTTCGAATTATCAAATATACACCAAAAGTTTTCACGTATAATGGCCGAATAATTTACGACTAGAATCAAGGACCAGGCATTCGAAGTGTGATGTAGCTGATATTTATACAATTAAGATAAAACTCGTCGACTCATCCGAGCCTTCGAATTTCCAAAATGAACTCTTTCGACGACGCGTGGATTCGTGACTGTCAACAATCGACAATGGAATTCGAATATTCCAGGTTCATCGCAAAGGACTGGCGAAGACTATAAATAATCAGGACCCCAAAACCCAATCCCAGGTTCCACAAGCGATTGGCTCTCCTCCAAATGCCTCGATTGGCTGGGACTTGGACATCCCGAATCAGGGCTTGACCAACGTGAGGACGAGGGTTAAACCGCCCTCTAAACCGGGGGTGCGAAGTAGGAAAAACACCCGGGGGTGCTTCGGAGGCTTTGACGTCAGCGTCGTGACAAATCTGAAGGGCAATCGGGGTGTTGCCAGGCTGCGGGGGTGGCCTATCGACCAAACACCGCCCCTGGTCGAAGCTCTATTCTTCGAGGGGCACGACGATGTTCCTCGAGTCTGATTGTGAGTGAGCTTATAGGCTCTTATACACAGGCACGCCAGAAACCAGAACGGTGTAACAAAGAAAGGCACAAGAGTGTGGCGACACAATGATACGGTTTTATGGAAGAAATTGGATGGATTTTAGAGGGGTTGTACTACATGGGGGTAGGTAGGTATATATCTATGCGTGGTGTAGGTAGATTTATACCCTGGCATTTCCTTCGTGCATGCATGATATCTCGTCGTCCTCGTGCTGCTGTTGTTGCTGCTGTTGTTGCTGTTGCTGTTGCTGTTGCTGCAGATACCTACATGTGAACCTCTTTATGTTTTGTTGGAGTTTGATTATCCGTTATGTTCGTGAGCGGTAGAAATATGCTTGCATGGATCCCACATCGCGTCGCATCGCATGTGGATATTGTAATGGGTACGTATTTCGGGGTGATTTATGACACGTAGGACGAGAAATCGTCGCACGAATTATAATAATATATGTATACTGCACCGTAAATTTTCATTCCTTCGAAAAAACCTCGGGTGGATTCGACTTTTTTTATATGACTACGTTATAAGTAAATTTTTCGCTAATTATTGCGTACGTCAAATTATTGCGTCGACGAAGCGAAAAGTAAATACCTTAATTAAATATATAACGCGATACTAATTTACCCATTTTTCACGTAAGAGGGAAAACGTAACTTGAACGACGAAACGTGTCATCTGTTAATTGTCAATCCCATCGTCACCCAGAGACTTTAACTTTAGATGTATATGACGCGACGGTGCGAATCTACGTTCAAAGTACAAGATTTAAGAACGGAGGAATCGATACTTGTATAAGCAATTGTTTATTGCTGAATCAGTAATTTTGCAGTTTTCTGTAATATCCTCTTTGAGAAAGTTGTTTCAATAAAATTTTATTTCATTCTTTTATAACTGTGAGTTATTTAAACCATTAACACTATATATTAGTTAGCTTCAATTGTGACTATCGATGTATTGCAGTGTTGATTCCAACGAATGATTTATTGTAATTGTATATATCTATGCAGGTCAGGAAATAAAATTTTATCGTAATTTATACCGTATGAAACGATTTCTCAAGCTTGTGCGCTCTAAATGCGCAAAATTGAGATTCTTATTGTACCTACGTGTGCGCGTGTAATTCTCGTGTTTAACATTTCTCAAATCTATATTATACATATTAAAAATATTCAATTCAACAACTTTCGTCCAGTCGTTCGCGTTCATTCTCATTCCATTCAAGATTCGTACACACGTCGGTCGAGAAAAAATAATATCGCCAATTTGCAAGTTTAACGGTAAACGCCTGCAGCCTTGATCGTGCGTATAAATTTACACAAGTTAAAATCCATCGGACAAAAAACTAATAATTTTTCGCGTACAATCGCATGTATAAGTTAAAACTTCTTTCCATTCATAAATTCGAGTATATCCGGTGCATAATTTACTATACCTATATCGGACAAAACCTGCTAATCGACGGATTCGTTTATGGATATAATTTTCAAAAATCAAACAGATAAAACTGTCAAGTGTCATAGAAAAGACAGTTGCTTTCACTCTCTCGTTAGCAAGATCTCAATTCTCACGGCCTAGTTGCTTATGGCGTATGCATGGCCGATGCATGCCATAACCAAGAAACTATCTTCGATATCAATACACCTATAAATCGATTTAAAATGTAATCGCAGAATTTTTATGACCAGTGTGTAATTCGCGTGAATTGTGTGCGTAATACAATAATGTATACATCTTTCATTATATGTATATATATATATATATATATATGTTATAAAATTATTTATAAATATAATAATATATACACAGAACACCTCCATAGTAGATAAAAACGTGAAAAAGTCTGCAGAGGCCGGACAGAGACAAGAAGCCGGAATAAAAGATATTCTATATATACGTATAATCGTGTGGTTGTGAATTGGAGGAAAAAAGCAAACTCTCGCTATACTTTCTCTAAACATAGTCAACGTACGAATAGATCACAAGTTGCTGCTGCAGCCGCGGAGGCGATAAGTAACTGTGAACAAACAAATAATGATCGATCGGCTGTTTACTTTCATTATTCTTTGACGGCATGTCTGTGCTGCTGCAGATATAAGAGAGAGGTCTAAACGAACCTGTGTAGTTAAGCACGTTTCTTCAATTGCACCGTCGTCGATTGCAGCTTATACAATGAAACTATGAATCCAGCCGCCGATTCACTGAAATTTCTTATACCAAAAAATTGTTTTTCATCATCAAATTATTCGATTAGATCAACAGATAAGCATTAGGAACGTTAAGACGCCATTGATTTGAGCGGTGTATTATTATCATTATTATTATTTTTTTTTTGTAATGAAAATCACTGCGTGTACGATGTTTTTTTGAATCTCCGGCTCGCTATCGGCGACCAGCTTTAGCATCATGCTCGTACCTAGACCCTGGAGATTTCAATGCTCGCAGGTCCGGCAACGAGGCGTCACCGACATCAAGTGGAAACTTTCGACCGATAAACCGACGTCGTCAGCGAGGTTTTTCTATCTCTTCGCGAGTTGTGTTACAGGCGATTGGAAAAGTGGGTGAGGTTTCGGACTTTAACCGTATCTCGAGAACCGATTGGATGTACGATTACAATTGAGGTTTTTTTTGTTTAAATTTTTGTAGATCAAGTATCGTTTAAATGTATATATATAATTTTTTATCTGTCAAGTGATTCTGATAAAAAAGAATAAATAAATATTTAAACGAAACACGAAATAGAAACTTTTGAATAAAACCAACCCCTGTCGAAGTGATTAATAATTATAACCATCGAGATATAAATTCCCAAATTGTAATCACTTTTTCATCCGTGGTCTACTGGTATATAGACTACCTCAATTAGCCATTTAATTATGCTCAAAGTTTGGGGTATACTCGTTGAAGTGGTGAACGATAGCCGATGATCTGAGTTGTTGTCATCATCTTCTCGTTAAAAAATATTTGAAAAATCTTGGAAATGCGGAGGATTTTTAACCCCAGTGCAGCCTATCAACGTCAACGTCGACGTCGACGTCGAAACTGCAATCCGCATTAATTCACGGTGACCGTGTACCTACACATACCAAGTTGGAATTGAAAAACGTAGTTCCGGAAGCCGGGCAGCTGGCCTCGGGGTATCATGTACCTACTGACAACCGGAAGTACGACATTTAAGCGAGGGAAGTTAATCGACTGGTTCGACTAAAACCTCCCCGAAGCCGCGGCAGCTGCCCCCGGGGGTTCGCAGTCTGCGGGGTGCTCGAACGATCAGCTATTATGAAAAAACGTGGGGAGAGGGGGGGAGGAGGGGGAGCAGACTCTAATTCAACGATTATCCTTATTTAGAGGGTTCAAGGGATGTGAGCTGCAGGTTGCAGGGGGCGTCAGGTGCCAATTGTCGCCGTCAGAAACACGCCGAGCTGCCATCTTTCCTTCGGAATTATTATACGTATTATTATATAATAATAACAACGTGACGCCAATCGTAATTAATCGCCATGATTATTGCGACAGTTGGCAGGAATGTTTGGAGGAAAAAATCCGCAGGACCAGGCGTGGAAATACCAGATTATAACGGGCATCCGGTTCACCTTGCGAATTCTGATGCGAATTTTATTGCAAACACCTTAAGTTAACCTTGAAAAAAGGAAACTCTTAAAGTTTCAATGCTCACTCTCACCATTAAGGGTATTAGACGCCATCTTGGCTGTTAAAAAAAAAAAAATTTAGCGTAGAAATTAGTCAATAAAAAATTGAAAGAAAAAAAAAAGATGAAAATAAAAAATATTTACCAGCACCCCTTGATAGTGAGATGAAGCATTGAAACTTTGAGGATTTTCTTTTTTCAAGGGTAGATATTTTTTTTAACGGCCGTGAACCTACATGTTATATATACATACGGTGAATGACGGCATATATACAAACGGTTTTAATATTTCTTTAAAAAGAAAATGTAAAACGCAGATCCCGCGCTTTTCTTGCACACAGTGGATACTTGATACTTGGTTTATACAACAATTCGATTTATCGAACGGATAAAGAAAATGTGTAAGTCTTGACCACCGTTGCATTCCTGTCGCTGCTGCTGCGGTACAAAGAATCCTGCTTTTTCTTTCGTTTTATCTTCTTTCCTGGTTTCGAACAAGAGAATAACTCGTGGAACGCGACTCGATTTCAAAGTGGGTTATAAGCGTGCAGTGTATACCTATATGTGTGTGTAAAGTTCGATTCGTTCCTCGGATCGTGAGGAAATAAATAAATAAATAAATAAATAAATAAATAAACGAATAAATAAATCAAGAAAAAACGGAGAGAAGGAAAAAATTTTACAAAAGACGCTCGACTGCCGCGGAGAAGAACGTTTGGATCTGGGTCAGAAGATATTCGACATAGTCTTCAACTGCCAGAGGAACGCGCTAGTTCTTGAATTCCTGATCGTGGGTTCTACTTTATTGTATAGTGTTAAATATTATCCTAAATTCTGTGAAACTTTTATCCTCTTTTAAAACGCAATTCTACGTCTACATCCATCAGATCACAAACGTGCAGTCAATGAATCACCGCCAACGGGAAAACTCATCTGCTATACAAAAATTATCCACGATTCGCAGCGATATTCTGTGAAACCACAAAGGAAATGCAAGCAACCTGATACAGTGTCTCTGTTTTGCTTATATATATGTATATACATACACTCATCCACGCAATTCTTTTTGGCAGCGAAACGAAATGCGCAATAATTTCGCACGCAAGCTCCGCTGAATTGCATGAGTTCAATATAGTCAAAATTAGATTTTGTCCTGTGTGTATATGTGTATATATAATTATATATATATATATATATATATGATATTATGAGCACAGGGTAAAATAACATCGCGAGCTTCAACCCTGCGGGATATTGTGAGGATTATAATTGGAATGCAAACATTGAAAGACGCGGGTATAAGCAGCTATATATATATATATATAAAAATCATCACGTATCACGAAGGATCCGAAAAACATTAAAATTAATGTGAAAAATCATCGTTTCCATTCTCACCTTCGAATGTGATCAATTATATGTGTATATACGGCATGTCCATGTAAATTTACGAGGTCGAACTTAGTACGTAAGGTCGGAGTGACAATTTCACAACGTTAGAAATATAATCAAGTTTCGTTTTACTATATATATATATATGTAACCGGTTAATTGAGTGTCAAACCGGATTTGCGTAAAACGACGATTTTTCCCTGAAACGATGCCTCGTCGCGTCGAGAAATTTCGAATTACTTGAATCTGGTGAGAATTTGTATTCCACTGAAAAGTATAAGAAACAATCCACACAAAATCTGCATGATTATTATACACTGCAGGCGATGATCCCGCGAAAAATATGCAAGAAACGAGCGAATTGCAAGAACTGGAACGCACGAACCGCGGTGTGTTTGGCAGATAATATTGCTAAAAATAAATATTGTACGCATGTACGCGTATTCACCTATACACATGCATATATACCACGGAATTTCTCTCAGCGGGACTTGGTCGTGCGGAACGAATCGCGAGTTACAGCTCAACTTGTAAGCGTATTTCACCGAGATGCGCTAAACGGTTTGGCAACGCATCGCAAACGGGTCGCAGCTCATATCAGCACGCGATTTAGAATATAGGTGGATACCTAATACACCTCAAACCCCTGCGGAATTCTTGAATCTGCGCGGATGATGATTCAGGCGTGTTGTGCAAAAATTTATCGGGACGTGCTAGGCCGGCTAGCTTTGCTATTTTATCGCGTAATTTTCATTTTATTTTTACATTCGTTGTTTTTATGTTTTTATTTTTCCCTTCCCCCTTCGTCCTCTCGCTTAAGGTACGAAAGCCAGTTTATAGTAAAACAGGAAACACCCCGTCGGATTAATAATGGGAACTGAATTTCGTGTCACACCTGCGGCCACGTGGTCATATATTATATATATACTTGTGTGACTTTGTGTTCAAGTGTGTACATATTCGACTTTCAAAAATTAGCATCGTTTATACCGCAATTAGAGGATCGAATTTATTTTACCACCCATCCGGATTTACCGACGGTGTTTAATTTTATCGTGCAATACCTGTTCACTAAAAATGTTAAAAATAACCGCCGCATTAACTGAGGACAAAATAATTTGCAAGTTCATTTCGAAGCGGATTTGAGGGCCGCAGGCTAACTGAAAGAGGATCTAAATCGATTTTTTGGCGATTAGATGGTCCGAGTTTCTTTTTTTTTGTTCCCTTTCTTTTTCTTTTTATAAACGGCACACTTCAATACGATCCATACGATTAATCACCGCCTTTACTTGACCGTTAAAGACTCAACGAAATATTCAGATCGAGCGTGTTTGTCCAACTGAAAGTGTGTAAAAAGCAGAAGCACTTGATACAAATACCCGTCAAACAGCAAACTTTCATTTGTACAGCACGAGCTGCTGTGCAACGACAAACACGGCGCGACGACAAGATGATCCCAATGATCCAAAACGTACACATATAAACGGATAGGCCTCGATCATTTTCGTCGCGTCCATAAAAAAACAAAAAAAAAAAAATGTGTTTGTTTCCCAGGGTGCTTCTCGAGGTCTGGAATAAATCTTCAAAGACTCTGGATGAAGGATAAAGTTCAAATATCAATCCGCTCGTTCCTTCGTGTCCGTTTATTTTACTTCGAATCTTGAGTGACTTAAGTCTGGGGAAAAGCTTGGCGCTTATTTTGAATTTCCCGCCAACTACGCTGCTCACCTGCAACTTGGGTCAAAAGGCGTCGAGTCGCCGAGTGTGGAATAACGCCTGAGTCCTCGTGTTCAACGGGATGACCTGGAGTGCTTTGAGAAGAATCGGGATGGTGCTGAATCGCCCAGGGAAACTCCATCGCGAATACGATTTTAGCCGGTAAATCGACGAGCGGCGTTTAGCACTTCGCACGAACAAGTGTCTCGCGTCAAGCACTGTTACACTTCACAAAGTCCGCTACATGCTGCAGATTCGCTAGCGTTTTAGGCCAAGAAATCAATCCAGCAGTAGGTAAGCGTCCGCCGGCGCAACATCCGGTCCAGGGTTCATCTCAGACCATAAATAATCGCCAAACGAAAGACGAATAGGCGAAAAGCACTTCGCAAGGTTCACCAAAAAAGTTTCCACTACGTGTTACCGGTTCCACAAAAAGTCAACGTCGTCGCACTTCACTTATTCGATCTACTCTGTACACATCGTGAAACGTTACATCTTTCTTGGTGTATTTTTAATATTTTTTCCTTACGCGTTCCAACGATCTTCAACAATCGATAAAAGTATGACTTTGAACGAAGCAACGGTACCGTAAAAGTTGGACTCGAATGTCTGGACAACAGCGACGATAACTCGCGTCAAACCTTAGGATAGAAAAGTTCCGCTAGTTTCGAGTTGTAGGTGATATCGACTGCCAGCTCTCAGGAGGGTTGAGGTGGTGGGAGAAGTCAGCCTGGCCGCGGTTCCTTCGCGCAATTACAACCTCTGTAACACAGTGTTTGTAGCAACCAACGGGACCGACTCACTTCGGCGTACCACCTACGTAGAAACTGGTGGGAGTCGAGCCGACGAGGGCGGCGCTAACCTCGCTCGTCAAACATGGGGTTGCCAAATTCACCCCAGGGATCATTCCGGAGAGGACGGGGCTGGTCCCCACCCCTCACGACTTCGAGGTCTCGGGTAGTTCCATTTTTTTTTTTTTTTTTTTTTTTTTTTTTTTTTTTTTTTTTTACCAAATTTCTGTTACATGGGTTAAAACTACGCGTAGTTGAACGTTTTTTGTAATTTCTCTTGCGATCATCCTTCGACATGCTTCGAGGTTACGCGTCTCGCAGCGTTGTAGAATTTGCGAAAGCTAGGAGGGGGGATTTTTTTTTTATTGTTAAATAGCTAAACTTGGGCTGTTTCAAGTGTTCGGCGAGACATTGGCTTCGCCCGAGATGCGAATGAGCTCGGATGTATTGTTTTCTTTTTTAAACTTTTTATACCTGCGGCAGGTTTATACATCTTGTACGCATTATGTGTACTCATGATGTACGAAGTGCGGCGGTGTGACGTGTAGGTATACAATAGTATACATATATACACACAAACATATCGGCCGTTCTGTATAATAACTTGTCAATTATATTAGGTAGGTATATATATATATATATATATATATATATTTATATATATACCTATATCTGGACGTATTTTACGAATGTCTACGAGTTATAATTTATCACGAGATGTCGTGTCTAGGAGTAGTTTTAGCCTTTGTACGATCGTCGTTGCAGGACATTTCTAAACGTCAGATGACTGATATTAAGAACCCCGACCGTAATTGGTAATCAATGCCGATTTCAGTCTCCAGGTAGTAACTTTTGATGCGGTCATTAAACAAGCTATTTTTATATCGGAACTTGATAGGGCGGAATACTTATAAATATATATACATAGATATATATAGGATATAATAAATCAAGAAGGGAAATTAATTTGAGTAATTTGAGCTATTATATGCATTTATATTTGTAATGTACACAAGTCGGTGGGATAGGTATAAGAATTTGGATAAATAAATTTATCAAAATTTGTTAAATCGTATACTGCAGATCTTTGTTACAGATTTTAGAAAGCCGATGGCTCTGATTGGAGGAGAGAAAAAATTGTCGCATGAAAAAACTTACCACGCTCGTATAAAATATGGAAAAAACTTATGGCTGATTCGATTTCATCAGTTTCATTAAGGGCACAACGACCAGTTTCTTTTTTTTTTTTTTTTTTTTTTTTTTGTCGAACGACAGCCACCATTTCATGAAAATATTTTTCACCATACACGGTTATATAATGTCGATATATAACGTACAATAAATACATGGTTGAAAATCCTTCATTTCATTTTTTTTGCATTCAAAGACGATTAATCAAAGGATATTTATTGTGTGTGTGTGTATGTATATATATATAGTTTTGAAATAATGTTTTGCGAGCTGCAATCCGCGATGCATAACGTGAAACGCAGCCATTTGTCATAAAAATAGATTATACAGGAAGCCCGAGTTATATTGATTGCGCCATTTTTTCGATGCGCATTACCGTGCAACTGCGACTCGACGGTGGCTAATTTCACCAGTGTTTCTATTCTAACAAAAATCGATCTTGGATAATCCTCTAAATACAACCGCGCTGACGAACGTATAGGTATATCGTAGTTTTAGTTTTTACGTTATCAACTGGCACCGCTTATCAAAATCGGAGATGACGGGATTTTTTTTTTCGGTAAATTAGTCACCTCTGCAACTCTTGATTTGAACGTAATTGTACTTGAAATTGCGATGCAACGATTATTCACTTATCAGATCGTCTAAAGTCGTCTAATTCCTGGTCTACGATAAACGAGTCTATGAAAAAATTGGGTTAATACGCACGCTTATCAAGTCTCGTGAATAGTGATTCTGCACGAATATAAATTGACAAATCTCATTGACCTCGTTTGACTGCGATTTAGCATGTATAATGCATATTGTCGAACTTGTTATTATATAGAGTAAACGCGATATGGGAACGGTTCGTTTGCCTCATTGTTGCAAGCCCTGTAATGCAGGGTGCGCATCACGTATCATTCGTTTCGGGATTTGATTTATCGGTTATTTATCCGTCAGGCAATTGTTTCGAGCACGAAAACCTCGGCGGTGTTCTTTTAAGGAGGTTGCAGGTTGGCCAAAAGTCGATACTGTTTACTAATTTTCGTTGCGAGATGGTCGCACATTGTGTACAGGATTTATTGAATTAATGTATGGGATACGTTACGAAAGTTTCTTTGAATAAACAAAAATCATAAATATTCGAAGTTTAAACAAAATATTTATGGATATCGAAGCCTGATTTTAAATCACTAATTCTAGAAGGTCAAAAATATTGAATTGACTAATGAAGAAAATTAAAATCAAAGCTTTTATTCACAATTCCAGTATTTCACGTGTAACTTCGTATTCTAAAATAGTTCTTCGTGGTTCACGAATGCTACAATTCAAAATGCAAATTAATAAGGCATAAATTTTCACCGAGCAGCTTCTTCGACTGCAGAACGGGTATAATATAAAAATCAGCCAGCTCTGCAGAAGACACAATACGAATTCTCTTCTACTGTGCGCGTGTCGAGGAGTTTCTCATTTTTTCATTACGCAATATTATGCGCTGCAGCAGTCCGTGCAACCAATCAGCAATACAGTCTTCCAGAAAATCCTGCGAATACCAGATCTGATTAAAGATTGGATATCGCGGCTCGCGTAGTTCTGCCATAACACTTAAATATATTATTATGCAGTTATACAATCCCCCCCCCCCCACACCCTTGTTTCTGCCATTTTGTACACGGAATATACATTTTCTTGCTGCAATTATCCGTCCTTCGATTCCGCAGCACGTGCCATTTAAAATTCTTCAAATTCCTCGAGAATCATACTCGGGTTTGCTTATTAGACGTGTAAATCCGATGCGGCGAGAATAAGAACGTTTTGTTATCCTGTAAAATCGTTCGATGCACGTTCGACGACGAAGGATTTCGATGACATTTCTCCGCAGTCACGAGATGCCTGAACGACGATGCTTCGGGGACTTGGAAATGTATAAATTTCTCTTGAGTGGTATATAATCAGACGTTTTTATACCCTATTGTTATACGTATATTGTATTATACGTATATAAGATGGTAAAACTTGTACGACCGCGTAAAATAATGGAATGCTTCCTCCGAGTGAAATAAGAAATTTTCAGAGATACGTTATCCGACAATTTATAATCGCATGTAATTTATCCCGCTTTAAGTATAATAACATACTTGGCATTTGTATGTAAATAAACTTTCTTCACGGTTGACAGCGTAGAAAAGATATCATGAAATGATCTTCTCATATACCTACGTAAAAACGGGTCAGCTTGATATTTTTCTTTTTTTTTTTTCTTTGCAAGTGGTCGTATATTAACAATAATAAGCTTGACGTAACGATACACGAGGAGAAAAATTATCACTTTGCAATTTCCTAACGACTTTCAAGGATTTCGTTTTTCAAAATATAGTTGTGATTTACCAAATTTCAGAGAATCCTGAAAATGCGAAGTGACGATTTCTCCAAAACATGCATCGTTAGAGTAACGTTACTAACTTCATCTTCGTCATGTATGTAATGTAACAGCATTTGTTTATACGTATTCCAGGATTTCTAGGTACGTAAAATGAGTACAGAGGAAGGTGGGCACCTTAGAATTTTTGATAGGTTAAAAAATTTCAAGGTAAAGTGGACCCCCTGAAATTTTTTTTAATAACAAGAGATGAAATCAACCACCTGAACTTTTTATTGAGTATGAATTATTCGGAAATCGTTTACTCGAGTAATTGCAGACCTCGTAACGCGAAACGTTTTAAGTTGTGCTTTGCTCTCAACTCGTTATGATTACGTTTTTTTTCGAGAAAGGTATATAATAATTTAACATAATTGTTCGTATGAAAATTAAACGTTTTATTCTGTTTTCAGGCATTATTTTCTTAAGGGTCCGACTTTGCCCCATCCTCCCCTATTTGATTTACACCATCTAGACTTGCGCAGGTGGTAATTATTTCGGAAGCACGAATCGCGGACTTTCAAAGTCAGCAGTCTCGCTGATCGATAGATCAAACACGAACGTTTTGTTATAAGTGAACAATTTTCAGTTTCAAGACTGAAAGCCAGCTCGATTCATTGCGCAACATTGCGGCAAAAAACCAAATCGAAGATGAATATTGATATTCTCGTTCCAGAGTAGCTCATCGTATGAAAAAATTTGTTTGATACGTAAAAGTCGAGCAAATGTGAAAGAATTTTGCATGACAGATGATAGCTACATGAAATTGTAGCAAATACATACAGTTGTTGATGAAAATTTCGCTGAACATGGTCTTCGATAAGATGTTGAAAATTTTCAACCACATCACACGTAAATAACTTGAAAACTAACTGTTTAACAATTTAATGTTTAATGTAACAAGTGAAATAATTAGGTTCGTGAAGTAACAAATCGAATGAAAAATCAGCGAAATAAAAAGATGGGTAAAATTATTTTAACGACAAATCGTACTTCCAATTTAAAGTCTGAAATAAAACTGTTTTAACAGTAACATGGCTTGACGCAGGAACCTTATTCTACATTTGGTAACACGTGAAAGCTGCGAAGCTTTTTTTTTTATCCACAATGACTACTGTATCAAAAAATGGGTGCAAAGCTGTCGATTTCACTATTTGCAACGTGCCTTTACCACGTGCGATATAAAAAAGGTGAGCTAATTAGCAAATTCAAATTAAACGATAAACTCGGAGCCCGACTTTAATTGCTCGAAACGTGCAATTATTACAACTAATTCTCGTCGCAGAATAAGAAATAAAGAAAAGGCGTAAAAAAATCTCCCAAAATTTTTCAGGGCAGCGATGAAGACCCGAAAACCGAGCGGTTCACCTTCTTCTCCACCTCCTCCCCCTCCTCAACCCCTTTTCTCCACCTGCCCACACAACCGTATGGTGCGTGCAGTGGGCAAGGTGCGTGTAATCGATGGGCATTAGCGCGTCGTCGGATCAACCGGAGGCCGCACGCAAACGTTGAAACGCGGGGGTGTGTAAACGCGTTTCTGCCCCCTGATCCTCCGGGGATTCGATGATAACATGTAAATATTTACGCCCGACAAATACCCCATTTACTCGAGGGTTAAGGGTCGAGAGTTAAACGGCGAATTACTTATTTTTTGACATTTACACGACTGCTGCTGCTGCTGCTGCTGCTGCTGCGACAATATCGAAGAACTTTTAAGTCGCATAAGCGGAGCCACGCGATGCGGTAGAATTTATTCGAGGCTTTGTTTCGGAAGACGTGGAAATACGTTTATCTGTATACGATTTTTTTTAGAACCGCAACGCGTATAACGCTGCAAACCTTGGGAGGTACGATAAATTTTTTTTCAAGTTTTTTCAATTTTTTTTTTTTTTTTTTTTTTTTTTTTTGTTTTGCTTCAATTTTTAATACAGCGAAATTTACTCTTTGGTTTTATTATCATTATTATTATACGTGTAATTATATGCCTAAGGATAAATATGTCCGAGAAGTTAATATTCTCGAAACGTCCGTTTCTTGTGAAAGTCAATTGAAACCGGAGTAAACATTATATGTATATATATGTATATATGTATACATAATTAATACGGCTTATTGACACTATACGTATATTTTTTCCTTATTACAATGAATTAGAATAGACTTTTGGCCGCCAAGTCAATTATATATGCCTAGATAATTTGGTATAAAGGCTGCGATTAGGCGCGGACGAAAACATCTCAATGAATGACCGCTTACGTTGACGACATGTTAACTATACAGAAATATTTATTTAACATAACTACCACACGCAGAGAAAGGATTTATGAATTAATCAAATATGGTGATGGAAATGTGTTTGTTTCTGATCTACAAAGAAATGTCATTTCGTTGATGAGAAAAGTCATCTCGGGACGATAATTATAAATTCTGGAATAACGAGAGAAAGTAGGTACATTTAAAAAAAAAAAAATTATCTCCTTTTTTCTTCATATATTAACGTTAAGTTTATTCTCTAAATATTATATGTACCAATTATTAGGATGCAAGTGAATTTTCCAGACTCTGCAGTTTACATCTAAACGATTGTACGCAAGAAATGAACCGTTTAAAATATTTCTGCAAACGTTGCAAGTAATAATTGCATTTTTACTTTACTATCGAGGACTTCAAAACTTTAATCCTTCGTCTCTCGTGTATAGATCGAGTTACGCACGGTGTAAGCAGAACGGTTTGGAGTTTCATCGTCGCGATTATGCGGCACCAAGGCATTGCACTGCAGTTCTGTTATGCTGCGTACACATGTACGTACATACGTGTTATACATACGTTCGGTTTTTTTTTTTGTTTTTTTTTTTTTTTTGTTCACCACGCGACGCGTGTGCGTTGTGTAAATTTGCGCAAAGCAAACTGCAGGGCGTGGCTGCAATGTGTAACTTGAATTTAGAATGGAATTTCGGGTTCGGTGACACGACGAAAAGTTGGTCAAGAATTAACCGAAATGCATAATATTTTCACGAGGAATAGACATACCTTGTTAAAGTGTGCAAACTAAACCGCAAAGAAAAGATCGTCGTTCCTACTCAGATAATTTCGAACCTTAGAATAGATTCTTTGAGAAAGTTGCATTCGAAAAAATTTATGAGCACTGCTTTTCAGATAATTGTATAAAGTTGATGAACAGAGTTTGTCCTTTTGTATTGTAAAAAAAAAAAAAAAAAAAATTCACCACTATATCGACTTTACGAAAGTTACTGATTCGCAATCTGGTAAATTTTCTAAAAAAGATCGAGAAAGATTCATGAAACTCATAATAATGCAGGCAAATTATGAGGTTGAAGTTACTTACGTTATACACTTTTATATATAACGACTTTCGAGGAGATTGGCTTTGCAAAATATGATTATATATACTTTTTTTTTCATTTTCTTTGTCATGGATTACTAAATTTTCGACATTCCTAAATATTTTTTCCTGCCATGCAGAAAAACGTTCGGACAATCATTCAAGCAACAACATCATCAATCGCCGTTGCTGCTGCTGCTGGTGCTGGTGCTGGTGCTGGTGCTTCGACGAATCCGACGAATAATATACTCTGTCTGAAATGGAAATAAAAGGAAGGTTTTTGAACAGCCGATTTCCGATACCCGGAGAGAATCAGGCTCCCCGAGGATCAATTAAGAGCGATAATTTCACTGGTCTGGCTCCGATCGACAGACTCCACATGCCCGGATGATCTTGTACGCAACGTCACGCCGCACCGTCCGTTCGCTGGTACGATCGTAATTCGAATATTTGATCAATCTGCGCCAACTTGACGCGTGTGCGTTGTTCTCTACACGAGCACATATGCAGAGACAGTTTTAATTGACATCGAAACTCGAAACACACGAGCGTACGTAGATTCTACTTGTTCGATTTCGAGCGCATATTTAAGATGCAGAATTCTCAGATACCGATGGCCACTGATCGTGAGCTGAGAATAATCTATGCATCGATTAATCAAGTCCAAATAAATAATCGAACACGAATTGAAAATTAATTCGATCATTTCGTTTTTTTTTTTTTTTTTTTTTTTTTTTTCTGAAACGGTGCAGATGAAACCAAAATTTCGTGGAAAAGTTTTTCACAATTTACGGTTTCATTAAAAATATTCATTTACATTTCACTTATTATATCAAATTATAGATAGTTAGTAGTGATAATGATTGATACTGTAATGTCACAAATTGATATTGCATTGCATCGTTCATGGGAGTAAGAAAACAAAAAGAAATTTTTAAGGAAAAATAATCGCTTCGCTCGATTAATCGAGTTTGAAAAATAATCGATTGTACTAGAAAATTGATTATTTTTTGGTCGTTCTTACAGAGTTTGCGGCAAATTATTGCTGCACCGTCGACGTAGAAACATGAATTGAAAATAAATTTCGTATTGCCGTGAAAAAAAATCTGGTAAGTGTTACTACTGCGCTTTTTTATCATGGTCACTGATATTAAATTTTTTTATAACTGTTGCAATAATTTAATGCGAAGGCCTTGGTTAACTGAAAAAGTGTAGCGAAGACTAGACCAAAACGGAGATTCAACGATGCGATATAACCATGAAACGTAGTGCTGACAAGTATGCAAATCACACTGATTCATACCCACTAATGTTACCACATTTTTTCGGAATATACAAAAAATATTTAAACCGATATTCTATAAAGATATCAATTTTTTTTTTTTTTTTTTTTTTTTTATCAACTATAATAAATGCAATTTTTCTCAGTAGGTACCTAACGAAAGAATCTAAAGTTGGTAAAAATTGTTTCTTCAAAATTTTAGAACGCTATGGTTTTGATAATTACGCATCAAAAAGAATTGAGGAAAAAGTTCCTTCGTAACGAAAGTTGAAGTAATAAATTATGTCACCGCTGTCACTGCTGTTGTGACTATCATCGATGTGTACGTTGCATCTAAATAAATCGTCGCAGGTATTCTGTTGATTCGTTTTTCGTTTTCTTTCCGAGCTGCACGTCATGCTCGAAAATCCCCTTCCCCGAACCCTTCGTCATTCTACGCAAAGTATAAAGAACATACCACACCGGCAATATTCTCGGCCGCTTAATATCGATTCGAGGTAAACTTATGGAAGAAGTAGAAATTCTGTGTATGCTGCTTGATATATCGCGTGTTTCTTCCGCAACGTCCGCAGCCCGGATTCCTGGTTATCCGAGTAATATAGAATCTCCGTGTGCAGCAGCGTCAACAGCAGAAGTTTTCCTGGTTTTCGAAACGGTTGAAAAATATTTTCAATAATTATCAATACGATTGTATCGATGCTTCGATAAGACTCAAAATTGAATATAAAAATATAATAAATATAAAGCAGAGACAATGACGCGATAATTTTATCGAGTCACTTCTTACGATACGTTCGTAGCAACTGCAGGTATTTATTATAGCTATATGATATATTTTTTTTAAAAGCAAAATTATACGGAATATGAAAATCCGTTCTCTTGCAACGAAGGAGAATAATATTTCAGCAGCGTAATCGCTGCACGAATGGACATGCATACTGGTAGCTGGAGATAATGAAAAATTATACGTGGATACGAGATATTAAATTATAGAGGTCAAAAATTGTCGGCATCACGATTACGTACCAACAGCAAATAGTGTTTATGAAACGTAGACGGAGTTTGTAAATCTGCATCAAGTTTACATTTTATCGATGCTTAATTACAGGTGCACGATCAGAAGTCTCTCTCTTCTTCGAACAGAGCTTATAAATACAAATGACGTCACGCGAGTAATTTCAACGCCTCAGGCATGAGGAGATGATAAAAAACGCTCGGTAATTTTCGATAATCAGCTATTCGCGTTGCTGGGATGAGATCAAGTTTATTTTTCGGGTTAAAAACGAAAAAACGACAAATTTTTTCTCATCATTATAGCAGGGCTTTTATTCATGCAATATACATATATGTAAATACAATTTTCCAACAAATTTTGTACATTGCTTAAAGGAACTGGATAAATGGACACGTAATTAATGAAAGGATTCTTATAAGGTAAATCTCTAAGATCCAGAGACTAAAATAAACAGTGAAAATATCTGTACATTCAAATTATATACTTTATTGATACAATCTTATGCAGGTTTTTTTCCGTCAAAATATGTTTCAGAAAACTTGACGAACAAGTATAAGAAACTCCTGTAACTTTCCGATGTAGCTATACATACGCATAATATTTACACACAATACTACACTACACATGCATATTTATATATATATATATATATTTTATACCGCAGACTTTGGCTTAAGAAACAACAAACAAGAAATATAAGTGCAGGATCACACGCGGCCGAATAGACTCAACTCGAGATGGAAATAAGGGGAGGAAAAAAACGAAAAAAGGCAGCACATAAAAATTGACATACGTGGCATGGTATCCATATATATATATATATATATATGGATTGTATTATATGTGTTTAGATTCGCGTGCTTTGAAACATAGGCGTAGGTATCCGCAGCGTAATTTACACATGGCACGAGGAATCCGCATGTGAAAGTACGACGTATAAAATATTCGTATATTTTGTCTGACTGCATGCAGAAATCGATTCGAGCAGGTCTTCTTCGCTGTCGTCGTCCTCTGATCGAGGTTCGTGTCGTGCAAAAACGACAACGACGATGATGAGAGGAGGTGGAAAAGTTGGCGTGACCAAACGGAAAACACGACATCGAGACATCAAGGAGCGTGCAGACGCATCGAAGGACGTCTTGAGGCCGCAAGAACGAAAAACGTACCTTTAAAAAACAACGCTTCGAAGAATAAGGATCCAAGATTTTGTCCGTAACGTTCGTTTTCACCCGGCTGTTCTGAACAAAAAATTTTTCTTTCCAGCAAAATCTTTATCCGTGTTTAATAGCTCGAAAGAAATTTCTAGATCGCGTAACAATGAGGGTAAGAATTTCGGTTAATAGCTGTTTCTATTGTAGCCCCTGTGATAATGTAGTTGGATAAAAAAAGAAAAAAAAAAAAAAAACCGCAAATATCGATGTGTTATTATAAAAGATGAGACGTGAAAATTGTTCTACTATGGCCGTAATGTTCCAAAAGATATGATACGCGATGCGTGATATATAGATCTACGTGTAATGTCGCGGATTTATAAGGAGCGGGAAACGCGTGTAATAATGCGGCACGAACGAAACATCGAAGGGGTTGGGGTGAAAACTTGGAAGGGTCGATATGTCGAAATTCGAAAAATGCGAAAATAAAACTAACTGTTCGAAATCTTGATTTGTGAAAGTATTACTGATTAGTAATCATTCTAATCTTTAAATTTCGATATAACAACCATTCGAAATATTGATCCTTCCATCTTTCGACTCCCACTCACAATAAAGGTCATCGAATCAGCTGAATCGATAAACTGTGATCTAGGATCCAGAATAGAATCGATACTGCAGAACGTACGTTACGTTACAGGTTGCAAGAAACCGTCAAAGTTCTCGCTTCGCGTCTCCGCTACGTGGGAGCAGGATAAGAAATATAAAAGAACAAAGGCGAGTATCTACTTCGACTTCGTGCATGTACTTGGAGTTGAACATTCCCTATCCAGTCGACACGGCATTCGTCCATTGGCGTTGAACCGTGGCGATCGCGGCAGGTGAAAGGTTCTCCGTAGGTATAGGTTTTACTATACCTAGCGAATAAAAGACGAGACCGGCTCATTCCTAGCCAATCCATTAAATTGCAAAATCACACAATGGAGTTGTTGTGCCATCGGCATCGGCATTAGCTCATTTCTTTATCGCTCAAATGCGACTGACCGTGCAAATTTTAACAAAAAACTGACGGATGTACAAATTTGACAAATTATTAGTTATAACAATTTATTTATTTAGGTATAAACCTAAAAAAGGTATTTATTTAGGCACTTTGAGTATAAGTTGGACGATTTATTTCTGCGTATATGTTGGTCGTTAAGTGGTTTTTTTTCGAATTTCAATGCTGGACGCTCGTAGATCGGCTTTGAGATTAAAAATCTGAAATAATTAGAGCCTAATTTTTTCTACATTTGTTGCAGACTTATGATGACCATCTAACGTGATCTTCCATTTAACGAACAATCTAGTATACATACGTGGTAATATCTGGATGATCTGGATCAGTTCCATGTATATTATTCAACATAGTTGAAACAGTGTTGCCGCCTGTCAGTGGATCCGACGTATACATATATGTGCTGTGAGAAATTGGGTCTCACCTGGATTTGCTCGTTTTGCAAGCGTTGTGGGTATTACAAGTCTGTAAATACCTGTAAGAGATGCGAGGTGCGTCATCTTTGTGAGATTAGTCGAGCAAGATCGCATTCGCGTTACACTCACATTTGGTTGATGTATAACAAATCATAGCGTAAACACTGTGCAACGAAGAATAAAACTCGAACCATGAACTGCGGTTACGTGATTCAATCGAGAACACGATCCGCACACTGCGAAGAGCCTGCAATTTGGTCAGCTGATTTTATTATCTTATGAAGAAACAATAAGGTTTCCAATAATGTTGCTTTTGGATAAGACATGTTTCGAAACCGGGTCGTCATATTGCAATAACAATCTTGATTAACGTGATTCCGGATTAACGATAAACGATAATCGATAAATGAGGTACATTAATAACTATCCATATACTAATTTACTGTTAAATTTTTCTCAACTTATATAAAATTAAACTGAACTTTTTTTAATGCCACAAATTAAAAGATTCGAATAACGCATCGTATAAACGATAAGAGGATGCTTTGGAGATGAAAAACTTGGCTGTTATACCGTTGATAATGTAATAACCCTGACTGGCAATCCGGAAGTAGTTGGGTCCCGCCCCACCTGACGTAATGGCTCTACCTATATGCATGACCATGTGTGCGTTTATGTTAACGACGAACTGAGGGAACAAGTGTAAAGTAGTCGTTGCTCAAACGCAGGCGGACGAGCGATTGGTCCGAGAAGTGAGGCCGAAGGCTTATCTCAATTCATGGTTCTGGGATTGAGACAGGTTAGGAGAGTCTAAACGTGGCTCTTGGCAACCGGATGACTGAAAGTGCCAGGTTGAACAAGCTAGAGAAGTGCAATTGAAATTGTCGTCTTTCGTCGTCGTTTCGATAAGTCGAGAATACGCGAACGAAGTCAGTGGATCGTTTTATGTATGCTGCGATCAACAACGATCGAGAAAGATTTACGGGATAATTCCAAATTTGCCTTTACCGGTTATACGTTATACCTCGCACGTAATCGACAAGACAATTTTAAATCATAAGACTCGGCGATTTCAATCGAAATCTCACGAAGGATCGCATGCGGCCGTAAATCTCCCACAGAGATAATATATATATATATATATATATATGTATATATATACATGCAATTATAATATCGCCGGATGAATCTAGTAGAACGAACGATTTTCCATGAGATTCTATACACTTCCTGTAGATTTACGAGTCAAAGGATAATACCATTAATCGTTGCTAACAAAGAACGTTTCACCTCGTAAAAATATCATGTTTCTTTTATTCTTTTTTTTTTTTTTTTCATTTTGTAAATTTCATTAGTTTTATTTTTCGTTCGAAGTTTTCTTCTTCTTTCCATTTATCGGTATTTTTTCTTTTTCTTCTTCGTTTTTCTTCCAAACTTTCTCAACGAACAACTAGAGCGTGCTGTTACTATAAGAGCTCTGGAAACGATAAAAATAATCGTTTATACTGAATTTTTCTATTACACACGTATACCTAACCAGCATCTATACACAAGCTGATCAGCAGAGCTGAAGTTTTGCGCTGGTAACTGGGATATTTCGATCTACTCCAATTGATGTTTATGGTCTTTTGTACCTTTGGAAAAAAACATGGATAAAACAGATAGAACAGAACTTTCTCCAGTGTGCGAACGGTCGTCGGGGAAAAACTTTGTCCGTCCGTCAGTGATCGAAAAGAACTGCAGAGATCATAGGGAGAAAAAGTCATCTCTCTCGACAAGACTTGAACACTGTGTTTTTCATTTATTACCGACAACTGTATACCTATAATTGCGTATAAAACTACGGTATATAGTTATAAATAATCCGAATGACACACACACATTGATTTTAAACTCACTTCATATATTTCTAATAACTTCCTAAGAGCAGCCAGACATTCGTCGACGTTTGACCGTCGGTAATTGGAGATATAATTCTACACGTGTTGTACCTTTGAAAAAAGCATCCCTCGGGCACGAAGGCAAGGTGAAATGTGCACCGTTCGTGAAACATTTCGATATTTGTAAAAAAAATATTATCTTCTCGTCGAACACCAGACGACCGCGGCCTCGTTGTTATTTTTGAAAATTGACGCACATCGCGCACGCGTCTTATAGAAGGCGTAAAGTATAATGCAGTCGAAACGTTGACTGGAAGAACATCTAGTAGCACAAGCAAAGACGCAATAATAAACATGTCTAACGTTATGAAATCACCATCTATCGCCTGCATTTATTCGCCGCAATGTCCACGTCGATTCGTTTTTCTCAGCGAGCAACTGATACGTGTAGGTATAAATATATGTATATATATATTAGGGTGGCGCAAAAAAACCGACTATTTTCTTCTTTTTTTTTTTTTTTTTGAGTCTCGTGTGACAAAATGTTAGTTTTTGCTGTTTTAAGAGCCCGCTCCAAAGGACAGTTGGAAAAAAAAATTTTAAAAGGTCGCTCTACATTTTTCAAAACGTCAGAAATCGTCAAAAATCAATTTTTTTTTTTTTTTAATTCTCTCGTTACGGGATAATTTTATACACAGAAAAAAAAAATAAGTTTCCGAAAGTTTCAGTTCAAAATTTGAATTTTGAAAGGTCGCTCGTAATTTTTTTTCAATTTATTGGTGCATTTCTTTAGATCTTTTCGAGCGACCTTTTAATATTCATATTCAAATTTCATAAAAATTTGTTCTTTAATTTAGTAAGAAAGAATCGATAACAATACATCACGACATGAATTAAATATCAAACAAAATACTAAAAATATAATTTTTTTAATTTAATTTTTTGACCATTTTTGACATTTAAAAAAATTTGGAGCGACCTCTTAAATTTTTTTTTTTGAGCTGCCCTTTGGAGTAGGCTCTTAAAACATCAAAAACTAACATTTTGTCACACGAGACTCAAAAAAAAAAAAAATAGTCGGTTTTTTTGCGCCACCCTAATATATATATATATATAATTCCATATTCAATTGGGAAAAAGAAGAGAGGAAAATATCGGAAATTTTCCGTCAACTTCGATTCCCGCTAATTTAAACCTCATCCTCCGGGATTTATCTCGGCCTTCGGCTCGCCGTCACCCATAACAGCCATATTACAATATACGAGTATAACTAATCCGAATGTGAAAAACTGGATTCGACCGCCCGACCCATCTACGGACGAAGCGACCATCTTCCGCTGGAGGGGAACCCATCAGCGATAATTACGGTGATTCGTCGTCGTAACGTCGAGCTTCGGGCATTGACGCTTGAATCTGCTTTCAAAGTGTGCTGATAGCAGGAATGCCGGGTATATGACTATTCGAATATAGCAGGGATTTCAAATGTAGAAACTGTTGATCGTCTCACTATTCTCTCGTATAGTTCATCCCACCGTACCGCACAGTCGAGTTGACTATTTTTTATTGCCAACGGTACGTTATTGGCATGCGTAGAAAAGATCTCGATTTTAGTTTCATTTTTACGATATTTTGACAAATCGATTGCCATTATATATATTTTTTTTTTTTTGTACAATTGTTCTCACGTTGCGAGAAAATCGCAACTCTTGAAGGAGAAAAAAATAAAATCGATTTTAAAATCGTTCAAAAAGTCATTCTTTACCCAAATAAAGGCATTTTGTCAAAATATTTTGATTTTAAAGTGATCGGGTTAACGAAATATTAATCTCATTGCAACGGGGAACGAAAAACTATGGTATTCTTGAAATGTTTTCGGTTTTTGCCGATACGAGTGCATCGTAACGGTAGATAAAGCAACTCGTTACGGAATGCATCGTCTAGTGTACGTATACATTGTAGGCAGTTTTGATCCCCTCCCCCCCAAGCATTCTGCTCTGTATGCACCTATAAGCTGTGCAAATACGTTGCACTCTCCTCGTCACGATGTCTTTGCACCGAGATGAGGCGAGAATTTATGCTGAACAGAATAGAACGAGATCTTTCTCTCGTTGCAGCGGCGGTGGTTTTGCCTCACGGGATTAGGTGGACTTACTATTTGCAATTTATATTGCAGTATGACGTTCATCGCACGCCGATATTTTATTGGTTTTTAATCATAGCGGGACGACGTTTTCACAAATCGTGTACATCGTCGTATCGACACTCCGTATATAAAACTCCGTTTCGGATATATTTTGAGATTTTGTTAATTGTGATGGGGAACATTCATTCGATTATCGTATTCGAGGAAATGATTCGTTTAATGAATGATATTTTGACCGTGATATCGCGTTAATTTTCGTTGTTATTTTCAAATAATTTCCTGGATCATGTCTCCTCAAGATTGTGACAGTATAAATTCCCTAAAAATTCCGCTTCTTCAATGCTGTGAGAATTCGATAGCTCAAACCGGTTTTTCTGATCAGTTTACATAATTATTTTTTTACACAGCAATTCAACCTCGTAAGATATCCACCTGCCATTTATTAAGATAATTTGTTCGGTACGTAATTCCATAAGTGGAAATCTAATTTGATTGATAATCGAAAGACTTATTGGATGTTCATGGATGTAAATGGCGTCGATAGATGTGTATATATATATACATATATTTATACATGTGTGTGTGTGTCAGAATTTTAAGCCTTGTTGTTACCACCCACGAGTACCTTATACACCTATGTAAGATCGTCTATAGCTGCACAATCACGGCGTAAAGTTCAAGGTTTTTAAATAAAGATAGATATGAACAATACAATTGACTACAGTAGGTAGATTTATTGATGACACTTTGAAAATGAGGAAGGAAATCGCAATCCGCAAGGTGTATGGATCATTGTTTGCAGCGGAGGAGGACATAAAAGAAGAAGAATGCGAGATAGATGGAGAGAGAGAGAGAGAGAGATAGAGAGAGAAAAGAAGCACAAATAAACGGAGAGATTGAAGAATGTATGTGATATACCGATTCTTGATAATTCTAGAAAAACGATTGCATAACATCGCCCTCATTTATACACTTTTAATAGATAATAATATATAAAAGTTACAAAGGACATTTGTACCGATAACCTTGTGTTTATTATTCTTTTGTTTTTTTTTTCATCATATATTTTCTTCTTTTCTCTTCCCCGTACATCTTATTTTTTCTATTCTTATTTCTTTTTTCTTCTTCTTCTTCTGACGAACGAGTTTACCTTGAGAAATTTTTCATTGTTTCTCTCTTCATTATAGCGCTATCTCACTGCATTTATCCCATTTAACTTTGGTTTCGTTGCATATTGGTGATGCAGAATTCGGAATTCAAAAAACTGCATAAACGAATTAACTAATGAAGATGTATAAACGTGACACCTGCAAAGGTATTATTATTATTATTATTGTTATTGTTTTTGTTATACGTGTACAGCCGAGTTGTCAGACAGGAATTGTAATTTGCATCTGGTGAAAAAAACACTGAACTGACAACCCGAATTTCCGCGATCTCGGTCCTCCTTTTTCCCTTTCGTTATGGTCCAGGTCACAAGCTCTGCACTTCACGTTCACAATAATTTCCAGAAATGATTATCGGCCATGTAACTACGAGCCGGAAACCGGATGGAGTTTTTTTTTTGTTTGTCGGTGATTTTTCCGCAGCGTTCAAAAAATATTCCCCGTTCAAACGTGCGTAGCGTGCATCAGCTTTTGATGAGAAATCGAGCCAGTCTCACCGACCCCTAAAGCTCATCTAACGCAATGGTAAAATTTTCGCGGAAGCGACCAACCGCGTGTTTCCGGCAACTATAATTTCGCAAATTGAACCCGCGTCCGTCGTCGCGTCATCGCCACGCTCGTACGAGGTATATATATATATATGCCTCCTATACGATCGCTCAGATTACCTATACAGATGCAACAAATGATACATCTACATACCAGCGTACTATCGCCGCGTAAAGTCCTGCAACATGCCGTGAATCACATCAGGTTTAAACTTAAGTCTTGTGGCAAGAGAGCGGAGTTTATTATAAAAGTGGGAACCGAAGGAGTTTGTTCGTTTACCTAACTCCATCAGAGTTACATGGTGTTTTGATTAACGTTACATCGTTGCACCGTCGAACGATATTAACTTAATTTATAATACATAATTTTTCGATAAAACCAAAAGTAGCTTCAAGTTCAAAATATCGCTTATTCCTGATGGAGACTCGATTGATAATAATAATCTTTGAAAGTTTTTAATTTCATTTCATTCGAGTCTTCGCCTATACAAATAATATCCAAAATCTACGCGAAAATGAGAACTTTTAATGCAAAAAACGTTCCAACGTCAAAGAGATCAGTCTCTGGGGTATAAAAATTCAGGACGCAATGACGATCGACGTAAAATCAAGTGTCACGCATGTCGTCTTTAAAAGCTGATCTGCGTTCTGAATGATATTCGTGTAAATTCGACGGAAGGACGAAGGTCCTGCAGTTAGGTTGGCCGGACAGAGAGAAGAGGGGGGCGTAGCACGATATTATATCAGGATCACAGGGTCGTCATCGATTAAACAAACCTCTATCCCCGTCGTCTCGCTGCAGGGGGAACGTTATTCGTCAAAGCTGTGGCTGCTGATGCAGTCGGTGTTTCATGGGGGTTTGGTTAGGAAAATATTGGGGGCGGTCTGTGGACATCGGACGGGTAATGTGCGCCCTGCGTGGCGTCGATTCTCACGCAGGTGGGTTTGTGACCGCCCCTGATCGAGGGTCAGGTGTCAAATCCCAAACATGCGAATGTTGCGTTCACCGCGTTGCGGCGTCGTGAATGACGGTTCATCTCCAGCTGGAGAAAGGTATGAAACGTTGAAATTGCACAGGCTGCGGTTATGCTGAAACGACAGTTTCTTTCCTCGGATATTTTATGTCCAGTATTTTAAACTCTTGGCTTACTTGTTGCAAATAAGGAAGAAAATGAATAAATAAAACAAGGGGTAAGATCACATTGACACCTGATTCTGCATCGAGGACTATAAAATCCTTCGAATTTTCAGTTTTTATATATCATTACAGCCATAAAACTTCTTATTTGATTTCCTATACGTACAACAAGTTTTGGCATGTACAATGGATATTGCAACGTGGACTATAGCTGTATACAATACAATGATTTCTTCGAATTCGGGAAACTGCGAAACTTGATATGTGATAAAACTGCATTTGAAACCGCTATATGTATGGTATCTATAACATGAGCTATATTATCATCGAGACAAGTCGCAACGTCGCGGAAAAATAATGCAAACACAGGTGTAAAGGTATAAGGTATACCCACGTGATATACCAACCTGTTCGGTGAAAATAAATAAAAGCATGCAATGCGTATGCCAAAAAAGAGGAGAAAAACGCGTTTTCGATGCCAAGGAAAATAAAACGATACGTCAACGCCACTTGAGGGGTGATAAATTTCCATGATATAAGAGGAACGGCACCGATGCACGTGTTTTATATTGCACCTATAAAGTCTGATATACAGTGACTATACTCACAATAATAATAATAACCTGTCTATAAAAAAAGTATGTTTAAATTCTTTTCTTCTCCTCCTTTCGCTTCTCCTTCTTCTTTTTCGTCATCTAGTCGTCTTGCTTTTGGTACAGGGGAAGGGGGGCGAAGTTTGCGCAGAGCAGGAAATAGTCGTAAGCGCATGTCTCGCGGATTCCGATCGTGATATGGTATCACTCGCTGGAGAGACGCCTTCTTCGAGGAGAGGCGGGTTTACGTTTAGGAGGGTGGCGAGCAGCCAGTAAGATTTCAAGGGTGGATTTAGACGCGGTCTTCGCATGCGCCTCGCGATTCGAATCGGCCATTTTGAACCTACCCCTCACGGCTATTATTGCGAGTCGAATGATCGCCGATAAGTAATATGCGAGCTGCTCCGAGAGCGCGGGGTTTGTGTAAATACATGCACATGTGTATATGGTTAAGGTACGCGTATCATATCTGTAACTCATGTACACACGCAGACACGCGTGTCCCGTGTAAAAGTGATAATGTTGTTTGTTATTATTTATGAGGCAGGGATGATCGCCGGTTGTTTATACGTACGATATAAAATTTATCATAGCTCGACGGCGACTCGGTATCTTCGAACCACGATTTTGCTACTTCGCATGTTAAATTATGATTATATTCTACAAGGTTGAAACCCCGTTTTCCGATATATACAGGACGATCGTGGATTGAAAACAACATATCGCAGCCGTATTGAATATCTTTGCATCGTCGATAATGCGCCCAAGTTTTATACACAATAGTTACTTTCGGGATTTTTTTTCTCTAATGCTTGTCTTTTTCTCCGTTTTTATTATTGTTGTTACAACACCTCGTATTTACCTACGTCTCGCGATCAGCGACGCGCGAACACTTGAGTCAACGGTCATCGACGTATCATGTGTTATACGTGATTGAAACGACATTCCATGATTTCTCTTAAAATCATCAGCGGGGGTCGTCGGGATGCTTGTATAATCGAACATAGTTTCGTAGCTACGGTTCTGCAGGGACTCGTCACTTCAAAGCCTCTCTAACAACGCATCAAAGTTTGCCGAAACAATCAAATATCCTTTTCACACCATCTCTACCTCAGACCATTCGCTAATTTCTTTAAAAACAATCCGCGTATCACAACTCGTAGCCTTCCAAAGTTCCTGTTCCACTTCTCCGACGTCCATCGTTATGCATCGACGTGTAATTTTGCTATTTTAACAACTGCATGTCCAATAGGTCAAGCATATAATACAGACATATTGCTTTTGGTAAGAATCCAGCATCTCGGTTCGGGGTAGATGACGCATTTCAAACAATACGTAGCGAAACGTATTATTTTTCTTTTCTTCTATATTTTTGATTTCAGACGCTGCAGAGCTTGACGGACGATTGTCGACTCCGATGTTTGCTTTGACACTTGAGCTGCTTCTTCTCCTCGTCATCGTTTACGATACGTTTGTAATTACTTTCGTAACTTACGATTTCCTGTACGTTTAACGCCATGCGTACCTACGCGAGCGTTATTCGAGGGCCGTTGACGGCTCGCATCGTCAAGGATAAAAGGCCGAGTATAATCGGCAGGAATCGGTATCCTTGAGTTTACGCAATCGATGCCGGTAGGTATGCGCCCCTCGTCCACGTCATGCGCGACGATTTACATGACGAGATTTTTTTCGACTTCACTGACGATGGATATATAAAATCGGTTTATAATTTTCGGTATATATCCTTTTTTTCATGCCGTGAGGCCCGAAACCATTATTATTATTCACATGTGATACGCGTGCTGCGACTTTAGCCGCTAAACATCATTCAACGGAGTTAGAAAGTCGAAGGTATGTATGTACCTACAACGAATGATGAGGTATGTACATACATACATACATACATACATGTATAATGCAGTAGCGTGCATAGCGTTCGATTCACCGTGCGTCATTTTCTCGCAGCTTGACGAAATCGAAAAATTTCAAATTTGCTCCTTGGTCGTTAAGTCAGGAATCTCGGAAAATATTCGCAAGTGAAAACAAAAACAAAAACGAAAAGACGTGCGTGCGCAGCGAGTTTTATCGCTCGAGAACCCGCAAGTATGCTAAGCACAATCAAATCTCACCCCCAACGACGCTGGTCTTAACGCGACCATTGTTGTAGGACGACCAATTAGCTGCTGGGTGTAGTAGGTACAGAAGCGTCGGAACCGTGTGCGTTGAAATTATCCAATTTCGGTGCTGCACTGCAGTACTAACTGGATAATGTGAGTTACATGGTGTGGTTATCGCCGGTGTAAGTACAGACAATGTAACAACTTCTTTACCGAAGTTTATAGGCGACGGAAAATCCCGGCGGGGTTGCTTTCCCGCTCTGTTTACCGACGACAAATACCTATATCATATCGTCGTTGTTTTCTCTTATCGTCGCGCGATTCTCTCTTTCTTCTGTTTCAACATCGATACCAATTCTACGGAATAACAATTAAACATGGTAATTACGCAGGCTGTGTACGATTACGCGATTTCAAATTACTGTACCTGAATTTATGGGCCCCACTGGTCGAAAGCCGCGGTCTAACAATCGTGGTAAGACTGCCTAGATACTCTGTTGTAACGCGGCGCTCGAGGCAGAAAGGCAGGTACAATGTGCGAGAGAAAATCGGCAGCGTAGATTCGTGCGCATTTGTTGCATACATACAATAATATAGAGACTGTAATGCGGATTGACGGTTGAATGCGAATAAAATGAATACGGTCATAATAACATCCGAGCGTACCTGTAGGTGGGTATCGCGTTCACGCGGCTCGTACTCCGTACACCTACCATCGGCGAGAATGAGTATTTTAACGACGTGAAAGAACAGTTGGATCTGAATAAGGTCAATGTACCTAGTCGCATATTGCCTTCTTTGGCACCCACGCCGTAAACGGAATCGTGAAAGAGCAGAAGCGGCGGATAATGAGGACGGAACAATGAAGTCGAGTCGCGGATAATCACGTTTACAAACCGTATGCACAATACATATCGTCGAAAGCGGGATGCTCGAGTGGTTTTCGAATTAGCGACGGAGAGAAGAAGACATCGGCGGGCGCGCAGGCCAGCAGCTCGCGATCACTTACCAAGAATCGCCTGGAGGGTCTGCTCGTCCCCGATGACGTCCATGCCTCCTGCGATCGGGCCCCAGCTCGCGTTTCAGGTTCACCAGGCCCCATTTTGCCTCGTCGCGACGACGTCCGCTGCGTTCCACATCTTGTCGAGTCTCCAGATTCCCTCGAAACTGGCACACTGAGCACTACCAACGTTGCGCGATGTGGACGCGAAGCGCCGCGGGAAAAACCATTATAATAAGTCACCTCTCGGGCCCGAAAAGGGTCGGGAAACGGGAAACAATAACTGCGACGACAACAATAACAGCGGAGCGATGAATGAAAAGGTAAACGTTCCTGCGGCGCGCGCGACTTATCCCAACACGGGCCAAAACTAAAGCCTGCTGCGGTAACACACTTGTCCGTCACCGCCGAGTCACGTGACCTCGGAGGTTTATTTGGATGGTCATGTGCGTGTCGATCTTCGCTTTAACGCGGGGAATAATCCTTATTCAACTCTCTGTCCTGCACTGGTTCACTTGCGGAAGTCCGTGTGTCGAATAAAAAATTATAGTTGGAATAGCAACTGGTTAGATGTCATCGGCATGTGTGCAGGGAACTCTTTGATCGGTTGAACCGGATTCTCACCGGTCGCTACCTACGGTGAAACAAATCTTTGGTCTGGATGGTGGGGCTGTTGAGTAGGTGAAAAATGAAAAAAAAATCCTACACATCGTCAGGCTTGCGATGAATTTTCCTTACCTTATCATCGCATTCCTTCTTTACCAATCGAACATTATCGTCTCAACGGTATCAGTGTATGTAAAAAAGTGCCGTTTCAGTTACCGACGTTCCTCTTTTTGGCCAATATCTTTTTAGTAACAACTCGATGGTAACCCGTAATATACTTACAGAGTAGGATAACTTATCGACCGTATGTTATGGAAGATACATACAAAAAGAAGCATAGAGTACGACGGAGTTATCCGCGAAGGGAAAGAGTTTATTGCAAAATATAAACAGTAAATTCTAGCTCATCACTTTCATCTTCAAATCATTTTATTCTACCCAAAAATACGAATTCAAACTTCCGCCTGACGCGTGAATAAATGGCAACCTGGTTTACACTAATCCGCCACTGCGCATGCGCAGATTTTTCGCGCATGCAATGTTCGATGTCCCAGTACCACTTGCGGTAGGACATCGTGGTATTTAAAATCGTGTTATTCGGGGTATAACGTGTGATCTGTTGAGTGCATTTCCTTGGAGCATTCTGTCGAGAGATACTCGGTAACTAGAATTTATGCAGTAAGTGATTGGTGCAATAAAAAACGAGTTACTGCGGCTGCAGTAAATTGCAAATTTTGTGTATGAAATGTGTTTGTCGTATTTCCGCTGTGTACTTTGATTTTCAAGAATTTATTCGGCTGCGATGGTAGCTGATTTCAGGTGATTTTCCGGCGTAAGATTATCGTGTTCTGTCAAAAACATTCGTGACATACTAGCTAGTTTTTTTGAAAGCTCTTTGACCGGTACGAAGTGTGCTACAATTCAGTCAAGGTCGAGGCCTACATCTGTAGTACGCATCGTAAACAACCCTTGTGTATCATCGGCGCTATCAGTTCTCGGAACTTTATATTTACATGTCTTCGTTTCTCCGATTTCTTCTCAGCGACGGATTAACCTTAAGTATCGTTCCGTGACTTATTACAGTTGATTGGAAATTTTTGGAAGCTTGTGATATTTAGGTTTTAATATATGTGGAGTTTAATTGCAAGGCGCTTACAATCGAATGAAACAATGCGACATGTGCGCCTTGATTATTTTCAAATCACAGTGAATGCTGAAGTTAAGAAATTCCTGTGCGATGTTGAGAAGAAATTTTTTCCTGCAAACTCTGCTCCAGTGCCACAAAATCAGTTTAATTGAACCAGTGTGACTGTGTGTAAGTTTAATAAGTGTGACACTAAGTGTAGATCCTGCTGTGATTCTACTTCTGGGTGAGTAGACTTTCTATTTTCTATAATTTTTGGAATATTGTTTTTGACTTTTTTGATGTTGGTAGGATTAGTGCAACAATATTTCTTTCCTGATACGCATATGATGTACATGACACGTATGAAGCAGTGAGTAATTAATATTTATGAGCAGGAGAGAATCTAAATCGTTTAGCAATCAAAGAGGTATAGAAACGATAATGTAGGCGTATAATCTCTACATTCCTAGTTCATCATCAAACTTCTGAAATGTATTGTGAAAAACTATCCTTCAACCATCCAAATGGACTAAATATTCCACAAAATGTTTAGTTGAAATGAGATCGGATGCTGTGTCTGGAGATTTCACGTCACAATTACCCATATTTTTGCATCCTAACAAGTTTATTGGAATTGCAATAATTTTTTAATCCAGCAACAATAGTGTAGTATTGAATATATCGCCAACAATAGCTTTCCAGAAATGCAATGGGTAGCAATCTGTTAAAAGGTATTCGTAGGTTTTTTTCAAGGTTTTGATTTACTAGACCATTGATACATCATTGGTCCTATAGCTTTTCGTTATTGATCACTTGTCTCGTGCACATTTGATATTTGCATTTCAAATTTGTTCATCAATTACCAAATAAAACATGTTTGATGTATCTAACGCATGTATTGTATCACAGTATATACAACAGTATAGTACAGTCAATGCGGTCGCCATAGAGACACCTGCATAAACAATAGAAGCCTGACATTGAAGCAGTGAGACAGACTGTGTTCTCTGATCAGCTCTACAAACTTTGATCAATGCGTGGGCAATTGTTGCAAAAATATTCTTGCAATATTCTTTTTGTTTTCTCTAATTAATTGAAAAAAGTATTCGACCTATGTGGTAATTAACAAATCATATATAATTATGCCTCTCGCCGAGCAACTATATTGCACTCAGCAAATAAACGTTCCGCCAACGCTACCCACTATCTTAAAGCAATTTTGCAAAGCTGCGATACGTACACAGCCTTACGATTTACTAAAGTGGTCAAGTACATATTTTCGAGCCTTGGCAGATGGCGAAGAGCCACCGATCAAGCTGAGACTAGAATACCCACCACCTTGTACTGAATCTGGACTGACTCTAGGATTTTTAAAAGTTTTGCTTCGCCAATTCGGAGGTACATAATTTTCACACTTCTAATAAAATATTCATTTCATTTATCACTGAAACATCTTTTTACCTATGAGCTTAGATTACAATAAAAGTTTAACCGTCGAGTCGATTACTCGACGCTGGGATGGACTTTGCTTGGATCGTAAGGATCTGGAATTAATTATGTCTACCGGAGAATTTCACAACAAGTGCCAGGTGAAAAAATTTCTCAGTATCGGCGTCGGGCTCTTGGCAAATAGTTTACACGAAACTATGATAATGATTTGTGAACTCTTTACACATGAGCCTGAAGGCGGCTCAGCAATGATACCGCTAAAATTGTTTATGGAAATTTATAGGTAAACGATAACAAATTGTTTTACTGCAAAGATTGTAAGTGCTCAACTAGTTGCGGTATGAACTATCAATGATCTCCAAAAATTCGTTGTTCCATTATTTCAGTTATCTCGCTGCTCTACAGTGCGATGGAGCAAATGAAATGTCTTTCAACGTACGTTCGTTGGAAATAATGAAACAGGGTAAGTCGATTAACGGTAGCCCTGATTAATTTGGTCATTTCGATGTCGGTTAATTATGACATGATGGAGTGCCGATGAATTTATACCTTAATCACATGTGCGATGTAGACGACGAAAGCTCCTCAATAGAAATCCGTCATAAGGATAGCGAAGATGATTCCGGTAAGAGTGATATAGCTGCCCCGGTTGTTTTGGAGAAATTAGAAACGAAATCGGATATGAACCCAAGAAAAGGGAAACGTAAACCTTCATTATCACGGCGTCTGAGAGTACCAGGCCAGTATACTTCTTGATTAGAATACAATTCGGCCCAGAAAAACTGGAATTATTTTTTCGTATCTTAGGGAAATCATTTATTCTTTATTTGCTCTAGGTATCGGACCTCATTTGACATCAGAGCATGTAGCAACTGTGGGTATATGGTTGAGCGAATGTTCCAGACTCCAGGAAGGTATGGTAGGTCCACGAAATCTTCGCCACTTTCAATGTCCGTCTCTCGATTATCCTGAACTTCAGTCAAAAAAATAAATCCTTGTGAATTGTTATAATTCGTAAAAACCTGCATACCGACTGGTGAATATCATAACTATGCGATCTACTTCCGGCTGTCTAATGAACTGAAACTTTCTGTTTATCGTTTTAAATTGTTTGTTCGTAGGTAATCTGTAGGGAATTGTTACAGCTGCGTAGGTGTTATAATGTCAGGCTCGTTTGAAATGGCTTTGCATTACTGAATGAAAAGATCTAAAATCTGATCTTCGGTATTATTTCAAATACAGTTTATTCAGAGATCTATACAATATCATTTATTTCACTGCGTACCCACGCAAAAAGTAAAGATTGGGTAAAAGAAAAAAATTTATTACACACTATGATTAATGCTTAGAAAAATGTCGAGTTACACTATAGAGCTTCAACTGTTCTGTACATACATATAATGAGCAATTTTTGCAGTATTTCATTGTTTGTAGGTCCAGTGGTTAAATGTCATCCGTAACATAGTACATACATACATCATGTAGGTGTAAATGACTTATGCCACTAAATAGCAGAGATAAACCAATTTAATTGGACAGGAGAGTTTGTTGTTTCATTCGGAATAATATAAGTTTGCTCATTCAACTGTCTTAAGAGTATTTACGGTGTCACTTGATATGGGTTCTTTATATTAATAATTAAAGACTAGCTGTCTCTTAAGTACAAATGATCCAAAGCTTTGATGCTAGAAAAATCTTTGATTGCAAGTTGTACTTTCTTTCTTACGTAATTATAAACTAGTAAAGGCACCAAAATAATATTCAACGTAATTCTATAGATATTCTTGCTATGCCAATCTTTTGTAAATAATACTCTCAATTATAATATCGAAAAAATTCATGGATAGGAACTACTTACAAAGACTCCGCTCAAAGCGTGTACATAAAATACATACTGATTTAGTGTAGGGATGGTGGTTTCTTTCGATATCTAAATCTGACTCCCACGCATTATTGCTATATAAAAAAAACTAAAAAATTACTTATTATAATTCAATCACTATAATGCGTGGGTTATGAATTATGGCAAGTAACTTAAACAGCGTTTTCAAGGTACACGATATGAATTTCAAATCGTTAAAAAAAATCTTGTTGACCTCACTGCACTTTGTGCTGCTATATTAATAACTATAAATGAATGATTCCTATTTGACTAGTAATGGTAAAAAATGACGCGCCATACACCTGATGTACCCACTTGTGTAAATACAAAAGTACAATACATTATTATAAATGTGCCTGTATAATTCGTTTTTAACTGAACCTCATTTAGGCAATCGATTTTATACCTAGGAGTACGTGTCCTGCATGAATATTACAGACTTGAGAATACGGTGATATGATAAATTGGATACAACTAACAGAATTGTATGCCTAAACAATTCTCGAAAAAAACATACGTGGATAAAAGTTTTTTAACAATACCATTTTACACAAGAAGTATCGACGTTGTTCGAAAGCGTAACAACCTTCTTGCTTGATGGTAAAACAAGTTGTAAACTGTTAAAACTAGCAGTAAAGTCAAAAAACAGAGTAGCAGATTCCTTGCTTTAGTTCGACGTTCTCTCCATTCTATAAGTTCATGGCGATGAGAAAAACGATTACGATATTGAGCAGGTAATTCAAAACTACTTCTTAAAGGATACAGTGAGCGATAAAAATCTCCAAGTAAAGCTTTAACCACTTCGTTTTCCGGCTGTCGAGTTGAATCCATATTGTCATTTAGGCAAACAAATTTTCTGAAATAACCATGTGATTTTAAGATTAATAATTTTCGTCATTCTAGTGTGAAGAAAAATGAGGAGAAGTACATACTTGCATACAATAGTATAATTTAAAAACTTACTTCGGTTCCTTTCGAAGTTCGTCTAGAAATTGGACGGTCACTGAAATGTTACTAGTCAACATTTTAAAAACCTCACTTCTATCGCCTTTGAAGTGCTCGTGTTTATAGCGCTTTCTTGTACCGAACTTGGCATGAAGTTTTTTGGCTATTGAGCCGCACTTTGCGATTAACTTTTTCGTGACAACTGGCTGAAAACAATAGATGTTATACATTGCACAAAAGTCATGGAGACACGTAAATTTTTTTTACAAACATTTAGCTGGCAATAATTGAAGATTGACAGTTTGCTTACAAGAGTTGAGTCCAGATATCTTTCTCCGGGTGGAGGTTGTGGAGCATTTGAAACGTCTATGTATTTTGAACAATTCGAAATTTGGTTTTCAAACTCCATAACCAGACCGTAGTCCAATGGCAATGGATATATCCGTGATAGTAGGGTTCTGATTTCTCGATCAGACCAGGTTCTAGAATGAAAGTAAAAACATTATTGTCATTTTATTGTTATCGGTCTCAAATATCGAGTTTCAACCTTCATATTGGGCAGCAAAAACGGAAAAATCACAAAGCGTTAATTATTTTGAGTTAAGCTGCTTACTATTTTAAGATTTAGGAAATGAAATTGTATGCAAAAAAATCTAATTTTTATTACCCTGATTTATCTGTGTCGTACATATCGAATATTGTTTCGATAGTGACGTTAAATTTTTCGCTTGTGAGAAAGTAAAAGTAGGAAAACGCAAACTGCATATCTTCTCGGTCTCTCACTCTGTGACTAGAGGTTTTTTTGAATTCCTTATCAAACTTCGTTTGCATATCTTGAATGATCGACTTATCGAATAAATGAGGCATATGCGCTGGGACTCTCCGCCTTTCAAAACCGTATACCGAATTATATATTCTATTTACGTATAACAGTGATTCGGCATATGTATCCAACTTTCTCGATTTGTGTTTCCATTGCATTGCTTCGGTGTCGCTATCCTCGTATTCAGTTTCGGGCTCGAGGTTTCCATGCTGATAAGACTTATTTGAATTATTGAAATGAACCAAATTTATTATGTTATCATTCAGGTAACGTTGCAATTGGTTTCGCCGCTCCAATCGATTCAAATTTTTGGTTGAGCTTACATTTACGTGACTAGAGTTTTGTAGTTCAATTCTATCAGTTGCTCTGCTCATGTTTCCAATATTCCCTGACAAAAGTCTACGTAGATTTCTTCTGTCGATATATCGGGCTGATTGCAATGACCCAGAGCCCTTTTTTGCAGATCGATCTCGAAGTTGTTCGTAGTCGTTAATGTTTATAAAGAATTTCTCTTTCTCGTATGAAGCTATGTGGTTTAACTTTGACCCAACAATTTCTAATCTTGTTGTAGAGTTCTTCATTAAATTTGAACTTTCTGTCCTTGCTTTGGTAGTAGAACGTGAAACCGGGAATACATTTTGGCTTAAAGACTCGATTAATCTTTTTTCATTATTTCTTGATTTATGCAGTCTTTGTCTAATCACATTTTTTGGATCACTTAAAGCCTCATTACCAGTGAACAAATGTTCATGGTTATTTTTTAACATTTCTGCCTCAGTATTTTCTGTATAGTCATCATAATACTTCAAAGATCTAGTCAGCGTTCTGTTCACCAATATTTCTCCTGGTTCATTACTTCTCCTCTTTAGAATATTTAAAATTTTAACAGCATCTCTATTTCTTAACTGATTTTCTGGCAGAAATTTGTATGGGTAGTCGCTTCCTTCGTCCATCTGTTCACTCTCGGTTGGCTTAAGAGTTGGTTCACAATCTCCACCTGTTAAAAAAATCATTGAAATTCAAATTTATCTTTTTAATGCGTACACAAAATCTGGATAAAAAAAGGCAAGCTTTTCTTTGTTTTGTTCAAAAGTCACACATTTAAGGTTTCAAAATAAAACGTACCGTCAAATTCACACATTGTTGTATTACACGCTGAATCGCATGCTCCGTCGCCTACCCAAGCCCAGGGGCAAATATCCGAACAATCTGGAACCCACCAGGCGAGATAGACTTTCTGTCCACCCGCCTTGGTCACAAAGTCTTCGGGCCAAACGTCAGCACCGAGTAAGACGTCATCGTTGAAGTACAAAAATTTGTCAGAAAGTCCAGGGATTCTTGAAAAGGAGAAAAGTAACAAAGTGAATTATTTCTTTGGAGAGTTTTTTCATTTCTGTTGTTAAATACCTGTGAATATGGCTTTCGATAGCTGGACTAGAGAAGGTTGGCAAATCGTCATGGTTTACAAATATATCTTCGTGGGCGATCAGGGTGAGTCTTGGATTATCCATGTCTAGCCAGCTCGGTATTTGGCCGTTGGTAACGATGTAGACGTGTCGCACCCACGGAGCATACATCTCTAAAGATCTGAGAGAATATCGTAGTTCATCTTTGTCGTCGAACCTCGACGTCGCTATGTTGACATCCGTCACCGGTACATATTTTTCGAGGTTTTGAAGGAATGTCGGATCTGATCCGTTTACCCAAGTGTAAACAACGTCTATGGGAACATGCTGGCATAACTTCTTTTGAAACGACGTGCCAAGTATATTGTCATTGAACGAGTGAAACACCGCTTCGTACTTTTCTTTACTCCACACCAGCCAGACCTAAATTGATTCCACGAATGTAAAATAAACATATTTTATACAAAAGTAAAAAATGGAGCGATGAGGGATATTTTGTGAGACATGTTTGATTGGATTAAACAGCCTGACTGTATTTTTAACAGCATGTGTGAAATTTTTTCGTCGTAAATAGTTTTGGTATTAAAATTGCGTGGATAGAAAAACAGAAATGTGGCGAACAAATAAACAAAAATTTGGTAATAATTTTCTAACCTCTCCGAAGTGTACGATGCCGATGAAAATACAGGTGAACGCGACTAAAATAATGAGGAGTGAATATTTATTAGACAGGAGGTCATAACACCGCCTCTGCACTAATTTCCATGTGCTCATTATATTTATGAAATCCCAATAGGCGCGGGCATTTCTTTTTCAATGCAAAAATACGCAAAGTACCGTTCTTCGACCGCTACACATCATTCTTGTCTTCTTCGTGTAACGACAATGAGAACAAATTGATAAATGCAGGGATTCTCATTCTGTGGACTATGAATCATTTGAGATCAGAAGTGTGTCTTTCAAACGTATTCTTCTGATAAATTTGAAATAAATTAGTATTATTTTATCCCTGTAATGGAACGGTTTTTGAATTGTACTTTCTCAGATGCGGCAAACCTTTAATAACGAAGAAACATCGCTAATTTTGAAGGAATCGCCTCTATAAAACGCCCGTCTTGTAGGCAACCGGTGATACACCAACGACTTTTGCGTGCATGCCAACAGGCGTTTGTATCTTTCATTTTTGGGAAGGAAGGAATGCGCTTATTTCCTTCAAAATCGATCTTCTTAATGCTACCCAAAACTTTCCAAAAAGTTGTCATCGATGGGACAGTGAGATATTTCATTACTAGAAAAAAAATTTAACACGTTAGTCTGAAGTAGTTTTCCACACTATTGCATTCAATTTAATCAAAAGGATTGACTTAACGGAGAAACTAAGCGAAATCGGCACTCATTCCCAAATGCCTTGTTGATCCTTCTTCTTCGGACTACATACTTTTTTCAATATTTCTTTGTCGTGTAGAACTTTCGATGGCAAAGTAGAATAGTGCTTGGGTTGGAAAAATTAAGAGATATAACTTGTGTGTAAATTTATATATTTAAAGCTTATAACATGATTCAAAAGTACACGATATTCTGCACATTTGCCGAATATATTACACAAAAATATTATTCACAATGAAACAGTGTATAACATATCACTAATGCATAAGTAACAAAACTATTTGGGCGCGGAATGTAGATACCATATATGTATATCGTAAGTATTCAATGTTAGTATTCGTATATAACGTCAAAAGGCCTCACTGCTGTACATACTGCAAAAATATACACAACTATGACAACTTATGTGTATACATAAAGCGCGATAATTATTCAGATCGATATCTGTACACAACGTTATGCATATAAATGCAAATAGATAATTTTTTCCATTGGTCCGATTTATCATCTTTCGTTGGATATGTCTTTAGTTTACTTCAATATTCAATATGGCTAGATTTTAGATATGTAGGTGTTTGAACCTCTTGAAAATTATACATGATTTACACGTCGGATATTAGCATTAAATTGAAGAGTTGTCCTTAGGTCGTATGTTTCTCCTATGTATGATATTTAAATACGTGCCACTTATTTCAGCAACCCGATTTCGAATTTACTGGTATAGTATAAGATTCTTAGCACAAAACTGCGGCAGCCGAATGTATTATATATAGGTACATATTGATGATCGTTGTCGTACCTTAGCTATTTCATATTTCTACAATAAATAATATGATAAAATAAGGGTTGTAATATTATTTTTCCTGTTTTCTAATTTTGTTTTTTTTTTTCAAATAATACGCTACTTATATATAAATTATGCACGAAAAATTGCGTTAATTAATTTTAATACTCCGAGGGTAACGTAGCATTTCACGGAATGCTTGAGCTAAGAATGAATGTTTATTATTCATTGTGTCGTTAAAAAACCACCTCTTAAAAATGTTTGATTACCCTAAATGTGTAATGTACATTTCAGTATATTATTATACCTGTAATGGAACAGTTAGGTTTTGGCCCCAGTAAAATAAAATAAAAAATTGACCGTATTAAAAAATTAAAAAAATGCTAAATTATACAGGTATTTGATCATTTTCTACATCACACGCACAGTGCGTGCGGTATAAGTAATAAAATTGTATAATTCAACGGCATACATTTATCTATTATGTATATGTTTATGTACAATTAATTATCTATCACGACTTGCTGTCGAAAAGCCACGATCTACATGAGAACTGATGGAACATTCATCCGTATTCCAAAAGTAATATTAATCTTCCACATTTTGTCTAACTTTCAAAAAAATAGTAAAAAATATTTATACATGTATATTTGCGAGTTGTACCAGTATAATTATACCATTGTCATTTTCGTAATCATTTTTATAATTATTATCGCGTCACTCACACTGCGGTTAATTTACACTGTTCTCAAATAAATTGAATAAAAAAAACACTGGAATTACAGACAATTTTTTGATACTGACACTATATTCATATTTTTATCTTCGTTATTGGAAAATATTCTTTGGTATGCACTTGGTCGTTTATTGCGTGGCTGTATAAGCATGCAGGTATACTTAAATACCTATAATATTAGCGGCGGAATTGATATTACGAATCAGATGTTAAAAGAGAAAATCCGTGAGTAATAGATTAAAGTTGAGAGTAAGAAAGAGAAAGTAAAGGAAAAAAACATGCGAAAAATCAAATTAAACACGTTTCTTATTAATCTCTACATTAATCTGTATAATTAAATAATATTTTCGCGTATAACTGCATGTTACGTGTCGTATATAATATATATATATCGTCCGGTCTGTGAATGTAACTTCCTCACATTATCGTACATAATACATCGCGGAACAGTAAATGTAATAAAACATTAAACAGCATTATAATGTATGTATGTACATCTACAAGGCTATAGTAGTATATAACGTTATATTATAAACTACATTTGTTCCTTTTTTCAGATCTTTCATTCTGTTTTGTCCCCGTTTTTTTTTTGTCAGACTCCTCGTTTGGAAACCTCACGCGGCGAATACTTGAGGTGCGTGACAATGATCATATGAAAAAATGAAACCAAAAAAAAAAAAAGCAGAGAATTTTTTTTTTAAAGAACATCGACCGACTGAAATAAGAATAATTTCGCCCCCCTTTTTTATTCTCCTTTTGTGCTCCGTTTCACAAACATCACCGACCAAAACTAGCTATCATTTTTATGATAACAATGGCACTGAACGCCTGCGTTATTCTGTGAGCCCAGTAGAGTCTGAAAAAAGAATAAAAAAAAAGAAAAGAAAGAAAACAAAAAATATAAAAGAAAATCAATATAGTCACTGACGTTAGACGCAATTGGAAAAGAATTTGAAAAAAAGCACTAGTATACTCACTTCAAAAGGCGGCTTCTAGCCTTGGTTAGGGTGTCTGGACTGTCTTTTAATATGTATTTTCTAATTCCAAGCATGTACTGATGAACGTAGGCATCCCAATCAATGTAGGTCATGTCGACGTTGAACTCGTTCGCATCACTCGTCATTTTTACGTCCTTGACTAAATTTTTCATATTATCAGCGTCGAATAACCATTCGTTTACAGCAAAAAATTCACCGGTTTTTGCAGCTTTCTCAAACCTTCGCGTTATCTTCATCATTCTGTGTATAGAGGAAAAATGGGAAATTATCATGCCAGAGGATTTACAAGTTGTTTTATCAATGATGATGATCATGATTATGATGATGATAAAGTGACAAACTTGTTGAAAGGGAAAAGAAATGACCGAAGACATTTTAAATTTTTGAAATAGAGAGACTGCATCTTCTATTCAACGATGATCAATTATGGTATGAAATGATTTTCTAATGATCTCGACTTGAACTTTGTCGAATGTTACAATGTACGATTACATCAGGGTTACAACAAGGTTTATGATCGAACAATTTGTCACAGAAGTTGCCGATTTAGCGTTGCGTATAAGAGTATTATATCAATGTATATCCGATAGTCGTTATCCCGTGTATCGATTTGGCGAAACTATCAATGAAAACATGTATCCTAGATTGAAAGAACTTCGGACAGAAATATGAGAAAGAATTACAAGTTAATCTGATTAGGTTGAGGAATCGGGATTTACTGCTACAATACACAATAATTAGAAATATATTTTTGTCGCGTTATACTTACATGGGCTTTCCACCTTGGCATCTGAGGACTAGGTCGATTATAAACGCTGGCAAAAAGTGCAAAATTCCGACCAATAGCTTGTGGATGAATTTATTTGTCCTGAAGGTAAATCCTGGATACCACATGACGTATTTTGTGGGGGAATCGATGGCGTGTTTCCTCGTCAGACTTCCAAATTCCGACCACCTGAAATGATAAATTGTATACAACGTCTACCAAACCATCGAACATTGATCGCGTGGAAAGAATGCGATCAAGTCAATAATACAGCTTCTTTCCTCCCTCGAAATCGGAGGGATCATGACAAACAGACTGGAGTGATTTGCTTTTCGATTGAATCGGAAAAGGGAGGGAAGGGGGGGGGGGTGAATTGGGTTGGTACCTGATCGGATTTAACGATCCACTTGTGCAGTTGTAGATCTGAAGTGATTTCGGCCTGCACATGACGTTGTGCCAAGCTGCTGATATCAGGGTGTTGACAACTTGATCGACCGGGACGACATCGACGATCAGATCAGCGTTGCAAACGATACTCCGTATCGTTCCTCGGCCAATTTCCATCATTATTCCTGTGTACGATTATGTGGTTTGGCTTAGAATTTGCATATCCAAGTGTGTATAATGCGAATTATCGATTTGCGCAACTACATGATCCAAACCGTGTTTAGTGAATTTTTTTCGCAACCTCGAAACTTCGGTGAAACTGATAGAAACGGGTCTTGGACAGGTAATTAACGCGATAACTGTGGCTTTGCGAAGGACTCGTCATTATATTATTATTAGTTGTGTTATTCACAACATGGAGACGGTAGCTTCACTATATGTATACACTGTGATTGCTAGAAAGGAACCTATCGTTTTACACGGATTTGAGAATACGGTAAGAGGTTGCTAATCGTATCCATACGCTGCGACGAGCATCTTTCGAGATTATCTCGCAGCCCCTCAACCGAGCGTCATTGAAAGGTTTCTAACGATACGTTGCTCGCTTGAGTCAGCTTAGCCGACGATAGTTTGAAACGTGATATCCTGAGATCCCTGTAGCTGTTCATGGCTAGACCCAACGTAGGTATGTACGTGTATAAGTACTTTCACCCAATTTTTTAATGATAATCGTACTAGCACCCCGAAGTCTCCTAAATTTCAAGGACTCGTGTCTCACCCTACGATAGCTTTATGTAACCGAAGTAGAATCGGATAAAACGAGGGTGGAATTACTCCAGGGTTTCTGTACCCTCTTACCGGAAATCAGTTTTAGGTCCGGCTATGACGTGTACTTATGGATCTGATTCAGAACGATTGATTGATGCGAAAATTCAGAGTTTTCTTCCGAATCCGAACGAAACGATTCACAAATTTCCTTTCCAACTTTGAAGGTGCGGGCCGAAAGATCAAGATTACGAAGAGTGGTCGAGGGGTCGAGAGTTATCGAGCTCACCTGTGATTCCGCAGACATTGTCGACCCATCCAGGAAACGGTTCCTGATAAGCCGCGCACACTATGCTGGGTCTGACTATAGCTATGGGCAAGCCGACACCCTTCGTCGAGACGATTTGTTCGGCGAGTCCTTTCGTCAGTGTGTAGGTGTTGGGATGCTTGCCGATTAGCCTCTTCTCCAGGAACGCCAACGTCTCGTCGTCGAGGTTTTCGCACATCTCTATCATCGCTTGGGGTAGAATTCTCGTGCTGGATTGTAAAATATATCTTAGTTACTGTTTGGATACTCAATTCATTGTTATACGTTATCGGGAACGAACGTGGGGGGTGTGGCTGAGCAATATGGCGGCGAGAATTGGGCTATTAGCAAATTGTTTCAGGTCACTAGTACGCGATTACGGAATTAAGGGAAATCGAGTCCAAGCTGCGAAGCTGCTTTAGTCGTTCAAGAAGGAATAAGTGTACCGAAAAAAATACGTTAAAAAAGCTATTTCAAAATTAAATATAGCACACTCGCAAGGAAGGTATTCCAGGTCGATCTCGCCGATTTAATTTCTTTTGTAACATGTTATAGAAAACAAAAAACTAAGCGACACGTATTTTTTTTATCCGCCATTGAACACTTTAAGGGGCCTCCAAAGTGAGGCATTTCGAGGGGCGATTTGGCAGTTTCACCCACAATAACACAATATTTTTTAACCAATCGAACTGGAAAAGTTACCTCATAACGAGAAATAAAAAATGTAATTTTCTCAATGAAAACAAAAATAAAACCGCCAAATCTCCTCTTGACGTGCCTTAATTTGGAGGTTAGTTTCACTCCCTTAAAATGTTTAATGCCAGATAAGAAAAAAAAAAAAAAAAAAATACGTGTCGCTTAGTTTTTAGTCTACTATAACATATTACAAGATAAATCAAATCGGAGGGATTGACCTGGGGTACCTTCCCTGCCAAAGTAGCTCATTATTTCACCAACAGATGTCGCAGCGCCATATTTTCGTTCCCAATATTTTTTTCTTTTAACCGATCCACCGTTTCTCCTCAATGAAACTTACGTGTAAACCGCTTCTCGGATACGCTTTTGATCCGCGTTACTGTAGGCGGTACTGACGTGGACGAAGCTGATTAAATTCTCAATGGACTTGCAGAGCTCTACCATTCGCTCGGTGCCTCGTGTATTGAGATTGACGGCTACTTTTAAGGGCTCGTCAAATCTGACCGTAGCCGCGCTGTGGAAAACTATCGTCACTCTCTGTATCAGCATCGCTCTGTCTTCGGGGCTGAGACCGAGATCCGGCATTGCGACGTCACCCTTGATCGGAATCACTTTGCCGATGTTACCGGGATACTCCCATCGTATTCTGTTGAAAACCTGCCGGTCACGTCGAGGGAAGAGAGGAAATTAGTAGTTTATCCTTTTTTCTTTTTTCTTTTTTATTCGGTTTTTGTTTAATCAATTTTTCAAATTCCCGAGGTAGGCTCGTTTCTCAATATCTATCGTTTGAAACCTCAGGACTCTGCGATTCTAGGACGGTTTTTCCCCTTCACGTGGAATACTTATATTGCTTTCCTGCTCCTGGGTAATGGATTCAGGTCGATGATTATTACACGCGCGCTTAGAGTGGTCGGCATTGTACATAATACATAATATCGATAAGTAGGTTGCCACCACGTGGACTAGGCATTGCATATACATATAGGATGGAAAGAATTTTTGTCGTCTTAAGAAAGTGAATAATCTGAAATACGGTTTCGGAATCTCGATGAAATACTAAATTGTATACATATATCTATTGACGAAGATGAGCCATCGTCCACGGTATCAATTAGTTCCTTTCATCCCAACGTATCGACGTGTCCTAATTGTTGCAGTACATTTTTATACGTTCGTAAATCCCTGTGTATAATTTGTGAAAAAATTATAAACACATAAATTTATTACATATATGTATTTGGTTGTACGTGCGTGTGTCAAAATCATTAGGGGAAAGTTATAACGTTGCTCAATGTTATATAACTTGTTGATTCTTAATTTTATTCAACAATATAGCTGCCTGTAATAAATTGTAACAGTGTAATAATTCTTCAACGATGACGCGTGTGGATTTCGTCCTTGAGCAACGTTCTACACTCCTCCTCGTAAAAGAAGTGAAAGACATACCTATATTTCTACTTTTAGTCGTTTCATTCCTATTTTATATCCTTCCCCCCCCCCCTCTCTCTCTCTCTCTCTCAATTGATCAATTATTACACCTAGTCATCAGTGGGCTCGACTATTCGCCTACTTTGTACAACCGGTTTAAAAAGTATATTACACACAAACTTTCATTATTCGTATAATATTGTAGATGTTACACGATCGGCATCTTGCCAACTTCGCTTTCATCTGGAATTTTAATACTCTTAGGTCTATAAAATAAACACGTTGGCTAAAAATATTCATTCAGTAAAGAAGTTGAACTCTGTATTTTTTTGGGGAAGGGGGGGGGGTCTTATTTTTTTTCACAACTGTGCAACCCGGATTACACATACAATTGTTTTTATTATAACTAACCCGTTAACTTTGCATTCCATGTAGCTGCATTCTTCATGAACTACTTTCCGAAGAACGTATGCAGATCACGTGACGATTTACTCGTATGTGGAAAGGATTTTTTTAAATGTAAATTTACTCTTTATTTTCATTTCGAACGCCGTTCTATCGGAGAATTTCTTCATAAATCGCGTTGTAACCTTTAATGCAATTTTTATGATTTTACAAATTGCCGTAGAAAAGTGAAACTTTGTCATTTATTTATCTTACGTATGTTATAAGATACAGGTCTGTATAACGTGGCAATCGGTAAGATGTATTGAAAATGTACGGTGAAAGTCGACTCGTTTTTATAAATTTCGATGACATTGAAAGAATGTCAATTCGATGAATTCAAAATTTCGCAATAGTACATTGGGTACCAAGGACGTGGAGCGGGCTTTTCGAAACCGAGTGTCAGGATTCGGAGGAGTTAATAAGCCCGCTTAGTCTTTGGTGCACACCGTATTCTCTGTGACGCATGTATGGATTTTTGCGTTTCTTTTTGGCATATTCACGTATTTATTAAATTATTTAACCAAATTTCACGTATTGGAAAGAAAAAAAAAAAAAAAAAAATGCGAAAATCGCGCACGCGTGTCAAAAATACCGTTTCATTCGTCCCTGGGAGAAAATTCGATCCCCGTCCGGCGAATGAAGAATCTCTTAACGCCGCAGAGAAGAGTTTGCGTTACGTAGGTATAATAGAATTGTAATTATCTATATTTTTCTGTTTTTAATTCCCTTTAACCCGACGTATCGTCATTATTGATTAGTCATACACAATGTTGCATGATAAAAGTACGTTTGTTTTTCTGCGCATATAACTGTGATTAATTGCAAATCATTATAGGTATACCCGTGTGTATAAATAAACCTTGAGGCCGAGTTGGGATAATATAACGGTTTGAAAGTGATTAGATTTTCATTTCTATTTATAAACGTAAAACCGTACCCGTGACGGTGTACGAAGACGATCTCTGCTTCCTGCGGGAATAAAGAAGTAAAAAGAAAAAAAAAGAAAAACGAACAAAAATCATTAAAAAAAAAAAAAAAGGTGAAAGGAAAAGAAACAGGAAAATGTATTTATGATCATTTTTACCGGGTTGTCCATAAGCTCCTGGTGCCTCTGTTCGACGGACTGTCCTTTCTTCGCGCGTATTAGAACGTAGATCGTGCCGATCCGAGGACAGGATCTTAGCAGCTTCTCGAGCAGCGCTTTGCCCAGGAAGCCAGTCGCTCCGGTGACAAGGATCACCGCGTTGGCGAAAAAGGACTCGATCGAGCCTCCCGCCACGCCCGCCTCGTCGTTTTGGTGTCCCGTCTCGGTATCCGCGTTTGTCGTACCCATCTTATTTTCACTCTCCAATGTACAGTTCAGCAGATCACGGTCACTGACGCAGCCACTGTAACACAACGGTGCATTGACCGAGTTTAAAATCCTCCGATCTGTTACACGCGGAGAGGATGTAGGAATGAATACATGTGGGTTTAAGCTGCTGCTTGGAAACCGAGGCTCCAGTCATGTCTCATTCGCAGCTTTTCTATACATTCATACGTACATACATACATATACATGTAGTGTAATGAGGTAGAAGAGAGATGCACCTGACACTGATACACTCGGAACAAATTCTCTGTACTTTACTGTCTCTCGATTTTTCCTATTCTTAACCTCTTATTGAAAACGATCCCACGCTTTGTCACCGAACCATCCATACACGTATATACATATTACAACTAACATTCAATTAGCGCGATAGTCACACCGGCATTTGTCATTATTCATATAACAGTCAATTAATAAATATTGCTCATATTTTTTTACCGTCGTTTGTTCCCGTCGTATACATATAATAATATCTATCTATATGTATGTACTTGGTATGTCAAATAAATATCGTTAAGTTGAAAATTTTTATACTTAAAGAATTCTATGACTTTAACTTTTCAAAGTACGCGCATGTTCTGCTTTATTACACTTTACTCAATATCAGAAATTAACTGTAAATGACGGAAAAAACAACCTTTTCCGTTATACGCTAACGTTACTACGTAATTCTGCAATCTCGTAATAACACAAGGAGATTAGAACGGAATACAAGTCGGTGCAACTTGCAAGTCGGCTCGACGTAATTTCTTAAGGCAGAGAAGTCTGGACCTCGGTCAATCTCAAGTACAGTCCGTACTTCTTCTCTGTACCCTCGAATTCTCACACACGGCATTCTGGGGTTCCCGATGTAATCATACGTCGGTACTTGCTATTCACGTTGCATAGTGTAGACTGATACGAGCCTTTGCGCCGGCGGATAAAAACTGATAGATAGGTATAAGGGAATCGATCCATCCGTTAATATAAATGATAGCATGAACGGCAACTCGGCGATATTCCGTTGCTCTAGTCCTGTAAGTGGGTGACTTCGTTTCTCGTGAACTAGGCGTAGATATGCTCTATGAGTCTGTGTCGTGGGACTCATTTGCTCGCTTTAAACGTGGTTTGAAAATTTTTCGTTACTTCGATATCGACTCAAAGTTTATCTGCATATCGTATTTCTGCTGTCTAAATTTTTTTTTTTAGCTGTCGATACTACAGTTTCAACATTGAATATGTTCGTTTGGTTTACCAAATTTTTTTCACACAAATAAGGACTTAACATCGATTTATTGCTTCATTAACGTATCAAATTACCGAATCTGGTTCGTAAAATATATACGTTACGGGTATAACCTTAATCAAGTAGAAAAGTATGATATGTGTACTGGATTTTCTAATTATACCTATTATAATAAACTAATTCGCATTTTGTACAGAGAATTGTTTTTTTTCGGTTATGATGAAAGAAATAAAATTCAATCTGCTTGTTATTTATGGGTACATAAAAATTTCACGATATGTCAATTTGCATGTAAGAACGTCTCAGACGGTGAACAGGGGACTCGGTGTATGCATTGTGAATTAGGCTTGCGAATCTTTGTTCGACTTTTTTTCTTTTCTTACGGAACTCTCACGAAATATTTTATTCCTTGATTGCAGAACCGAGAGAGGGAGAAAGGGAGAGAATCTCAATATTTCATACATAGCAACACGAAGGGGAGAAAATTGGGGGCTGAAGATTGTGGCGTATTGAATTTTCGAACGACTTCGTTTTCCAGCTCGTCTTAACCACGCGAGCGAAACTTTGGATGTAAGGAAAAGCCGATAATTAGCTATAGATGTGTACAATGTATGTACATACATACGTGTTGAGAATATAGAATAAGTACGAAACTTTATAAACATGCGGTAAAATATATATATATATATATATATATATATATATATATATATGTATATACTTATACAACGCGTGTAAGTTATAATTTGGTTCATCAACATTCCCTTGCCATGTTTTTTTTTTTTTTTTATTATATCCTTTACCCACTTATTTTTCTTGTTGTAAATCTTTCCTCGGTAACAAAGTCACGGTTCTTAACTTTTTTGTGTAACCATATTAAACGGCAAAGATAAGTTATCTGCAGATGCTTTGGTGTGCTTAATTTTATCCGTATACGTCAATTGTCAGGAACGCACTTTATAACGCTCCAACCAATGGCGATATCACTATTCTTCCCTGAACCTTAGCCCGATGACGTTATTCTTTCTTATATCTCATGTTAAAGGAACGCATTTTTTCATCCCGCATTGCTCGTTGCTGGAGGACGTTTCTTTAGCTATCGCGATGACAAAGGATCGTGCAATAGTTCAGATCGTCATTGTTATACCCACCCAGACACCATACATCTTAACGTCGTCAAAAAGACGTCTAAAGGATGTCTTCTTGCCCGTTTTCTAATATTCATAAGGCCCCAAGGACATCTTTATAATGCGCATAAGACGTCCTTTGGATTTTAAGTTTTGCGCTCTCTTACGTTTTGAGGATAAACTCTCTCCGACGAAATAGATCTGCTTATTGGCAGAAAAAATATACAAATATTTAATTCAATTAAGCGTGTGACGGAAGGATGTTTTGACCCAACTGCTGCAAAACTTTTGCAGCTAATGATGATTATGATGCAGATGCTGATTATGATGACCTGAGAATTATTAGTAAATTGGATACCTAATGTTCATATTATACCCGAGATTATACCTTCGGAATAACTGCAGAGATTAAACTCATCCTTGGTGAAGGTTTGAAGAAAAAAAAAAAAATAATTTTTCACAGTAAATGTGATGAATCTTATCATATTTTGTCCTCTGATCTATCGTAAAACACACCTGTTTCGCATCTGTGTCATTGAGGGATCAATAAACTTGTGAGTAAATGTGTGTTCGTATTAATTTGAACTCGCACAGTATTTTAAACGCAACGTATATATGTATTCATTATAATATACCTAAAGTACAAGCCTGTATCGATTAGGAATAGAGAAAACCTTGGTCTATCCGTTGAAGTCTGACATCGCATGGCTTACATTATACGACTCTGTTTCACTTTGTATTATTTGTTTTATGATAATAACTATTTTTCGTATCCTAGTAACAGTTGTTGCGACAACCGCGCGGATGAAGAATCGATGATGAGCGAAATGAATTTTTAGTTAAGTATTTCGTTTCAGCTGGTGCTCTGCATGGTTTAAAATGACTTGGAAAAATTTAGGGGATCTTGGTTTTGATCGTTGGGTTAACATTCGAACATTTTAGACAGCTGATTGTTGTGTTTTAGTAGAAACTGAATTACGCTTTTTTGATTTATGTTCTTTCAAACGTCGCTACGCGATTACAAAATTGGCAAGGGGTTTAAAAAAAAATTTAATTTTCTCCTTCGTTGCTCTGGATTAAAATATTGTGGAATAAAAAAGAAATTTATTCACTGTATAATAGAATATTTTATCGCCGCGGCGAGCTGTTGCTGAAAATGATGATATCATATTTCTAATAAATTATGAATTATCCCAGGTTGCCACGACTCGTGTTGCTATAAATACATATTTTATCTATAGGTATGTAAATTTACAAGGTTTATAAAACAGTATTGTAACGGGAAATTGTTTATACTATATACTATACCTATTGCTAAAGATAGTTGCCGCTTTGGTAGACGATTCGTATCAATTATGACTATTTTAGGATTGCAAAGTACCTCTTAAGAACTACTGGATCGAATAATTTATCCGTTATGCAGATATATATGTATGATGTAAGATTATACAGTATAAATAGTTAAATACTTATTTGTGTAACCTCGAAATGTTATTCGTCGAGCGTAAATATGTGATTGTGTATATCCTAAAGACTTGCCATTCGTTTCTCAAATACATAAAATCATGACCGCACGTTTCTCATAGCCTACAATCAGTTTCAACAAGTTATAATAGTACAAGGCTGAATCGGCCGGGTGGTTCAATTACACCCTATTACAATTTCTGTCGTATATCATTCTCGTGGAAGAATTTGTTCGAGTTCGTTTGAAAGGCGACGTTTCATCCTACCTACACGAATTCATCTTAAATATCATAATACCAGTCACAAATGTTGTGGACCAAAAAAAAAATAATCACAAACAAAGACATAACAAAATGGTTACTTTTTACACTGCATAAACAGATTAATTCTACATAGATCTTTGTATTCATCGCTCGTATAATCGCGATCAGTAATCGACTTCGAATTATGATTTACGATCACTGCACATTTACATCCTGGGTGTATCCGCATGATAAAGTTCGTTGTATTTTCTCGATCAGGCTGTCATAGAGAGTTTTTTCGATTGTATTAACACGTCGATGCCAACAAACCGACCCGTATCAAGGTATCGTTACATAAGTGACATGTGTAACGGCGAAATTACGCTCTCGCAGAGTTCATTGTACTTGTATATACATATATATATTTATATTTATATATATATATATTTATATATATATATATATATATATATATATATATATACATGTATAGTATATACGAGGAGTAACAGCGGATCGTATAATATCATCGTAAAAGAAATGTCGCAGCTGGGTAAATAGGCGTGCTTTCGAACGTGTATCATGCTTGTGTGTATGTGTGTGTGATTGTCAGTGTATTAGCACACGTGTCCAAGAATATCGAACGGACGATTTCGTCAAAAAATTTTATATACCATGCGAAAATTATGATTCGGCAGATGTTGTAATATTTGAATGAAATAGACGAAAATAGTATTTACTGTAATAAAAAAAAAAATAAATAAATAAATTCTTACATGATTCGTAAACGTGCATGAAAACTCGGGATCAATCAAGATTACTGAAAGTTCATTTGAACTGTATATATAAATTATGAACCAGACGATATTGATACGTTGCTTACAAAATTAGAGATCTAATTTATAACTGCGAAATACTGTTCAGTGGAAATAATGATTTTTTTTTTTTTTGCGGTGACTGTACCAATGCATATTACATATCCTGGATATAATGTATATTTCGATTTTCATATACTCACGCGCCATTCCGTCTCTCTTGTGTATTATAAGGTACCTATATATACAGGTATTGTAATGTGTAAGTACAGTCGTTGAAGAAAATATATCGCAAGGTTCGTAAAACGAGAACGCGTGCTCTTTTCCAAGAATTTAATTACGCGCGGTACACTTTGCCTAGATATTATGTAGATGATAAGTGGAACGGATTTTTATACCCACGTGCGTTGAGCTATGCGTGATCGAAATTTGAATTAAGTACGTATTTGGAAGTATAAACGATGCGGGATATATTTCTTGATAAACTGCGGATCTACATATTTCATTTTACATCCGCTACTCTGGACTCGATCGTTTAATTTCCGTCTTATTGTTTCACTCCGTATTCTATGCCTGATGATAATTTTAGACGCTGTTAGAAATTTTTCTTCGTTGCAGAGGGATACGAGGAGGAACTACACGACAAGAAGGTCACGGGTCGATCCGGATTGCGTCGGGATGGAATTACTTTTAAGAAGGAAAATTCAACTTGTGTTTTACAAAGCGCGTACGGAATTTGAGAATGAAAATAATTCCGTGTTTCATCGATCTTGGTAGATACAGATTCCCGGTATTTCGGTACACACGTGCATGTGTGTAGACACTCGACGAAATGTTTGTGCAGAACCGAGAATGCGGCCGAAGATAAGGAAGATACGTTGTTCTGAATTATCGAAACTTGACGACACGATTTTTCGTTATTCCCTTAAATCGAAACAGTTTTGAGATTTTTTAAAATAAATGTATACTAATCGAGGTGCGGGATAATCCTCTCATCTTTCTAACTTCTCTACGAAATTTTGTTACGACATCGGTTGTGAAGGATGGTTGGTTCTGTTTGCTCGATAATCGCGTCGTTGCAGTAACCAAACTAGCCGTTTGGTTCGAAGATCAGATTTTCCTACTTACATGCGGTTGAAACTGCTTCCCCTGTTTCAACGAATCGCCAAGTTAGCCTTACCTAACTATTTTCATCTCAATCGCGTCTATTTACCCCGAGATCTAAAACTCGTGTCCATAAATCCATACAGAATTTAGAACTCTTTAAGATCCGCATACGTCAGTAGTTATATCAATGTATTTTTATATAAATCAGCTGATCCCAGCCTCTTCACGATTGAGAAGCGATTGCAGGCTTGATTCTCATGCTCGAATATCGTAGGAAATATTGTTTGACATGAAATTCAGTAACTGCCAAGTGAGACCGATTCCTCTTATCGGTTTTGCAAAGTAACGCTTAGACACGGTGATATCGTTTCCGATATATCTGTAGAAGAAGAAACGACGCCGTTAAACTACAATCGTAACTTTACCCAACACCAAAGTTACGTAACGCGATGAAAAAGCTTCGCAACACTTCGCAACACTTCGCAACACTTCGCAGACTGCACTTGAACCAACAAAGCTCTACAGGTATTTCGTTCGTCTCTCGGTCTCCTTAATAACTTGCACGAAACTATTCTATCCACACGTTTTACTTTGCCGCAGTTAAACATTGGCGCGAAGAATTTATCCCTATTCCGCAAAGTGTCGATGAAGTTGGTTTGAAAATTCATCAAACTCTACGTCTCGTTTTCTTCCGTCACTTTCCTTATCTTCGCTATATGTATACATACCTATACGTATATGAATCATACTCACGTCAGGATAGATCAGTTTTTACCCTCCCTTACGCACTCGAGCTTCTCTTCACCGGTCTTTCGTCCCGACATTCTCTGCCCCTTATGCATCGGCTTATCCACCGCCAACTTCGTCCCGTTACATACGTTAAATTCTAATTACGATCTTGATCGATTACTCAGGCCAAGTGATCGTCTTAAACGTTCAATTTTTCTACTTTACGCTTCAGTCAATCCGAGTCCGACCGTCACACGCGGCTCTAACGGCCCCCGGTACACTCACTGCCTGTCGAATAGGGGATAGAAATTTTCTTGCCGAGGGGTGGGGTTCGTTCCTTCGTTCCCCTGCTTGCCTGCCTGCCTGCCTGATGCCTGCCTGATGCCTTTGTCGGCTCGCTCTTTTTTCTATCGATCATTTGCACCGCCAGATGGCACCGCTGACAAGGGTTGCACGATACGCGGAGGGGTGTCTGTACCGACGGATTTCCTTTTATCCCGACCGAAGAGACGCCGTTTTCTTAGTTTTTATTTATTCATTTATTTGGTATTTTACGAATCGCCCAGACTTCGTACACTTTGTATAATTTAGATATTTGCAGTCAGTTTCGAAATCGTGGTAATCGATTTTATCAATTATTATACCCTTCGTTTACAGAAAATAATTATCGGCCTATCCTCATCAGTCCTCATTTTAAAACTTATTTTCGGTTTTCAATGTTTCACTATAAGTTTTATTTCTCATCAATAACGGAAAGAAAATTATGAAAATGAAATTACCTCACTTCCATTGAATACACGGGCGATCAACGAAACTATGAATTTGAAACACTTTTAACCCTTTGAGTCAGCCTTTATACTATATTATAAGTCTTATTACGAATCTGAAATCAGATTTCTAAAATCACAAATTTCATCGAATACGGTTGAAAAACTTTATGCAGGGGTTCTCGGGGTCGTTGATCGGACTCGCTGCACTGAATTTAAAAAATCTGATTTCAGATTCGGAATCAGTGACCCGTAAAACCTCTGGCCAGAGTTTTTTCTCCGGATTCGATCGCATTTGAAATTTTCATCCGTCATAATAAATCCGCTATCTTGAATTTTTTCAAACTAAAAATTAAATACAAATTTTTATTTAAAAAATGTCTTCAATTAATTTTTCTCTCACAATAATGATTTACATTATATCACAATAACTACAACCGAGTGTTGAAAACATACTAGTACACTATCAGAAATAGGAAAAAACCGCAAAAAAATGTCTGAAAAGTTTTCTGACTATCCAAAAAGGAAAAAAAAAATGAATACAAAATTGGTGGTAAACATACTTATTTCTATGACTCAAAGGTTTAAGTATGTGTTTTACTATTTCACAATTCTGCAGGCGAGTCGGTACAGTTTTGTCTAATTTCTCACTGCCGTATGTATGTAGCAACAATTCTATACTTACATATATACCACTGCAAAGATTAACAATAAATATTGTCCTCGAAAGTTCGCAACTACAAGTGTAATAATAATAATATATACGTATAATATACGTGTATGAGATAATGCAGTAGTGATAAGTAACAATGGAATTTTATTATCCTATCTTGCCACCATTTTACCTTATTATAGTAGCTATATGATATTATCTGAGGTCGCACAGCCTTACATGTTTCGTTGGGCAAACAAAAAAAAGGCATTTTTTTGGTAGTTTCGACGCAGGTCGAACGGACAGTTTCTAATGTGTGCCGGAGTTTGCAAATGCTCACAGCAATTATAGGCTGAGGCACTTTGTGTTTTCACTTAACGTTTTGTGTCCTCATTATATCAATGCCCGTGATTATCATTTCGAGTCTCTTCATTGCCGTTTGCAACGATCCGCAGCCTCTGTTCAAGCTCGTTTTCTCCTCGCCTTATTTTTTTTCTTATTCCTGTATATTATAGTAAACAGTCATAAGTCATGCCTCTGATGCCTCTTAGGTAGTTTTGACACCTCATGTTAAGGTGGAAGACGGGTTAAAAAAGAGATATGACGCTCATATGTTAAACGGTTCAATTTTATTAATAATATGATAAAAGAAGGAATGAGGAAAAAAGAAAGTAAAAAAAAAATCGCACGTGGATTGGGCGTTAAATAATTTCCATCGCGTGACTCACTCGTTTATTTTTAAACTCTACACTATACTTGTCTATAGCAGTAGTTTCATCGTGTTCGTAAAGCTGCTTTATAATATATATATCCCACATTCTTAATCTCAATAAACTGTAGCATTCCTTAACGTCTGTAACTATCGAGTTGAGACATTGCTTTTTATTTTCAAAAATTTTCACAAAAATCATTCGAATTATACGTGAATTTTCTAAATGTTTCAATTATTAAAAAATTATTTTCTTTTACGTCTTTTTTCAATTCGTCCTGATTTTTCTGGGCGGGAAACGAGATATACCTTAATTAGTGCATATTTTTTGATTCGATTTTATGCCTATGATTACTGTTTTCTGTAATTTCGACCATGTAAATAATTCGGTATCAAAATCTTGCAAGTAAGTAGATATTATTTTTTCTTCACAGTCGAATCAGTCGTCTCTTGAATTTTAAGGCACGAAACTGCTGATAAATTCAATCATTTTCACTCTAATTCACCGACTTCTTATTACACATTTTATGCATACATGTGTGGAAATTTGTACACATAGAGCGTATAACTTAAACAAAAATCCTTTCGTTTACTATAGCTGCACGATCACTCGATCGGCGTTCGCTTGGCATTCGTTGTCGATACAATCGTGAAATCAATTAGTTTTCATAGTTATAACCTTCGCATAATGCAGGACCGATCTCAATGGAATTGCAATAGGTATAATGTAGTCAATAAAGTAGGGCGAAAAGTGTTCGAGATTGCAATTCGTCAAGTTAACTCTTTGGCCGAATTAAATTATTGTGGAGGGAAATCAATCGATTCATTCGATTCAAAGGATGGAAAAAGTAAAAAAGAAATTCTAAAATTTATCCATTAAGGTAGAATAATTTGAACTACTTTTTTCGTTTCTCTAATTGTATTTTTATTTATTTTTTTGCTTCTTCGTCAAGCCTGCGTCATCCGTACGAATTAAAAGGTGAGATTTTTTTTAATTAAAATTTTTGTTCGCGCCGTTTAACCGCGGCTATGACTGTCGAATTTTTAAAAACAGTAATTGTTATACTCACTCGCAAAATTCGACAGCTGGCAGTTGCCGGAAACGGCATTCGTAACGTATATTAATACATAGAAGAAATTAGAGCCTCGCGAATTAACTGCAATATTCTCGCCGTCGAATGCAGTATTTTTACGACCCTTGAAATTTTTCCATCTCTACTTTTAAACGTTGGCTCAGCGTTAACTACAACTTTCAGACAAAAATGTTCAGAAACAGAATTTTTGAAAAAATACAAATCGAAAATAACTATCACAGGCTCGATCCCACTTTTTCATAATGAAAATAAATCAGTGTTTTTAATTGTAGAATTCGTAAAAAAAAAAAACCAATAACAATAATAATACGCATTTAGAGATTTGAAAGAGGAACAAAAATGCTGATTGAAACATTTCTTCTATAGTTATAATTTAAACTGTACCGCAATCCAAATTATTAAAATTGCAATAAAACCCCTTGAATTGAGGCAAAATATTTTTTTTTAGAAAAAATGCGAGTTTAGAGAATCCAATAACGTGGAAAAAAATTTACACTCCATGATATTTATTCTAAATCATACTATTAACGTGAATCCAATAAATTATTTCTTCCTCCGTCCTTCCCTCAATCACTATATCAATATTATCTTTTTTCGCGCGATAAAAAAAAAAAAAAACTGTCATAATCGTCATCCATCATTTCGAGTAGAAAAATTTCTAAGCAAAACGGAGGGTAAAACAAAGTCGGCAAACTTTTTGTTACTGCTTCGAATAACGCTGACACTTTTTTTTTTTTTTTTCTTAATAAAAATTCACCGTCAAGTGTACGGAATTTGCGCGGTAACCGGAGATTTCCGATTGCATCGATCGTCGGATCTATCGACTAGGTAGGTCATTGATCATCTACTGCACTCGCAGCACCTGCAGGGCAGCTTTCGTATTTTCTCTAGACGCACTTCCTACCTCTTGACCGATTTGAAAAGCGATTGGACTACTTTTCACTCATCCGTTATGTTCATATTAATTTTTTACTTCAGCTATGCATAAATTTACGTTAGAGCAGGAATTGGATACACGGTACTTGTGTGATAGATATGCACATAATAAACACATGCATTCGTTAGAAATCATACGTGCTGCACAAGTAAAAACTCTAGCACATTTGCACCTCGCGATCACACAAACGAATATGCAACCTGTTGCGGAAGCACTTTCTTCAATTCACTGTATATACATACATATAGTATTTATCTATTTAATTATTAAATTAAAACTTGCATCTAAATATATATATATATATATTTATAATATACATTAAATTATATTATATGTTCACTTTGGTTAATTCGAAAAAAACTTCGACTCAAACTTACCGCTTTAACCTCCGTGGGCAACAAATGAGATTAGATAAGAAAGAAACAGGTGATAACAAAAAAATAATTTACCAAGAACAAGGAAAAAAACTTCAACACTCAGAAATACACGGAACTGAAATTTTCGAGGAGATAAATAAAATAGAATGTTTTTATTATCTTTTCTACAACTGTACGGTATTACGGAATTGAAACAGGAACTTTATTGTCATTATCATTATGTTTATTATTATTATTATTATTGTTCTTGTTGTTGTTGTTGATATTTTATTATTATTATCATTATAAGTACGGTATTAAGGACCGCGTGTGCAACGTATTAAATTTATTAAATTTACTTTCAGTTGCAGTCCTGTAACGAACTGTAGCAACAGTTCTTCTACAACTGGCGCGAAAGCATGCGGCGGTACGCCTCTAAATATCTTTTACCGCATGCAATCGCTACTTTTCTCCCCACCAATTTCATCTCGCCTGCATACAATGTTCAGTATAATTTCCACAAGAGGCGGCGTTTCATTTCACGCGGGACTTTACCTTGATATACATATTAGGGTAGCCGTTATTTCGAATTTGGAAAAATTTTATTTTTTTACTTTCAGAAGAGAGAGAAGAAAAAAGAACACGTGCGTAAAGTTTGTAAGCGCTCACATGATTTTAATAAGTGGCTCTAAAAAGTTTTTTTTTTTTTTTTTTTTTTTTTTATTTATGGAAAATGCATGCACCGTTTTTAGATCAGAAAAATAAAATATTTATTACTGTATGTATAATGTCAGTAGGAAAGAACTGAAAATTGGCACACTTTTTGGGTATATTTCGTGGTATGAAATGGAATTTTTGAAACAAAAAATTTTTTTTTGCATTACCATCGCAAACTATCACTAATTTTATACGATCACTTTGTGTAATGTTACAAGTTTGAGTTTTATTATTATTGAATAAACGTGTGAAAATTGTACTTCGTACAATCTCTTAATATGCTCAAAAAATGTGTCAAATTTCAAATTTTTTCGATTGATATTATGTGGTTAACTAATATTTCAGTATTGTTATCGAAAGAATATATACGTATATTACGATTAAAATTTTCGAAAAATTTTTGCCCAATCCGAAATAACGTCCAAACTAATAAACACAGTCTAATACGTTTGTGGTTATTATTTTTTTGTACGCATGTTGCGTGTAAATAAATATCTATTGCAAATAAATTTCAGATGTTCTTGTTTTTTTTTTTTTGTTTTCATGTTGTAGCCGTCAAGTTTTTATGAATTTTTTCGATTTGGAATTATATACTTCTTTTACTGCTTATGCAGAAATTTGATTATTTGTAAGTTTTATTAATTCTATTCTCTTGCAATTCCTTAATTCGCACACGCGTTATTTGCTAAGTTCACGGATAAAGGGATGCTAATGTTAAACTTTTTCATTTGAATCGAATTTCTGCATTCCGACTGAACGGAGTAAGGAAACATATGATTTGTAGAAAACGTCAAAAATTTGAAAAAACTTGCTCGCTGTGTCGAGATAACAATAGATAGTCGAAGCGATTTTCTGATAATTCTAATCACCGTAATCTCTAGACTTTGATGCTGTTGCCTCGATTTATATCCTCACATCTGCCGCACGCAGGATGAGGAATTTGAAGAAGAGAAGAAAAACGTAAATAAGAAGTTTGGCTCAGCCGGAAACGTTGCAGCTTCGGTAAAATACTTTTCACTGTGCCAGATAATCCAGGTCGTCGGACTTGATTCTTGAAGAGGATCCGCACGATCGTCGCGCATGCTGCTGCAGAGAGATCGGTGACCGGATTCAGTCGATAACGGTTCCGTTTTCGTTCTTAATCAAACACGATGGCGGATGTCTTATTTCCAAAGAACTTGCAGCCAACCCGTTAGTCACGTCTCGGTTCCGCAGATTTCACTTTATTTGCATAACAAATTTTTCTACATTTATTCTAAGATCACTCACGCACATCGTCAATCATATTTTTATTCATTTTTATTCTTTTTCTAACTGATTTCATGAAATTCGGCTCATGTTTATCCACGACAGCCAACTCTCGTAAATAATATTTTCTCACCTTTGAAATTTGCTCGTGAAACTGCTGCGGTATATAGTTAACGGAAACGGGAGTAATAAAATATGGTCGTTTCCGGTCACTTTTATACATTGCATATATGTTTATGTAAAATTAAAACTGTTCTAAGAGTTATTAAAAATAAAATAATAAATACAGCGTTAGTGCAGGTTATTCTAATTCGGTGACCCAATTTTTTTTTTTCTTTTTTTTTTTGCTTGTTTCTTCGTCGCAGGAGGTCGCATTCATCGAGTCCATACTTGGGGTAAGCCACGTTTTACCGTATTTTAACGATTTATATTACCTAGCTGTGAAGTGAAGCATGATTGAGATTTCAGTCAAGCGGTGAAAAGTTTTTACACCGGTCATACATTATGAAGATTAAAAAATCTGCGGCTCTTCAATTCTGAATTTAAATTCTTTTAATTCGTTGCTCATGCAAAGCTGACAGTTCAGCCAAAAATGTGTGGATGGTGGAAAAATTTTTCACCCTCAAAGAGTATTCCGTGATACTATATTGAAAATATGTTGTTATCGTTATTACGCTGACACCGTTTCAATTTTCGGGGTTTAAAGAAGTATGAAATTTGAAAAAAAAAATTCTCAATTTTATTCATACCATTTTATATTATTCAAAATAACAAATTTTTTTCCTTTTATTAGCTCTGATTCGTCTGCGAGTTTTTCTTCTTTATTTCACACCTTTTCACACTGCACTCAAGAAGCATAAATAAGCTGCAGGCTTCTTAACCGTTTCGCGTCACATATCTTCTTATATAGTTACTGCAAATATTTATGTACCAAATCTCGACTGGCGTATTATATAATTAAATAATTTTGCTTTGCGTATGGTAGAGGATAAAAGTAACTTCTGATAACATTTGAAGTGCCCCGAAACGAGAGCGAGTTCGAGTTTGCACACTAGAGGGAGAGAAAAATTCATCATGTATAGTATATTGTATGTAAATTGTATGAATATAGTGAGTGGATATATAAATAAATATTTACAAGACATCAGGAAGTGGATAATATAAATAATATACGACACATATGGTCGAACGATTGGTAGGGTTTGTAAACTTCGTTATAATATATTTTTGACACATCCGTTGAAGGAAAGAGAAGCATTTATTTATTTATCTATTTTTCTTGTTTCCTAAGCAAATGAATTGATTTCGCTTTCACGAATTCTTTGAATTGCCCGTTTTAAGAGAAAGAAGCGTAATGTCTACGTATAACTGCGTCATAGTCCATATACGAAGGATTGATTCTAATGCTGTGGAAACTGCAGGAAAAGCTTGATCACGAATCAATCACGTAACGTGTAACCGACGTTTATAAATGGCACGAATGCGCTTAAATGCGATCAAATGCGTTTACTTTCACTCGAGGCATGATTGCAGGAGAGAAAAAGAATTAAATGACAAACTTGAATCCCGTCGACGTCAACTATTCCGGATATTCGAACCTGTGCCTAGTGGTAGGCACTTACCTACCTATATAGATTGCATGCATCCTGTAATATCATAAATATTTCACTTTTCATTTTCAGATTTTTAACTATCCTATTTATCGTTATTTTTTCATTCTAAATAATTTTCCCGGATTTGTATAATACTTTAGTTTATCGAAAAGCATATAATTAATCATGATTACAGTAAAGAGATTTCGAGAGGATAGATATTCTTATTTGAAGTGAAGATGACCGGTGCATTTCACATTTTTTTTTTTTCTTAAAAACAATTTCATTTGAAAAATTGAACCCATCAAATTGCAAAATTCGAATATTCGTAATCTTTAGATCGATCAAACTTGGCAAATAAGTCGATGACGAAACTACGATTGCGCTGCTCACGTTCACCCGAATGAATAAAAACATAGAGAAATAAGTAAATTTTTACGCCAACGAATTATCAATTGAAAAAGTATTTACAGTTATAAATAAAAACATTGTTGCTGTATTAGATCCTGTTAAAATTACGTGAAAAACGCAGCTAGAAAAATAAATTTAATGCGGTGACGTAGGAAAAAAGTTGCGATTTTTTTATACGATTATTCAAACTTTTATCGGCTATAAAAACTATAAACAATCAATCAATAGTTTTAATGCATGCAGGGCCAGAGATAAGGCAAATAAATATCAAATTAACTTTTGTTAAATGCAATCGGTTGATGATTTTCAGAGATATCAAGGCCTACATCAGTTCCAAAAACGTAATTGAAAGTTTTCTTATCGTTTCGATCATTAGGTCCGTTAAACGGAACCATCAGATATAATCCAAATTATTCATAACTTATTAGCCAATCCACCGGCAACCCTGGGCCATAAAGATGGATATGAGACTTTCTTAATGGCCGTTAAATTGTTCATCTCTATTTCTACAGTGTTGACTTTTTTTCGAGGCAGCTGCCTTTTTGCCGCACGTGGAGGCACGTCCGTTCTTAAAATTGCGACAGCTTCACAGATTGTGGCAATTTTCCGAAAGTATATTATAAACATATTTCTAACAGCTTGTGTACTACAGTCAAAGTAACAAGCAAAGAAATAGCTATTATTAAAAAATTTTGACAAGAATATCTTCCTGTAGGATGTTTATTATATGATAATCAGCACTCCGATTGATTTGATATAACGAATGTCAATAATATTGTTTTTACTTTCACAACAGAAGAAAAAACAACAGAAATTGTTCAACAAAAACCAGTTTTCTCAACTTGTTCGTTCTTGAAATTGGCCATTCGCCCTGCAGAGCAATGTCAACATCATTTCATGTTGTTAATTAGTGGTTATTCGTTTTATGCATTCGCCAAATAATTATCATGTAACGCTACGAATGCGAGAAAAATTCGTTCATATATACATATATATATATATATATACCTCTGAGACCAGCTTTATTAAGTAATAATTTTAAATGGTCCTTGATTTTTTTAGTTTTATTACCATATTCATCAATGATCAACATCACATAAGCCCAACATTCTTCCATGATAAATAACAACTGTCATAAATAACAAGCCCATAATACATTCAGAATGCATACCTGAACATTATTATACATATATTAAAGTGTCTACAGGTTATATATTCTGTTTCTCGTCATAAAGTTTGCATATTATTTTATTTGGCATCGTTCGTTCACCGTCACATCAGTTCACGCGTGTAAAAGGTCTGGGAAATGAATTTTACGGCAACGAAAAAGGTCGAAAACTGGTTTTTCTAAAATTTTGAGTACCTTCGAATCGTCTCCACTTTCACAATTTTCAACATAAAATTTTCAAAATTTCCTATTTTTCATAAGGATGAAAAAGTGATCGAAAAACCTTCAACTTTGGCGAGGCTTTCATTTTCAATGGAAATAGTTATCGACAAAAAAATCACCGACCATTAAACATTATTATATTCCATAAGGCTTGTCTCAGAGGCTCGCATTGCATTTGTGACAGATTTATAATACCTAGATTAGCTCTGGGCTATGAAAATATTAGCATAGTAACACGACGAGCGGGTCCGATCCGATCGTTTCAAACGAATCTATTTAGGTCCGATTAGTAAATGCTCAGCGTTTCTTCTTTCACGTGCATATGCTTTGATATGTCTTGCACGTTAATTTTCGTAACCTTGTCCCCCATAATTAGTGGGCACGAACGAATAACCTCAAGAGTCTATATAGGTCTAACGTACTATACATGCCATATACGTTACACCTGTAATAGATATAATATTCTTTTCTTACCTTCTCATCGTCGAGACAATCGGACGCGACGTGGTGCGTGTATATATGTCATCATACACACCGAATTCATGGCTTAGATTTTTTTATCAATTTTTTTTTTTTCTTCTTTCCTTTAATGCTTGTAATTAATATCACTTTCCTAATTGGCCTTGTTGTGCATCTATGTTGTTGGTACAGGTTTATAATTATCTCGCGGTTACACCTAAGTTACAGGTCCAGGCTAAATCACTTTCTGTAATTGGAGACGTAGCTCGTTAAACTTTGATTTTCTTTTTTTCTTTTTTTTCTCGCTCATTCGCAAATGATGCTAATAATTGGTCTTTAATATACGTTTCGTTATTGTGATGAAGAAAAACACAGTAAACAGGTGAATCCAGTAACACCTCGATTTATATTACCGGGGGAACGGAACCGGAAGTCTCACCTGGATAAATAAAATACGAGAATAATAACGAATATCATTCAACGTGCGTTGTGTTTTTTTTCCAAATTTGATAGTCGATTCTGCAACCGCGTTTGTAATATAAACTTCATCATTGAACGAATAACAACATGTTATTATTATTATCGTTGCTGTTGTAGCTGTTATAGCTTCGTTTACATGTTTCTACACAGGAATATGAAGTTTTTATTTACCGTCTGTGGTTCGATATTTCAGAGTTTAGCCTATTGTTTAATCTTTTACAAAATATTTTCTATATTCCGACAGAATACAGAAATAACAAGTTATTGACCTGGCTGACGTTTATGGGTACCAGCTTGCGAATTTGGTACTCAAACGCGTTTCAAGCTTCGAAAAAATTGTTGAATCGATGGATTTGTTTCTTTTTTTTCTAATCTTGTTAATTCAAATTACTGAAAAACTACCGGACCGCTCGAATCCAAAATTTGATTAACACACAGTGAAGACGGGTCACGTCGATCGGGACCAAAATCATCCAAATCGCGTTCATTCGCAATCTTGAGATCTATCCAATCATCGGAAAATCGTCATATGTGATTTTCTAGTCCTCGAAACGTGCGGATTTGGGGTGAAACCTCAAATTTTAATTTTTGAAGCTAGGAAATTTTGCACGACTTGAAATCGTTTATAGAAAAGAAGAAAGAATTTTTTTTAACTAAACAAGAAATACACAAATAAATTTTTCCTCCCATCTGGGTAACGAATACAATTTTCCCGATGCTTACGTCTGGAAAAGCGCAAAAAGTTATCCATATTTTGCTTAAGCTTTGGTGTTTTTAACAGAACATAATGCCAGATACAGCATAACGAATACAATAATTCGAGAACTATCACCAAATTTGATATAAAATGTAATCAGTTGTAAGTTAACAAAATCTCCGTCAATTCAAAACCAGAATTATCCGAATTCATTCATTCAACCCAGCGCTCGTACAGAAATTATTGAAGGTCATTCTCTGCACCTTGGATCGCGGGGTTTCAGTGAGAATTAAAAATTTCATTTTCGAATTGACTATTATAACTTCCTAATTACTCGTTCTTCGTCTTTAATTATATTCTAACGAAAATTAACAGGAAATAAAAAATTATTTGGCAATGTTTTCTGAACTCGAAATGCATCCTAGCGCGAAGTTCGCAGCCTGGCTCATCAAGGTAAGCCAGATTTACTGCAGATTATTATTCCTAAGACGTGTCCCGGGCACTCAGCTGGGATGAAACGCGAGGTCAAAAAATTAATAAATGGTACTGTACAATGTACATATACGTGGTATACAATGGCACGATTGACGTAATTTTTACATTTTGCAATTCAACGTATTATCATAGTTACAATTACTGATTTTTATCGTCAACGAGGCTGAATGCGTTGCGCATTCACGAAACAGATATTCTATACATACACGAGTTTTCAATTTTTCATATCTTTCTCTTTTTTCCTTCGAAATTATGCAAGGAATTTGCTTTATTTGTTTTTTTACTTCTAAATTTATCTTTAAAAAATTTAACCAACTCGCTTACGAATATTTTCTATACGAATATTTTGCAATATGCGAAATATAAAGTATAACTTAAAAAACGTTGAGAAATAGTGCAGAGAAATTGACAAATTTACAAGAAAAAACAACTTTACAAAGGTTAAATGTACACGTCCGTTGAAATCAGATCTGATAACTTCGTATAAAATGTCAGAATTATTTACAGTTACAAATATTTTGTAAATTTTCTTCTTCTCTATAATTCACAATATTTATTTTTGCAAAGGAATATTCTGACGAATTATCTCGGAGTTATCTATTGTTTATTATTCAGGATGAAATTCTTAACAGATGAATTATTATTCTCAATAGAGTTCGTCGTCGATATTATGGCTTTGCAATAAGTTTTTTCTACGAGTCAGCCGGTTTGAACAATTTTCACAAATCGCCTTCAATATATAGGTATATACGTATATATTACGCGCCAATAACTACGTTCGCTTGACCTTTCATCCCGATTGCAATACTCCTCTGTATATATTTTGCAATCACTAGATTTCTCGTGCAAATCTTTAATGGTGTCTTGTAATTAATAAACGTTGGCCGTAGGCATTGACTCGGATTATATTCATAGCTCACTCGCATCACTTTTTAACCACTTGATATTCGCTTAGCGATACTCGTGTTTTTTTATTTTCAGATCCGATACATCGTGAGCCTTGTGCACGAATTAATGAAAACTTAAACGAACCTTATTTTATTGGTTATTGTAGTTTTACGAGGATGCAAATACTCGTGTTTTTTTTTTTTTTTTTTTTTTTTTATTTTTATTTTATTATATATGTTTTTTTTTTTTGTTCTTTGTTTCGTGAACTTTCGTCCATCGATAATAAATACAGAGATACATGCAAAATGTTAATTTCTATGAGAAAAACCTACGGATATGTTGCCACTGTTTAATTTTTATACGTTTTGGAATATTTAACCAGTCTCTGTACGATACCGTCTTACCCTCAATTTAGAAATTGTAATAAACTTGACATAATTTTTTTTTTTTTGTAATACATATTACAAATTGACATTGAACTCTAATAAGCACTTACGTGTTTCGCGTATATATATAACTGGTTTTTGAACCTGCAGCCCAGATGAAATACGGACACTACTTTCATCCTTCAACTCAATTCCACCTGTCGAAGGACACTCGCCAAACGTCTCGATTGCCTATAAAAATTTTTTTATAAATTATTTTTTTTTTTTTTGTTTTTTAATTCTTTCCTTAGAAACTTTGCGTTACGATATTCCTTTTACTGTTTTACTTTTCACCTTTTTTTAAGGTAAATGCAGGGTTCAAGTTTACGGAAAGAAAACCTTGTAATGATTAAACATGCGATTAAACAGACTTGTACATTTATATATTACTCTTAAGAGGGATAAGAAAAAGAAAAATTGATGTAATAGTAATAATAATAATAATAATAATAATAATAATAATAATAATGATAATAATAAAACAATTGATTTTCGGACTATTCAAAATTATCCATGGGAAGGCGAGAAAACAGTAGTAAAAAGTTCGTCGTCATCGATTCGAAGATTGAAAGATGCGGAGGATCACTCCTCGCAATAAGGTTACGCTTGAGAGATACTTTTCAGAATAGCCGTACCCCGTGCCTTGTCCATACCTGTAATATATATAAATATACGTATATATATTTACCTTCGCACCCTTTGCTCTGCGAGTTTAAGTGCATGAAAATGAGGGCTAGAACGTGAGATCAAAGAATTGAGTAGGCATTACTTGAAGAGGGTCGAGTGAAAGAAAAAAATCTCATTTTCATTCCACCGTGCAGAAAAACGTCTTTTAGAAATCGTAGCCGCGATGCGGGCTAAAACATGGGTTTTAAATTGGTGGATTTGAGGCTGAAGTTAAATTACTTAATTCAATTTGAAAGGATTAAAAAGTTTCTTCACTTTCATAATAATTGTGTCATATATATATATATTTTTATATATAAATTAGTTGGTTCATTTTCTCTATAGCGATTTGAGAAATCACCCTGCAGGTGAATCGTCACACACGAATATTCTTTCTAGTAGACATTCCTGAAAAGTAAAATGAAATTTTATGCAAACCGACATGACATGATCGTCGTGATAAATGCATAATGTTCACCAGACCGGTTTCGTTTCAGCAATCTGTTTTATATTCGTCAATTTATATGAAAATAACGCTGGACGCGTGCCAATCTTTAGCATTCAGATTTCACGAGTTCAGAGAAAGGCAGAATACACATGTATAATATATGTATATATATACAACACGGCTCGTAGGGATCATCGTAAGGAAATCTTGTAGTGATGATGAAACTGGTGATTAAACGAGGTCTTACCATCTCAACATCTGCATCGAATCTTTGCACTCTATGCTGTAGTCGTTAGTATATGTACATATAGGTATAATGTACACATAATAACGATATTATACTCAATTATATGTAATTATACGTTTATTTTAGGTACATGACAATTCAAATCGTATCTTGTCATCAAATGCTGTGTAGAACAATGTAGCAATTATTCTACTTGACGGTTAGTAGGACCTCGCGGTAGTTAAGAAAGAACTTTTTTTGTGCAAAATTGTCATCACGTGCGATGCCAAGAGTTAATTTTTATATTGTCTATTATGTCTACCTGCGTGCAATGGGAAATCATTAGCAATTTTCTGCAGTCAATGGCAAGGCGATGAAAGACCTTCAGCCGGCATATAATTTCCGACATCTTTTTATTTGGAAGCTATGCAATGCCCTTCTTCTCAGTTCAATGAAATTATCCTCATTACCCACCGTACTGTTTTTGCTTTTTCTCTTTTTCGTTTATTTCTTTCTTTTATATGAATATGGGCTATTCTACGCGAAATTGGACACGTTTTGTCCGATGATCAACGAATTTGAAATATTTTTTTCGTACACTGGTAATAAATTATTGGAAAAAGAATAACTTTTTCAATTTTCATTCAATTTTTTTCTACAATTTATTACCGGTGGAGAGGAAGAAAATAAATAAATGAACAAATAAATGAACAGTCCAGCTGAAAATTATACCCCACTTTTTTTTTCTACACGGTAAGTCAAGAATTTATTGAAACCCAAAACTAGAGAAGACTTTTCACAATAAGAATGGCCAAAAATAATCGATTGCCATTGCACAAATAATATGATGAATTGCGCAATTGCGAAATTTTCAGGTATTCAATGACATTGCGTGCGCAAAAAAAAATTACACTTTTATCGCAATATCTAATAAGGCACGCCTGATTGATATCAAGATTAGGTGTAGCGTATCATCGCTGCAATTATCCTTATAGACGATAATCAGGGTGTCATATCCCTGACGTCCAAAACGAGTGAATGTTTTTCATTGAAATTTACAGGTCACAGCAAACTTGCTCCAAAGAATGTTAATGAAATTATTGCTTATATAAAGTATATTGGCCAGTGTTCGTATTATATTTTTATATTTATCGACGCTGAATAGAGTTTACAAAATCACACACACATTTTTCTCCTTTTATATACATAATCTAACTCATTGTCCTGAATTTCAAAATCCCCTTAAAATTTCGAAAGCCGACGATTTTAGATCGATAAGAAATGTAAAAAAAAAAAAGAAAAATGCGAAACAATTCACAATGCAAATATTTGTCTTGATGTTGAAATTTGCAACAATTAGTAGCAATTTCATGGGTTGTCTAAAGTAACGTATCTCACAATGCCCGAGCAAATTGTGAATTTTCAGTCGCCCGAAACTAACACGGAGTTTTGAATGGGTTTAACGTAATTGTTTAGTAATACCAGTCACTAACATAATACAAATTTTTATCCATGTTTTTATCCATGTTTTCAACTAAAAAATGATGCGTTGTAAATTATAGACTATATTATATCGACAATGTTTTGCACCCAGAAAATGAGAAAATCAAGAAAATTTCATTTAAATAATCTACGTACAACAAACGGAAAGAAATTTTTTTTTTTACTTGCTGACGTCTCTAATACAATGTATTAATCCGTAAAGCATGAAGTCTAGAACTGATATCACATTCTGCTCAAGAATTTTGTACAGTAGACGATATCGATCTAAATAAGTATTTTTATAAAAGAAGGAATCCAGAGTATCGATTGACAATTAAACAACTCACATAATAGGTTTACGCAAAAAGTCTGAAACTATAAAGGATTGGCATCTAATATTCCACTACGAATACTACCGGGAAACATCGCTTCAAAGAAATCATTGTACTCGAGAAATGTATAATTGTAATTATAAATATGACTTCCCATCTTTTTCCACCTCACCCATCTCAATTGCTGCTAAAACGCCGAACGTTCCGTTACTTTGCCTGCATACAAGTAGTGCAGGTTGCGGCCGACGCGGCGCACACCCAACCACACACCTTTAATATCTCCGAGATATAATCTTGCATAATTTACATTTCAATCGAAACGGTGCCAATAAATTATGATCAATCAGGGTGAACGCCCGACAGAAAACCATTAGAGCAGGGCGTTCTTTTAAATTCTTGGTGTAAAAAATTTATACCAAAGCTGTTAACACCGAGTTCTTAACAATTTTAAAATTCATGAAACGTTTCAAGAAAACGAAGAGTACCAGAAATTCATCGCTGCGGTTATTGGAATTAAAAGAAGATTGAGCAGAAAAAAAAAATTGAAAGAAAGAATTAAAAATAATGAATAAACAAGATAATTAATTTTTGTATCCAGCGTCAGTGGCCGAATTTGAAAATTGATCCTATAAATGCGATCGTAGTGATGAGGAATTGAAAAATTCGTCGTTGAAATTTTCGATTCAAATTTCCTTTTCTTGATTGGATATTTTCTGCAAATCTTGAAGTGTCCATTCTTACGATGTTTTCAAGTAGAGAGTGAATCCGCTTGAATAATGTGAATTAAAAAAACTTCAGCTCGCCAAGAATCGTTTCTCTTTTCCCTTTTTTTTTGTTTCTCTTTCCTAACGTAAATGTGATTCGATTCAATATCACTTAATCTGAATTGCATTCAAATCGCGTTCGCGCTTCCAATCATTATTCATAGAACGATCATCCCTTCAAAGTTCCAACACTTAGCGGTGTAGACATATTAATGAAATATTAAATTAACCAGGAATTCCAGTCTTTGAAGGGTGTTTGCAAATTTTAAAACAATTCGGTCTACCGCTAGGAATCACAATAAGCATAGACCAAGGGTTGTTCCTTATCGGATGTGCCACTTCGTTATATATATATATATGACTATATGATCCAACCTTACGCCGGAAATTATAATAAGACGCCTTGACAGTGAATCGGGTGTCCAAAACAGTCTACGTGTTTTTGAAACGACCTTGAAAAGGCTGTTCAATTTGAATGTCGTGATGCCTCTTTTCTCCTGCAAATTGAAGAAACGAATTATTAATTATTTTGCAACGTTATAGCCAATTTATACGAAAGCTGTCGTAATTGCTTTGTAATAACGGTTTCATGGGTTTCCGGGCCCTCGCGTAACGGTGAAATCAATTCTGAAAATTATACCATTAATTAAGAATTTCACCTTTGGGTGGACTCAAATTTCGCAGCTGGATCCCGGAGTTGAAATTGATATAGTATACATGGGTATTTCTGATCAAATTTCGACGTTTCAGTTGGGGTTTTATCAAAATTTTTTGTACCGAGCAAAATATTTTTACCGCAGAAATTCAAAGTTTTGCTAAATGAGGTCTATAACGACCAATTTTATACAAGGTTATTAAAATATAGTATTGCATAAATCATTCCCTGATACAATCTTCAACCCCTCACTCTTATTTGTAATGAAGGAATGACTGCGAGGTAATCACAAAGAAAAATCTAATTTTGAAATAATTTCAACCAAATGCTTTTTTGCACAAACTCATTTCAGCGTTGAAAAGAAATCGTCGTATTAGGAGTATTGCCAGGTTTCAAAAACTTAAGGTTGCATTCACAAATCTCATTCGATGCGATCTTAAATCTGATACTCGTATTACGGCGAGGGAATTACTTTTAGAGCAATAAATTAACCAAATTTTTTTTTCCATGACGATATCTTGGTTTCACTTTTTAACAATCTTAGTGTCAATAACTTGCATGTAAATAAAAATGTTACATCAATAATGAATGCATGTGACTCAGCACCAATGAGTCCGGACTTAAATTTCGGAATTTGATGAAAAATATCAACGTGTACGTGTGATTCACTTTTCTTAAAATTATCTTTCTTTGTATGCATGATTCGAAATCGTGAGTATCTGTCGTGGATTCAAAAGCGTGCCTCTCGTGAATCAAGGTATAATTCACTCGAAGGATATTCTTGAATGTTAACAACATCATGAATCTAAGCGCACGTACATCGGATGAATTATTTACATGGGTTTCTCGAATTTCAAAAAATACCTGACACAATCTTACGTTAACAGTTTTTGGAAGTACGCGGTGTGTTTCAGTCAAAGAACCAAACGGATTTTCAAACGTTTACCTTGTCTGGATTATTCGTATTCGTTGCTATATCCATACCGAATGAATATCCCGAATGTATCACGTCAACGGGATTAGACTTTATTGCTTTAGACACCAGACGCATGACGATGTATCAAAATATAATACTTTCGCTGCCCTTCCGAGAATTCCCGATAATTAATCGGCCAAATATTGATCATTCACCGATTACCGATCATTATCACCTACGATCTGAACGGATTTACCGCATGGCAATTGGAAGGGGGAACGGAATAGGAATCAGTAGAAGATTCATCAATCCTGCATCCGACTAACTTCCAGGCTACTGTCTGAAATTCATGCTGTATCTATGAGTGGTTTTATTTTATTATATCAAAAATTTTTTCCCCTGCCAAGGTGTTGACAAGTCACATATTCAGGCTGCCACGACGTCGCGTCGCCGAACGAGATTATCATACCAGCGGTACATCACTTTATACCGTTGCCTATTTATTCTACGATTACGCATCATGCCTATGAAGTTACCGCGAAATTTGGTGGGCGTTCGATGAAGATTAAAAATCCAGAGTCCTTCGCACTCAAGAGAGTCATGATTGGAAATCATGATTTCCAATATGTCGTTCCATATGGTGGAATCGAGGCGACGACAACCTGCAATTAGAGTGTTTGCAATCAGGGTTTTATTAGCAGTAAAATACACTCGCCAGATTTTTATTTCCCCCTTTATACTTCACTGATAAGTATATTATTACAAGAGTACTCAGCCATTGTTCGTACAGCGCATGTGGCCGCGTGATTTGATAACCCTGCAGTAAGCGATAACTAAACGCACCTACCGACAACTCGTCGCGCTGGTAACAACCCGTTCATACCAAATCCATACTGATTGTTAGATATCTATCACATTTACATATATATGGGATGATAAGTTCGTGCAAGAGATTCTCAAGTCCTGACTCTTATGAACCTCAACTTTTTCATTGTATCAATAAAGTTTTATGAAGCAAGTATTTTCCTCCCTGCTGTTGAACTTATTTTCATTCTATAATTTCCAGAATATTATATGAGGAAAACATTTATTTATTCATATGAGGTAAAACTGGATGATATGTAATCGAAAAAGCTTAACTCTTTCAGTCGCAGAAGCCACTATAGTGGTTTTCTTTTATTTTTTATTCTGTCATTTTTTTTTTTTTTTTTTTTCATATTTCATGCAAAGTCATGATTTTTTGAACTTAATTCAGCGACTGAAAGGGTTAAAGTTTGAGTGAAGTAGCCTCTTGAATTGGCGATGATTGAGTCTGTGGTTTGATCTTTACAGTTATGATTATATATTATTTAGTTTCCACATTGATTTTGCGAAAATTAATTTTTACAGTAAGAAAACTTCAATCGAATAATTCCAGTGTTACTCTCATCTTATCCCGGAGACATTTCTGCATACTGAATTCTCAAAAAGCAATGATTGATTATCCAGACGAAAACAGAGTGTCCTTCTTTGTGTTATTTTGAAGAATTCGCTGCTCGAGAGGTTAAGAAAAAAAAAAAAAAAAAAAGAAAAAACGCCCACGTGGCAACGTCATTTCACCACATTTTCTGTGATTTACAGATGTGGTGGTCACTGCATATTATTGAGGAAACGAAAGAGAAATTCGGCGAAATAAAAATAAAGAAAAATGTATCAAATAAAATAACAAAACCGGACCACAACTTCCTTGAATTATATTTTCAGAATTCTTCCCAACCAAAAAAAGTCGAACCGTGGTACCCAACTTAATACTACGTCATTTTCAACTTAAATGGGTTTGGCCTTCCGGAGGTCAAGGGTCACGAGTCACCGACTCAGGCTGCACGACGGTTTCGTGAGAAAAATAAAAAAAAAGTATCGGAGCTCGGTGCGTAATGAGGACTTTGGGATGCGGTTTTTCCGTGACGTTTTAAACGAGACTTTGTTGCAAATTTGTTCGGCGAAGTTTTTAACGTCAGAAATCGAGGCTTAAAAGTGTGGCGGAAGAAAAAATGAAAAATGTCAAAAAAGAAGAAGAAGAAAAAAAACAGTGAGAAACAAACAACAACAAAGAATGTTTTGTAAAAAAGAAACTCTTTTTTTAATGCTAATAATCCGTAAAGTGGCAAAATTCTGCTGAAAATTTTATCTATACCCATTATTTACTTCTATCTATATGTAGACAAAGTTACGAATGCTTTTTCGAGTCGAAATATGACAGTGAAGCAATCACACTATATATTATCGCCTGGTCGCCAGGTTTTGATCTAGTTGATATATACATAGAAAATCAACAGGCTCTCTGGTTTCATGATTTCTTGTGCTTCGTTATTTCAAATATTATAGTCACAGAAATCTGGTAAAAATATTGCAGGATTTGTTGAAGTCTTGGAAGTTTCATTATTCCGCGGAATGAGTGGTTTATTTGATTATTTTATTTTATTTTATTTTTTTTTTTATATCTTGTAAATTGGGGAAAAAGTCATTGAGTCAGAGTTCGGGACGAATGTGGAATTTTGTCGTAATTAAAACTTTTGGGTCCGGTTAAGAATTATGAAGAAGAATGTCCGCAACCGCGTTTGCATTCTTCAGCAATTTTGCTTAACATTTACACTCTGCAAAAGCATTGCTATGTAATGAAATTATTTACGGTAGACTGCGATATGTACTTGTGAATAATAATAATAATAATAATCCTAGAATTTTCACCATCGTTTTTTTTCAACAAAAAATCGGCAATGTCGTTGCTTGAAACTCCAGCTATAATTATACAACGTAGTATTTATTTATACACACGTTTGCTGTATGGCTGCAGAAAAAGAGATATTTATGATGAACGAGAAGAAAAAAAAAAAAAAAAAAAAAAAAATGCTCTAGTAACGGTATTCCCGATCATTTTTAAGAAGAGATTAACACCAACATTTAATCTGGTAATTTCGCGGACTGTACGCGATCTCGGTAACGGCGGTGGTAAGAAGCGGTTTTATTCGGTGTAATATGTTGTACCGGATGATCTGTGTAGGTACAGCGAAATGTCGACGAATCATGCATGCAGCGGGGGATTTTTTTTTTTTAAGACCTTAGAAAATTGTTTCGCTACGCTTTACGCTCGTATAACGAGTTACCAGGCTCTGTGATGCTTGTGACGTAAGAATCCGATACCGGGAGAGATGCTGAGTTGAAATATTTCACAGCTGTGAAGTCCCGAGGTTACAGGGAGGCGAGATTTGCGGCCAAGTGCCCAGTCATCTAGTAATTAGAGCGAGCGAGGGAAGCCCAGAGAGAGGGAGAGAGAAAGACAGAAAGAGAGAGAGAGAGAGAGAGAGAGAGAAGAACAAACAAACTTCATGAATGCACGGATACATGAATGTGTAAAAAAAAAAACTGGTTACGCATTTGTGACTTCGATGACGCTTTTGAGATCGTCAACGTCATCGCTCCAGTATCCTTCTCAAAACTGGTTACTTCGCCGAACAGCAAAGCAGTTTGAATTGGATCAGACTGCAGCGGAAATTACCTAGATGACGAAGAAGAAGAAGAAGAAGGCGCGAGGGGTCAAAATTCGGTGGGAAGTGGGGATAACACAATGCAATTGGATATAATAATGTGATATTATTTTTAGAAAAATTGTGGGCAAGAAGATAGAGGATGGATTAGTTGTATTATTTTGTGGAGTTGTGAAATCCTCTGTGATCGTCCCTGATTTACGACGCCCCGTCTGGATTCGTTATCCCCTTTTATCGCGTATTTTTCTCTTGTTTTCCTATTTCTTTTCTTTTACCCGACGCTCATTCATTATTATATCTCCCACGTTGCAATTATACGAAAAACACAATAACGCGCTGCAGGCGCTCACGCTGTAAGCGGCAAATACCAAAATTAAATCTATCATCCGTTGATTCGCGGCTTAGGAAACCAAGTTTTAACAATTTGAACTCTTGCCGCAGGTCAAAAGCACCCTCCGTAGCCTCGAGGGTACATCTATAATGGCGACGCATTTGCATCTGGGTAAAAAAAGATGGAGAGAGAGAGAGAGAGAGAGAGAGAGAGAGATAGAGAGATAGACTCGGCTTTATTGCGTCGGCATATATCACTCGAGGCAATTTACCGCTGCTGATGTCGAACAGTGATAAGTTGATAAGACTTAACGGGAATTGAGATATAAAACATATGCTGCAGACGATTCCCGGTTGCTGCATACACACTAAAAAGCCACGCCACGATGATATGAGCTATCGTGAAAAAATGCAGCAACATCGAACGTAGAAAATTTTCCCACGCTTGTATACCTATACATATACGTGGTATGTTACATATACATCGGTACTACAGCTGGGATGGGAAAATTTATTGCAGAGTCGTGTTAATTAATTTTAATATCCAGTGTGTCGGAAATAACATTCTTGAACAAAAATTTATTGCAAAAGCGAAATTGGTTTTCATACGCTTAATTCTTCTGCTCATACACGTGAGACCATTGCTCAACGTATAAAATCTCTGCTGTACCTGCTATATGCAATTAGTGAAGAGTGAAAAATCAATTTTCGGATTATCAACTCGGCGACAGAGTAAATATTCAGGCTGAAGGATGAAAATGGATGGATTACGGCCGATTAACGCATCGACACGTACAGTTCACCCGAAAAACCTTCCGTTGGCAGATTGCCTGACATCCGTCTTTGGTTGATACACCCGGTCAATGTCGGACGAAAGTGATTAACTGATAGCGAACACTTTCCTCCATGACGCATTCTGCAGATTCTCGCTTACGCGTTTATAATACACCTGCATCCTGATCCGTAAGTATACGTAGGAGCAATTATTCTCAAAAGCTTTACCGACGAGGCGATATATAACATATATCGAAGAGGAAGTGCCGCCAATGCTTTGAAAGTTGAGCCCTGTATTTAATCCCGCAGAGAGAGAGAGAGAGAGAGAGAGAGAGAGAGAGAGGAGAGATAGGCTGGGCAAACAGCGCAACTGATTGCCGTCAAAGTTCTCCCATTATGTACGAAACCAGGCGGTGTTCAGCTTTAAATCTAGCGTCATAAAACCGTCTGTCAGGGAATCCCGCCGATATCAATGACGGTGCTCGTCAACCACCTTTCGATGCACTGTATAACATGCAATGTTTTATCCCCGTCGGATCCGGGGGATTTGGAAAAATATTAACAACGCAACAGGTATACAGTAGTATAAAAGAAATTTCGGAGAGATTATGCTAATCAGTGAACGGGTATGGGTGTAGCAAAATCTGAGCGATTTTTACTCCGATATTATTGATAATTTATAAACTACGGGGTTTTTCTATATGCCGCGTCATCCATTGATTATAGATCAATCGCGGTGTATTGATTTCAAGGTTGATCATCGGTATCTTTGAATTCCAACCATTAGATTACTTCTACACGAAGTGACGCTAAACTAACATTTACGCCGATAAGGTTGTCAAATTTTTGTAAGTAACAAGTTCAAATTTAATTTTTAAGGAAAATCTTTTTTTGCTCGTATATTCTATTAATATGTTACACCATCTTTTTTCAAGCCACTATGTCATGATCACTGAAAATGTAATTCTGTAAATATTGAAGTATCGAAAAATGAAAAAATTAAAGATCGATCAGGACATATCCGAGTAAAATATAATAACGCATAGAAGAATCTGAGAATATATGTCTGTCCGCATTGAACAATTGTGAATGGGATAGAACGGGATTACCAAAATTACTGTACAGCACTGAACTTGCGTAGGTATATCCGCGTCTGAAAAAATCGCATTGTCAATGAGTCAAAATGTCTCTTAAGGATACAATTGCGCGTGAGTGACTCGACTGCATATTGTCCCGATTTTCAAATCTTTATTCGACGCGTTACACAAGGAAAATATCGTTCGTTTATCGTTCAAGGTAAAATCGCAGGACAATTACACACGAGCGCACTCATTCTGAGATGGCTAATTCTTCAACCGAGTCGATTACGTTGGCAATGCGGAATCCGTACGCAGTATCACCGCCGGCCAGTCGCAAATTCATTTCGATTTTTTTATGGTCGGGTTCTTTCATGGTTAGAAAGATCGAGCCTGTTTAACGGTCGGCCGGCGGTGGCGCTGCGGGCGGATTCCGCATTGCCAACGTGACGGACTTGTCTGAAAAATTAGCCATCTCAGAATTACTGCCCCCGTGTGTACATGCAGATTACTTTTCAGTCGTCTCGGAGTTTGTTTGCCGCATCTGCACGACGAAATTTTCCAACATTAAATAATCACGTATCGATGGTTTCACATTGCACGTACGGACGTATCGTCGTTGATTTCTTTCGACCCAGGGTATGGTGGTATGTGTATGGCCATGGCTTGAGAAGGGACAAGGAGAGTGTGTTTCAATAACGAATCAATGTACGAAGAGATTTGCATCCGCGTAGGTCTTGTGTCGCAATGTACACACCTGTGTACGCATGTATTACATGGAATCACGAAGAGTACAACACATCGGAAAAGAGAAGGAGGAGGAGGGGAGCACCATGGATACGTCGAAACTGCAAGCAAAGGAATATGAATGAGCACGTAACTCGTATTGCTATAATATGCATCTATAACCAACCCGAGACACGTAATGTATTACGCATGTCGAATCAAAAATGAGATTGTATACCTTCTATTGATTTCCATACATCGGTGCAAAATATCGATGATGATGCTCTATATGTAGGTATACGTACATAACTACACCGTGCAAATATCCACGCCTTATTGTATGAACACCTGATATTTATCTTCGGCCCCCGTTGACACCTGCGAACTACTGATTATCGGCGTGATTCAACACGAAACAATTTTCAATTGATTTCAAATCATCCTTTACGCCTGTACAGTAATGTTCATTAATGCCTTGGGCTTCTGGCTAACTTGTTTGAGGTTCGAAAGGAAATGCGAGTTCGATTCTATACGAATTATGCGACAATGCCTTCCAATCTTTCACGTTGGCTGCATCGATAGTCACTGTTACAAAATTCCTGTAGAATCGAGACTCGCATTTTGTCTTGAACCTCAAACAAGTTATCCTGAAGTTCAAGGGATTAGTGAACATTACTGTACATTTACATTAAAATGTATATAACTGTATGGGAATTCATTAATTGGATGCAATTGTAGCGTGTGAATGACTCAAGATGGCGTCGATCTTTACCGAAACCTTCTTACTTTGTATTAATTTTAAAACTGCATCGAGATCGAGAATGCTCTCAGCTGCAGTGACAGTTTTTCTTCGTCGTACTCGAGACATCTTTGTTTCAATTACCACGAATATCTATAAAGTTATACCACGATTTGTTCCAGATTTTACCTTTAACAAATTTGAAACCGTGTTGTTTGCTCCTTTTCCACAAAATGGAAAATATGAATCATAATCACGTGTGCTTATTTTGGAAAACAGTGAAATATTTGTAAAGTATTCTCAGTAATAAATGATCGCAATTGCCATTCGGTAAAACTTTCGTATCTATGTTATAAGCGTTTCTTCGACCCGTTTTTAACGATTAACACGAAATCTGCCATAAAATAGTTCCTTGAATACAAACTGCGTCCTAATTAATCTCGCGGATTGGTAACAATATGTTATGCATTTTATCGTTTCTCGAAAATTCGCTAATTTCCCACCGAGTGGATACATACATATATAACATGCAATGAAATATTCCACTATATTACAGTCATGTGATCCATTGTCGACGCAGATCAAATGAATAATTCTGGGAATTATGCAGGAAAGAAAACATTTTCTCAGCGAACAATAACAAGAACGTGCATACAATAATTATTTGGCGAAAACCCGAAATTTATGCTTTATCCCAGTCGATGGTTGAACCTTTCCTGGTAAATACGTCACAGGTGTATCAAACAAAAAGTAACCGATACGTGACCACGTTATAAATATCACGACTCATCGGATTCATGGACTCACCTTCGTTTTTATTGCTCTAGTTTAATACCCGTTTTTGGGTTTCCGCCATCGCTGCTGCAGCTGTGATCTGAATGCATACAAAAGGTACAAGTGGTTACACCTTCGTGGTATTCCCGCGAAGAAAAAGCGAGAAAAAGGTTAGAGGTGATCTGCGATTTTACCTGCAAGGTAACAGGAATTAAATTTTTAGTAACAATTCAGTCGAATAATCAGTGTATGTTCAGTACTAACCTTGTCCCTGTTTTACAGATGGAAGATATAAAAATTCACGAAATTATCTCTGTCTTTCTTGTTTCTTTCTTTATTTATACGTTTTATCTATATTTCTATTTATTTTTACATTTCTACATTCTGTATTCATTTATTATTATCTATCTACTCGTTTATCTATAGTTTTGATCTCTTCACTTCTACTTTCTTAATTTAGTGCTAGTTTTAATTTTTTGCTTCCTTATACCATTTAGTTTATACGTTATTCATTTTTTACTGCTTTCTCTATGCACTGTTCATATCCCCGTCCAAGGAGACTTGTCCCAAAACGAATGAACGCTTCTCTCTCTCTCTCTCTCTTTATTCAGACTACGATCGATGCCCTCGTGTATCACAGAGCAGACAGACTTACGTTATTAATTTAAAAATTGCGATTCGTCACTGTTCCCTCATCCCGCAATTACATACCTACCATACAAGTATATAGATTATACACGGATCTAGGCACTCTTGCATGATTGATCAGAATCTTCCAACGTTAGATTTCTCTTCTCGAGTTTATCGGCCTCATGTATAATGGAGCTCCTTTCAACAGACGTTACTTGAACTGGCCGGCAGCAAATCCTCGGAGCAGCTTAAGCAAGACAAAAGAATATCATGGGAAATACCGTCGCATGACGCAGAGTCGAATAGACCGCACATGCACAGCCTCCCTGCTACAGCCTACAGCCTACATCCTGCAAGCAAGGTGCTTTCAGCTCCGGAGTTTCTAGCAGGACGACTGGATTCCAGCAGAACTTCCCAAGCCCGTTTTTTATCGGCCACCCTGCGGATAAATCAACCGAGATCAGCTCATGGATTAAATACCTTTAATGCAGAAAAATCGCCGAGCCAAACGGAAATCCCGATGCGAAAGGACTCTACTGACTTGGGTGAAATTTTACAGCCTCGGTCGAGCCGTCGTCGTCGTAATCGTTTTTTAAATACCTGCGGTTGCGGTGTCAGAGTGCGGTGTAGATAAATGAAACTGCATTTCTTCTTAATTGTAGACTTGTGCCTGAAGTTTTCATGAAAGGTGCGAAGAAGGGTGGATTATATTATCTATGTGAGGGTGCGAAATTGCCACTGAATGTTTTTGAACGACGAATCGATAAACGAAGTTCGGGTGAAGTATAGTGCGAGTATTTTAATACCCGAGTAACGTTTCGCACCGTTTTTATTACAATTTATAATGGAGGGTTACATAATAATAATAAGCTGGTGAGTTCTCCCTGAGAATTTTGATTAGCTGTAAATTTCTGTTTCTGTTCAAAGATGCGCGGTCCGGCATTCTCGGTAATCCGAGTATATTTTAAACATAATGTAATTACCGATGCGGTGTGAAGAAACGTGAACGTTGAAATTCCCCGTCTTTGAATTGCTAAATTTCGAAAAGTACAAACAACAGCTCAACTCCTGGCCACTCGAGGCTGTCAAAAACTGCGCATATAATAAGCGTGTTAAATTGAGCGAGGACGTCAGCGAGGCTCAAGATTATTGAAAGTTGCGAAAGGATTCTCGATAAAACGGATTTAACACCTCGGACGCTTGCGCCAAGACGCGAATGTCCAAAAATCGCAATCGGCGTTTCGGTCAATCCCGGGCAAAGAATTTTCTTTTCATCATCTCGATTTCTCGTGAAAGTAGGTAGTCAACGAATTCACTTCCAATTTCGTCCTTACCAGAGACTTGATCACAAATTTCAAAGCGATATTTTACGAAATAAACGTTGACGTAGGTCAGAAATCATCGTTTTCGATTCCTTAAATGAGGCGGTTGTAACAACGATCGCCCAGTCTCCGGTGTTACTATCATTCTAAATTTAGAATTCTCCTAATATCGCGTAGCTGTAATAACCGGATTCTCCAACACTTGGTCGTAAAATTTCGTACCGGTTACGAGACTGTCGGCCGAAAATAATCAACACCGTTCTATTTTTATATAATATTATACACATCGCAGCTGCAGGAATACGGGTATTGTGCCTATATATGTATAACCACAAGTGTAACCATTTCGCCGCAAATTGTCTTACGTGTACCATTTTTCAGTGAAAAAACCAGTTTGACTTCTGGCTCGTGGCTCGTGGCTCGTACGCAAGGTCGGGCCTTTCGTAAAAGTACATACATGTATAATACGTAGGTACATACGTACACACGTTACTACGACGGTGAACGAACTGACCTTACTCATCAAGGACGAATTAAGGAGCGTGTCTTTGAACGACGCCTCTCCACGCGCCCTGCATGTAACGCTGTTTCGCCGCTAAACTACATGTTCCGATATTCTACCGTCCATCAATCGAGCAGAATTAGGTGTACATAAACGTGCATCTTTGAAACCGAAAATATTTGCACCTGCAATCGTTTCCATTCATCCCGCAATAAATACATATTCGGACCTCTCTTATATGTATACTCTTATCAGTAGCTATATACTCTCATATATTCCTTAAGTCCTCAAGCTGGGATGAAATCTTTCTTGCCATTTGTTTCGTCATACCGTGTATGCAGATTCTGTTTACAGACGACATGACAGGCACTATACTTACTCGTCGTTGACAAGAGGCATAGCGACTATATTTATTACCATTGAAATTGGTTCATTTTTTTTTAATTTTTCTCATTCAACTTTCTTACCGATTTGCTAGCTCATTCGAAGAACTGCACCAGGATTAGATAAAGCCTTGCGATTGTGACGTGTGCATCCAACGATCACCTTGCATTTTGTAAGATGGCAGCAATTAGCACCGATTCTAAGAAACTAAGCTTGTCTAACTATAAGCTTATAAGCTACTACGTGAGTCGAAGTGAGTTAAGTCAAGCGTGCAAAATCCGGTGCAGCGAAAGAATTGTCGAAGATTCGTCGTTTCATGGACGAGGATGGTTATCTTGACACGTGTTACGAGTCAACGTCCTTCCACGCGGTCCCGCAGGGTGAGGAATTTGCAGCTGCTCGAAATTGGAATTTGACATTCGATTGTAACCGTCTGCCGTCTGATAAACTGATAAGATAGGGCGGATTCCATAAGATTTTTATCTTAACACGAAAAATCAAGATTTACGTAGCAGGGTGTCTATATATTGCAGAGGTACAACGTACTACTTGTTACGCAATTGACGACGCTAAGGCGTGGAAACCGCGAATTGTGGGGGTCCCAGAGCCAAATTTCGCGGACGACGTTACGCCGGCATCACTATAACGGTTGAATGAAACGGAGGCGCGATTGCGTCATTGAACTTGCCGATATCGTAACTCCGCGAAATATCTCTACGATGCTTGTTAGAGTGACGTGATCGACTCGCGTCGTTGTTGGTAGACGCGAAACGGAGATCCTGATTATTTCTGCAGGAGGCTTCCATTCAGAATCGCAGTTTCTGTACTCTTCGAGGCTAATCGTTGAGGTGAAATTGGAATCCAGGATGCGAAAGTGTATGAATGAAAATTCGGGTCGACCCAGAAAAAGCCGAGAATATAATTACGCCTGTGAGTAATTGGCACGGTTGACTTACACTCGACAATTGGTACCGCCTTTGAGCTTTTGGACACTGGTAGGAAGTAACTTTCACGGATCTTAGAGAGGCGATTCGAACAGTTGGCTAATTGTTGAAGGCTCGACGGTGAATCAGTGTGTCCAAAAGAAATCTCTTGTTCTATTCTTGGCGCGTTCGACGAATGGATGGTACGTACGTATCTACACACAATCAACCGAATCTACGTGCGAGCCTTCGAAACTCTCGCGAACATGACGATGGTGATGATTAATCGAATACGTGTTGCATCATGTTGGCCAACGAGTGCTTATTCAGGGTACTAGAATAATTTAATCAATGATTTACAATTTTGGGGTCATCCTTCTTTCTTTTCAGCTAGTTCATTCGCATGTCGAGAAATGACGAAAGTAAGACCTTGGTAAGGGAGGTCCGTGTCATTATCAGGAAAGTAAAATTTTCAAGTCGACGAAACTGTCTTCGCATCTCTTCACGTAATTACATCTCAATTCAGAACGATACTTTTTCGTTTACGGAAGTTGACGAGATATTAATAAAATGGCTGTTGGAAATACGGAGAGGTAACAAGTGGATTGTTACATTAATTCGTACATTCGGCCGTTTCGTGAGGAAATATGGACTTTGGTGAAAAGGGATGGGCGAAGCCCAGTTGATTCGAATATGGCAAAAACGAGGATTAGGTAGAATAAAAACGTGTCAAATGGTTTCGAGTGAATAGAACGGACCACTCGCTGCACGTTGTACGTATTCGTGTGTTGATTCGAGGTACACAGAGACGTTAGACTTTCTCGTGAAATTCAAGTCGTGCTGGAAAGCACGTCTTGACTTGGCACGATCGTTTATCACCTATTATAAGCTTGTACGTTGGAAGGTTGTCACCAGTTTCGTAGAAGTATTATAATACATAACGTTACTGTAAAAAACCAACCGGGAAAGAAATTTTTTTTTTTTCATTATTCTGGGCATGGCAATCTAGGGCGTAATGACAGGCTGGTAAAAGTTTACATCGTTTCAAGTTCATCTTCCTACTAAAAAAGGAAAGTTTTGCTAAAGTTTCCTACGGAATCGAGAAGGAAGACAAGTATTTGCATAATTGCAGGCTTTCGAAGAGAATCACTTGTTGCTTTTCAAACTGTAGCTATAAGTTGTGGGGTCGCGTGTCATGAAAGAGTCCCCTTCATTTATCGACAATTACGGGTAAACGATCTGGTAACAGAATAATGAAACACGACGTGGTTAAATTTAGCAAATCCGCAATATTAATAACGAGATGTTATCTTATCTTGGATAACGATTTTATAACAGCTAGTCGTCCCAAAATGATACTCTGCTGCACAGTAAAATTAGAATCGCCCATCTATTTTCGGCACTGATAAAATCAATCTTCCTGACCCAATAGACTGAATCCTTCCAAGTTCCTCACGCATATTCGATGATTCGTTTTTGATCAAAGTCCAATAAATGCAGTCGCGTGAACATTTCGCGTAACTAGGGGAACAGAGATTCGGTTCACGTCTACCCATTTAATCAAAAAACGAAGAACAAACTTTGATGTCGTAATATGGCCCCGAGTTACTTGAATCAACGTCAAGGGCATAAGTATCAATGGATGCGAGGAAAAAAGTAGATACGACAGTCTGGGTTAAAGGATCATCCAAAAGTTGTCCGAATTATCATCATTATTGCTGTCGACATTATATTATTATTTGTACTACACGAAAGTCCGTCTTCTTCTTCGCTCATATTCGATGCTTTGTTGTATTGTAACTTTGATATTACTTCGCATCGGGTGGGATTAATTGAGTTTCATCTCTGATCCGTTATATTACATATTTTGTTTGCGTTTGTGAAAAATCCAATCGTTCTTGGCGCGATTAGATGGAATCTTTGGTGGGGGGGGGGGTATTGAACGAGATCAAAGAAAAACAAGAAAACGAAAAAGAAACGCTGTAAAACTTTGCACAGTATAGGTGTAGAATGTTGAGGTCCTTTTAAAAGTCATATCCAGAAATTTTCAGGGAAATTTATCGGGCTTCGGTCCCTCGTGCTGTTATACACCAGAACATGACCCCGCAATGTTGAAATAGTGTTACATCATTCTTACGTTCAATCCAGTCCGTGTACAGTTTCAATGTAGGTTTTTGGCACGATCATTCGTAAAAGAGATGAATAAAAACGACCTCACGACAGTTTTGTAGAATATTTTTATATAGTATAGAAAAATAAATAAAATATTAAAATTTCTTGTGCAACTGTCGGCTGTAGCGTCATTCAGATGGACCTCACGGACCACGTGCAGCCAGTAGAGGGACTTAATACGATTTACGAAACAGTCATCAAGGGCTAGACCGGGTCACTCGAGTGTCCAACGTCGTGGTGATGGATTCGTGACTGCGGGTAGAATTTAATAATGTAATATTTCGTGGTGTAATCCTGTTCGCATCTACGCCTATGGCTATAAACTGGAGTCACGAGTTCAGGCTTCTCACATTTAATTAATCACGTATGCTTCAGCGTCTGTTTCGACAATTAGTGAGAATCGGAAAATCCCGACCACGTGGGGTGGCAAATTGCAGTCTTGTGCATTGACGATCGTCTCTAATCATCACCGCAATGAATCGTTTTTAAAATTGAGTCAATTATTACTATATGCATTATAACATAGTAGATTTGAAAATTGTTGAACTTGCTATGTATTGCATATTATCAGAAAATCGACTGGGAATTTCTTTCAGTTTCGCGGAGGTTATCTGTCGATTGTGCAAGATAAAATCATTCAGCTGTAAGAGCTTCATTGCGATAAATATTATATTAATTAATTCGTGCATTTGGCATCTGCAGAGAAAGAGAGGGAAATAGAGTGATCCCATAGAGTGAAGACATTTTCTGATGCAATTCAAAGCGTAAAGACTTGACCGAGATGCCTAGATCATCTTAGTGAGACTTTTTGTTAAGGTCGCAATTGGACGGGATGCAGGAACCATTTTTTTGCGCAGCAAGCCGCCGTTTTCGTCATTGGCACTTGTTACTCTCGAATATATGAGTGTGTCGCTTCATTACGCGAGCACGTTGTATACATTTTTTTTGCTAATCAAGCTTTTTTAAGCGAATCTTCGAAGCCAGAATATCCCCCTTTTTCTTTTACACTTCGGTGAAATTTGCATGTCGTCATGAGATTAAATATTATATTTTTCGATACATTCATCTTTTTTTTTTTTTTTAGTCATAAACGTCAGCAATTTTGGAATCGACGTAAATATGTGTAGTATATATGACATGAGGCTATTAATAAATAAAATGGACAGAGTTATCTACCTTTGATATAAATCAACTCACCGATTGGAAAGGACGGAAAATTTTTTATATTTAAACGAATTTACCGGTACCGAATGCTTTTAAGCTGAATCAAAATTTCACCTTTAACTTTGTACTCGCTTCTGTGTAATGTGTAAATGGATAATTTAAACGTTATACGTATATAGTTCGAAAGTTTCTAGCATGTATCATTCAGAAACAAAGTTGGGTAAGATTTTTGTTGAATTAACTAAATTCTGAATTTAAGTCTACGTCACGTGATCAACTAAACATTTGTTTGATCTAAGAAAGTTGTTTCAGCGTCACCGAATTTTATTCAATCTATTTCATTGCATATGATGATGATGTGATAGAATTCATGAAAGATTTGGTTGCATGAAACTACACGTATAACAGCCAAATAATTTACTTTTAGTCATTTGAGGTTTCAATAGTCAATCAATCGATAATTAGTTTCGTAAAATTAAGTCATTCAACCATAAACTTTTGTTCAAAGTGCACCGATTCTTTTTCCGCGTATACCAAGACGGGTAATTCAACATTGTAAATGGCGTCCTTCAGTTCTATATATCATTATACCACGCAGCTGCACCCATGCTTTGATTTAGCGAAAACTGGCTGTTTGATATTGTTAAAGATTATTCGATGATCGAATGATGGAATGATACTGCAGGTAAAATAGCATGCGTCAGAGTAAAAAGAAATCAAAAAAAGAACGAATAAAAAAATCCCTCCACTTTGGCGATCGCTCATGTATGTAATCAGAATGTATATGCACATACCAGGGACACAATGAAAATGCGTATTTGATCGATATACCTTTTGGGAAATTGTATGTTTAATATATAAATCACTGATAATATGGGACTGCGTGCGACATCGTTTCGCTGTACTAACACTCACGATTTACTCAAGATTGCGCGTAATTGTGCAATATTTTTACTATAACAATTTCCACGAATAGATAATATAGTTATACACGTATAACGTGCTCGATTTACGACTCGGTAAAACAATGTAATCCGTCCGAAACTGCTATCTGTGGCTACCTACCTACGCTTTGAATTCTCGAGTGGAACCGGAACTCGGACAATATCTAATTATAATCTTCGCCAATTTTTGGCGAGGCTTAATCGCGATATTGTTACTGCGCAACATTTTCGCTGTGTCATAATTTTTCAATATTGATTTTTTAACCGTAGATGGAAGAAAAAAGGTGAAAAGGAAAGAAACAAGTTTCTCAACATTCTATGCAAAAGCTTTTATCTCGAGGTCTAATGGTGGAGAGGATTCTCGTAATTGATGTACGAAAGTATATCTAACATTTATGGTACCATGAGAAAAACGATGATTATCGCTAAGGGTGGATGATGTGGAAAGTATGATAAACAAAAAGCCTCGGATCGTTAATATTTCCCATATCAAAATGACAAGAACTTTGAGCTGAAGGAATTACACTTTACAGTCATAAAACGCTGCAGCGGATTCTTCGAGATGTGATTTATTTTTCAAACTTTTAATGACCAAGATTTTATTACACCCCAATTAATAAAAAAAGAACACTAATCTGGAGACTCGAAGCATTTCGAATGTTCGAATTCAGATCAATCCCGCAGAGCTCGTGGCGTCTGTGAAACTCAGGAAAAGACTCACTACTCTAGTAATATTTTTTAAACTTATTGTTTGATTTTTTGACTTTTCCTTGTCGTCTCGAACTAGTTTTCCTAGAGATGCTCCATTGCCCAATTCGTCTGCCGGGAAGCCTTTATCCATACGTGCATGCTTTTATCTTACAATTAACGCCTAGCACGAATCGCTTTGATGATAATTATCACCTCCTTTGTATTTCATCGTGTACTTGGTAAACAACGCAGTTTCAATTCTGAAGAATACAAGAGAATCAGGTAAATAGGTACGTGCACACTTCCATTACAGGTATAATACCATAACATTATAGCTGTTCAAAAGTCAGGCCACGCGGCTTCGCTCTACGTACAACGTCTATATATTTCCCATATGCGCAGAATCTATTCGACACGGGGTATATAATTTACACCTGACATCAATGTAATGACGTTCCGATTGTTTAAACAACCAAAGGTGCATTAAAACGTTTAGCATCCGCTTATATTACTTGCAAAACGTTTTTCATTCGATGAAAAGTATTATATCGGAAACTGCACGGAGGTTGTGTATAATTACTGTCATCCATGTGTTCGTGTGCATGTGTGTGTGTGTGTGTGTGTATCGGTTGTACGCGATCAGCGAGATCGATTCATTACATCCGCTCGTTACGAAATAGTAAGCTTCAGTACGTGTAGCTGACATGCATCTGTCCAGTGGCAATCTGTCACCGAGTGAGTTCAACCGGATATCGTAAAAATTTATCTGCCATCGCGTAGGGGAAGACAGGAAAAAAGGCAACGATCAGAATTCAAGTATTGAAAAATGAAGTTGCGGAAAATGCTATTGGCTAAAAGAAAGGTTTCGGAGAGAGTCTTGGTGGAAGGGTGTAACATTTGTAAGGGTGAGGAAGAATCAAAGGGTCGAATGAGAACTATAAACTGTTGTTTCTTCTTGTTTTATTTTTCCAAACCGTTGACCTGCGGGGGGAAGCTACGAAAATGAAAATCTCGGGGAAGGTTACTTTGGTAAAAAGAGTGGGTGTCTCCCTATCGCGGTTCAAGTTAGACTTATACCGTCCTGCAGCGGGTGGAGAGGGGGGAGCGTCGGTTCGGCGCCGAGTATATATACGGAGCAAAGTCAGCACCGTGCAAGAGTTCGCAAGAGACAAGCCGAGAGATAAAGACATATTATACTTATATAGAAGGGAAAAGGAGGTGAAGAAGAAGAAGAAGAAGAAGAAGAAGAAGAAGAAGAAGAGGAAAAGGAAAAATTCAACAAACAGTTGTATAAGAAAAGAAATATCGTTTTGTAACGTTGCAAAGATTTATTGAAGAAAAAAATTTAAGAAGCAAAGTTTTAAACGGCGACCGATCATCTCAACGTTAAATAAACCTTCGTTTTGTTAACAACAACACTACTACTACTACTATTATTTGTTATTCGTATCTGTGCCCACTTTTCGTGATCACAGTGCAGCAGAGATTAGTAGATTGGTACCTGCAAGTGTCGCAATCGTCGCCCACCACCCCCCCGAGTGATTGTTATTATTGTTGGTTTTTTTCTTTGGTACTTTCGCCGAGTTCTTCACAAGTGTAATTACATTCCCGTATCGTGAAAAAATGAGTTCGCCAGTCAAGAGGATGACCGTTTTCACAACCGCCGGCGCCGTTCTTCTGGTTCTCGTATTGCTGGCTACAGACACCGATGCTCGACCATCGGGATCATCCCTCAGGTTGGAACAAAATTCTTTCATCGAGTTATTCGTAATAATTGTAAAATCGGTTATCTGCGCGAGACTTTGACTCATAAATTGTGAATTTTTCTACCCACTTAGTTTTTTATACATCCAGAAGTGTTGAATATTGCGTGATATAATTGCACGTCTAGGATTGAGAATTGAGAATTTTATGGCAACTTTAATACTAATCTTTCCAAATTATTAAGCACGTAGAAATTCGTTGATCGTGATCGTTTTCTCTTTATCTTTCTTTTTTTTACACACGGAAATAAATGAACAAAGCTAACTTGAACTCTCGCGTCACAAAGATGCCCACTTAAATTCAACAAGTTTTGCCTGATGCGCTTGCCGCCATTTTGTTATTACTTTTCGCAACCGCCATACTTTACGCGAGGTTGTTTAATCCTCAAGAATATATGTACATATTTATACGCGAAATTATAATAAGGGACAGCAATGTCTTGTGTAGTTTTGGTATTATCATAAAGATGAAAGTTTCTCCCCATGTTGCTGCATAAAATTACTTAATTTTACCAAACTTCATTTCGCTTAGAGCTCAACTTCCGCGTGTATACGTATATGTATATTAGAAAATATATCAACTCGGTGAACAATAATCTTGCACTTTGCTGTGTCACCACGTTCATTATACATGGAATGATAATTATCAAAGTTGCACGAGTGAACGTATCAAATATTTATCGAGTTTTTCTCCCATACGAGTCATCCATACATACATATATAATATTGTATATTCTTTATTGTGTCATTTGAAAAAAAGTTACAATATTATGTATGTATTCATATGGAATTGAACGACACGCACGAAGAGTGAATAAGAGATTCATCGTCGTTATATGCGTCCGTATTACCATGCGCTTCCATTATGCGTGTGTTAAACATTTAAAACGCAGTACGTTCACTCTCGTGCAATTATGTACAAGACACGCGTGCGCACGCGGTCAGATCTCTGTTCCACTTATCGTTAACAACTTTTTATCTTTGCTGACGTAAAAGTCCATTGGTGTATATGGAGCTGTACGTATAAACGTCTATACGCGTAAAGTGATGCAACAAGTTTGAAATCACTAATCATTCAAACGAAAATTTCGTCACGCTAAGCTTACTCCTAGACGTTGCATGCGGTTGAGTGATTGATTGGCGTCGTGAAGTACGTCACTATTGAATTCTTACCGGGTATAACGATTATGGAAATCCCGGCACGGATGACAATTTAGCTAAATCGTTAAAAAAACATGATTCAAAAGTAGAAAATACTTTGAAAATTTTAAGCTTGAAACGATGAGCTGATATTTAATTCTCACGCTTGCGTAAGTCACTCAAATGATGATGTTTAATCGAACCCTTGTTCTTTCATAAATGATTACAGCAGGCAGAAACGAGTATCCGATCAACGTCTGGCAGAACTTGAGACGTTATTAGCGCTGTCGAAATTACGTGGACAGCTTGTTACCGTACCAGTTGCATTCGGCCAAGTGGATCCCAATAAAATGTAAGTATATTACACATTCCAAATTAATCTGCCTTTTTCTTCCCCCGGATGAACTTTTCCAATATTTCCTATAACTTAATATTCATTGAGAGGCAGAGAAAGAGAGAGAGAGTGAGGGGGGGGGGTAGCCTTTGAATGTCCCGCAGTCGGAACAAAGTAACCTGAAATCTCTTTATAATTCGGTGAGGTGTTTCCGGATCTCAGGCACTTGACCTCCCAGACGAAATTAATGACTAAGTTAACCTCGCAATTTGTTAACCAAAGGGAACTCCTGAACTATGCCAGCCCGTAAATTATGAACGATTTCTTAACCGATTGTACAGACTAAAATCACCGTCGACGTGAGCGCGAGTCATGATTGTTACATGTCCTATCATATGCGTATATAATATACGTGCAAAACGATCACGTGGGCATGCAGAAGCCACTGGTGAAACAATGTATAAGTGTCCGGTAGAAAACCGGTAAAAACTGGATACAATTCTTACCAGGTATAGGTATGATAAGTCGTGCACGGCCTGCAAAGTGGCAATCGTCCGATGGATTTTTTAGTATAGGCTGCACGTCCACTTGCACCTAATATGATGTTCGTTAATACGTGTCTACTTCAATTGTACACGTTTTATCAATTAGAAAATTGGAAAGAGTTAAACACTTTGTTGCAATTTGAAACACGTCCACCCGGAACCCATTCAAGCTTATGTACGATGTGCATACATATATATATCTACGTCTGATCCGCTATGTTGATACACATGCCTAACCGATGTGCGTTCAAATTGATGCTACCCTTGTTCAAGCTGGAATTGTCGTGGCGCATATGGGGCAAAGAATTCTAATGTCACGGTGTTACACGAGGTTATTGGCTTACGAAGAAAAAAATTTTTCATTATCTCTCAATAATTTTCACAAGTAATCGATAATTATTCTCTTACTTGGTACAATTTTGTTTTACAATTCGTTTTTTTTTTTTTTTTTTTTTTATTCAATGTTTTTCGTAATTTAATCGTTCGGGGGTCCAATTCCGCCTCCAGGTCACGTAAATTCACGTAAATTCCTTGCACGCTTTCTTCAATTTTAGAAAACGGCACTCTCCATTCGGCGGGTGAAACCACCGGTTGATAAATTTGTGAAAGAAAAAATAAAATAAATAAAAAGAACAGGTGCTGAGTAACGCTATAGGTATGTACATTTACATACACGGCACGGCTGTGAGCGATTTTCTGCGAATCGACGAGCGTCGGTATTCAATTAACAAGTGCAGAGGCGATAATGTAAAGAAATGTAATTACTGTATTGATCGGTGAAAATGTGTCATCATATTTCATACTTCACGATATACCTTTTCGCCTTCCAGTGAGTCACTGGTCAATTCGAAATTTTATCAAATTTTATCACGCCTGAATACTTGCTGAAACGTTTGTCGTTTACGCGAAAGATAAGCTGACGATGAGACGTGCCAACATTACAGAACGAGTGATCACTACACGAATTAACTTATTCAGCTGGCAATTTCAATCCTTTTTAAATCATCTTTCGAACTATTTACCAATCTGAGTCAGTGGATTAAAAGATATTCTTTAATCGTCGTTCAAAATTAAATATACCGTTTCAATCGAATGATAATTAATTCTTCGAGGAGATCGAACCATTGCAAAATTTAAAAAATGCAATACTTTCATCCTTCGAAACGTTCCCCGAAACAGTTACACACGCCTACCGCGTATTTGTGAAATTAAGTTGACACGTGATTTTTTTTTCTTTTCTTTTTTTTTTTTATGCTGTACTCCTTTCGGAGAACAAGTCGAATGCTTTTCAGATGAAACATGTACCCGCTTAATTACATTCCTTTACCCGTCTTGCCTGGCTCTCTTTTAATGTAGCAAGAAATATAAAAAATGCCAACGAAGTTCCTACGGTAATTAAATCTGCAACGGGGAAAAGCTTGGCGCAATAATATCTACTTTATATCCACCCCCCTCAATTCGTCACTGTCCCAGTAATGGAGCATTTAACTCGGTTATCGTTCTTGAGTCTTTTGTATTTATGTCTCCCTTTCTGAAGATGAAACGACACCCTTGTGCACAACTAACGATTTATTATATATATTCCTCCACTTGCATGTGCTTCGCTGCCAACGCAAACGCATCTTATTCTCCTCATTCGCAGTTAGATGAATAGGGGAATTCGCGTTCACTTCCGCATTGTAGAATTTATCACGCAATGAGAATGGCGCGAACCCTGTTCGAATTGTTTACCACAATCCCGGTTTGGTTCAGTAAATGTTTTTTTCATCCGACTTTCTACTGGATGGTTTATTTTTGGATGGTTGTTTTCGCTTTCTTTTGCACCTTATCCTGACCTGTGAGTTAAATTATCTTTGTCTCTTCTCTGTTTTAGTGGCCGCAGGCGACGATCTATGGAAAGTGGGCTTCAAAGACTTCAACGACTTCTGCAAGAAGCTGCAGAACAAGACTCTCTTTCCGTTGGTCAAGAAAGTGACGAATCTTTTCAATCGTATTTCGTAAGTTCAGTTTTCGCTCATTGATTTATATCCAGTACACAATAATACTTATTATCGAAGCTCATACAAAGTACTCTACTTGCAGGAGAATTTTTTTTATTCGTTAAAACCGATGTTGCATATCTTATTGCAAAAAGTAGCCGAATCTTTCATTAATTAGTAAAATACAGAATTTGTTTTCTTCGTCGTGGAAAGAATGATGAAAATTTTTGGTAAATTTCCATCGTTTACCTCCTTCACTATTGCACTCTATTTAATGAAAAAACTATGTAAACATGGACCTTGACTTCATATCTCAACAGAATTTCATCGGGTAAAAACTGATAAAAAATATTTCATTTAAGTAACGAGGTACGAGCGTCCGCTTCAACGAACTAATAATTATAAGATGCCTCATAGTACTTACTGAATGTCATTTTCATCGACTGCATCTGGCCTGAAAATGCAAATAAATATTGCAATTTCTGAAGTCAGAGTTTCATGAGTTGAAGTATCAGCTGACTCATATAATTACTTGCAGTTTCGCAATTCCTGGTTAGCTACAGCAACTTGTACCACTTCATAGGCAATTAGACGCGTTTTACTGACTGAATTTGAATGATCTCATTCACAGTTGAAATTAATTGCGATGATGCCTTATAATGTAAAGATTGCTCCAACTATTTCGTTTACTTTATCGCACACGCTGGTAGCGAATGTCGGTGAATTCAATCGTTAGGGAATTCCATCAGCGAGACTTATCATCCCGTCGACTGACCTATTAATTTATTAGAGTTTTAGCAATAATTAAAAATTCTGATAAACTGCACTCGTGATTTACGTCATTTGTAGCATGTAAATCGTGTTAGTATTTACTTATTTTGTTATATGCATTTCAACTCATGTTTCGCCTTTTTTTGTTACAGAACAACCATCAACATCGACAAGGGGCGGAGACGGAGGAACAATTAGTATAATTTGAAAAACTTACGGAAATGTCTTAAGAAGTCAACCGAAAGGTTCTCAACCCTCGTCCCTCTACAGTATTAGCGGAAAAACTCTGCCGTCTGATTTTTAGTTTAATTTAACGCTTTAGTCTAAATTCTTTTTTTTTTTCTTTATTTTTTTTTTAAGTTGATTCTAACAATTCGACTGTTTGTCTTGTGCGTTAATCGTAACGAGAACTGCGCTACGAAAATTTGATATTCCATTCTCTAGACATTAAAAAAAAAAGAAGAATTTATATCAAAATATTCCGAGCGTAATATAGTCTGCACTAGCGAATACATGTAGTGTACGGTGTGTGTAACTGATGGTATTTTCCAAAAGTATTTTGTACATGTCATAAATTTTAGTAATTTATTTAATTTATATTTATTACATAAGCTAAATTTTTTTATTTATTTAATTAACCTAATTTATTGGCGTTACATATATATTATAAATATAATATATTTTTACTTTTAATTTTCTACCGTTTTCTATTACGCTTATTTAATTGAAAAATTCATTCTCAAATGAATGACACGTCGCATTGCCGAATTAAATCGTATATACGTATGTTGAATATAAGATAAAATTTTGCAGCTTAATCATTAAAAAACAACGATGAAATTATTCAAAATTAATTTGTTGAATTAGTTCTACGATATTTAGTACTTCAGTAAATTGCAACAGTCTTTTCTTTGAAATGTCATACCTTCAAAACGGTATTTAAGTTAGTGATTACTGGAAGAGTGGTTTGTAAGCTGTAGTATTTTAAGAATTTACGAAGTTCATATGTGCTACATATTTGAATAGAACGATTCGGAGAAACCACGAGATTTTATCATTTTTAAACTGACAGCAAAGATCAAATTATGTATTTAACGTTACGTAGAGAGAGATTTTTTTATTATCGTTTCACCATTTGCATCTCAATCACATGTGATATATTTAAGATGTTATTTTTAACGGCCGCTTTGTCATTTTATTTATTCGAATTATGCACGTTGTTGTTGTCTACCGCATTCGCCGGAATGTGAAAATAAATTAATTTCATTCCCATAGACAACCTGCTACTGTACGTGAGTGCATACGCAATAAAATTAATCCATATAATACATTTATCAAGATCTTCGTCTGTACCTCCCAAACATGTTGCTACAGTTTGTGAAAATTAAAACTGAAATTAAAAACATTTAATTTTAATGAAACCATCGCTTTCGATACCGAAAATTAATATAGTTTAGTCGCTTTTTCTATTCATAACTGTTAATTGAATTTTGTGCGAAAAAATTCATGAACTATAAGATCTATCACCTAATAGTCTTTGGACTGAATACATCGTGTATAAAAATTATGATGCTATGTTTCGTTTTTTTTTTTTTTAAATTGATCCCAAACCATTATCGTGAAAAGTCGTCAAAAAGTAATTAGTATTTACTGTGTTATATGATCCATGCTAAGTGGTACAGTAGTAACCTTGAAATTCATTTAATGGATGAACTGATTCTCAGTAATGCATAATACAATTGATGAAAATATCTTTTACATAACTGTAGAGTAAATAACAATCAATGTCAGTGATGTGCGTCACTATGTTCACATGCCTTGTGATAGGCCACCGGACATACATATCGACGTGCATGGTAAGCTGCTCAATTCTTTTCATCTATGGTTTTACCACGCACTAGACGCGATCCATACGAAAGGTGGAAAGGTATAGAAATTGATGCTTATGTCATCAGTCCACGTATCATCTCGTATCAGAGGTGCATATACAAATTACAATAAAATTGTTCTCCAAATTTATTTAACGCAATATTTCATAATATTTTTGGAGTAACTTATATTCAATCTTTAAAAAACAAAAAAATTACAAAATAATACATGTGGCATATTTCGGTTGAAGAAACAATCAAATAGGAACGCCTTGTGCAAAATCGACATTTAAATGATGCTGACATACGTATGTATGTATAGTAATGTTCAACGATGAGTTCCCCGCGTGTTAAAAGTATCGATACGAATAGGTATTATTCGCGAGGTTAATACAGTCGTCGAGAAAAATTCCAGTAAGATTAAGTAAGGATAGCTTTCGCGGGGTCTGGAGGTTGTTCGATATATATCGCGTTAGTGAGACGAGTCGATGAGTATCGCAATATCGATCGCAACGCGGAGAGCGAGCTCGCGCAATGGCAGTTCTCGATAGTGGTGGGTCTCTCTGAGCGACGTTTTGATAAGAAATAGTTGAAAGGAGGTGAAAAATGTGCAAAGACAGGGAATACAACGAGCTAGGGAATCGGCGAAAAGTGATAGCGAGGTTAAACAGTGCGAAAAACCGGAGAAGTGGACGAAAAATGGGTGAAAAGGTTTAGCTGTCGCATCTTTGCAGCGAGAACGAGAGGGAGAGAAAGAGAGAGAAAGCGAGAAAGAGAGAGAGAGAGAAAGAGTGAGAAAGAGAAGAGAGATGTCTGCGCCCCGAACGACGGACGGATAGACGAACGTCTCTGTCAAGTTTTTGTGATTTTTCTACAACCGTGTCTCGTGAACTAGAGAGAGACTCAGTCTATTTGTGAGAGAAAATAATGTATATCGAATGTGAAATTTTTTCAACTTGAATCAAATCCGCCAGTTAACCAAGTGCGATGTTTTCAACGCCGGCGTCTGTGGTGGGCGAGTCGTCGGGCTACGACTTTGAGAAAGAAGAGAACGCCGCCAAGTGGAAGGGGGTGTTTGTCAACTCCCTACGCAAGGTTTGTTTCCTTCGGATCCTCATTCACGAACCTTATTTTCCCCAAACAATCACCACGCGTAATTTTTCCGTGATTTTTGAACCTCGTTCGCGGCTCTTTTTCCGCAATTATTATTACCTCTGAAGCTCTTCTGGAGCTGTTACTACACACCAGTTCGTTCGGACGCACACGTACAGCCTTGTCAAAGTCAGGTGACACCCCGCATTTACTCTTTTCAATCAGCTGGTATATACTATCAACTTTGTATCACCTTTTGAATAATCAGTTGTCACGCAACTTTAGTCACTTGTAGAACAGTAAATCGAAATATTGTCATTTCGATTTTATTGTCAATTCTTCAACTTATAGAACATGATTTATGTGGATTTGATTTCTACTGTAAAATCAGCACGATAATCTACAAAGAATTGAAATAATATATGCATCGGTAAGGTTTAGTAAAAAATGAAGGCACAGTTCTTCACTGTGATACATATACATTATTTATTCATTAGTTGTTGTTATATTGACAATGATGATGATTTTAGAGTTATTGAAAAGTTATGTGTTGTGTAATTTATAAAAGTGATACAAACCTTCGTAGAAATGAAGTTGAAATTCGTAATGTTAATGGAACGATGCATTTTTTTTCTAAATAAAAATCAATCTCACAACGACAGAATTGCCTGAACTTGAGGAAAACCATTACGAAGCAACACAGACACACAGTTTCATAACTCAACTCCTTCTGAATCATGAACGAAATTGCAAAATTACGGTTTTCGCAACAATGTTTCCTTACATTAATCGTATTAACTTCAACCTCGGTAAACGACATAATCTGTCCCTTTGTTGTCACAGAAACGTACAGCTTTCTTTAGCAAAACCTGATTAACCTGTAAATTCCTCAGAATTCCTAAGACCAATGTGATAACCAATCATTTGTGTTTACTTGCTACGTATGACCTTGTTTATCGATCTCTCTTATTGCAGGTATTGGAACAAGTTCACCCCAGTTTAGAAGCGAGGCAAGACGCTCTCGACTATGTGGAAAGCTTGATCCTCCGAATGCTAGGTATGTTGTGTGGCCGGCCTCCACCACATACTCCTCAAGATGTTGAAGAACGTGTTAGGCGCACTTTTCCAACACCAATTGATAGGTGGGCTTTAAGCGACGCGAAGGAAGCATTAGAAAAGGGAAAGAAAAAATCGCCTCTTGTATTACCTGTGGATAAAATACATCAGCTGCTACAAAAGGTTTGTAATACAGACTAGATTTAGGTTTTGACTTGAATCTGGAATATTTTTAAACGTAAAATAGTCCTCAGGCGGTAGGATTACTTTAGATATGTACCCTGAATTCTTATTTCCAATTTTCCAATCGCAGGAAGTATTGCAGCACAAAATTGACTCTCAGGTCAGCCTGTTCGTTGTAGCCGTATTGGAGTACATCTCTGCTGATATTCTCAAGGTTTGTAATTTTAAACACTACATTGTCCAGCGAAGTGAAGGAATAACCTTATTCCTGTAATCACCTCGCATATATTTTAGTATTTAGGTTTAAATTGTTTCAATTAATGAACAAAAATGTTTTTGTTCAGTTGGCTGGAAACTACGTTAAGAATATACGCCATGTTGAAATTTCCTGTCAAGACATCAGGGTGGCGATGTACGCTGACAAGGTAACATATGACTTACTGAAATTTTGCCGTTTACACTGTATTTATTATGTCTATGTCTTTGGCTCAAGATTCGTTACATTCCTGTTGTATATCAAATATTGCTGTCACTGTAAAATTGATTCGGAAATTCCGTCCTAAATATATGAGGGATAATTTTTATGTACTTCGTTCAAGTAAGTAGACTGGTGGAATAAAATTGAACAGGCTATATTCTGTGTCACTAATCGGAAAGATTTTCTGAAAATTCCAAACATTTCCATTGAAATTCGTTCACTTTAATTAATAAATACTAATTTATTCAAGATTACGTTTACCGTTCTATATGAAACAGCTACAACAAAATTATTGCAATGTAAAAAATATAAACAATTTGTACAAATCTTTTAACTTAACGTTACTTCGTCACCTCAATGTCATTAGAAAATTTTGTGGCATTTGAGCCCACTTATCATTTTTTCATAAAATGTAACATAGCTTATAGTTATAAGCTATATCTAGGCAATAAGTTGATAGGAGAACAAATAGTGTTACAAGATAGAAGGGTTCTGAAATAAATGTAATTCATTTGCATTAGCTTGTTGCTATCAAGTATTTGTACGGTTATTTAGAAGTGTTTGGTACATCAAAAATCCAACTGGCTATCTGTATATCTATATGGACTTTGGAAAAATACCGATTTTACAGAAATTAAGTATCACGAATCACATGTAATATTTGTTAAAAGTATTTCTCTGGAGATGTGATTACTTGTCGTGTTTCGTTCTCTTGGTTTTTTTTTCCCTCATTATCAAATTCATATTACGATTTAGTATCCATAATACAGAACATATTTTGACTCGTCAATGGGGGCTATAAATGGCAAACAAATCTTAGAAGCTAGCAATAAACGTTGTTGTAACCCAAAAACCACTGACTGGCTATGCTAGATTAGACACAGGCTAAGTGGTAATTGTGGCTGCAAATGTTCTCTGCTTGGTTACATGCTTTCCACCAACTAAAAACAACACCAACAATGTTCGCCCTCTACTCACGCTGTTCTAGGTGGTACGTACCTGCGACGCCCCCGTAGAAAGTTATTAGAACACATTCAGTAATTGTTACATTTTCATGATCCTCTAATCGTTTGTGAAATTGTGTCAACAACGGAGCTAAATAACTAACTGTTTATGATGCTGTAAATTACTGAAAGAAATTGGCAGGTTTACTGTTTTTTAAAGTAATTAACACAGTACTGTATTTGTGTCAAAATAGGTAATTAACGTAAATTTTTTCTCTTCAACCCAGCCTGCAACTCAAACGTGCTTATTGTATCTATTCATTAGTGAATTATCACATGCTACGAATGACATTAATTAGCTCACGTTGTTGTTGTTTGATACTTGTATACTAATTACAAAAATCTACCATGAATTCTATTTGAAATTGTTTGACTCGAGTTCATCATTAAACTAGCATGCGCGAGTAACCATTTCTGGAATACCAAGCATGAAAATTGGCACACTTGGAATGGACTACGATCAAGGTTTATGCTAATGCTCAACATTGATATTTCTGGTTTACTATTATATTGTATCTGTAGTAGATTTGAGGTGCTCAATTTTTTTTTTTTTTTTTGTAATATTGGTTGTTATATATTCTTATAAATTACCCGATTAATATTTTGTGCCTATCATTTTGTTCATCTTTCATATTGTCTCATAGATTGAAAAATCAATTCAAATTCAAATCGTTACTTGTCGATATATTTGTGACCCTTTATTCAATCTTGCATAGATTCATTCCAAAACCATCGATCGAAAATAAACGTTCTTGTAATTTTTATTCTAGACACACTCTTGGTAGCGTCTTTGCCACTTCTTTAAGCAGCCAGTTTTCCGTTATTGAACACCTCAGCCTACGTATTGCCTATTCAACTCTTGGCTGTCTGCATTTAACCATTCAATTCAAATTTAATTACTGTTACGTCTACCACTATGAACCTTAGTTTGCCGCACGGCCTGTGCTTTAGCAGCTCAGCTACAGCAGTCGGCTCACTAATTCAGATGTGGATAATGTTCGAAACTCAGTGATAAATTTATACTTTATTCCAACTATGTCCTTATTTCATTCTTCGGACAAGGTGATCCTGTCTTTGTCTGCTTTTCATAAGCTGTTGGTTCTGTCTGCGACAAAATTGATTCCATATACTTCTTATGAAATTTCCAACAATCTCAACGTCCTGTCTGTTATATTCTCGTTGAGTATATGCCTATTTTTCTGCAAATTTCCTTCATACCTACTTTGGATATTTACATATTCTTAATGGAATATCATCCGAAGCACTTTCCAATCGTTTCTCATAAATTTCCATCCTTCAACAGGTCCTGTTGGATATGTTCTATCAAGATGACTGTACCGAAGGGCCCCAAAGTGGCTTGGGTGCGGTTGTATCAGTTGATGATCCAGGACCATCCCCACGAACGTCTTACGAAGATTTTGTTCGTGATCTTATACATGACGAACGACACTATTTACGTGATCTCCACATGATAATCAAAGTATGTACATTATTGATGTAATATAAAAATATTTGAAAAGATCTTAGTTATTTAGATTGTGCAAAGAATTTATTCGTTTATTTCCCTTAAACATTTGTAATGCATACGTTTCAGTTCTGTATTTTTTATTTGAGCTTTGTTAAGTATTTCGAATCTTTTATAACTATGACAATTGTTGAGTCCAAGAAATTAATGAAATGCACGTGCTAGCATTAATTACTGACAATCAGAGTGCTAGTAAGCAATTGTTTATCGCAGGTGTTTCGTGAAGAAATAGAAAAAATGGCTCAAGGTCCCCATGAACTCGATGCACTATTTAGTAATATAATGGATATTTATGAAGTAACAGTCACACTGCTGGGAAGCTTGGAGGATATTATGGAAATTACGGAAGAGAAACAGACTCCTACGGTTGGATCCTGTTTTGAAGAGTTAGCTGAGGCTGCAGAGTTTGATGTGTACATAAAGTACGTGAGTTACAATATTTATTGTTTATTAGAACGATTTAGAAAAACTGTACGTGATCGATAAATTCTTCTATTATTCACGTGTCAAATAAACGGCTTCTTATAAAAAAAGAAACGATTGAAGGTTGGTGATAAATTTACATAAGTATGATCCATATAATTCTTCTAAAAAAGATTTCTGAATTGAATAAAATATAATTCGAATGTTTCAAACTCGAACACAGATTTTCAAAATAACACCACAGATGATCAACTTTGAATGAATCTTAATACAGATATGCGAGGGACATGAACAGTCCAACCAGTAGGGAAGTGCTGACGAGGTTATTAGCTAGACCAGAGTCAAATGAAGCATTGCGGACAGCAGGTCATGGATTTAAGGAAGCTGTAAAATATTATTTACCAAAACTATTGCTTCAACCTGTGTGGCATTGCTTTTTGTACTTCGACTACATTAAGGTGAGTGACATAGGCTCGATATTTTGTTTATGACAAATTGTTTTGCAAATTAAACATACCTTCGGTAACGTTTGACTTTATTACTCATATAAAACGACTTAGAAATCATCACATATCAATATCATAAGGTTTGATTCAATTCCAAGCATTAAAAGAAATGTGCTTTCATGATTGTCAAAATTTTCAGTATGAAACAAAGCTTGCACTGAAATACTGCTCAATTATTTCTGCTGTCAAAATTCGCCAGTTCTAAAAATGATAACCTTGATAAAAAACGACCAGAATGCAAAGACTTTTGTGTTGTTTTATGGGAATAATAGCTCTGATGTGCGCTTCAGCTATAGCAAAATTCATTTATTGGAGTCTTCTTATAGGTCTAGTGGTGATGACTCTTTATTATGCCTATGATTTGCTCAAGTGCAGATTCTACCGACGCCGAAATTATGGTTACTATTTTTCACTAGTCCAGCAAATAATAATTCATACTTTACATGATATCGCTTGATATCGCTACAGAGCTGATTTTTATTCTTTCGTTAATTACTACCCTACGTTCCTAAGCTAGGAATTAGAACACTGGTTACAAACAGCTTTAGTCGTCATTGATCGCTATTTTATGCTCACACCTCATTGTCCCGACAGTTAATGAATGTGTTACCACTTTTATTATCACACTGCTACAAAAGTACTAGATTATTGTCATACTCGTTATTGATCAATTTCAGGTATTACATAACTTGACTCCAAATTCAGACGACCGTGAGACTTTAGAACAAGTGCAAGGTCTCTTGCGACCTCTGCAAATGGAACTGATGAAATCCGTCGTAAATCTTCCAAAAAAAGACACAGGCCTACGGATGCAAAGTAGGGCGAGAAGGCAAGCTGCACTTGAGAAGACGAGCGAATTGCAAAAGACTGTCGATGGTTGGGACCAAAGGGATATCGGGCAATGCTGCAACGAGTTCATAAGAGGTGATTAGATCACAACATTCGTTGCAAATATCAGGGCGAAATTCTAAACTGTAAATTTGACGTGATTGTGTCCGATGACAGAGGATATGCTAGGCAAAGTTGGAAGCGGAGGGCGAAGATTAACCGAAAGGCGAGCTTTGTTATTTGATGGGCTCTTGGTACTCTGCAAACCAACTGGAGGAAAGAGAGTGAGCGTTAGTGTTGGACCAGTTGCGGTAGGAGGAGGACATCCTACGCACCAAGTCGAACTCCGTCTGAAAGAACGTTTTTTCATTAGAAAAGTGGAGATCATTGACAGAGAAGACACTGATGGTCAGTTACTTTACTTTAATGAAGAAACGTAAATGCAGTAATAAAAAATTATTAGAATATACAAAATTAATTATCCAATAAATACGGTGCGTTAAAATTACTGAAATTCTCTATTTGTTAAATATAGAATAGTTTTAGCCTTGATATTACCTAATTTTTTGGTGCTTTACAAATATGTTTATCAAACTTTTATTTGTGCCAACACCTCAAATTCCTCACTGGTTCAATTACTCATTAACAAAAATCTTCACAGAATTGAAAAACACGTTTGAAATTGCTCCAAGAGACCACCCAAACGTTACCCTCGTTGCAAAATCTCCCGAAGACAAAAATAGCTGGATGGCCGATCTTGTGATGCTTAATACAAAAAGCATGCTAGAGAGAACGTTAGACAGCATACTGTTGGATGAAGAAACGAAACATCCTTTAAGACTTCCTCCGCCTCATTTGTACAAATTTTCCGAACAAGATTCTCCTGAAAATATAGTACTAGAGGCCAGAGAAAATGGAGGCGTGCCTCTGATTAAAGGTGCTACACTGATCAAACTGGTTGAAAGGTTAACTTACCACATATACGCAGATCCAGCTTTTGTACGGACATTCCTTACTACGTATAGGTAAGTTTTCAATATGTGAATAGGAATTACAATGTCACATAGTGATTACGTTTAGTTCAACAGTCTAATGAATTGGCTCAATAATTTTCTCTTGTAATGACGAAGATTGTGTTCTGATATTTCAATAGGAGTTTTTGCTCGCCCCAAAAGCTTTTGTCTTTGCTCATCAAGAGGTTTGACATACCAGAGCTATCGGTAGTGTATGGAGATGAGGACAAAGCACCAGGGTGTAAAGCTGGGGCTAGAGAAGACTGGAAAAGGTACAAAAAGGAGTACTGTCAACCTGTTCAATTCAGGGTTCTCAATGTTTTGAGGCATTGGGTATGTGTACAAAGTATCAAGTGTAATAATAGCCATTTTGATATTCTTAAACCGATCTTAAAACTAATAATATAATGCGATAAATTTTTAAGGCGACTTTAATCTTCATTTGTATCTATTGTCACAGGTAGACCATCATTTTTATGACTTTGAACGTGACAGAGAACTCTTGGAGAAGTTACAGGCTTTTTTAGACACAGTAGGCGGAAAGTCGATGAGAAAATGGGTGGATTCAGTTATGAAAATTGTTCAGAGGAAATGCGAGCCATCCGAACAAAGGCCAATTACTTTCAGTTTTGAACGATCTCCGCCTGCAATTGAGTGGCACCTTAAAGTTCCTGAAGAATCGTGGGGAATACTCACAGTGAGTGAAATTCCATAATCGTAAATAGAATTTTCCTGAATCTTCGTTCATGATCATAAGTTTGGTATATATCACACCATACTGCTTTATAAACACTTGAACGACGTATTACTGTTTTTTCTAGTTACACCCTATCGAATTAGCGAGGCAATTAACGTTATTAGAATTCGAACTGTACAGAACAGTAAAGCCTTCAGAATTAGTCGGCTCAGTCTGGACCAAGAAAGATAAAGAACAGACATCACCAAATCTACTTAAGATGATTAAGCACACAACCAATGTAAGCCTTATAGTGATTGTTATATAATTTTTTTATTAGCGATAATAAATATAGAAAATCGAATTGTGTATTAGGTAGAATACTAAATATTTGTAAAACTGTCTCTCTCAAAAAAGAAGAAATTTCTAAATAATCTCTCTACTCCTTAGTTTACACGATGGCTTGAAAAAACTATAGTGGAAGCTGAGAATTTGGAAGAGCGTGTCGCCATTGTGTCTCGGGCAATTGAAATTATGATGGTGCTACAAGATCTGAACAATTTCAATGGCGTTTTAGCTATTGTAAGTGCTATGGGTTCTGCGTCTGTTTTTCGGCTGAAGTTCACTTTTCAGGTAAATCGTGTGATTATCTTTTGTTTGAATACCTAAGATTCTCAACTAACATCTCAAAATAAGTGGAGAAATAAATTGCGAATTACATTATCATAGCAAATACCGGCGCGATTGGAAAAGGCATTGGAAGAGGCCCGAGAGTTGAATAGTGATCACTTTCGAAAGTACCAAGAGAAATTACGATCTATTAATCCACCTTGCGTACCTTTTTTCGGTAATTATGATACCTCAATATTTCATTACTTCCATACTTTTAATATCTGGAATACCTGTTGACATTGAATACATTTGCAAATCGTTCACAGGCATGTACCTGACAAATATTTTACACACTGAGGAAGGAAATTCGGATTATCTTCCGGGTAGTCCGGAGCTCATAAACTTTAGTAAGCGACGAAAAGTCGCCGAAATCACCGGCGAGATTCAGCAGTACCAAAATCAGCCCTACTGTCTCAGCGTAGAACCTAGGATAAGACATTTTATTGAAAACCTTTCCCCTTTTGAGCCGAACATGAGGGACGCCGATATAGGCAACTATTTGTATAAAAAGAGTTTGGAAGTAGAGCCCCGAGGTTGCCGACAACCACCCAGAGTCGTAAGTGTCACAATAGAACTTGGCAAAACGGCGGAATAAGTTTCCTTATTACACCAAGTATGTTCATTTTTTCAGCCTCGTAAATGGCCAGATCTAAATTTGAAGTCCCCTGGTATCAAAGCGAGGAGTCTAAGTGGCAGATTACCAGCACCCTTGCAAGCAGTGGCGTCTACAGTCAGATTGCACGATCCAGCGCCGGAAGCTCCACCTCCTCCTGAGTTGCCTGAAACGCCTCCACACACTTCTCAAACGGCACCTCCGCACACGGGAGATCATAGCGTATTTGCTCCTGTACTACTAGGAGGTGGGCTTTCCTCATTTTATAATACATCATATTGAAAATACAAGATATTTGTTATTGAAACATGCCAAATGTTCGGGAATAAAACTATTCCACAATCCCATGGACTAACATACTCAATACCCAAATTTGCTCTCCAATGAATGCTTTTTCTTTACCTTATCCAGGAACAGGCCCTCCACCTGGATCCCCTGGACCTCTCAGTATGTCAGGTCTGTCACTTGGCTCACCTGGTAGCAGTCCGCAGCTTGGATCGCCCGGCCACTTTCCACCGCCGTATCACCAATCGCAGACAACCCACTTTGGTTTCAACTCGGGAACAATTAGCGTTGTTGGTGCCTTGACAGGTTTGTCATCCGGCGGGAGTCCCGGAGCTTCTATGCCTCCACCATCGTCTCCTAGCCACTTACCTCCGAGCCAACCGCCACCACCTTTACCCCCCAGATCTCACCGGAGACGTGACAGCTCTGTCAGCGAGTCACCGCAGCAGGTGTGATTTTTTTTTGCCTGAAAATTGGTATCACAGTAATGAGTTTTGTGTTCCCCCTTTATTTTCAGGCTCGACAAGCTCCAAATGCTCCAATACTTCCACCACGAGAGGGTACTTCTCCGCCTCCTTTACCCCCACGAAGAGATGTGCCCCCCATTATGCTACCACCTCGACTCTCGGCTACTCTTAACCCCGGCAGTTCAGGACTTTTGGCAAGGCGGAATTCCACTCTGGAAGCAACGGGACCAGTTCCCTCTCACCCTAGGCGCCACATGTCTTTCAACGGACCTAGTCCCACCAAACTTCCCCCTGCTCAACCCAACGGTATATATACGAAAGAATTTTGTTGGAATGTTAGTCTCTATTCTCGTGTGCGATGTGACATCAATTTTTGAAACAGCAAGAACCGCTTTTTTGGAAAACCTTAGTCAGAACACCAGAAAACATCCAGAGTTCTTAAGCAAAAATAAAAAATGCGGATTATTTTAGTAATCCTAAAATTTTGAAATAGCCTAGTAACAAATAGCATTAAATTTTCAGGATCAGTGACTCCCAGGTTACCACCAAAGCCGCTACCTGGAAGGCCACCGACGACAATGTTTAATTTCAGTGCCCCACCTGGGCCTAGTTAAGCTCCTTCTCCCATTCCCTATTAATGAACTCCACAAGGCTGATTTGTACTCTTTTAAGTAAGCTTATGGAAGACAGTTATACGTTTTGTAAATTTTTATTTGTTTTTTGTTTTCTAGGTAGCTATTGAGTAGAGATTGCAAGAACGATCACACGCATCACGTTATTGTCATAAGTATTACAGCGCGACATTATTTACAGCATCTCTTACAGGAATCAAATCCTTACAACAATTAGTAATTGTTAAATTTGGTTTTCAACTGTTTACAAAGATGAAACAGTGTGTTTCGTAGTACTGATTGTAAAAAAGCGTGTAGTGTTAATTATAATAGACAGAACGGCCTTTAACCATAGAACGTCGCACTTTCGCAGTCTATCACTAACGGTATACTTGGGTGTTTGCCACCCGGCCAACTTCTAAAAACTGGGCACATCCAGTGTACTGTTCTACGGTTAACTGTTGGAAAAAGTCCTTTTATCTCGCGTACATGTATTCGAAAAGGTTTTCTTTTTTATTATTTGAATTCATTTAAATTATGTCATTTCATGTCAAAAATTATTATTATGTTTTTGTCGAAAAAGATCTAAAAAAAAAATTGAATTCAGAAGCACGTGCAACGTTAAAACATTAACGTAACCTCTGAGTGTGGTATGATATGTTTCCTAGAATTTTACTGATTAGACTATAATCGAGCTTTGGCCCCCTTTCCAATTCCCACTCAACCCTGTCTACTCTTCCCATCCCCTCCCCCTTCCCCCAATACAACTGTGATACACTGTAAACGTGGGTATGTATGTTATGTAAAACTATACGTTTAGACTTAAAGAAAAATACACACACAGAGAAAACTAAAAAAAAAAATTTTAACATCATGCGATAATATTTGGAAAAAGAATTTCAGGCATAAGTAAAGTACAGAATTGAACGAATGATAGGCCAATATACCTAATTAATTATACATATATAAATGGAATCAATTGAAGAATGAATATGTAAATGTATATTATTATAAATATATTCTATTGATAGTTATTATTGTAATAATGTCAGACGCACGTAAGACAAAAAACCGAAACATTGAGATCGTGTAAAATAAAGAGTATATTGTGTAGTATATGGAACGGGTCTTCATTATTCGGAAAGTTGTTTAAAAAATTATGTTCAACAACCTATTTCATTTAATACGAATTTAATCATTTCTTTTTATGTTATATTGTATATATTATATGATACAGGCATGATTTCAAGTCTTAACAAATTACTGGATTGACGTAATAAGCGTAACATTTAAAGAATGATAAGGATGCTTGGACATGGTATCTAATTTTGTTTTTACATTTAGAAATAAATTTGAATCAGTGATTTCAAGACAATCCCAGATTTTCATTGGACAAAATACATTAGCCTCTGGGTGAAATTTGAATTGTAAAATAAAAAATTTAGAACCTAAATATTCTCTCTAGTTGATATTTGATTTCCACAGGAACTTGGAAGCGGTAAAATTTTAGGTATGTACCAAACTGGTGTAAATTTTCTTCCAAGTTCCATCTTGCTTTTAAGAATGCAAAATTCTGTATAAATTAGAAATAAGAGTTTAAAAAAATTTCATATATATAACACTAATTTCTCTGATATTTCATAAATTTTATCCATTAGACATCATATACCTTAATAATATAATCGTATTACGAGTCAAGGATATGTTTTGAGTTTTCGGACATCTTGTGGCCTGTTTTCTATTTACAAAAACAAAGATATGTATAGCAGACTTAGTTATCATTATTACTACTACGTTTCTGTACACAAATAATCGCAATATTTTATCCGATAAGTGTGGAAAAAAGAAAGTTATGTTTTCTTTTGATTAAAGCGATGATTTGTACTCGTTAGGTATATGAATCGACTTGAGTAAACAGGCGATCTTGCAGTCTGTTTGACGTCAAACGTTGACCCATTTTTATTGCGGTAAGTATTGTACTGCTAATTATCCAACCTGTTACCTATACACTTATAACGTCATGACTTTTTCGTAACTTTCAGATGAGAGAACGCATTGAAAAGACCTACATCACTTCCCACACCGTTGACGAATTACTTTGTCTGTGTGCCCGAGGACCCACCTCCACGTGGGCGTCGAGGCCATCACTCAATTTACTAAAACGCCTCGCCCAACTTCCTCGACCTCCTTGCGGTCGACCGATACTTCCAGCTTCCCGCAGAGCGGTTAAAAGCTCGTCTTCGTCTTCCCGACCCGTGATACCTTTCTCGTACTTCGCTTCTTGCGCCAACAACCGTTCTCGCTGGATCTGTGTCGCAATTGCCCTCGGCACCGCTGGGATTGCATAGCTCATTATACCCGTCAGTGCAAACACCTGCAAGTTCAATCGGTTATCGTTATCTGCAGTCTCTGTCATCTCCGAGTAAGGAACTCTGTGATAATGAATGGATATAATATGTCACAGCAATTAATTTACCACATGCTCGAACACCACGACGAATGCGAGTCTCGCTGCGAAAACGTGCCAATACTGTGGACTAAGTTCGTAAGCGTCGGGGTGATCTGGACCGTTTCTGTAACCTCGGTACTGACATGTAGGGGGATCGGGATCCTCGTCAGCGCTTCCCATGTCCTCCCTATAATCAGAAGTATTGAACTCCGATAATGAACTATCTATGTACCCGGTCAGGTTGTGCGAGTCCGAGTATCCAAAGGCGTATACGCTTCTGGGAATAAAGTCTGAAGTGTAAGCGATCACGAACGCCTGAAAGCAGAGAGAAAATGGTTGGATCGCACCAAAGTCATAAAACCCCTGCTTATTTTATTTTTTAATTTTTTTTCGTGAGAGAACTATGTAACGCCCGTTTCACCTACGTTGGATACCACAGCTGCGTACGTTACACCCTGAAGAATACCGAACCAGGCCCCAATGTCCTCCACCCTCTCAGCAAGAGGCCTTCGAGCTTCCTTTACCATTTTGTAGGCGTCAAGTCGTATTTCGGCAATGTTATTCAACAAAGCGAATAATGGAGCCAACGGAAACGCCGCGACAAACAATGTCACGAATCCGTATTGTATGACTAAAAAGTATGACAAGAAAAGAGTGAATTATCCGTCGACGTTCACCCTTCCTTGGATATATTCGGCAAGGAATATTGAGAAATTTATTCATACTGACCCATCTCAAGGTACTCGTCAAACAGTGCCATTTTACCGGGATCCTGAAGCTGGTAATCCTTCTCCCAGCGAGTATAAGGTCTGTTTCGATCCTTCGTCGCTGCCTTTTGAGTTCTTTTTCGCCACCAATTCCACATCTTTGGAGATAAAATCTCCAGAAAATTGTTGACGCATTGCTTGCCAATCATTATTATCGCCAGCTGGATACAGAGTTCTGACAAACAACCGGCTGGGTCACAAACATCAGTCTTAATACGGAAAAATTCTGAGGATCTTGCACTCCGGTCACCTGGATGCTTGAAGAATCTACCCTGAAACCAATCACTTCCGTATATAAAACTTGTCCGCCTGTTATCAGGCTTGTAATAATTCGGAAATGGCGTTTACCTTAAAAAAAGCTATGTATATCAACGAAGAGTAAAAGTTGACAAATTCAAATAGAAATATCTTGAAAGTATAGCTATCCTCGTATTCAGTCTGAGTTCTCGGATTTTCCATATTCGTTAGCCACCTCGCTAATCGGTGATAAACCCGGGTCAGGATCATTATGATGAACAAATTAATGAGGGCGGCGGTCGTGGAAGTGAAAATTTTTGCATGTTTCTTTAAGAATTCACCGCCGCCGTTGTAAAATACGGACACTAACGATATCCGGTAGATGATTGTACCGAGAACCGCAGCTAGTACAACACAAATCTGGAACAGAGGTCAGTCCGTTAGTGAAACGAACAACAGCGGCAAAAAATATCCAGAAGAACCCCCTAATGCTCACCATAAAAAATACCATGGATCCGGTTGCCGTGAACCGAAGAACCCTCGACCATGCTGGAAGGTAAGGCTCCCTTTCTCTGGTCACAGGATTAACGCGATACGTTTTTACCGTGGTCTCGAACTCTGGTCTGGTCTCTTCGTCACCGTCCACGTTTTGGAGGTCCCATTCCCAAACTATCACTGCCTGTCGTCGTTTCCATAACTCCAAAAACGTCGTCGCTGTGTACAAACGTTTAATTTATTGAAATAATTTTGCTGTTTCTGCGTGATTGCAGCTTGGGATGAATTTGAGACTGATTCTTCACTACTGTTTTCATACTCACCCCAAAAAGACATAAATATTGCAAAGAAGACGGTTGCTGGATTATCGAACAGGTATGTCAGTTTAGAAAAAAGGCAGGAATCTTTCAGCTTTTGATATTTACATGCCTTGTCGCAGAGAGGACAAAGTGTTATATTTCCTGCAACGATCGGTTCAAATCAAATAAACCATAATATCTCATAATTTATTAATCTTTAATAACTAACAATAGTATTAATAATATCAATCTGAATACCCGCTTACGCAATTATTTCCCTCAATTTATTATACACTCGACCAAAATTAAAAAAAAACATAATGAATTCATTTTTACACTACACTTCACAACTCACCAGCCAATGTGGGATCACAGATTTCTTTACTAGGTATGTTATCTTCGCTTTCTATGCTTCCGAGGCCGTAGAAAAAGCACAACAAACCAACGACAGCTGGAGGGTATAACGCCTTCGTGTAAAAACCTAACCAGGCAAAGTACAGGGCTACCTTATCCCCAAAGTATCTCCTCACCAACCATAAGGGTTGCTTCTTGAACCTGAAACGTAAGTTGAAGACTGGAGAAGAAATTCAGGTTTTTTTAATCTCACTCAAAAACAAACAAAGTTTACACGATATCTACCACATGGATTGACAACTACGATTAAGTAACTCTGTTTCAGATATGATGAGCGAATTTTTCGCTATCAGCGAGCCTTACGAATACCTGATGATGAAAAATGATATTTCTAAAAATGCATCCTTGTAATTAGATCCGATTTGCATAGATTGGTCTCGACATTGATTCTCACCACTTAGAAGGCCGAGCCCATTCCAGGTACAACAAATGTCTGTCAAAGAGTTCGCCATTGGGCCCGGGAGTATCGTAAGGCCCTTCATGGAGTGGGAAACATTCAAGATAAGTGCCGTCCGCCAAAAGCCGTCGGATTCCAGCTCGTTCGTGATTGTCATCGTACCGCGCCCTCAACAAAATTTGCATGACGATCAAGGACCTCTGGGCCGGGGTGAAAGCCGTGTCTCTGTCCTTAACTACGAACCTGATATCAAACAACGTACAAAAGGGTAGGTACCACAGTCCATTTAATAATTAGAGTAGTTTGCAGCTACAGTAAAATTTTCATCGACCTTGATATAATAAATGTTCGGCAACGCACCGCAAGAGATCTAATTTACAAAGAGCATAACTGCAGTAATGGTGTAGAAAAGCCCCTTCATCCTTGAAATAAATCAAAGTCGAGCGGTTCTTCATCCACCTGAGAAAATCTTTCGCTGGTATGTGTAGTAATGTATAATTTGTTATTATACCTTTCTTCCCGGTCGTCGGAATCAGCACTGGCGTAAAAACTCGGCTCCTCGGGGATTCTGCTCGTGTCCCAGGAATGGAGCCTCTGGATCCATTCTATCCACGGGGACCATTTTGCCCAATACTTTGGCTTCTCTTTACCACCTTCGCCGCCCTGCCGCATCGGATGAGATTGTAAGAAGATACAGATAAGTGATATTCACACTTTTCCGAAAAACGACGAACAACAGTTATCGATCAAAGCTTACCCAGGCTTTTACTGATATCGTGATGAACCTTTTCGTCGGTAGTTTCAGGTTCATCACCTCGGCGTACTGCATTTTTGCTTTCCATGGTATGTGGAGCTTCAAAAAATTCGTTTTGCCGTCGAACGACGTGTTTTTGTGTTCCAGCTCCAGCTGTAAGCCTTCCTTGAGGAGATTCTGCTCGAAGACTTTCCGCTGCTCTATCCTTCTGGCTTCGGTCTCCGTCATCACACCCTCGTTTTCTTCCCGGTAGACCAACACCATGTCTATTCTTCGACGACCGTCACTGCGCAAAGGCAAAAAGTACAACAAGTGATTTCTCAATAATCAGACTCAGTAATTGTCATTTAGTTTGGTATAGTTATCCTCTCCACATGCGTCTTTTTTTTACCTCAAGCTATATAAGTTTGACCGATTCTCGCAATGTCAGTTATTTTTAATTTCAATCAATTCTTTGTTTAGTACCGAAGTTTCGACTGAATTATTTACAGGCCTTATCATAAATTCATGTCCATGGAAAATCCACTAATACAAAATATATCACGTAATTGCACTCAACAGCGCCAGAAACAGCAAAGAATTGTCATACTTTTTAGTATACACGAGCTGCGAGTATAAGTATTGAACGTGATCGTTACAGTTTTTAAAAATAACGCGGTCTTTGATGCTTTTGTAAATATCGTGGCAAGGATCTCCAGTCTTCCCTAATTTCATGAAAATTAATAACTTCAAATGGATCCAGCTAAATTTTTTACTCCACTAAAAAAAATTCTTGATTTCATATTTTCTATTGTACCACGTACGGCTTCTACGTGTTCGCATTTTTTCTGTTTTTTTTTTTTTTTCTTATCGACGTGACGCATGTACGTACGTCTGTGACCATTAACACAGCCAGCTCTCAGAAATTCATTATGTGTACCCCGGAGCAGATGGAAACAAATTTAACATTCTTTTGATAACAGGGAGCGATATTCGAGCACGTAATGTAACGCAAAGGCCGCAGGTGTACTATCTCGAATTTTTTAATTCCTAAAAAGTTGTTCGCTTACTGCCGGCACCATGAAGCACGTACGTAGTATATCTACAGTCACGAGTGGCATGAATAATTTAATCCCTCTTGAATTGTTTAACGGTTAGAGCCTAAATTTAAAAAAATCGCTACCTCGTCTATTTTGCCGAGTTTTTTTTTTAATTTTCTTCCAACGCAGTTAAGTCAGACTCTACAATAGTTGAATTATTTTTAGCACCATACTACCGCCCACATTATTTGGCTGACTGTCGGTATTCATTGTCATGTAGGTTTTACAGATATATGTATATGACGAGTTCATGCATAAAGGCATGCATTATTTAACTACGAAACTATTGTGTTTTATAAAATAAAAAAATTATGAAAACTCACCGAAAAAATAACGTCTCAGGGTCAGTTTCCGGCCCCACCGCTGTTTCGAATCCGACATTTTTTCGGGATAACGCTTCTTTGCTCATCTGTTCGCTGTCCGAGTCCTGAGGGGCAGGCGTGCCAGGTAATGACGGGCTTGCGTCCGGCGGTGCGGGTGTTAATTTTGGTCCTAAAAATGCTAAGTAGATGTTGAAAAATTTCATAAACAATAGAATATTTTTAGTCGAGTAGTTCCTCCACTAATATTATCCTACTATACATACAGACCTCATTTATTCCGCACGTGTATATCTTTTTATATTTATTAAAGTATAATAGTAAACGTTATCGCGATTTTCCCGTAAGATGGAATTGTCTAATTCGAACGAAGATTTCTATTAGATATGGTTCATCCCTCTATTCCTCTAATATTTGGAAATTGTTCGAATGCGGGAATTTCATTCGACGATTTACCGATTTTTGGTGAAGAACGCAAGTTATTTACTATACAGTCTGTAAAAGTGCCATGCACGAAATTCTACTACATAATAAATTATTGCAAACTAACTTGTGTTCGTTCGGAGCATGCTTGGATATCGTTTCATCGCCAAGGAAATAATATTTGAATGAAAACTATGGTCTGAAATCAGTTTGCTTAGCATCTCACACCTTTCATGGATAGGTGATTGTCGTATATATGATTAATTATGTATAACTTTTAGTGCCTATAAGTCCGCCCCTAAAAAGCATTCTGTGATCGTCTTACGTCTAGTATTTTATACTCTTAGTGCAAAATCTGCGAAACTTCCCTTTATACGGCCCACGGTACTAGCGCAGATTCGAATTAATCAGCTTTTCCTGATATATCGATCTCCGGAACAATTGCGATAACGGGCCACTTGGCGACCATATGTCTTGTACGAAACAGTGAACTGCAAATATCACGTACGTATATGAATAGGCACAAGTATATTCAATTCCATGCTATGGGAACTATTAGCCATCGATTTCTGTTTCGTGTGTTACTTCTTGCCGAATGAGGTCAGGGTATCTACATCCAGTTTCAAAGTTTCCGCAGTTAAACGTGCTACATTCCGTTCGCGTTCCAATTACGCTTTTATAATTTGTTCATGCATTTATCCTCACATTTATCATTACAACCATTGTCATTCTTGTCCAAGTTGGAAGGAAATATTGACTCGAGAAAAAGTTTATTTTCAATGTGCAGAATTTCGCAATTATAAGTATACCGAAAGTGCGTTTCTCGATATACTGCCCCCCCCCCCCCCCCCCCCCCCCGCCTTTTCGTTTGTGAGTATAAATCGCTACCTCCGGGTATGAAATTCTCTGCAAAAAGAAGCTTCATACGTATCGCATGAATAGGGGAAGTTTTGATGAAACAAAGGTATATATTAGTATGAAAATTGCTGACCGATCAGGTAACTGCAACGAATCCGGATTTCTTCCCTCATTACTTATCGGAGATGGGTATACACACCCTGAGCCCAGTTCGTCTAATAGACTCTTCATCACAAGTGTCGCAATAATCCCCTTGGCGCTCTATAGTGCTTCATCACGCAGCGCAGCAACAGGCGGTTGTGTGAATGAAACTAATGCTAATAAGGGGCGCCTGTTGAAGTTCGTGATAAATTTACCGAATAAGTCGCGTGCCGTTAAGGACTTGCTTCCGACGACGCAGGGATGAACGCTCGCCCTCGAGTACCGCCTGGATATCCTGGGGCTTCCGGATCCCGGCGGCGATTCACCGCTCGTCGGATTGTATTGTTGAAGGCCATTTCTGGCCAGCTCGAAGAGGGCGTCGCTCGTCCTCTGGAGGACGGGCTTTGTCACGTCGTACGGCGTTCCAGGACGTTTTTCCACGCTCCTTCCCGCAGGACTCCCCTCGCGATTAGGCGTGTGCGTTGCCGACGATACCAGCGACGTCTCCGTCGATCCGACCGAATGCACCAAATCGCTCAGTTGCGATCTGCTGGGGCTAAATTCCGGGATAACCTGAGAAGCCCCCTCGGTTCGACTCGGTCTCCGGCTGTGAGTGTCCTGCAGAAATTTGATCGTCATGAAATCTGGTCACAGGGGTTCTTTGCTTCTCATTCCAACTCATCGCCGTCTCGCTGTACAAACGACGTTGATTTAATAAGAGAAGTATTTATTATTCGACAAGTTTCCGCCTTTATACACCGCGTCAGCAGAAAGGAAGTCGTTTTATACCAGAATTATAAAACACTCGTCGACCTCGTGTATCGATTCGATGTGACAGCAGTATTACATATATAGACATCGTATGCGTATTTATTTATGTGGCGACGAGGTACTCGACGCTTGTCAAAACGTTTTTTATTACTTTCTTATTTGAAAACGCGGATTGCACAATTCTCTGCAAATTTTTGAAGTGTTTTTAATTATTCATGTTCGTGGCTGCCAAACGTCGAATACCACGTGGCTGTGATTTGCAAGCATCACTCGTCCGAAGAACTTAAAATCTTTATCTAAAACCACACGTCTCAGTGTGATGATGAATAATATCTTTGTTTTTTTTTCTCACTCCAGAGGATTTCAGCGACTGATCTTGAACACTTTCCTTTTATTTCTTTTTACTTCTGTTACAGCGGAACGGAGTTGAATGATCGAAAGACACACGGAATTTCGTTTTCAAACATCATATACCGGCTTTTCCTGTGCAGTAGGTACCTTGGTTTCATTTTCCAAGCGGATCGCGTCGGCGTCCATCGCCTCGTCGACGAAATTAAATTTTATTTCCGGCGAAGAGGATACGGTATCGTTCGGACTTCTCCCCGGAAGATTTCCGGGCGATGGTGGCAACGAGAAGGAAGGTGTGGGTAACTGCAACGCGTCCCGATCCGGAACGCGGACAGTCTGCTTGTAGCGCGAAACAGACATTGATCAATTTTGATCGCTAGAAGCCATGGAGACCCGGCGTTGGTCGACTTCTTGTTAATTATAAATGGCTAACCACAAGCCCCAAGCGGCGAAACGCTCAGAGGGGTAGGCAGACCTTGCTTCCCTTTTTTACCCCCTTTTCTCTTCAAGAAGGTCCCTCTGACCCCTCGTACCGCTTGAGTCTCGGTAACCGGCTACCCCCCAGGGTATGTACCAAATCCCCATTATTTTTTTACCGATTTTCTCGCACCGAATTGACTTAGGAGGAATCTCAACCTTATAAAATAAAAACACGCCTTGAATGCATTTGCTGCTAATGGCGTTATCATTTTCGATTTTACTTTCATTCACATCTTTTTGTTAATGTAGTTAAATACAGACAGGCAACAAAATCCTACCCCACTGTTTCAGAGTTCCGATGAAATCAATGAAATAAATTGTACGATATAAAGCAAATATGTATAATACGTACAGTACAAGCGAGCCCTAAAGTACAACATGAATGCCACATTACACTGGCGCGAAAATAGATTCGCGATTAACATTTCAGATGTAATGCTTTCTTCAAACCTTTCTTGACCTTTTTTAATTATTAATACACTACCTGCAGGTACTCTACGTTCTCCTCCGTCGTAAAAATTATACTCGACTACGCGTGGAGCGTTTCGATGTCATTGAAGAAAATTTGGAACACCACGAGTGTTAGGATAATCAGACTAATGAATTTAAGCGCAACACGTGTTTCACCAAAAGCTTAGTTTGTAGTCTTCTTATGTAATCATGATCGCCGTGTATAAATTTTCACCGAATTTGTTCAATCGCACTGCTAAAATTGGTTGAGTTTTGAAATTTTATCTTTTCATTGTGTCGGGTTTTACGTCAAGAATAAATAAATCTGGCACCCCATGATGCAGCATAGAATAATATGAGAGCGATAAACTTACATTCCGCTCACACTATGATATTCACTTTTACTAAAACCAAGTTCAGAAATCGGCTTCGACGCGCAGCGTCATCGTCGTCGTCGTAGCAACGAGTAACGGCGGTCTACTTGACTGACAGCCAATAAGTAAAAAGATGATACCGTAATTTCAGCTTTTAGCTTTAAATCATAATTAAGCAATCTCCGATGAGGCGTTAGCCAACTTTTGCAAGACTGTGTTAAAGTCGAAAATAACCAATTTCCACCTATGGAGCATGACAACGACAACGAAGCACGTACAGATTGCGAGATTTGAGAAAAAGAAAATTACAGTCAAGAGTCAATTCGTTGCGAAGAAGTCGAATCGCGCGAAAACGAGGCAACAACTGATCGCAATTGGCGCATCGCGAATTGCATGCCCTAAAATTTATAATCTATACGCTTTGTTTATCCGTTATTACGTGGCAATATCTCTCGTGTATTTATTTCACACGATCGAGGGTGAAATCTCCGAACGTTTGCGGCGTCGGGTTAGGTGTGATGATGCATACTGAGGAACGGAGCATAAACTATCCTGAGAGCTGGACGAAACCAACACCAGCTCAACCCGGACAGACGGACTGACAATAACACACAACGAAACTGCTGCGGGGATGTACGAGTGACGGGACAATCCCATATGGGCATAAAGCCCCTGTATACGCACCCCCTGCCCCAGGGAAGCTACCAATGGGCCACATCATATCCATGGAGACCGAGTGGACAACACACTTTATGTGCCTTGTATGTGTGCATCGGACAGTAGGTACTCGGTCACTCGGTGCGTCCTTCCTTAATTCCGTTGTAGCACTTGTTGGACGATGAAAGATGCCTCGCGACACGTAATACATATACCGCATCGGGGTAAACCAACACATAATGTCCGAATAAAAGCTGTACCAATAATTGGGAAGAACAATATTAGATAGACGTCTTCCTTTTGAACTATCGAATTTGTCGCTAGACTTACAATTAGAATGAAACGGTTTTTTAAAGCACCGAGCTTGCAGCAGTTGGCCGCAGCTGCAGTGCTAACATACTAACATTTGTGGTTTTTTCTTTTTTCAAACTCGTTACAGTCAATTTCCCCAGGGCGGTGAGGTAATGGAAATGCGATTCTATCCCAAGTGAAGAAAGAAAAAAAAACGAAAAGCATCGTATCCTTCTTTGCCTGTATACCTCTGGCTTTTTTAAAATTCTAATTGTGAGTCACGAACAGCTAATGACACAACATACGATTAGCCGACGTCCGATCCTTTGCCTTGTACTTAAGTCGTATTCGTACTAAAATTCTTTATAAATAATTAATGAAACAGGTAAAGTCGAATAAAAGCAGCTCGATTTAGGTCGATAATCAAACTTCATCGCGCACGTTCCGTGATAAATGCGGGACAATCCTTCATTCGAACGATGTTTTTTCTAAGGAAATATGTTTCAAACACCTACAGCAATATATTGCCATTGGGTCTTTACTAGATGAACGTCATTCATATGTAATGAATGAATCAGTCAGTGGGTACAAGAAAAACAATGCGCATATATTAAGTGAGAATGAACTGTTCGTATAACGCGCTGGAAAAAACGCCGATATGCATAAAAAGAAGTATATCACGATTTATCTAGTGTCAAAATGTCAATGGCGATGAATATTGTGGACTTATAACACGCTCAGATGTGTATCGGATAATGTAAGAAAAATGTTATATTTTAGCAACAATAGCTGCTATCTACAAATTATAGCATTACTTGTATTATGCAGGTGTTCGGCTCACGAAGTTGCCGTGGCCTACAAAAGGATACGTTATTTAATTTATAGGACCATATGCCACAATAATGTCAGCAAGCCAACCACCATCCAATGCTTCCCATGTACGTATATCGACAGCAGTGGGCCACCCTTTTCATTTTGTTTTGTATGTCGTCCGTTACATGTATGCTGTGCTACAGATGTGTGAAGCATACGTCACCACGTGACGTCTAAGATACGAAGGGCAAAACCCTCCGACGGTTAATAATTTAACGTTCGAGTCTAGAATTAGCCCCCCTCTCCTCCACCAGTCTGGATATCATGGTACAGTGGGCTATTCTGAGGAGTTGGTTGAAATAATTCATGCCAATTTCAGCACCGAGAATTGTATTATCAGCTGGTGCTATAAATATACTCGAGATCAACATGCACTTTTCAGTTCTACATAATTATATGATATATCTATGATTGCATGGTTGTCTGGTGTTAAGGATAATGAGAATAGCATCATGGTGTTCGAAAGATATTTGAGTGTGACATTTATATTGTTCTACCTAACGTACAAGGTTACACGAGGCTTTACACGAATCCGTATATCTTTAAATTATTCAAAATATTCAGCAGGTCACCAGGGATTAATAATTCAGTTCAATCAGTGTTGTCACGGGTTCTACATTATCCATCAGTACTGTAGGTACAATGTACATCTTGCTCGAATTCAATGTTTCCGTATTTCTAATTTCTTTTTGTATTCCAGCAGTAACAAATCCCGAACATTCCGACTTATTTGAAGCGGAGATACCGAAAAGACAAGAAAATCACCCGACGGTTTCGGATCCTTTTGAATATCACGTAATCTGTATTGCGAGAATATGAATCACGAATCGTGAATTCTCTGAATGTTTAAAATATAGCTTGTCTCAACTCTTGAATAAATTGAATTCTTTTTTTCCCCTGTCAATATCGATTCGATCCTAACAACGAATTTGGTTCTTCTGAAACAAATCGAACCGTGCTAAAACGACAACTCTTCAGTCGTTGACAATTGATCCCGCGTTCGTTTGAATTAGGGGTTGTCTTATTCAGTAGTCAAATGAGTAGTTGCGTTAATTCGTGAACAGAGCAAATAACAAGTTAAAACTCATTCAATAATTACCAATAATTTTAGTTTCGAATATATGTTCGAAAATACTATCAAATATTTATGGCATTACAACGACAAATATGGAACTTGAATCGCGTAGTGGCCGCTAGGAGGCCGCCATATTGGAAATGTGTCGATCAACAATCACCTGCTCAGTTGCGTGTGGGGGCATTGTTTGACAAGTTGTTTTAATATTCACCCGCCCGTTTCCAGCCCATACGAACGGTTTGTTATCATTGCATTAACAATCGAATATACGTCGAATCTCACCAAATGATCTGTATTAAAGCCGGCTAATGTGTAAAAGTTTTGCGAAAACTTAGAACGGGCGCAAGTAAACGAAGTTCGAGACAAGTAGCGTGTGATCAAGCATTTTCGGGCGCCGTTTTAAGATCCGAATTACTGGGTGTGTCGCTACGATGGAAACCTTTGGCGTGTTCCTGTTATTGGCATTGCTACAGCTGGGTGAGTCGATTGATTCATCTATTCTAGTGCTATTCAATGTAACTTATGAACAAATCAAGATTATCGCCAAGTTGCACATTTCTTTCGTGCATGAAAGCGCAACGGGGCCAAATTGCAACTGAATTAGCTAAAATGCAGTCGTATTCAATACTTGAAATCAATAATCATAACCGACTTGTTGAATGATTGAATGAAGAAAAATATTTCTTTCCCTAACACCTATTCAAACGACATTCGTATTTGGCAAAACTGGCGTGTTGACACGAATTAACGTTTTTCTTCTGTTTTCCCCTTTTCTCGTGTTCTTTTTTCATGATATTTATTCATGAATTTCTTGCCGACTAACGTAACGTAGTAATTATTCGAAGGATGGTGGGGCGGAGTGGGAGGGAGTAAAATCGTTTGAACGGTGATTCATGATTCGCACATTCGCATAATTTTCATCTCGGACAACAATTATACCGATGTTTTCATTATTGTGAATAATTTATGCAACGTGCATATGAATAAACTGATGCAACCTAACTTCGGAGGATATTGAATTTAGCTTGATCTGATTTGAGCTCATTAAACGATTTAATGATATTTTTGATATAGACTTTATTTTTATCTTTTATTTTGGCCCAATAATTAAATTCAATAAAGTCTGTCCACCTTGCGACTATGGAGTAGGTTCAGGGGTAAAGGTTGCTTATTCTTCCAGCGACAGCCCAGCGTACGCCGACCATCAGTTACATATCTCAGGAACAAATAAGAGACATCGGAGGTACAGTAGATCTGCAATGTTCGGTACAGTATGCTCAAGACTTTCCAGTTCTTTGGGTGAAAGTAACCAAAGATCAGTTGCCTATTTCTACTGGGACAACGTTGATCATCCGTGACAGTCGGTTCTCTTTGCGATACGATACCGCATCGTCAACATATACGTTGCAGGTACAGTTGAAATGCTTACTTTGTTTATGTTGATGAGAAAGAAATTTCACATAAAGGTGCTAACTAATTTTCTTTGTTTTTTGCAGATTAAGGATATACAAGAAACTGACGCAGCCACGTATCAATGTCAAGTCATAATCTCACTTAGTAACAAGATCTCTGCAGAAGTCGATCTGCAGGTTCGGAGGCAGCCGGTTATTAGCGATAACTCAACGCGATCTTTGGTCACAAGCGAAGGACAGAGTGTACAACTGCAGTGCTATGCTTCGGGGCATCCTTATCCACGAATTTCTTGGCGCAGGGAAAATAACGCTCTACTACCTACCGGGGGTTCTATTTATCGGTGAATTGCACAGTTACTTACATATGCAAATTTTTGAAGTTATGTGATGATTTTATAGAGGGTGGATCCTAGAGTAGTAATTAATAGAATAATCGTCATGCCATGTACACCTTGGTGCTCAAAACTCTCTAACGACTAATACAACTTTACTTTACTTTTTTTATGCTACAGCGGCAACACTCTTAAAATCTCAGCAATTCGAAAAGAAGACCGTGGCACGTATTATTGTGTGGCAGAAAACGGAGTGGGAAAAGGAGCGAGACGTAACATTGCTGTGGAAGTAGAATTTGCACCCGTTATAACTGCTCCACGTCCGCGTTTAGGTCAAGCGTTGCAGTACGACATGGATTTGGAATGTCACGTCGAAGCTTATCCTCCACCTGCAATTACCTGGATGAAAGACGAGGTCACGCTGTCAAATAATCAGCACTACAGTATCTCACATTTTGCTACTGCTGATGAATTTACCGATACAACAATCAGGGTCATCACCATTGAAAAACGGCAATATGGCCAATACGTATGCAAAGCTGCGAACAAGCTGGGAACATCTGAAACCCAAGTCGAACTCTTCGGTTAGTTTGTCAATATTCTTTCTTTTAGTATATGAGTAAGTCCTTTTTAAAATAGAGTTTGATTAATTTAGACCCGCTCCTACAGTATGGCAATTTGAGATAAACTCTCAACTACTTGCTCGCTAAGAGATAACTTCGTTGAGATAAACTCGCTACTCACATATTGTGAAGAAGTGATAAATTTTTTTAAATGTAACTGTTATTTTAAACAGTTATTTTAAACAAATATCGAATTGCCCTATACGACGTTACACGTAATCAGTATTGATCATTATTTTCTGAAACATTCTAGTGCAGAGATGCACAACAGGAAACTTATTTTTACTTTTTATAATTTCATCAATCAAATTGACGATTAATTTTTATGCTATGCTCTGCTATAATGCCTGAGTGTTGAACTTTATTAGGAATCTCGCATAAATTTTTGAATGCTTAATGATATGTTATCGCTTAATGATATGTTTCATTAGCTAGAACTCGTATATATTAGGTGTCGAGTAATTGCAGTACTTAGAAGTAATTACGAAAATTATTATACAATATTATTTCGTAGATAGCATGTTGTAGCTTGTGCATTGTTTTCTTCACACAGAAACTATTATTCCTGTCTGTCCACCGGCTTGTGGTCAGGCACATTATGGAGCTACTGTGACGCCACTCTCATCAGGACCATTGGTGGCCTTTGCTATTCTTGTAGCAGCTATTTTCCGGTAAGATTTGTTGAATGAATTCTTTTTTCATTTTTTGACTCAATAGACACATTAAACGTCCATGTCTCAACAATTATTCAATGGAAATAATGTATGATGAATTCGGTTTGATATGTTTCTGGCACTTTACTGTATTTCCATTTGAAATGGAGTTGATACAAAAAATACGTAAGTGCACATCCTATTCAATTTTTCCATCTGTTTAATTTATGTTATTGCTTGCACCACGTTCATAATCTTACTATTTATATTACTACACTTTATGAAAAACTTTCAATAATGCTGCTGTATCGTGATTGTGTTACAAATCATTGCCCTGCTCGTATTGTTTGAGTCTATTTATGTATCTTACAATTACCACTTGTAAAGAAGTAAAATCGAAGGATTTCTTCCACGTTAATTGCTTGTATTTGTACAGATTTATGGTAAGCAATGATAATTGGTGGATGACTTTGTTACACAAACGACAAACCGATTGTCAATCATGAACTCTCATTTCTTGTTTCAGAAATTTCCATACCAAACATTAACTATCCAGGACTACGTTGGGCCGCAGCACCGCGGTGCATCCTATCCAAATGGTTGATGGCCTTTATGAGCCTTGTGATTTGTACCAGTTTATGGTCATTCGATTGATTATTGTGCATTAATGTGAAAACGATTTTATACGATCATTTAATTTTTTCAGGTTTTTTCTTCTGTTTTTTATAACAAGTGAATATTCATTCCATTTTTTCGTGGTAACTAGTACCTGGTAATTAAGCGAAACTTTTTATACTCCGTAGCCAATCATTCCATGTATCGAAAAGTCAAAGAAGTAGTATCTAGATTTTTAAGGTTGTAGCAATTTTTTGAACATATCTTTACATCGTCAGTCAAACTGAATTGTTGCGTTTGACAATAGCAATGAAAAATTTTCATGTTCAACGCTATGCAATATTATTATGATATTAATTTACGTGGACCCTAAAAGAGGCCACGTCATCGAATCTCGAGGTCGAATCTATCATGTAAGGTGATTAACCAGGCAGCAAAAAATCGGAAGTACCTATGTCGCGGCATTTTATTATATTTACATATCGCCTGCGATTTGTATTTTATTTTCGTTCATTTTTTTTCGTTACTTATATTGTAGAGTAAACGTTATTATAAATGTAACATTTATACAAATTAGCAATAGAAATGAAAATGAATTAAACAAGTTAACATACATTTGAGTATCAAGTAATCAAGGTACTCCGGACATAAGTTACAAGTATTGTGACATATTTAACCTCATTTACGGAGTACTGCTTTTTTGGATTGAACCTGTTTATTGGGATTCCAACGTACTCACAATTATAATAATATGTAACAATAATATTCACTAGTACTTAGGTGTTTTTGTATAACATTTTTACAAATTAGCAAAGTACAGCGCAATGACATCAAATTTAACACTTAATCGTAATGAATGTAGAATAACGAACGACTATTTGACAATATGTACAATATTTTACATTTGTAAACTTTTTACTGCGTATTCCGCAAGAGCTAAGACATTTTGTTATTTCGACCATATACACTAAATACGGAAAAACTCGTTATTATTCGATTAAACAACATTTTTTAAACATTCGAGAAACATGCCTTACCTATTACTGTGTTGTAAAATTTTCACCTTCTAATACTACATTGATTCCCCAGTAACAGCAGCTGAATGAAAGTTCTATTAATCGACTAATACTTATTTAGAAAATTATACGATATTTTGGTTGTGAAATAAGTTGTTGGTACGTTAATATGTCAGACAAATTATAACATCGTAACGAATATGTGTAGCTCAATTTCGGCCTTGAGTGGTGAGAGATAGCGAACAACAGGCTGAACGTGAACTTTGTCTCATTCGTTAAACGATCGTTCGCTAGTCATCCTCGTTCGTGTTGTGTATACGATCGCGGCTTCATACGATGAATTCCTTTTACGTGTACCTGGTCTTTCTAGCCGTGACCCTACGGATAGGTAAGATTATTTTTCGCCACAATCATTAAGAGGTTTAAACTCTGTTATTCTTTTTGGGTAAATTTTCACTCTACTTTTACAGCCACGTCGCACGACCAGCCAGCTATCACTTACATTTCGCCGAAACAAATTAAAGAGGTCCGAGATACTGTGAGCCTGTCATGTGTCGCTGATAATGTTGTGGATATTCCTGTTCTTTGGACGAAGGTCGCTGAAGATACCATATACATATCAAGCGGAAGTGCACTTCTTGTTTCTGATAACCGTTATTCAGTTACTACACACCGTAACGCAACATCTTCGGAGTTTACTTTGACGGTAAAATTTTGCTTTTCCTATGTCGGACGAACGCGCCATTGGCTTTTATACGCTTTACTCATTTATGTGCACATTTTTTTAGATCTCTCATCTTCAATTAGAAGACGCCGGACTCTATAAATGTGTATTATCCACCGGTCCTAACAACCGACCTTCTGCCGATATGGAATTAAATGTTCGCCATCCATCGCAGTGATGATCTATCGAAATTTCGAAACGCTTGCTCGACACTCTCGGAAGGAATAAATAAAGCAAGAAATCATCGACCTTTCAACTTATTTAGTGATTTATTGACTTATTGCTAAGATCTATTTGTTTTGTCACAAATCTTATTGGGCCTCTTATCTGGATAGATGAATTATATTTAGAAGAAATTGAACTTTGATTTTGAGCAATCAATTGGTTTACAATTTCATATACATCAAAGTACTTATTTGCAGTGTACCGTAAATATTTGTATTCTCTGCACTTAACATGATAACTCATAAAAAATGACCTAAATAATACATCAATCTGTATATTCCAATAACAGTCCCAAGATTTTCACTGCTCAGTTATGGTATATCTTATATTTTTAGATTATCGGAAACATCAAAACATCATTGAACTCGGTTATTCTCGAACTCCCACGTTGACGTCATATAACAACCCAGGGCTATTCAGCTGCCCTACCTCGCAACGATAGAGTCCCGTATCTTCTCTTTGGAAATTTTTAATCTGAACAAAAAGTAAAATAATATTATTGACAGTCTCAAATGTTCAGGGATCGCATCTGAAATTCGCCTTGTACTTACCGTAAATGTCGTCGTTGATCGGGCCGCGTTCTTAACTAAACCGTATCGATTGTTCTGGACAACGAGCTCGGTTCCATCTTCGGTCGTTAAATTAGTGACTAGATCACGGTCAACTGTCGACCAACGAGTAGGGTAATTTCCATAATTTGGAAGCTGGCACTCCAGGGATAGGTTTTTTCCGATACTTTGAATTACCATTGGCGTTGCCGCTAATAATTCCTCTCCAACGACACACGCTTGTCAAGAAGAAAAGAATGGAACAAAAACAATAAGGATATTCTCTGCACGCTGAAGCACAATTTTTCGTACCCAAACACATATTCTGCGATTACTTGTCAATGAACTCTGATCTTGAATATTATGCATGTAATATTATTGAATTTGTCAATTCGTCTAATTTTTCTGGCACATTTTCTTGCACACATAAAACGATGTGACATAACTATTTAGTATGTACTCACCTACTTGTAACCCGCTATAAATCACAAGAAATCTGCAGAAGGAGTCCATTTTTGAGGTCGCGTTCTGTACTTGGTGGGAGCGAGGACTGCAGTGTGACAATTTCATGGAAGCAAACGCCTTATCTGGACAACTCACATTCCGCATACATCGACGTTATGAACCGTCTTGTTTATCGGACATCCGTGAGTAGTGCCACCAGATATTATTCGGTAGGTAGATAGTCTGTTCAAACTTAATGCATGCGAACGAATGTACAACCAGCCTTTAAATCCCGATATCAAAGTCAGAGGTACTTGGACATTTGCGAGAAAATTATACGTCATGGAGAAGAACTCTGAATCTGAAGAGCTTGATTTTGAGTTACGAAATTTTGGTCACAGAAATTAGCAAAATTCTTTTGCCTCAGACCTCATACTATGAATGAATATTTGTTTCAGGTGGCGAATCAACCAGGAAAAATTAAAGTGCCTAGAAATTATGTTGTACAAAACTTCAGTTCCTCAGATCATTGTGAATCCTTGCACTGTATGAAGATGCGAGTAATGCCTGAAAAAAATTTGACGTTGAAAACTATCGATGATCTGCAGGACGAGACAGACGAAGTAAAGAAGGACAGGTCAATAATATTGACGGTTAGAAAAATTGGCTGTTTAATATTACGATAACTGATCGCAATTTACTGGTAATACAACGTGACAACTGATTTATAATATATATTCAAAATTTAAATACGACTTTACTAATATCACCATTCCTCAGAGCAGTCAGAGCCTCCTGGTATTGTTTCAACGAGTAGACACCTATTCCTAGTTTTTCGTAGTCGAGATAAGAGTCGGCCATAGCCGTTATCAAAGACAAGGCTTTCGGGAAGGTGAATGGATTAATCTTCACGCCGACAATGGCCAATTCCTTCGCGTAAACCTGTAAAAAACAGTGTTATCTTGCGTTGGATTATTCAAATTTCGTTTTCGTTTCATAAGGGTATTTTCGGTCTCAATAGTACCTCGAACGGTTTGAACTTGACTTCTGTATTCGGATTGGCGACTCCAAAAACGCAGAGCCGTCCTCCTCTGCCCAGCAGGGTCAAAGCTTCCTGCAGAGCGGGACCTGAGCCACTACAGTCTATCGCTAGATCGAACTCCGAGCCTTTTAAATCCTCCGGACTAACCGCCTTGAAGCCCAAATCTGGCAATAAGAATATAGAGAGCAATTAAAAACGAGTGAAATTTGTACATAACGGTATGTAAGGTCTGCAATCCTCTGAAGCTTATATTGTTAACAGTCGAAATTCTACCTGCGAGTAGTGATGAATTTAGTTTACACTAACTAACACATGAACACAGCTGCTGGTCAGACCTCATTGTTGACAAAAACGAACAATTTGTATTCTCGCCTTTTCGGTTTTTCGTCACTTAATATTCGAGACCTTTGGAAGTTTGAAATTTTTTACGGTGATTAGGGAATGGAATAGTAAACGTTGTGTGTTACGTTCGCGAGATGTATATATCGGCGTGAGAGCAGTTGACACCGGCAAATTTGAAATCGAGGTACGATAACCGACGCTCTTGTTGACGTGAACCCGATGAACCGATTCAATAACAATTGCGACGTAAGCGCTTCGACCAATCACAACAACGCATGAAATAGGGCTCCGGAATATCACTACCAGTCCGAGAATCAGTAGGTACTTGGCACTCGGCGAACTAGCTACGGTAAAATTTTTCTTAAGCTTTCGAATGTGATAACTCGTCAACGCATTAGTGTTCTGATAATACCAGAATGTATTTTTGTAGAGAATTGAACGGTCTACAAAAAGATCTCTTATCAATTTATTATAAAACTACTCTTTTAAACGTTATTTAAGGTCCTTTGTTGACCTTTCACCTTATTTACGCGAATTAGTTTCATTCGCTGTGATTCGTCGACGTCATTGAGTTGACGGATTAACATTGACCTCGAATAATAGACTTTGTGTCCACAATCTTTGATAACGTCCGAAAGTTCGTAATTTACTTCGTCATGTCTGGAGTACTCTAGACAGGTAGTTGAACAATTTTCACGTGTAATTGTTCAAACTGTATACATGTGGAAAATTTGATATTTTTTCTTCATTACAACCAAGTCTTCTATGTCGCAGAGAAGAGTATCAGATCGTCTGATGAATTTGCAATTTAGTTTAAGTGGGAAAAAAATCGAAAAAACATACCCACCTGGGGCTTCTGCACTTACCCAACTTTTCGAACAGTCGTCTTCGCTTTTCCTGCAGCTCGCTAATCGTTACTGTTTTTCGCTGACCGTAGAGATGGAGGAGACACGACCACAGCGAACCGATTATTCCCGCTCCTAGTATCAAAATTCTCGTCCCAATGTGGACCGGATTTAATATATCCCAGCCGTGGACCAGGCAGGACAATGGCTCGACTAGGGCTGCTTGAGGTAGTTTCACTCCCTCCGGCACTAAGTGTACCTAAGTGTTTTAAAATAAGATTTCAAACGTATTTGCTCACTCGTCCGTCAGACATTCACTCGCAACGTCACAGCTTCAGGAAGACAATCATACTTCCATCGGCCTCTAAACCTAGTAGATGTTTTCAGTTATTCACAACGTGCAACATTTTACAATGATAAAAGTGATACGATCTTAATGAATCGAGGGTTTAAACTCTAATAGTTTTTCTCACTAAATTTGTGAGCTGAGTTGTAATAGGAACAAGTTGTGAAATTACGAAATTAATTTACTATTGCACAAGTTGACTCTCGCGCGGAAAACTTTTCGATCGGACTGTACATTTCGTTATTCACCCTATTTAGGTCACGGCGTGGTATCGACTTACTTGTGAGTCGGGAACTAGGACGTGGGTAGCCCAGCCCCCATCACGAAATATTCCAATGGTGTTATGAATACCGCCGAGTCTGCAAAAGTGGTAGTTACCACCGTGGCAAAAATCGCAAGTATTGCACCCAGTGTTTGGATCGGCGACAACTTTTTGGCCGACCTCAAAAGCCGTTACCGCCGAACCGATGGCCTGCACGAAACCCGAGAACTCGTGACCCAAAATTAGTGGACCATCTTTGCAGGGGAAGGAACCCTGCGAACGAAATCAATAAAAATTATTTTGACAAAAAAAATTTATACCAGAATGTCGTGCGAAAATGAAATGACGTACGAATTGTAAACTATTTAAAAAATGTACATTCGAATTCATGCCGAGTGACGGGAACAGTGCTGCAGTTGATTTTAGTTTTCGCCAGATTTTTATGGTGATGCAGCTATCACCCGATACGATGAATTTTTCGTAACAGGGCCTTATTCGAAGCGTAGGAACTTACGTCGAGAATGTGTAAATCCGTACCGCAGATCCCAGAATATGAAACTTTGATCAGAACTTCCTTCTCAGCTGGCGAAGGGATAGCACATTCTTCCAGCGTCAGCTTTTTACTTTTCGGATCAAAGCTCAAATACTCCATTTCGAAAATTTCAAAACTGTCAAAAGTCTCGACTCAACGAATGAACAACCGAACTGCGACCAGATGAACAGGAAACATACTTTTATTCGGTATTTTTTTCAATTTTTCCCCGTTACGGAGCGGCTTCCGACTCACGCGAAATACGGACGGTCAACTGACGCGCGAACTTTGAGTTTCACAAAACCAGCGCCAATTTATAGGGCCCAATACTTGGGTGCGCGAAGCATGACGTCGCTCTTATTTAGTCACGTTCCCCTTCCCGACACATTTACTCTCCTTCGCTTTCCGTCAGCAACTGCTTATTGCACCTCGTCCACGTCTTCCACTGCGCTTTTCGCTCTGCGCTCATTTTATCATTCGCCATTGCCCCTCGCGCAATTTTCCGAACCCTCGAAGATATGCACTCTAGTTATCCGAAGAGTATCGCATCTCCGGAACCGTTCGAAAACTAAGCCAGTTCCTCAATCAGCTTTTCTTCCGTGAAAATTTTGCAAGCTTTGAATTGTATACCAATCGCGAAATTTAGGTTTTTGCATAGATTTCACGTATTCAAATGCCATCGTCGCGGAAACCGCAACAAGTTATAGTCTCATTCCGTTCATCTGATGTATGGTGGCCAAATTAGAGTATGAATTGAAATAGCGATTTGCATACTTATTTATCATTATTTGTCATTGCACTGAGGACTCACATTATTTCTCTCGTGAATTTGAAATTCTTTTGCGGATATCGAGTTATTTTTATACTTGCAACGTGCACTCTTGTACTACTAAAAGTAATTGATACGCTGTTGCATTATTGTAAGCTTAAACTTGTGTTCAGATAACCATGTTTCAAAAAGTAATTCGCTCTTTTATTTTGCTGACCTACAATTCCGTAAGAAATCTACCTTTTTCACTCCATAAGCAAGATAAGACAGTTCATTCTACCTTATTGTTCAGACGCCAGAATTAGGCTGACATTTTCTTAAATATTTTCTCCTCATCAGTGCAGAAATTCGGATTACACATATTTTGTAATATTACCAAGTCATTGCGAAAGAAGTTCTCTTTCAAGTATTTCATTCAATAATTTCTATTCTATGCTGCGAGTAAACTATATATGCGTTCATTTCTCAAAATGCTGTAAGTGCGGCTTTCACTGTTAAAACATGGTTTATCCTGTCGCGGTTCGTTATCAAACTTGACCATAAATGTAAAACTGGATCACGAGTGTCAACGAAAAACAATAAAATTTCGCCGCTAAGCAGGAAAAGTAGACCGTTTGTTGTTGTCGATTTCAGTGAATGCGGCTGAATATTAGAAGCAACTTGAAGCCAACGCTAAAATTTCGAATTTTATTTTCTGCAATTTTCCGCAACTGCACTGATATTTTTCTTTCAAATAATTTAAAATAATTGAACATCTCACATTGTATATAAAAAATTGGCCAACATTATAATTTTGAATTACGAAGATTTACGTAATTGGTCACGCAATTCATTTCCCTCTATAAATCTTAGCCGTTCGCTTGGAAACGTCTGAAAAACAAGTAATTAACGCAACCACGATGACTCTTGGAATCTTCCAAAGGTGAAGAAGACGTTAAGTGACAAAAAATTCCTGCAGGTATAACAAGCAAAATGTATTCCAAAATCGATAGCAGTCGGGTTCTGCTTTTTTCTACAGTCAGTTTAATTATAATCGTCACTCATAATTACAGGTACACATCGTATGAAGTAAGAAAAAAGTAATATAAAAACGTTACCGTTGAATGGAACACCCGATTGTGCAACGATTTTACCTCTGCCAATAAATATACTCAAGGGCCTGGAGTTTTACGTAAGTGAAAATTTGCGTAAATTCAATTAAGGTCGTTTAGTGTGAAGGCCGTTTTTTTCTTAAGGTTTTTTCGATATTTTTTTGAGACGAACCATTGAATCAAATTTCTCATAATTTTCACATTATACTTCTTGACATTTAACCAAACTTTGTAAATATTTTGGAGGTGAAATATTGGATATAACCTATTGTATAATGCCTGATAGGACCGTATGTAAAAAAATGTGCTTGAGTGTAGACATGAATCCCGCTGCTTTGCTTATCTGCGATCAAAAAAAAAAACAAACAAAAGGCATTTTCATCTTTAGGCTGGTGGCTATGGTATGACCTAGAACGAACTCGAAATTCAATTTGAATTTTTTGACATTTCAAATATTTTTTTAAATCACTGTTTGAAATAAAAGGAAATTTCAAAATTCTTTTTCAAACTGTGCTCCACTAGATCCACATTTTGTCTTTTGAAAATTTTATCTGAGCCCATTTTTTAAGTCAGTGATCTCGAGAACCCTTATATACCCAATTCCAAGGAATTTGACTGCAAGGAAAACTGAACACACAAAACGCGTTAAACGTGACGTGAAGTCGTTGAAAAATTGCCTTCGAACTTCATGAAATCTTCCTATTTTTACACGCACGCCTAGTCGACGTCATGGTATTCAACACACCTCTGCTTACGCGCACCGATCACTCATCTGCTATTTGTCGAGCGATGCGCACACCTCTTCCCAATAGACGTAGTCAGTATCTCGCGACGCGTCTCATAAATTTGCAAGACAGTTTACTCAGTTTCTGGCAGTAACAGTCCGCGGATGTGCAATTTTTATGTCTTTCTTTTTTCTTTTATTTACGATAAATGGTTGGTTTTTTTCGGCAGCAAATTTGAAATGTGATTTAGAAAGAATCCTGCAGCTTTTGAAAACCTTAACTTCGTGATAAATGGCCCCTTAATGTTAACCGCTAGATTCATAATGAATTATGTAATACCCATATCGACGTCCAACTGACGTTGTATTTTAAAACTGTTGAGAGCAAATTCTGAGCCTTCCAATCGCACGTAAAATTTCCCGACTGAAAGATAAGTCCTCATGATTATTTCAACTTCGCGCTACCGCCACTCCGTGACCTCTTTCATACGTTTCCTATCGCGCTTAGCCAGTTTTCCACGTGGCTATCTGTTTTTTTACGTTCTCTAATGCTGGTCTATTTCCGTCTATACCTACCCTGATCAACATGATTGCTCATTTTACTCGCGACTTCTTTTGTATCGTACTTTACTCGAGTCAACCTCTTCTTGCATACCTATAGATATATATTTTCAAATCTACCACGCCTTTCTGCTTTCTTATCTCCCGTTCGGTATTTTGTTCCATGTCGCAGCGTGTATTACACAGTTAAACAGGCATATTTCATCACAACTATTAGGCAGATTCACGTCTTATCTTAACGTGACGTTTTGACTGGAATATTTTTTACTACACGGTTTTCGTTCCATAAAAAATAAACCTCATTACTAGGGGTCAGTCGCCTCGAAATTTGCTGGAACGACGTTGAAGCATTTTGTTTCTGGCTGTTGACGTGACGAACGAAAGGGGATGATAAAAAACTTATCATCCGCTTACACACCTGGATGAAACGTGTATGTAAAAATTGAGAGGGAATTAAGGATGTGGAATTTACTTCGTTCATTTTGAAGCCTGGAAATTTGAAAAGTTTGCCATTTACAGCTCGCATTTGATCTGGTTCTATAGTTCGTAACAAATATTTGTACACTTTAGCAAGGGTGAAGGTACCTTGGGTAATCGTGATGGTATATATGAAATAGAAGATATAAACACTGATGTAATAAAACCAACTGCAATCAACTTAGGGGCTGGAAATGATCGATTTTTCAATTTTATATCTCACTATTCAAGATAAAGACATGCTGTTGAGTTATCAGATAAAAAGTTAAAGTTTATGTTCCGAAGAGTTTGAAAAAGTCGAAAGAAATTTAAAGTACATGCCAAATCAAATCATTGCATCATTATATCCTTAGCTAACAAGATCCTCTCTTTACCCTTTGCAACTTTATCCAGACGTGAAGAAAAATGCTCATCTTGGCTATCTTGCGATTGAATCCCCACTCGAACTCTCTGTGCTCATTTTACAATACTGACAATCCACCTTTTGTGCGAAGAGAAAAAATGCATGAATTATCGATCAATCAAACCCTGAAAATAATCAATAAAGATTGAGGCAAAAAAGAAGAACGAGCACCTGCATTATTTTTTCAGTTTATAACCGCAGTTAAACGACAAAGATTATGCACATCATCAGACATATTGATTCTAAAAGTTCGATTGAAGGACTCGCTGATATTACATTGCGCAATCTAAGCTAATTCACGAACTGTAAGATATACGTGAGTCACCTTGTGATAGGTTGTCTCATGTGTGTATTGTATGGGACCAATTCCAGAGCAGCGCATTCCAGAATGTTACGTGCTCTTTGATTTTCGCATACACAATCATGCGATGCAAATTAGCCGGCGGTTTCGTCCTCGTTAACGAGATATCTATATGCGACCAAAGATCGTGACATTACGGCATTGCTCAATGCATACAATACCCATAACCGACTACCAGTAGCACTTCGGCCAACCAATCGAGCTACTCATGCGTAAATCATTGCGTAGAGAGCGTAACATCAGTGTGACACCTCGACCGTACCCAATCGATGACATGGAACCAACGTACTTGACTTTGTTATACGTCGAGGATCGGCGATCTCTTTTCATGTTATACATCCCGATATCGACAGGTCATCGATGATAAAACTGTGGAATCTTTGATGATCGTGGCATCCCAATTAGGCGGTCGAAGAAGTTCCTATTTGTACGAAACTCGTGACAGATTAACTAGGTGGATACGGTAATCGATGTGGGCACAACAATGTAATCTCACACTTTGGTGTTGTAATCACTGTGGAGAATACCATGCGTTCGCCGAATTTGTTAATTGTTCAGCAGATCGAAATTTACTGGAAAAATAAATGTGAAAATCAATGCTTTCCTTAATTAAGGAAGACCTCGGTCGAGCATAGGGAAACCTCAACTGCAGGGGATGAAATTAAATTGCTGTACCGACACCCCATCCGATATAATCATCGGTGATTATCCAAATCAATACGAATCAGACGTTATGATTTGAGCAAAATTTGCAATGACAAGGATCAGATATTAAAAGGTAAAAATTCGCTGAAAATGATTCTGGTATATTTTAGTATCAGTCAAAAATGAACTTTTTATATACTTGCACGTATAGAAGTTTGTACATGTTACGTATATAAAGAGTAGATATTTTTTTTGCTTTGTACATTACACATTCAGCCGAAAAAATCATTTGCTTTAATCATTTTTCAGTCTACTAAAGAACAAATGACGTTTTACTTGACGAGTCAAGTTGTTACTTATTGTTAAAATCTGCAAAACATTTCGCTGTCTTCTCAATCAGAATATTTTTTTTTCAAGTAAAATAACACCTCGTTTCGCCATATTTGACTCAGTCAACCAAATATTACTAATTGTTGCAGTAAACCTATTATCTCTCGGTTATTACATGCGATAATCTAAAACTTAAATACTGCTTTAGTGATGAGGCCATTCTTCAATGTCTCCAAAGCTTCTTGATATTGTGACAATTTGAAGACACCGATTCCCAATTGTTCGTAATCCAAATATGTTTCGGCGAGTGAAGCCACCAATGTCAACGCCTTCGGGAAAGAGAATGGATTGATATTCACACCTAGTATAGTCAATTCCTTTGCATACACCTGTAAGAACGACAATTCCTTAGTTATTATTTGTTCTCGCAGTTATCAGCGCAGTTTTCTCTGTAACTCATAACGGTAAGAAGATTTGGTATGTGGAAGAAATACTTTTTCTGATGCATTCAACTTTCATTTCAATCGAACAGAGCAGCTTCTACTGATCGCGATATGAAATTATAATTCATGCATAAATGGAAGTTGATTTCTTAAAAAAAATTATATGATAGATTCAAACATCGTTGTTTCTCAGTGCATAGAATGACCAATTGCCAACCGCCAATTGTTATTGAGTGACAGTTCCATTCGTATTGCCTCACCTCGAATGGATTGATTTTAACTTGTGAGTTGGGATTGGCCACTCCAAATATACATAGGCGACCTCCTCTGCCCAGAAGGGTCAAAGCCTCCTCCATTGCCGAATTGGAACCGCTGCAGTCTATTGCCAAATCAAATTCCCGACCTTTCAATTCGGCCGGTGTAAGCGCCTTATAACCCAAATCTGGTGAAATGATAGACATCAATTAAACATAATAAAATCATTGAACTATCTACCTACAATTCATATTGACCATTACCTTCGATGCCACCTACAAAACTTCGCTGTATTGAAAAAGGAAAAAAACGAATGTATCGGTTCATTTATTCGAAAGTTGACCGACTACCTAGCGTTTCAAATTTTTTCCGTGGGTCGTTATTGCCTACGGAATCATTATGTAATTGAACCTTAGGTTCTGCTTGTACATTTTTTAATTAAAAATACAAGTATAAAAATATTACGAAAAAATAGTACTGATGCATCTAGGCTTTTTTTCAAACATTAGGTTTTCAATCGATTCAACCCCTTGTATCGATTATCCCGAAAGCCACCAAAAATAACCGCAAGTCTAGTGCGGTACTTACTGAGATTCTCGAAGAGCTCTTTTCGCTTTTCGCGCCGAACGCTTATCGTCACGGATTTTCGGTGACCCTGCAAGTGCAGAACGATTGACCAGAGGAACCCGATTATGCCAGCCCCGATGATTAGTACTCTGGACCCGATGTTGATGGGGTTAATCAAGTCTAGTCCGTGAATCAAGCAAGACACGGGCTCCGCCAAGACTGCCTGAGCTAACGTCACCCCGTCCGGAACTAAGAAGACCTTGAAAGATAGAAAGTAAAATCCGTAAACGGTATGCGGCTTGGATCGGTTCGATCGTCTGCAGTGAGAGTCGAAAAAACACGCCACTGGAGTTATTTGAACTTGCACGCTGGTCGAAAGTGAAAGGCCATTGACCTCTAAAAATTAACTATAGACTGGAATACCTGTGACTCTGGAACTACGACGTGGGTAGACCAGCCTCCATTCTTAAAGATACCGACAGTTTTGTGCGAACTTCGTCGACAGAAGTGATATTTGCCATTGTGACAAAAATCACAACTTTCGCAACCGGTGTTCGGGTCCACGACGACGTTCTGGCCGACCATAAACACTGTCACACTGGTACCGATCGCTTCGACAACGCCCGAAAACTCGTGCCCCAGTGTGATGGGGCCGTCTGATTTGCAAGGGAAGTTGCCCTGGGAGGAAAGAAAATAACTCGGTTCACAAGGTGTTCTGTTGTATCTTCCTTTTATTGCCTTTTCTATTTTCTTTTGTGTATATAATTTCAACAACCCATACTTCAATTATGTGCAAGTCAGTTCCACAGATCCCGGCGTATGCAACTTTGATCAAAACTTCGTCCGGTTCCGGAACAGGAACATCACCTTTTTCTAACTTCAAGGATTTGTCCTTTGCGTCAAAACTAAGGAATTCCATTTTATGCAGGAGTTACTATCGGTTAATGCGACTGATCACAATGAATGAAATGAATCGAAGTGGAGGTGATTCTGATAGATTTTGGCTTTATAAAGCTAAATCAGTACACGATGGTTGACCGGTGACTCTGATAAAAATAAAGTATATGATCGTTCGCGAGATTATTATTGTCTGCGTGAACTTTGTACACTTCTGTCCTACGTCCGTACAACTAGTGATCTACTGTACTCTCGAACTTTACACAGATCTTTCGTTCGGATGCACACGTGCATGGTAAACGAAATGTGGGATGTTCGAAACTACGGTTTGTCGAAGAAGTGGGGGTCGAAAAACCGTTAAATGCCTGCATGAGAGAGGACGGGATGTCTATCAGCGGTCAATGTGTTCGGTACAAACATCGATGCATCTTGAATTCTCTAGAAGCTCACAATATTGTTGGGTGATGTGTGATGGAGAATTTCACTGCTCTGTTTGCATTGACAAAATCTTGACTCATCTACATTATTCCCTGGCCAAACTAATAACACGTCATGAGTATCAGTGCTATAGTTGTATACGAACAGTTCTGGGGCTCATGAAGTCCATTATGGATCCTATTGACGAGTATCTCGCGCTGACTAAAGTAATGAGATGACCGGATTTTTATTGTGGCGCGAATTGTCAGACGCTGAAAGTCGTGATAAGGTTTATAAAAGTATGAGAAATTCTGATCAGTTGAAGAATTGTCTCGTTGAAGTATAACAAGATCAATCAAGTATATTAAGTTATGCACCTGTACTGTTGAAAGATAGTGCGATTATATTGAACCGAATCAGATAAACAGAATCCGGCGGATACTGATGGACAGAAGTTGTTTTCCTTCTTAAAAATTGCACACTTGAAATACCTTTCAAAGTTCAAAGATTTGAGGAGGCAACAGGTGCATAATGGTCAATGTGTTATTTAAAACTCGAAGGGAAAATTTCCGTTTTTATCGACTCTTGGTTAGTTATGACGGGGCAAAATGTTTATCAAGTAGGAACATGAAACTAAAACATGCATTCAAATAATTTGGACGCATGACTGCTGATCTATCAGAGGATCTGCTAGGCAGAATGACCAAAGTACGATTCGCGATGCGTTGACTTGAAGCCTTCACCAGGAAATTGACGTAAAAAGAAAGCGGCCATTACGTAAATATAGTAGACCATTACGTTGCAAAAAATTGATTCGTTCTCAAAGACAAGGCTGACCAGTTTCAAGATGCAGAATAATATATTCATAAAAATTTATCAGAACTTGACATAGTCTCGATGAACATCCGCTAATAACGGCGCCATGTAGTTAATTTACATGCTGTTGCTTTATATTACATACACGTAATATGTACATCATTCATTTATACTACTGAATTAGATCAAAATCACCGATGTCGCCAGTTTCGCAAGTAATTCATCTACGCGAAGCTTTACTCGTAAAATTTTCTGCGTAAATTTATACTTTACAGGGGTTTGTGCGTGTATCCATCACGCTGTTTGAATATAGGAAGCAATTTTAAACTACACACAAGAGTTAAAGCTTAAATACTGCTTTGCTGATCACACCAGTTTTCAGAGCATCAAGAGCATCTTGATACTGTGACAGTGAGTAGACACCGATTCCTAGTTTTTCGTAATTGAGGTAGGTGTCGGCCATAGCTTTCAGCAATAACAACGCCTTCGGGAAAGTGAACGGGTTTATATTAACGGCGACGATTTGCAGCTCCTTCATGTAAGCCTGAAATTAAAAAGGTCCAATTACATTTCATTTATCGCTAATTAAATTCTTTTTCACAGTAAAATCTGCGGGAATCACTATCAGCCCACCTCAAACGGCTTGAATTTCACTTCCGCCTGAGGACTGGCAACTCCGAATATACACATGCGACCGCCCTTGCCCAGCAGGGGTATGGCCGACTCGATAGCAGGACCAGAACCACTGCAGTCTATCGCCAAATCGAACTCTCGACCTTTCAAGTCCGTCGGACTGACTGCCTTATAATCCAGACCTGCAGACAAAAAGACGCATACGCGGTAATTATCATGATATTTCGATGTTCGATTAAGCTACGACTGAGATAAGTTTAGATCAAACACGCAATTCTCTTTTCTTTCTAAAGTCTCAGCCATGCACCGCTGACTATATGCCCCTTGATAATTTTTAACATGTCACCGCCTTTCACACCAGCTATGCGGGTTGCCTATCTGCAGGATTCGCGAGCAAGAAACTTATCGGATAAAAAATGTATAAATATATGTATAATCTAAGCCTTCTCAGATAAGGAACTATTTTTCCAAACTCTCTTTTATGTATATGTATCAAGAAACTATGGTCAAACTCCGATAACCCTGCGATTATTTAAAAAAAAAATTCTTGAAATTTTAAAGTAAATACAACCGGTTATTCAAGTTTTGCCGTTTTAAATATATACGGCAATGAATCTTTGTAATGCCAATATTTCATAAGCAGTATAGTACTAGTTGATATTTTCTGTTAACGTATGTAAACATCGATTATTTTTTGTACGTGAATTGGTATGTTCCAATTGAGTTCAATCAAATTTATTGAACGGTGAAAAATTTTCCACTCAATTTATTCAAGTCGGTTCAGCTGTTAAATTTTATTTCAAATTGAGTGGTTATCCATGAAATTTTGATGCGTGTTTTAAAGTCTGCGATTTCAACACCTCCCGTTAGTCTAACTGCGAGACGTGGCAACGATTTTTTTCACATATGCAATATTATAAATTTTTCAATTTAGTGAATCTTATGAATGATTTTTTGGCTATAAAAAAACTTTCTGCTTAATAATTAATATGAGAATCGTTAGTGCAAAATGAACTAGCGCTCTTCAGAGTTCTCGTAGATCAGAATCGGTCATATTTATTCTTCCGACTGAATGATAAATCCAGTGAATTGTTGCCAGCGTAGCAATAAGTGGCAAATGTAAACTATTACACTGGCGACATAATTACAAGTACAGCAGGTTTCATAATCCGAAACATATCTGCAACAGTGTGCGTGTTAACACGACCAGCAGTTACGCATTGTACTGTCAATTTAACTAACTAGGAAAGCGTACGATCGATTCGTGAACTATAAATAATTCAACAATTGATTACGTGAGACCTTGGAGCAGCCAAACTAGTCCACGATGTAGTAAGAAGTTCATTCACAATATTCGGGCGCTTGTGAAACCTTCGACCTAATGCTTTAATTGTTACGGAGGCATGCTGGAAAGGGTATGGCGGAACTGGAGTGATTGCGTTATTATTACTATTATTATCATCATCATTATTATTGTTGCTGTTGTTATTGTTGTTGTTGATAAGGACAACTACGGCTCCACATGACGTGGAACGACGAATTAGCCCATCGCACATTAAAACCGTGTCAAATAGTCAAGTCTAGATGAACGTTTACATCTAAAATACGAAACTGTGCGCTTACCCAGTTTTCCGAACAGCTCTCGTCGCTTCGCCTGCGGCTCGCTGACCGTAACAGATTTTCGCTGCCCATGGAGATGCAGAAGACACGACCAAAGGGAACCGATAATACCAGCTCCAATGACCAGAACTCTGGATCCAACGTGAACTGGATTTATTATATCCCATCCGTGCACCAAGCAGGACAATGGCTCGGCAAGTGATGCCTGAGGCAGTTCGACACCATCGGGAACTAAATGGACCTTGAAAAAACAAGGCGAGCGTTAAGATACAGTTCGGGAAACATAAGTTGCGGACAAATCTTGTCGATGACCGACACTTCCTGATCCTAGTGCGAAGATTTCACTGCCAAGTAAAATCATTTGGTAAAAATAACAAATATAAAGTAGAATTAGATCGGTATTGCACAGTGAAAGAAAATTCTTTCTTTTTCAGGTACCTGCGACTCTGGAACAACGCAATGCGAGGCCCAACCTCCGTTGCGATATATTCCAATCGTATTGTGTATTCCGCCACTTTGACAAAAGTGATAATCGCCACCGTGACAGAACGTACAAATGTTGCATCCGCTGTTTGGGTCAACGGCAACCCTCTGTCCAACCGAAAACACTGTCACCTCAGAACCAATGGCTTGAACAACACCCGAGAACTCGTGACCCAATGTCACAGGGCCGTCGCTTTTACAAGGAAATGAACCCTGTGAGGGAGAAAATGAGCCGATATTAATTCGCAGCTTCTTCATCGGATTTCCAATCCATTGCGTAAGTACGATTGAACATAACACGGAATCTGTCCCAAAATATTATACCTATATGTGACAACATTGAGTTTGGTCTTGAGTGTGTAGAGAAAAGGATAAATATTCGTGGTAAACGAGTTAACCACTTCAGGCTGTCTACTTTGTTTGTAAAAATGCACTGAATTTTCATTCAATGTCATTTCAGACCACAGTTTTCATGCATGTAAGAGCAGTAAATGTTATCTTTCACGCACGAAAGAGCAATAAATCTTGTATCTATATAACTCTGACTGCCGCACCGGTATATCCGTCGTACTTGAACATTCTATTCCATCATAGAATATTTTTTTTGTTTTTAAATTGATTGTGACAATATGTAGAATATTATGCGAAGCTATTTTAAACCCAGTGTTTGATTTAAGAATGACTAAAAATAATGAATTTTCGATTAATTAAACTATTTAAATCGATTATGATTCTTCAAACTCGATAAATCGACTGACGCGATTATTTTTCCTCACAATCGGTTTTGCTTTTTACTCCCATGAACGACGCAATACAATATCAATCACTATCATTGTCTTACTTACTGAGTACCTATTTGATATAATAAGTGAAAGATAAATGAATATTTTCACCTGTAATTGAAAAACATTCGGAATGAAATTATAGATTATAAAAATTTTTTTTTCGCTATTTAGACTACGTACTGACGAAATTTTCGTTTCAAATACACCGTTTCAAAAAAATCGAAATGATCGATTAATCGATTAATTTCTACCCATTCAATCAAGTCATGTTCCATTGTTTTTTGGACTCGATTTATCGATGTATCGATTATTTTTAGCTTAGTGGTCATCGCTAGTTTGACCTACAATATAGCATAAATGATTATGTCTAATATTCGGCAAGTGATGGCGGATGAACAGAATTCAATTCATCATTTTGTTGGTTGAATGATAACTTGGTCTGAGGAAATGCGATTAGAATTATTCAGAAATGATTGGAAATTTGCGTTTGTGATTAAAAGTCGTTTGAATATTCTGCAGACGTCGATATGCCTACAAATCTGTAGACTCAAACCTTCTCAATAGGCTGTCTCTGTTAACTATACTCCTGAATTCTGCGAAGTTCTACATATGCTTTACATCTTCGTCTGAAGTTAATAAATGTTTTCAAAAATTTCTGAATGTAGTTTACGAAATCACGGTTCGTTCGTGTGTTTCATTTAAATTTCATAAGTACCTCAACAATGTGTAAATCCGTTCCGCAAATACCAGAATATGCAACTTTGACTAAAACTTCGTCAGGCTTTGGTACCGGGATGTCACCCTTCTTCAGCGTTAACGATTTCGACTTTGAATCGAAGCTGAGGAACTCCATTTTAGCGAAAACAAAAGTCTGTTACTCTTGTAAGGAAAAGCAGAACCGACTTGCTCGACGAGTTGACTCACAATCAGCGAATGAACTGAAGTGCAAGCAGATCAACAAGGATCAAGCTTTATAAGAGAAGCCCTGGCTCGATACAGTTTATGGTAGTTGAACGACAGCCTCGATAAGACAGCTACGAAAAAATATATAAACACAATAGCGTAGAGTTAAACTTTACGTTCTACGCTTAAGGCGTGAAAAATATTTGTCCGAATTACAATCGTCACTCGATTATTCCCTACCACCTCCGCTCCATCGTATTCTTCGACTCGATCAAATTTCACAACTCTGACCGATTATTCCCAGCTAAAACGGAACACCCAATAAGCGGCAACCGTTCAATCGCGTATGAAGTGACGAGGGATAATTAATCCAGCACAGCTCGTACTCCAACGGTTTCTAAATCCTGGATTTAATACAATGATGAACTACCTTACGTCACGATAATTCACTTTGATATAGATCAAAGCTCTGATCAACAACAATAGAGATCGCATTACATTTGTGTGTTAAAGGTTGCAGCAGACTTTTTACCGCACCCGTAAAAATTCCTCTGCTAGCAATTGTGTACTACATATGTTGCATACATGCACAGCAATGTAGCAGCTCTCTTCTTCGCATGGATACTACATTGCAGTTATCACACTGCGTGCCTGAAGACGGGCTCATATCTCGTGTGGAGTTCGAAAAACAAGTGAGAAAAAACATAAACCAGATCTCGTTCACCACTTTCCAAGATTGAAACCGAGACGAATTTTATTTCTAACTTATCTTCTGCATACACGCCACTGTATTCGGTTGAAGGTCTGATGTGTTCCATGACGTAAAAGTGGTTTATCTAGCTGACCTTCGTGGACCACGCAACTTACAAGCCTCCTACTTGGGTGTGTTTCAAGTTCAGTAAACTTTGTTGGGTGATTTTTTTTTTTTTTTAATTTTGTGAGCCTAATAAGTCGAAAAATGCCGGGTTAATCAAATCCAAAATCTCAACAGTTCTAAATTAAAAAGAGCCGTTTTGATTGGGACCAGAAAAATCTGGATCCGTCAATTCATTCTGGAGATATCCAGGACTAAAAAATTGATGACACTGATGGCAGTAAATTATCTTGTTCTATTTTTTATCTGACAACAGAGGAGCACAAAGGGTTTTTCTCGATGGACGATTGATGTGAAGGAAGGACTTGAAACACTAAAAAACGCCTTTAGCATACGGTTACACATGCGTGGTACCTCGTCAGAATCGAATCGAAAATAATGACTGCCGAGTGGCTTGACCCTATTGATATTTCTGTGATCTCTAACATGGAATCGCTAAATGCGAAAATCCTCGATAAGTGAGCAACAATGAAGGTAAATGGTGTGAAGAACGCCAATCGTCTACCTAGTTGAATGTCATGATGAATGATAATTTGTGCAGCTGAGAAAACATTTTTATTACTTTCTATGTAATGGAAAGGTGGTTAATTTAGCTTACCTTAATAGGGCCAGCCTAAGAACTTCCCGCTCAAGTGTGTTTCGCACCTATAAAAATTTCACAAATTGAATGTTTAATTTAATTTTTCTGATTAAATTTTTTTTTATTCAAATAACTCGAAAACCACTCAACCAATGAAATCCAAAATTTCGTCAGCTAATCGAAGATGAGATAAATTCTCTTTGCATTAGATTAAAAATCCGAATATTCGTTAATCGTAAGTGTTGACAAGATACATGGTATATGTATAGTTTCTTAATATTTATTAAGCCAAATCTTTAATGAACGAATGGTTAAAGGATGGCACAGCAGAACGGTGTTAGTGCTAAGATATGGAAAATACATTTGTTTCTTGAAAAATTAAAAAAAAAAAATGCATACACACGTTCTTGAAAAACGATATGGTTCACAGAAATGTATTCGTAAATGTATTCGTAAAATTGTAAAAAGTTTGCATGGCAAAACGGTATGAGTGCCATCATTGTGATTTTTCAGGAGAACAAAAAAACTGTCCCAAAATTTGATTAATTAAAACAAAAATCTGAAAATACTTTTTTTATAGTTTTGTCAGCTCTTTCAGGAGCCCAAACTTCGATTCATATAACAATTCATCTTCGAGAAAAGGACTCGTGAAAATTCGCCGACATCTTTTCAATTTCCCATTTCTCTATTTTCAGAGGAAAAAGTAAGTCATAAGTAATCACCCCGAAAATAAAAAGTTGAGTTTTCACTAAATCTTGATGAAAATTGGTGCCATGAGGTTGTTTCGGTCGCTAATCACGAATCTAAAGTCAGATTTGCGAAATCCAAAGGGCGAATTCAAGATAGTGAAAAAATTTTTTGTTTAAATATTCGGATTTCGGTAGAAATTAGTAGACGGAGGTTGTTTGGGTTTCCGATAACGAATACAAGGTCCGCCTTCCGACATTTGTGATCGTAGATGCATTAGAGTGGTTAAAAATAAAAGAATCGTTATGTATTCATGTAATATGGTATTTGACGGCCTTTAAATCCTTGATTACTAATCTGAATTTGTAGTCCGAAATTCGAGGTGGATATTAATTTTTTTTTTTTCTGTGAACTTGAAACCTAGATTTTGAGAACGGGAAGTTCAAGGGCTGGCTCATGGCCAGCCTGAGGCCGCATGTTTTGACATTGGATACTGATTAAAAACAAACTTACAATATTAAAATTGCAAGACAGATATGAATCGATCTTTGTCAGCGTTCAGCCTTGAACTCACGTGGGTCCTGATCAGTTCAAAGTTCGCAAAATCGCTTAACGTCACCACTGAGAAAAAAAGACAAATAATACCGATAACTGATATGCTCCGCATCGTGCCTCCACAGTCCAGACTGTACGATCAGGATTTATCTTTAATCAAATTGAATTATTATACAGTTCTACCGTTTTTTCATTAGGATTTTACAATTTTTTGAGCAAATTATTTACATTTTAGCAGTTACATCGATTTTCATTCCTCTATAGGCTGCCATTTTGCCTTGTAATATTTTAATATTTCTACAAATTTGAAAATCTACCGCCGAACATTATTCTTTAACTTTCAAGCTGTCGATTCATATCTGTTTTGTAATTTTAATATCACAATTGGTTTTTAATCAGTTTAATTTTTATCAATTACACTGGCTTGATAAAAATCTATTTTCGCGAGTCATTTTCTCGAAAGCGAATTGCTAAATTGAATCGGAGTTAAGGCCATTTGAAGGAGATTGAAAAACTCTAGAAAGTACTTTTTGATTTGTTTAAAATTAATAAATCAAATTTTGGGACAGTTTTTTTGCTATCCCGAAAAATCATAATGATGGCACATCGTTTTGCCATGCCACGCTTCAGTTACTCAAACGTTGCAAGAAAAAAAAAAAAAAAAAAAAAAAAAATAACAACCTTGAATATAACGCCACCAGCCACTCCCTCGAATAATCAGAATTTCGTAAGTCAGATGACAACTTATTTTTTATTTTATCCGAATAATCCTGCTGCGTTTCATAATATACTTCGCATCGAGCTTCGCATTATCATTAACATCACAGTCAAACTCATTGATTATCTCAATAAATATAATAATATTACAGCATATACCTATATTACTATAATTTATCTTTACAGTTTTATTGAACTTTGTGTATGCTGCATTTCACTAGCGTAGAAATAGTCCCGCGGACTCGTACGACGAATGCTGATAAAGTTAATTGTTCTTCAGCTTATGGGACAAAAGTAAATTCAAAGGTAAACAAGCTTCTGATAGCGCTGCAAAACGCTTTCTATCTGTCTGTAAGTGCAAGTGCAGATGTGTCATCTGGATGCATACTGCATATACTCGGAGATTATAAAATTGCATTTACAATCGATTATAATTCTCATGTATTCGCGTCGAAGAAGGTAGAATTCTTTAGCATAAAAAACAATACGATATCAGTTAAAAAGACGTATTAAGAAATACCCAATTCGTGATATTATTCATCTGTTCGTTAATGACCGAATAACTAAATAAAGGTTTGAGGTTTACTGAAATTATGCAATCGCAGCTGGTGATGTACAGCCATTTGAATCGTTGAATCTGACAATACCTCAAGAATTTATTGGGAGTTTTAATACAGTAAAATAAACGTATTATTCTGAGCTGATAATTCGCAAATAGCTAATTACACCCAAAACGAGCTAAAGTTTAATCCGAATCTCTTACGTAATATTATTACGTAGTTACGATTGTGGGTGTTTTGTGATTACGGCACCAATACCTACTTAAGCTTTTCATTCTAAAGATAAAATAATAATTTTAGTCTGGATTAAGATAAACGTGCTGTAACATAAACCGACTACGTGCGATATCGTTCGCTACACTTCATTTGCCGTATATCGTGGTCAGGGTAAGGAGGTATGTTATGAATTACAAATGTGATTTAGTAGCCTTTCCACTAGTAACAAATAAAGAATTATAACAATTGATTGATATAATTCATTACGGAAGTGTCATAGACTTTATATTATCAACCTGATTACGTCCATTCCACATACCTATACATTCAAAGTTTGATCTATTATACGAGTATTTGAAGGAATAGGTCACACAAGTACTTACGCTATAAATAGTTACGCACTTGAAAATTGTATTCGTCATTTTTGACCTGGAATTACAATCCTTGTTGCATACACGTAATACAGGTATTTCATTCCCAATTTCTGTCATGATAGGGAATTAACGGATTGTTTCGTGGCCTCGATTTAGTTACTCGATATCTGTATGTGAAACTTGGCCGTATTCTAAGTCGAACTTAACACAACGTGATGAAAAAATATCCAGCCGGCATGTTAATTTGATAGATAAGACCAATTAGGTATCAACATCCCAGAGTAAAGTTAGCAGTAAGTTTTAAACTCACAAAATGTTGAATTTGATACAGTGATAGGCCTCTTAATTCCAACCATAATCACATTTCTAGTCGTGGTGCGTGTAGCGTGTTGGGTAGTTAAGGTATGGCAATGGCGTAGTATTAAACTTGTGTCTCCATTGCAGGACGCATACTTTTTGTGATCATTCAATAGATAAGCATACTTTATCGACAATCACGTACATTACGATTTCAGTTTGTAATTGTTGGCTGATTAATATTTTACAATGAATCTAATTAAATTTCTTCCACTATTTCAGAGGCTGACGCTGTAAATTGATTGTCGCCTAGCGACTGGCAACCTATGATACATAAAGGCGTTCCGTCTTGCCTAGCAAACGGCAGTAAAGAACTCATAATTCGGATTTACTATCGATTGGGAAACTTGTCTGGAAAAAAAAAATTTGGTCGTAATGACCAAAATTTTGTGCTGGAAGCGAAATTTCAGCGTTAATATGCATACTACCAAACACATCATTTCACACAACTAAAAAGTTTAGTTGATTTTATAGTGTGCAGAAAACAAAATTTTTCAATAATGTATAAAAAATGGTTTAGCAGCTGAATCCCATATATTCTGATACAATTCCGAAATCAGATCTACACGGTGAAACCATTTTATAAAGATTGAAAACAACTATTTAATTGTTGTAACTGAAAAAATTATGGTTTCATTGTGATTTATGCTCCATGGATCAAGTGCCACATCAAACAACGACAATGAAATATTCCATTGTGCATTGACCGTCGACAACGAGAGATTTAGTTCTACTGATTATACTACAGAAATGATTGTAGTCCCCCCCGATAACTGTTCATCTTACTTCTCTTTCAAGAAAAGATTTTCAACGCGTTGCAAAAAGTATTTTGCCGCTTGAACAAAAAAATTTGTAAATCTAAGATCTAACATATTATTTGATTGCAGTAATCAATTAGTAGCTCTCACGATTTCGTAAAGTTAACTAATCTTAATACACTGAATAGATTTAGTGAAGAAGTTTTCATGAACGATTTATTTGAATCTACCAGATGGTATTCAATATTTTGATAATAGCGTGAAAAAAGTATTATTTGGGTAAATTAACTAAATCAAAATTGAGATATCGTACATAACTAAATTAATTTTTTTGCAATTTTAAAATAATTACGTGATTAATTTTGGTATTTACAACAAAATATTGTGTTTCTACGCGAAAGCTTTATGAAAAATGTGTCTACAAATAGATTTTTAACCAAAAGCAAACATTATTCTTCGAGCATACCAGCTTTTTTTTGATATTATGTTTCGCCTTTGCTTTTAGCTTGCTTTAGCGTAAATCCAGTTTGGAATATACGGAAGAAAGTGCATTTTACCTATCGTTTTCAAAACAGCTGTATACATTAAAAAGAGAAAGCAGCTAAAACTTCAGTGAGAATTATTGATCTTGAATTTGGGTGAAAGCCATTCGTAGTGACAAGTCATACGTAGCCAGCTACCTTGTGCGAAATCTTCTACGAACCGACGGATTTTCAAGTTAAATTGAAAGTTTCTTTCGAGATGAGACAGAGCGAGTAATGTTATGCATCTATTAATAGACAAAGCTAGTACTACATCTTCTACGCTAAATACTGCTATTCCGTGCTCAGGGTTAATAATCTCATTCTTGGCTGCGACGAGGCGACTCAATGAGGATCGGGACTCGTTGTATGACCGGTAACTGAACTTCAATGTGGGACACGTCGCGTTGAGCGTACGCAATCGTTTAATTCGCACGCGCAACGTGCATATAAATAGCGTATACAATTGAATTACGTTCCAGTGTAAATATGAATGCACCAGCCAGTAAGGATCGAAGAAAAAACTTCCATTGATGACGTTAAACGACGGTTACCAAACCTGACGGTGTGTTGACCTCAATCATTGGAGTGTCACGCCCGGGTCATTGCAGCAGATCTCAATGATAATACGAAAGCCGGGAATTTGTAGTTTTGAAACATTACAGCCCGCAGCTATGAAGTGAAATTCGCTCCCAAATTGCTGATTCTTGTGACAAATTTAACATAATAAGGCGGTCGAGTGTTGCACGATTATTCATTCTCGATCAACGGATTATACTGTGCAGTGCCGTCATAATTCCTCGATTTTATTTTTATCCTCTGTCCGCACACATGCATTGAATTAAAGGCCGGATAAACGCATACAGTGAAAAAGTAGGAAAAACGACCGACAGAAAGAAAGAAGAGAGAAAGGCCAAAAAAATACATCTCCAACATTCCAGTTCGGCTCATTTTTCACGTGGGAAGCACGAGAGAGATCAAAGCAAATGAATTTTCAAACACCTATAAATATACTGTACAGAGTGCTTTGAGTGACAGATATGAGTGACAGGTTACAACATTTGATGAGTAACAAAATTTCCAATATAGTATGGTGTTTTATACGTTTTAAATAAATGTCCTCAATTATTACGCCTGGCGGAGCGAAGAAAAGCGATCTTCGCTGCACACGCTGCACCGTTCATTTCCAAAATCTATTTTAGTCCGCGAAATTTGAACGGGTACAAACGCAGAAATACGCTAGAGCGAAAAAGAAACGTCGTCTCGCCCACGTTTTGGAACCACGTCAATGATCACATTGACTGCCTGCTCTGAATTATAGATCGTAATTTTAATCTCACGCGACTAAAGTTCGCTTAGATAATTTTTCTTTCGCGAAAAATACTAACAAGTATTCATTCTACACCTCAACCCAATGAAACGATCATATTTATTTTCCAGTACAGAAATACGATATTACATCGTCAATCGTACATATAAATATAGGTACCCACATGAAAACACGTGTGAGTAAATTTGTCGGTTAAAAATGACTTAACGCGTTATTATCGTAATTCGAGAAACCATATTCACATAACACACTTTTTTCTCGACGTTCCGGGAAAGGAAAGTGATACAGTTGATGTGCCTGCATGTATGGATACCTGATACGCATTATCCTCGTGTTATACCATGTCTACCCGCAGCGTAAACAGGCACAGACCTTGAGTTTCACTTTATCGATATGAAAATGGATCTTTGAGTTCGCAGATTGCTGAACGAATCCGGCTATGTCTCTCTCTCTCTCTCACTCTCTTTACCTGCATTTCTACCTGCATTTTTAGAGTAAGTTCGAACCACCTGCAGCAATTGACGGTGTGAATTTCACCGGACAATCGTCCTCGCTACCAGGAATAGAAAGAGAAGTCCGTTCCCGACACTGACACCCCCAATGGAACAGCGTAACGTGTACTGTAACCGAGGAACTGGCAATAAACGCATAAATCCGTTTTGCATGAAGCGAAAGCCTCCCGCGGCGTTACGCAGCGCATCGCACTTCCGATTATGCCTCGCAGACACAATGAAACCTGAAAGCGAAACCTCTGTCCCAAGTTTTTCACCCCGGGAAAGCGTAGTGAAAAGCTATTCTCCGGGGTGTCTTCTTTCACCCGGCAATAGTGTCTGTGACAAAGGCTGATGCATCTCCACCCGCAAATTCTGAAAATAACTGGCAACGACGGCTCCGACCACTCACTAGGTTCGATCAAGAGTCAAACCCGAGTATCGTGTACCCACTTCTCTCGATTTCTGTCGATACGTCGTGACGTCGAGGCAGTGAAAAAACATCGAAATCAAGCCGCACGTGGTGGTGATTTATTTACGATAAAGTAAACTCTTGTCTCGCGATTAGTTTGCCACAAAAATTACTCGGCGTTTGTTCGATTCCGTCACTAGACGTACCTACCTGCTGATGCCAGGGTACGGAGAGTATATCGTGTTTCAAAAAGGTGGTATTAGTTGCGCATCGGTAAGTGCTAGAGTCATCGATAGTCATCGTTAGTCCCAATTGTTTGGCAATTGTGAGCCCCATTGCAGGTACCGGGCCTAGGCAAGGATAATTCATTCAAGGATTCGGTGCTGTCGTATGCCTGCGCGTCATTGTCATTGTCATTGTTGAACTGATCAATGGGATTTTGAGGAGGAGAAGAGACCGTCGAGTGATGTCTAATCAAACTTTTCCAATGGCATTGGCCTACAGTTGTAATAATACCTGATATACTCGACAATACGACAAGAGTGATGACTTGTACGAATCATACACCCACAAAACCTACCTACGCATAAGCCGATAGTATCCATACACGTGTCGAAAGTATAAAATTTAATAGTTATAGGTACGTTTAAACCAAGGAATATTACATTTGTTACAGTTAGCAGGGAATTCTGGTAAAATGGATATCGTCAAAATAATGGCTTGAATATATAAATGCTTCGAGTTATATTATCCAAGTGTATGTGGTACAAGTATCGCAATGTTTCAAATCTGATTAGTTTATTACACTTTTTTCAGCTAAATAAGGGTTTAACATATCAATTTATTATCCCACCATCATCAAGTTACAGCAATACTTCCAACAAAATATAGTACGAGTAAATGTAACTGTATAAAAATTAATCGTTACACTTAATATATTTCCTGATTACAGGTGAAAAACTTATTTTCAAAAATGGATGTAGCTAAGATGTGTTTAGTAAACGTAGGTGCAGAATTTTTGAGCTCAGTGTAAACGCATGTCGCGATGTTAAAAAATCACGCGGAAATGTTGCGTACACAGAAATAAGACGTTCGGAAATCTGTTTTCGCCCGAAGGAATAACCTCGACGCATATAAACGTTTATATATAATTTGAACTTAAAGCATACTCGGAGAACCTACAGTTCGTGGGAATAAGTAACACCAAGTACCCGTGTCACTGGTTTAATTTTAAAACATACGTTGCAAATTTAGAGTTTCCATGAATAATATATATTTTGAGAGATGCGTAAACGTATGTAGCGCACAGAAATCCGCGAGCGCTGAAAATATACACAATTTTTTGGAAATATCGGATCACAACCTCGTTATTCAAGTGTTGGGTTTTACCATTTGCAACGAGGTTGTTACAGCTGTATTATTCTTTCCCCTCGGCGCGAGATTCAAATAATTACAACCATCCGTTCCTTTTTTTTTCATCGATGACGTTGCGGCAAGTAAAACGAGTACAAACTCACGACGTTCATTAATTAAAAGAAAAATTATTAACAAAAGCTCACGTGCTTCTTAAGTGGAACACTTACTTAAGTTTCAAGAAAGAAGGGAACGCAGCAAAGTAAGAGAGGTTTTAAAACCAACCGGGACCACAATCTCTACAAAGTGAGGGTGAGAAAATGCTGCACATCAAAGTAGGAAAAAATGAAACGAATAAAAGGTAAAACACGTAGAAAAGTCCGGATGAATGGCAAGGTTTTAAATCTCATTGATGGAACCGAGACTGGGTCAGGACCGGGAAAAGCCGAATGAAAATTGCGTTCGATTCACCCCGAGAGATCGAACAGGAGGAGAGGAGGTGCCTCGCCGGTTGCACCGGGAGACGCGGAAACCAGGTCGCGAGTGACGTCACCACGCGGCAGACGGCGTTCATTCAACCCCCAGAGATGAACTGGGTCACAGGGTCGAGCTAACCATCATCTGCACCTTTGTCCCGGTACCATCGCATCCCCCGGTGCTCCCTGCAGGATGCGCGCCTCCAAGGCCTCGTCTGCGTGCGATGAAGAATTGGATATACAGCTGCCATGGACAATGACGATGGCCTATTTAACATAAGGACGACACATCACACACGTACAACCGCATGAGGTGAAAAGTTTCGATGCAATGTGTGTTGTGTACGGAAATTGAAGCTTTGAAGGTGATTGTATCTATACCGGGATATTTTTTTAGTGTGTGGCTATTATAATATCTCTATCGAGAGAGAGAGAAAGAGAGAAGAGAGGAGAGGAAGATAGATAGATAGATAGAGGTTGGACAAGTGCATAACGTACGTAATGACAGAAAGTTTAATACAAGGTACAGTAAAAACAGAGTCAGATAAAGCAAGTAAACGGACAGAAAAAATAAGTTGAAGTACGAAAAATCGAAAAATAGAGTCCAAAAATTTAAGTATATACAGTAGATAGTGCGCAATGGTAGGTTAAGGCAAAGGATGAGATAAAATCGGGAGAGAGAGAGAGATAGATAGATGTGTTTACTATGCCCCTGACAATGTTGGGCAATCGATGTAAGAGGTACGGAGAAAAATTAACAATAAAAAACAAAAAGTATATAGGAGGTAGTAAATAAATGAAAATAAAATAAATTGATTAATACGAATGAAATATAAAATTATAAAATAAGATGAGATAAAAATAAAATGTAAATAAGAATAACGACAGCGATATAACTAACAATAAAAAAAAACAATAACAAATAGAAATAGAGTGCGGTAGAACAAAGGTAACAAAGAGATAGAGAGAGAGAGAGAGAGAGATAAAACCATAATGATGTTGGCAACAGTGTACGGTCTTATAATTAGACGTCCCTCGTCCCTCAACTCTTGTAATATTCCTGTTTTTCTCCCTTGTCGCAAAAATTGTCGACCTGCGGTAATTCTCCATGCATTTTACATTTTATTTTATTATTTATTTTCTCGTCGTCACTTTGTGTAAGAGCTCGCGGTCGCGGTCGGTTCACAAACCTCTTTTCCCTTTCCGCGGTTTCTCCTTCTTGTTTTAACTTTATATCGATTTTCTGCTTCTGATCCCCCCCCCCCCTGCCCCCTTATTTTTTACAACGTCCAGCCAACTTTAAGCATGCGAATTGTGCAAATTGCTACGGTTTTTCAGCTTGTCGTGGTTACCTTGATACTTGATACGGAGCTGTGCATTCTGCAGCATCCATTCTAAACTACGCCGCATTGATGCTCTCCCGGGATGCTTTCATTCAGCAACGTCGCGTCGGCCAGCCTCCCTCTTTCACTCTCTCGTCCCTGAGCATGTATTCAAGAACGTGTCGTCGACGGTTTAGATAAATTTTTTTATTTTTTAAGATTGCAAAAATTCACGAAGATTTCAACACTATCAGTTATACATCTTGATCGGTGCTGATCAAGATTGGCTAGCTTTCAAGCCGTACTAACACTCAATTTCCTTGGGAATTAAATGCCGCTTTTTAGCTGCTAGCTTCATCCCATCGTTCTTAATGCTCATGGATTCGTTAATCGTTGCATCTGAGGGCGCTCCTTTTCGTGGACGCCGAAACGGCCGAGGTTTCGTGATGTAAGGATGACTGTGAAATTGAACCGCGATGACGTAGCGTTTTCTCTAACATCAGTCCCATTGGATCTTTGAATATGATAAGATCGAGGCGGTGTCTGGAAAATCGACAGATGGTAAATGCGTCACGTGGGTTTGACGGTGTCGCCGGAAATGAGGACCTCGAGAAATCTTTTCACGGATTAGGGGCGTCGCGGTTGCAAGCAGGTGTCTTAGTCTCCCGGAAATTGCCCGCATCTCGTTTAAATAATGATTTAAACGACATTTGTTCCTGTGTTCTCTTCTTATTATTCTTCACTTTTCATTCCGGTTCTTTGTTCGTCCGCTATTTCGATTTTTCCAATCCACTCGTGCGGTGCTGACATTAATTCTTATCTTATCTTGATCTTATTCTTATGGTATTTATACCGTTTGTTTCCTTATACGAGTATTTCTTTCTTCTTTCAGTCCACTTCATGACTGAACTTGATCGCTCGAGAATTTGCTTAAACCGGGAAAAAGCCAATCCGCGTCGTCAGCCGACGATTCTCTCCCGAAACGGAATGTCACCATCAAATTCCCTCACTTCCGGCGAATATAATCTCGAGTCAAAACAAAGATAGCCGCGGATTTAACTGCGTAAGAATTCTGCAATCAATTACAATGCAGCGGAAGTGGTTATTGACAAGTCACGATACACACATGCACGATATTTTTAGATATAAATATGACATATAGATTACATGCATGAATATAATCTACTCATGTTTCGCAAGCAAATTTGATTAGCGCAAGTTCCTTTACTACACATAAACTTGATTCATATCGCTCTCAAAGTGACGCAAAGATTATGACTTTTTGTCACTTGAACAAATCGTCACAAATCGTCAATCAGCTTAGATCACATGCCAGTTTATCATGCGCTCATTCTATCGAACGCTTTATAGACCTAAACCAATAAACCTTAACATGTAAATATTACACGTGTATGTTTCGACAAACCAATCTCCCTACGAGTGTGCATCTGTACAAAAATCATACGCTTTCACTTACATTATCCATTCGCATAACACTGTGGTAAAAGAAGAAAAAAAACTTAACAAAACGTCGTAGTTCGCAGTGAAATAAATATACGTACATAAAATATGCGTTGTTGAATAATACATGATTCGTAAAATTGTAAACATTACTTTGCATCGCAGGTAGGTGTCGAGCGATAAAAATAACACCTTACCACCAAGAGAATGGTGGAAAAAAAATGTGCAGCAAAGTCAAAGTGTATGATCCATGCTCAGCAAAGTCTATAATCGATAATTTTTTTATACTTATCACACCTTTCTGACGGAAGAACACAGGGGTCCCTCCCCAAGGTCTGAAAGCACTAATCGATACAAAGGAAACAGGTCGACTAAAGAGGCGGATAATACAGCGGAAGCATAACTCCACGATAAGGTTGGAGGTACGAGGGTTGAATCGGCGGGGCCGGCATAACGGGGCTGCGTTACCCCAGTGACCCAGTTTGATCGTGGCCCGGAGTTCTGGAGCTCGCCAGGGTGAATGGTCTCGTTTGACGTCATTCCTTGACAAAATGGGTCACAGCTAACAGCAACATCCCCCTCCCCGCCGCATCTTCATGACCTGCATCTCCCGCAGGTCCCGGGATCTGTCGATGAATACAACTGTTGACTATATTCAAATTGCACAGAAATTATCGTCCCCCTGCTACCTGTCAGCAATTGCGGAGGGTTGAAAAATTAGGGATTCAAAATCCACACTGAGATTATTCAAAGTTTTGTGGAAGATAGGTTTATTATAATATGACATCGTACCGTCGCTGACTCGGCTCTCAAGTCCGGAGCAGACTGTTTGGCGCGTTCATATGCCAGGCCGAGTTATTTCCACTGCGGTTGTTGCTGGATGAACAATGTCAGTTGTGTTGGATATCGAGTCGATGGCGAAGAAGCGCGTGCAGATTGCTTCGCCGATCGGACACGGTATCCGAGAGTTTATACATAAATAATGCTATGTATCTACGTGCCCGCTGCCTCCTCCGGGAAATATGTATTATAAATATAATCCAGATACGTTATCTGTGTACACTGATCGCAAATTTTTTCCAGTTTCGCAAATATTTGCCTGCACCGGGAGGCCGCGATCCCTTCCTTCCTTTCCCTCCGGCTGGCAGCCGATCCGCAATCTTTGACCTTGTTGTCGGCCTTCGATTCTATATACTTCCGGTTCTCGTATAAATGTAAACCGTAAGTCATTCGCTGTATTTCATTTTCTTTTTTTACCGAAATTAAAAATTTCAAAACTGTATACACTTTTATGACTTCGATATAACGTGTTCAACACGTTTAAAAAACGCAAAAAAAGTTAAAAAAAAAAAAAAAAAAAACGGAAACAAGCAAGCTCATATCACAGAGTACACACACGTCTAGTGGTGCTTTTTTAAACACGTCGCCTTCTGACCCCCAGAGCCATTAATGAAACCGCCATCAAGTTGTTGACGCGAAATTCTTTTGTAACCCATTCTCGTCAATACGTGCACTTGATGGCAACGAAAATTTAGAGACGCACGGATAGAGAGACGGTCGAGCTTCGCATCCTTTCTTTGAGGAATTTTCACTTCCAGCGTGAACGATTCGTCGGTTTCCCAACAACGTTACCACCGAGACGATGAGATATTGGCGGGGGGTCTTTCTTCGTTTCGAACACCTCATTCGATCTGCTCTGCCAGCATCGTCAGCTATTCCGGTCAGTGACGTCGGCGGGTGAACCGCCTAGTGATTCAGACTCCGCGACGACCACGTGCAGCGAGACTAAGAGACGAGGAGAAGAGACGTAAACCCGGGACCGAGAGGCCTCGGCATTCCTAACTAAAAATCAGTGAATCACTTGAGCTGACGCATGGACCAGCATCACTATAACCGCCCCATGGGGTGTTGAGTTTCAACGCCATGATACGAGTCGGCGATTATTGAACGCGGTGCGAAAGCTATATACGGTGAAATTTATGCGCGGGATGAATATAAAGATTCTCTTTCACCGCGAGAAACGCAATTACTTTATTTTACGATCCGACAATTATCCTTTTTCAACGCACATTTTATATGTCGAACGAAAGAGGATACACCTAAGGAAATAAAACCCCACAAAGGTTAACTGGACTAGGGAAAGAGTGGGAAAAAACGTTAGATCGAAAAAGGTATAAGCCCTTATAGGTATATGTCTTCACCCTGCAGCTGCAACTGACAAACATTACGCTCCATGGATGTACATATATGTGCGAGAGACGGAAATCGACGCACGAAATCCAGACGCCTGCAGTATGGCACGTTATGGGGGAGGGGGGATGGCATGAACGGAAAACGGAAGCAGAAACACCGCTCAATGACGGGATCCGTCCTCACCCCGCGACCCCCGCCCCGGCCGCCGACTTCCTGTTCCCCGTAGCCCCGAACCCTCCGCAACAACCCCTGGAGCGGTTAATGGCTGCAAATGCGAATGGGTTTCTTGCTGAATGGGGAACCTCCCGCAGAGTGCGTGCGCAAAGCTCTGGACCCCGTCAGAAATTTCCGGTTTAATACACGTGGATTTTGATGCGTGGTTACAACGGACAGGTAACGGAAAATCGGTCAGGGTGCAGGTTAGTTTTCGATGCGACGGTTCAAAGCCCTTTTATGGCCCTTTGACGTTCGTCGTTTGTTATTCCGTTTTCATTTCTACGGTTTTCAGCTGAATGTTTATCGTCGTATAAACGAATCGTGATATGAAGATGCTGGATTGTCCGCGAAATTGCGAGTAAGATTTGAACTGGACCTGCACGCCCGCGCCCTCGAAAATAACTCGATTATGTAACGATGTGTTGTAAACAAAGTTCCAGCTGCGCACTGCTCATGCGGTCTTCGGGGCGGCGCGGCGGCGTGCAGAAAAAGAAAGATGAAGAAAGAAAAGAAGGAAAAGTGTAAAGTGAAAAAAAGTGAAGTAAAAAATTATACGGTTATACAACCAAGCGAACGAAATCGTGGGATTCTTATTAGTATTATTATAAGTATATATATTTTCTTCTTCTTCTTCTTCTTCTTCTTCTTCTCAACGATCCAAATCTTCTACTGCGGACGGCTACTTCCGCTGTCGTAAACTCTGTTCACAGAGACGCCCTGGCACACAGGCGTGGGCGTGGCCCCGCGTAACCCGGACGCGTTTTATGAACGGCGGCATTGATGCGCCTTCCCTCAAGTGGTTCAGCTACTGCGCCTAGTTCCGGTCTCACGCGAGAGAACAACCCCTGTGTACATTGTGCGTACGTACATACATACGTTCGACATTAGAGTGGGACCGACAGGCAAGACATTTGATCGGGTCAGAGATTTCCCTCCCGGAAACGCTGTGTATAAATAATAATGGTTCACATTTTACCCATGCAACCGGGCAAACAATCGTTACAAGTAGATATAGGTATAATTTACGGCGTGAAATAAGGTAAAAGATGTGAGAAGTAAGGCGAGAGACAGAATTCGAAAAACAAAGACTGTTGCAGTTCGATATCGAATCGGAATTCAAGGCTCAACCTCCCGGGCTGTTTATGTATAAGTAATGATTACTCTCGATGACAGTGAATTTAAATTCGTGTAAACAGATTCAGAATCCCAGAAGCGTGACCTAAGCCTGAGACAAAGCGAAGCGCACAGGTAAACGTTCCGAGACAAAGGTAAAAATGCGCTCAAGGTTTCTCGTCGAGCGATGTATTCCACGTTTTCGCATCGTGTCAGGGATCTGTTTCGTTATACACACATCACACAAATCACGCCAAGGGCTCACGGTTCGTCACAGCTGATGCCACCTGCATTTCGTATTCTACACCTGCGTGAGCAGGCTGCCGGAACGGTGAAGAAAATACATTCCTGGAAAATAATTGGCTAGCAATTGAACGGCGATGTGATTTCTGCACATTTGTATCGATCTAATGAAGAGCGGCATTCCTCGAATCCAAGATGTCGTGCGACTTGCCCCGCACGAGAGCTTCCGAAAATGCATGATTTCGGGGGGCGAGACGTCTTTCAATTAGTCTTGCTTCTCGTATCTCCGAAGTAATAATTTACTCGAAATCCATGCATTATGGGTATATATAAGGATACTCGTTAAAAAAAAGTTCATGCTCCGACTTGAAAAATCTTGAGTTCACCTTGAGACAAAAAGATCCTGAAAGTTTCAATGCTCTATCTTACTATTAATGAGTATCGGCAGATTTTTAAAATAATTTCTTCTTTTTCAAGGTGAACTCAAGATTTTTCAAGTTGGAGTATGAACTTTTTTCGTAACGGCCACCCTAGTATACATATTATATATATTGTTACAAATTCGTTGATTCCTCTGTTGTACCAATATATGAAATTTTGTAGATTTTTTATAGGGGTGATGTACCCCGTGGCCGGAAATGCCGCTTGATAATTCCGTATAGCAACACCGTGATTACGCAGAAGGCGATGCGTAAGGTTCCCATCCCACGACCCTTTCATTCCGTCTTGTTCGCTATTTCCTCCTCGCGTAGGTAGGCAGACACGCAGGTCCCCCATACGCACATGCAGCACGACGCATACATAGGGGGGGGGTTCGTTCGCATTCGTTCGCCTTAAGTAACCGTACGTACCGGAAGTGATCTCACTGCTAGGAGCTCTTACCGAGTATATAACTGAGTAATTAACCGTCACAGACCGATGACTATCTCAGGCAGTTCGCTGTTGAACATATTTCACTCGCATTATCATCATCGTCATACCGTATGATCGTTACATCGCTTTCCGATAATTCGCGTTACCGATTTAACTTTGGATTTCACGTGCAACGCGACTCATCAAGAAGTCTATAGATATATATATATATATAAAGGATATATATCTTCCGGTTCAACAAACCGATTCGCGAAATTGTGTCTCTAATATTGCATCGTCAGGCTTGTACTAGTGAAAACCACGATATTGTTACTCAAATCGTATGATACACTCCAGAGACACAGTTCCACGTGAGGATAAACGCGTTAGGCACATACCACGGCATAGGTCTTCCCACTCGTCACTTGCAGTTGCGCTTAATTTACGCGACTTCCTAGAATTGCCGCTGAGTGGATGTTGCGGTAGAATTTCATTACGAGGTTTTCCTACCCTGAGTATATTTATGAAATTACTACGTTAGCAAGCTACCAAGATTTATTCAAAAATATAAAAGATTGGGCATGTCGATGCCTCGATCTAAATCGCTTCAAAATGGTTGAAAATCTTGATTCACCGGACTGTACTCGATGATAGACTATTTTCGTCGGTGGATTATTTTATATGACAAATGGAATTAAATTCTTTTTATTCATAATGCTCGCATCGTTAAATATATTCAATCTTCCAGCGTCGAGTTGCACTGATATTGACCATATGTGATCGACGAACGATTAAAACCACCAATATGATAATTTTTTATTCATTCCTAGTCTCAAATTCACGATCTTTGTACCCAACCGCATCAGGAATGATCGTTGTGCAGCGAATTTCCGAGCGGAGAAATCGTATCGCTCGACACTTCCGGTAGAAAATAGAGCTTCTCATCTTTTTCCGCAACACGAATTAAAGACCGCAGTGTAACGAACTTGAGGCTTCTGTAGGAGGACTATGGTATTCCCTGTTGAGCGTGAGATGAAAAAGAAGATTGTAGGTAAAAAGAAGGAGAAGAATCGCAGCAGGAAATCCTCGAGTAGCGATTCGCGGAAGACCGCGATACCGTCTTCCTTCAATTGTTTCACCACAGTGTGTACACGCTCGCTAATTTCCATCTTGGTAAGTGAATTTTTCGGTTACCGATGCGTAATGGTTCTTTTCGTCACACCTGCGCAACGGGAACCCCAGGATAACCCCAAGGGATTTGAACCCTACCGTCCGTTCTCCAGGATGCTGGTAAATACCCACATTGACATTTCAGCAAAGGCTATTATAGACACGAACAAAAACGGTTTTGCCAGACGAAAACAAAACCGCCCCCCGATGACCTCCGGAGTCGCATAAAGGCCGCAACTCAGGGCGGAAGTGAGGACTTAAGTCGGTGCGGTGGACTGCAGCACGTTACTGCAGGGTGAAACCCTCAAGATCTACAACGAGAGTTCTGAGAAACGGTCGGAACGGCCTCTGCAGATTAAGATCCGTTCTTTCCGTGCCTCGCAGAAGCGACCTCGCCGGCTGGATCTTCTTTGTTTGGTCTATTGTTCGCGTTTCTATGGGGTTTGATGGCTAACCTTATAATATGCAGTGTGCACACACACCTAGTTCTAGTTCGCGAAACACTTCGGGTCCCGCTATAAATGCATTGTCGTAAATTTGAAAGCGTGTTCCTTTTCGTTATACTCGCCTCACTTTTCTTTCTCGGCTTTATTAACAGGAAAAAAGTAACGATTCATGTTTCTCGGACCATGTACATGTCCGCATTTTTCTTCGATCAGGACTCCTCTGCTGTAGCTTTGTCGTCTTTTCGTGCAGGTTGGCCACCTCAAGCTCCTGCAGCTGTCAAACTTGGCTTTGCAATGATGCGATATTTTTTTTACCAAAATCTCCAATAAATAACAGAGTGATTTGGAATGGCTTTGCAAACATTTGTTGCTGATTCAATGATGACTGTATCCTACGAGTAATCATAATATACATTCAATCCGCGATTTTACGCTTCAAAGTTTTACGGCTCGTGCTCTGTTTCGAGCAAGTTGGCTGCCCTGTCTCGCAGACCAATGGAGTTCAATCATTTGCGCATGCGCAATCGGTCATTTAATCTGCTAAGTTTCATCGTTTCCTCACCGTGTAATAACCGAGTAAAATAACGTAGCAACAGAAACAAGCACACAACCGAGCCGTTGCGATATCGCGTAGATTGAAGTTCGCGAATATTGATGAAGTGTGAACGTGCCGATTGTTGCTAATTGTAAGCTTTCTAATGACGTGAGATATCGGTACTGGAACACAAGTTCATCAGCTAGTAGTAGTCTATAACATCTCAGCAAAAGCGATGAATTCATTCCTGCATTTAAACTAGGAATCAGCTAACCAACGAATCGAGTGAAAGCCAGCGCTCAACACTGGACAGTATATGTATACATCGCGAGTTCGTTAACTTCCTAGACAAAATAAACATGTCTGATATCATGTGTTTTTACGACGTAGCAGTTTGCCCCGTTTTCCACCAAATGATTAACAACTTGCATAGCGGTTTGCAGTGCGAGTTTATTATCCCCTGAAGGCATACAGACCTTGGCGATTTTTGCTAAACCATGCCGCAGCCGCTCTGCAACTATTTTTAGAATCGAGGATATGCACGGGTTCGCTGACGACTTCCGCTCCATTCATGGATCACTGTTTATTGACGCTACGTCAGCACCGTTCTGCAAACTTTTGCAAAATCAGGCCATGCCTGTACGTGTGTATGTATATGTATATCTTGGATATTTATAACGTAGATAAAATTACCGTCGTCTTGGTTATTAAGTAATTGACCTTCGGAAGCATACAATATATGTTTAAAATTTGACGGAGTCTTTGAAGTAGATAATACAAAATCAGTAGACAAGTGATTAAACATGCGGTTGCTGTGTTAAACTAATTTCAAAGAAAACTATTTTCAACAGAGTCATAACATCGTGTACAAATATGGCATAAATTGGCACAATTTGATGTGACGCTAATTCGACAAGTGGGTTCGAAACCACGTGCCGATCGCTCATTCACACCGGATGAACCGGCGAGTTTTATAGGTCTAGAGTACGATGAAAGTCACCGTCAATGGGAAGTATAACATAATGCGTCGTTATAGGCAGGCGACCTTCCGGTTTCTTACAACAATTGCCTGCAGCCGTGGGTAATAACGAGGTTGTAATCCGGCTGTCGGAGTCACTTTCGCACACCCATACCTGCGGAATTGTATACGAATATGTGCATGGACATAAGGTGCGATTGTGTCGAGTGCGGATTAATGCGAGGCGCGTTCGCGACCCGAAGGCCGGCCAACCGGCCAGCCGCGCGCCGGTTCGTGATCCGGAGTAACAGAGTCAGACTTGGCCGGAACCGGACGTGACGTACTACCCGATCGGTTAACGGCGGCGTAAAAACGTTGCAATATCGTTAACGGCGCGGCGGCCACTGGATCTACGACCGAGCTGTTGCGGCGGCCCGGATGTTTGCTGGATATCTGTAAAACGTGTAGGTACAACATACATATCACTGCTACAGGACATAACACCGTACGTCACGGTGGAAGTGTGCGGAGATATCCGCGCGGGTATCTTTCGCCGCTGCCGCCTTCTCCGCCGAAAATAGAATTGAGAAGGGAAATGAGGGGAAAAAATTCTGATGAAAAAGAAAAAAAATTAACACCCGACGAGCCCAAGGTTCGGGCTGAACCTCATCACACTTTCGTCTCCCGTTGGTTCAGATCTAGATCCTAGCGGAGGGGAATATTGGGAAATGGAAAGGTGATATGTAATAGGTAAGGGTGTATTCGTTTCGTTGCGGATCATTTTTCAACCATTTTGATGATTGCCGCATCACTCTTTATTAATTCAGTTATAGGTATACAAATTACAATATCATGGGTAAGAAAATTTATTGTGATACAACTATCGGATGCGTTTCAGCAATATTTTATTCGGTAGAATCTGTAACAATTGGATCATCAAATGTACTAGCTATGCAATTTATTGACAATAATTAGACTTCATTATAATTTTTCGTATATTCTTATAACGTAATTGCAGTAGATTCTAAAGGAAAATAACGCTGGTCTAATACAGCTACCATCCTTTTCTCCCAGATATGTATACATACCAGGTACTCTTCTTAACTCTCATTTCCGACGAAAGAAAGAAAAAAAATTGGATCAAGTTGTAAGATTGAAATAAAATCGTGCTCAATTTTCTTGATTTTTTTCCATGTATTCCCGAAGTCAGAGAGCAAAACAGGTTCGAAATGATTGCCCTATGTAACATGATGTTACGAAGACACTGCCTGCGGCGAGGAGCCAGTCACGGTAGATATTTTAGTAACTTTGAAAAGAGAGACTTTTACTTTTTTCCTCCCCCGGTAGGTACTGTATAGCCTTAATTAGGTCGTTTCTGCGGACGAGACCGTGTCAGAACCTGCACACACTCGCAGTATGTTTGAGTGTAATGAATTCGTGTGTCTAAATATCAACGCTGATAAGGAAATCCAACCCGGGATGCCCTTGGGGAAATACAGTGTAATCACGTTTTGCTGTATATGGGTATTTTTCGAAATGTCAGTGTAGATTCTGAACCGTGCATTGATGTATAAAGACACAGTATGGCGGGTGTTGTGTCTGTTCAATAATTCGGTGAAATCATGGTAGCCGCGTATCTCATACGTGCAGCAGTAAGCAATTCGAAATTTTATTTCAACTTCTTTTTTTAATCGTTAACAATATACTTACTCAGCTTCCCGAATCGTTATTGCTGACAATGAGTTGTTTACGAGGATATTGTGCAGTGCAACGGATTCGTATCGGTATACATAGATGCGTGTATAATGTGTGTTACATATTCAGTTCATTATAAATACGCGAGTTGCGCAATTACCGATTTCATTGTTACCGTCGTCGATATTGTTAGCACATCGTCGTTATATGTGTATCATTGTTCTTGCCGTATTGTAATTTTATGTATAACCCACACACGCTAATATCATATACCTTGTACTTATGATATACGCGTACGTACGTTCATGATTATAACACCGGAAGTAGACATTTCCGGCAGAAATAATACAAACAGTTTGAATTAAGACGGCGGAAGGATGGCTCGCGGTTGTACTGCCGAGCGGGAGAAGGCGGTTATGACTATGCCACAGAGCGAGACATCAATTTTCAAACAACTTAGGAACGAGTTCTTCCCCTCAAAGATCATATGTAATACGACTATCATCGCGAGCAATTTTTAAAATGCAAATTCGTTTGCATTTGTCTGTAAAATACACAAATTCCCGAACAGCAATCAATCATTTTGCAGTCATCGGGTTTGCTTTTCATACCGCAAACGTATAACATAATATAAATGTACGTCAAATGCAGCGTACAATATCCTATACTATATCATACACGCACGAAATTATTCGTGATACCAAAACGTGATTTGCAAATTTTTGTCCCAACTTTTTTTCGACCGACTTCGTATTCAATTTTCGCACCTCGCACGCGCGCGAGATAAAATCAACTGTGACAATGACATTACACAGTGATATTAGCACGTCGTTGTACATAGGTATACATGTACCCTCGTTCCACGAGCTGTAGCGGATCGGTCTTGATCGTGACGAGAAAGTGCGGAGGTGGGTAGGATTATACGTATGAAAATCCCAACCGTAGCAGCCGCTGCCACCCTCGTTTCGTCATCGAAAGTGAGCGTGGGTGCCCTTCCAGGCATCCCGTCGGGACTCTTTCTGGTCGCAAGCGAAGGCTCAGTTCCGGTGTAGCGAGAGGAACGAGCGAAGCCTGAGTGAGAAAAAATGTTTAAGCCTGAGTTACACGTCGCTACATTTCGCCGGGCGAATTCTCGCCTTCCGGTCCAACGTCGAGCCTGGAATCTTGTCTGAAATAGTCTTGCCATCATTTTGTTTCGCCTGAAATAGCCCACGGTAAAGAATAGTTGCTGAAATCACCCTACAGCCGAAACAGATCTCGAGGTGGAAGAACGGCGGCCATATTGATTTTGGACCAATGTTAAAATTGACACGTGATTAGTGTCATCCAAACGTTCTTAATCGTTTCTTTAAACAAACTTTCAAATTGGTTAAAAATAAAATTACTCTCCCGTTTTTCAGAATTCATGTAACGTATAAGTGCGTCGTCTTGTTGGGCGTTTATGTTAAAACTGGCGCATGGAGGATTGTTTGGAGCGCGCGACTCGAGCCGCTTACTATGGACGGTTGACATAAAAGCGAGATTTTAAATCACTGCCGACAAGAGAGGGATGATGACTATAACGCCGATTCCCTATGCAGCGAGTCGAGCTTCACGGCCCCGAGAGACCGGAGACGACGCGTGGAGTACGAAAATATGTCCGTACAGCTGAGTTATAATTTGACACATTTTCTGCTTGAGACACATAATATTATGGCTTCCGAGGTGATTAGAGATATATGTATGTGTACGTGCCTATGTATACTTGAAGATCCGGTGTTAGAAAGCCATCCTCTAAACCAGTGATCATTTTAAATATTTAACGCCACTCCGTTCGTAGTGTTAAAATTTATGGCAATACTTTGCTGCCGTTTTTTCGTCTGTCGCGTCTCGTGTTTGATGATAAATTGTTTCTCTGAGTAATTCGTCTGGCTTCAAGAACAATAATGCTTTGAATGTAATTTACCGTAATTTGAATAACTAATGATGTATAGTTCACCCAGTTTGTTCAAGTATAAATATTTTTCGGGTTTTCCAAGTTACAATATTAGTCCAACTTCAATTCGGAGTTTCGTTTCTTGAATAAAAACGAGCATCTACATTTTTCTATATTTTTATAACTTACAATTATTGACATTGACAACGTTTTTACCACGTTTTATTAACTCGCCTGTTATTTTTCATTTCAGCGCTAAGAATTGCGACAATGCGGATAATTCCACTGACATGCAATTATACTGCTTGTACAGTGGTGCAATGTTAAGCGAAGTTACGAGAGAGTTGCGTAAAAATCGGATTATACAGTAATTGCAAGAATCCTATTTCTCAAGTTTGCACTTTGCCTCGGTTTCCCTTATTCGATTAAACGTGCGCCATATACATAACCCAAGGGGCCGAGGGTGCGGGCTTCATGTACGCGACAAGTTAAATCTTTTCGATTAATCTCGTTAGTTAACTGTAAAACTATAAACCGACGCCTTGCAGAGTAACGCGAGAGACGGGGGTGGAATAAGACTTGCGAATTGTAGAGATAAAGAGAGAAAAAAATGAAAAGAAACTAAAATAAATAAAAACAACTTTAGACTGCACGCTTCAGTTTTTCTTCCCTCCGTCGATCCGATGTGTCTATTCGGTCTCGTCGTCGTCACGAATCGTCGGCTGGCAGCGTTCGCGTATCGATTGGCGGGGACGCGGTTCCCCGACGGAAGTAGCCTACATTCGACCCTTTCCTCTCCTTCTGTCCGACATTATTCCACCCGTCTCGAACCCAGTCGAACCCCCGGCCCACTCCTCCTCATTCAACAAATTCTTCCTCCGGTTCCCCTTTCTCGGTTAGCCATCCCTCGGCGCAACCGCGCAAAACTTCCCCTCCGAACCGAGGGTTGTTCGTGCATCGCGAGTCGCGCGTGTCGTACACCTACAAGACACGCGTAGAGAATTCGCGCGCGATATTAATCCGGCGGAAAATACTCTGCGCGCAGGCGCCACCCCAACAACTCGCCAGGATCGTCCTCGAGGATTTATCGGGCCCGCTGCATCAAAATTAATGCCTTCGTGTTGAAACATTCGCCGAGAAAGATTTGAAACACCGAACACATCTGTCTGAAAGATCTATGTTAATATTTATACATGATATACACATTATTTTGCCTGCGGGGAAATTCGTTGACTAAATCCCCTCCCGACTTCCCTGCACCCTAGATATTTTACTTGAACACTGAACAATCCGTGCAAAAACACATCATTGAGAAGAGAAACGTCTTCTTGTCGGGGGTAACGCTCGTTCTGGTTTCAGGACTGCGGGGCAAAGGGGGAAAGGACGAGATCTGAGCATGAACGAGAGGACGACGCACGCACAAAGTACCGAACTCGGAGGACGGAGTGGCGATAGTACGTTTTTACATGTATGCGTGCCGATGTCGAGCGGAGACGCGATGTGAGCAGGAAAGGAAGACGACACGAGAGCGATGCGACGGCGCGCGTCCCTTCGATGCAGCTCGTAAAATTTTGAACGCAGTTACCCGCCAGACTGCAACCTGTTCGGACGAACGTCGGAATCCGGTCGAATCCGCGTTGCTTGATCGCGAATTTTTTTCTCCACCTATATATATATACCTATGCCTACAGAGAAACGTAGAATAAATTGAATCACCCACACTGACTTATACACAAAATATACAATATATGCCAACGGGTAAAACACCCGGCAGATTCGCAACTTACAACCGATCGACTCGTGTGAATTTCCTAGAGCCTTATTCGTCGCGGTACGTATATATATATATATATATCAATGTACACACATGTATGTATTACAAATTGAGGTAAGACTCAGAAGCGTCGTCCTGACGTTTGTCTCTGCACGTATAGGTTTCATTCGAGGACCCACCTACGCAACAATTATTCCTCCGATCACGAATTAATACCCCTTAGCCTTCCTACGCGCGGGGCGCGAATCTTATCAATGGGCCGTGAGCCAAGGTCACACTTTTACACCCCCTCCTCCCCCTTCTTCATCCTCCTCCACCGTCATCCCGCCGCCCTTCGCTCCTGATTGCGGCGCTCTGCCTATCGACTACGCGGCGTCAAAAGGGCTCGCGAAGAGCGAAGACGCGCGCCTCGACGTGTCGCCCACGCACAGGGATCGGAGGCCAATCGTACAGCACGCAGTTTACGCAAGTGTGGGTTGCCTGCCTGCCTGCCTGCCTGCCTGCCTGGCCTCGGAGCCCGATTGCTGAATGGAGCTGCTATGCCGCGGCGACTCGCACCTACCGTTTCGCCAAAATCCAGTCAGTAGCACAGCCACCCTCGCCGGAGGCTTTGCGCCGGGTACCAGGGCCCTTGTTTTTCACCACCGCCGCGTCTTCTTTCTTTCCGTTTTCCGTTATCGCGCCCTACAAGCTACGCCTCGCCATTACACTCTTCGCTCTCTGCACCGTGCGCGGAATTCGAAACTCCCTCTTAATATACATACGATTCAAATGTCAACCCTGTGCCGCTACTTACTGCCGCTATATCTCTTCTGTCTTTCTCGTTATACTGTATCTTATTTCTCTGCAAATTCAACGAACGATGATATAATCAGCCGCTATCCGGAACGTTTAGGCAAATTTAAAGCCTTGCCAATATCATTTTACCAGTATATATTGCTGCATGGTCTCAAGCAGCATCGTTTGCGACTCAATTGGTCACTTACAACCTTTCAATTAATTTTTGTAAAACTCACCGTGTAGGTACACACATTGTACTAATACACGATGCGAATCATTAACATCTCATCAAAATCATTGATTGTCTCACAAAATTTTTGCAAATAAGGCGTACGAATACGTGTTTTAATTATACATATTCATATTTTGCTGTATTTTCTGTACACACTTGCGGAGTGAATTGACGCGTGTTGTAAAAATTGACGGGATGAACAGACGATTAGCTGTTGGAAATATATAAAACCCGATTCATCTCCGCGTGAATAGAACTACGTAAAAATATATCGACTGTGGTTATACATATATATTATTATCTTATTTTTATTTATTCATTTTTCATTCTCTTTGAATAACGGACAAATAAATTAACAAATAAATACTCGAACGAGGCCTTCGTACCGGGCTTCTCCTGAGAAATCTGTTTGTCATTTTTGTTTCTTTCCTCACTCTCACATGTGATTAATGTCACCTAATTCTGATCCCAATCACGGTAATATTTTCTGACCGGTTCTATTCTGTATCTATTCGAACCATGTTACGGCATCTATGTTAATAGGGCACTGAATTCACATGGTCCTCGGTACCTAAACCTTAGAATCATTGTGAAAACCAAAAAAAATATCTGCAAGCCGATTTTTATTGGGGATATGTGGCAGTGTGCTGATGCTGTTTTGTTTCACGGTAAACACTTTGTATGCATGTAATATTTCATTTAAAAATGCCCCTTGAATTTATTTCTATACATGGGGATGTGAGCATGATATTATAATCAGTAGCACGTATCTATGAGGATATTAAATATCAGATTTATTCAAATAATACACTACATATGCTACAGATTATTGTTCTATCCTTGAGTTAATCATGTTAATCATATTTACGTAGTTTCGTTCATAATTACATTACAGGTACACGTATTGTTCTGTAGCTTTGCTTGAATTTGCACTACCTTGATATAGTTTTAAATAGTGCTTTTATTATCGCCTCCATATATCCATGACCGTTAGTTATTCTTCTGGTTTCTATGTTCTAAAGAATATAGAAAAGCTCTGTTGTTCTTCTCTTCACATTGAGGTTCATCGAGATAAAAAATCTGAAATTGGCACAAACATTTTACCTTTCGATAGAGCTGTGGAAGAAAAAAAAAACGCCAAAATTTTCGACGGAATTGAGTAAATTATAGTAGTAAAAATGATTGTTAAATTTGCCAAAATAGCAATTTATTTGTACACGTTAATCGATTATGAATATTCCCTCGGAAGAGCGTATATATACATGTGGAATTGAAGGACAGTCGGGTGAAGAATAATATCCAATCCAAGGGATGAGATTTGGCGAGGCTCCGCTACCGACATCTGTCGGTCACATTAACAATAACTCCCACTCAGCAATAGGTCAATAATTTAGCCCAACACTCTTCAACGCTCTAGAGCTTAGCCGTTATGAATGGGAATAGTTTCATTTCATGGTATATACGTGGATGAATAAGGGATTTGTTGATCCAAAACACATAGGCATATTGTTAGCCTAAGAAGTACATGAAATAGAAAAGCCTTTGTTCTAGAGGATTATATAAATACGTTCAAAAGTGCGTCATATAAATTATATGTATAACCCAGCCAAAATCCGTACAGTCTTCAATCAACGTAAACGTGCTTCGACATATAACAACGTTCTAAAATCGGATGAGTTCTTTTTCTCTGTCTCACTACCATGTCAATCGGATATCGTCTACGAAAGAGCGGTCTATTTCCGTACTTCCGTATAATATTAACGTAGACGAAATGTCATTTTTACGCAAACATCGACGTAATATAATATACATATACACACATCGAACGTTACTCTTCCTGGTTTTTTCTTTCTTTCATCTTTTGTCGTGGCAACGCGTTCCTAAGATACTCATTGACGCGGTAAGAGACGAGAAAATAGAAAAAAGAATGAAAAAAAAAACATGATCCCCATAATAATGATACACCCTAAAACTCCATTGATCCGTTCGACCGCCACAAAACCTACTCCCCTGCATGTCAGCAGAGTGGGTACCCAGAAGGGGTTGTGTGCACGGTGTGAATGCGTGTTTCGGTCACAGACAGCGTCGCCCACTCACACGAAAGAACCCAGAGCGAGCGATAATTTCCCGCCAAATTCACGGGGGGTGGATTCGACGCCGTTGAGGGATTGGCTAGCCGAGCTCGGCCGCATCCCCCCTCCGATCCTCCGATCGTGCCGAGGCCGAGCCGAGTAGCGAGCGAGGTCGGCAGGCAGCAAGGCAGTTCGGGCTCTCGAGAGTCTCGTCGGTCGACAGTTCGAACGGATGTCTTGTGTAGTTGAGACGTACGAGTCGGTCGTCGACGTGCAGGCGAGCCCCTGATCACCGACACGAAACAAGAGCCGATCACGAACGAGTAGACGACGTGATTAAATACGCGATACGCAGAATGAGTTTAACCGCGAAGAGTGCACCGCTCGCAATATTATTGTGCGTGATTTTGGCAAGAGGTATAAATTGCAGGAAGATTTCACTGTGTTTTTCATACACTCCGTTTTTTCCACTCTGCTGTATTCACTAACACGACGATTTTCGCCACAAAGAGAGAGAGAGAGAGAGAGAGAGAGAAAAGGGCAAAAAAAGAAAAAACACATCGTCTTCTCGCTATTACTACCGCAGGATGTGTGCTACGCTCGTGTTTATGACAGTGCGATCCATAATACGGGGGATTTTTTCGAATGTATTACCTGTGCGTTTCTATGTATTTCACACTCTACCTCTCCAACTAACTACCTACCTACCTACCTACCTACCTACCTACCTACCTACCTACCCACCTACTTACTTATCGTTCTTTACCTAAGTGGCGTATATATCCGTGTAGATGAAATGCTTTAAGCGAGCGAACTAACGTTGCATGTGTACATAGGGTGTATTCCGTCAATCCTATTTGGCAGCTGCAGTCATCTCGTCGGCGCATGATGCATCCCGACTCTTCCAGCCTCTCTACGTCTCCTACAGTACTAACTGCTACTACCCGTCGTTCATAAAATTAACTCGAATGTTTACTTCCTGTCTGGGGAATATGCGGCGACGAGAGCAGCCTCGGTGTCTGTCCCTCTTCGCGCGTTATACGCATACACGCATACGTGTTATAGATAGATGCGAATAGATAGATACATGTATAGATGAATATGCTATGCTGTCACATGTGTTTATATTATATACACATGACATATATTATACGCTTTTTAACACGCACGTTAATGCCTGCAGTACTGTACGAATACACACACCGCGCGATTAGACTGCTTTTACATTTGGTAAACCGATTTATTGATCGGGTAGGCACTTAAAAAAGTGTTACGAAAACATCGCGAAAACCCAATCTGTGTTAGTCCATATCTAACGTGTTCAAATTTGTCAACACCGTAACGGTGGTTAAACTGGTTAAACTCTTCGTCACTTCGTACAACCTATTCTACAAACAGTTTCTATTGTCGTATTTTCTCACGGATTCAACTCCCGTCTTTTCAGTATGTACGCACCTTAGTACTTATGCATCTCATACACTCACCCACACACACACACACACACACACATTCGCCTCCCGGAAGAATGAAATTACGTTCCAATTACTGCTATCTCGATAGAGTGGCACACATGAGTAACGTATCAATTTCACAATGGGTATTTGTCATTTTTCTCAGAGAATGCGATTTACGGAAATTACCACGATATTTTCACGTTTCAGGCTATATTTTTTCCTTCTTATATATTAATTGGACTACTAAAAAAATTGACCTCCATCTAACATAAAATCCGGGTGTAGTATTTAGTATCGTCAAAAATACTGTGCTGCGGAAGGAAATTAAGGAACGCCTCAAATGTATTGTTTTTGTCGTCAGTGTTGAGTGATCATCGGTAGTATCTATTCCTGCATAAAATGGACCTGCAAGTTTTTATCTTTGTTTTTCAGGAGGCACCGGCACCCCTCTAACTCATCACTATAAGCGTGATGCAGTTCCTTATGGAGAACCAAGCGAGATCGAAGATGGTAGTAGTTCCTCAGACGCTTACAACTACCACTACTTAATTGCTGAGCCAAAGTGGCGCCCGGACGCAGTGCTGCCAGTTTCCCTGCTGCCAGCACCCGAGGGTATGTCGGCGAGATCCCAGCACAGGTAGGCTTGCGATGTGATTGTTGAAAGAAGCTTGCAAACTTGATATGAATAATCGACTAGTGACGAAGGAAATTCGCAGCCATTATTTAAGGACGTTTTGTTTTTTGCTCTTGATGAACAGGATTCGACAGTCCTCTACGGGACCGAACAATGCTGGAATGGATCTACAGATGGCACAACTTGGTGCGAAAGGTGGAGAGGAGGTTAGTTCCACCGCAACACTATCCTGGCTCGACTGGCAACTACCGCTCTTCGTAGTACTTTGCGCCCTGGTTGGTGCCATACTGTTCACTTTTGTGGTAAGAACAGAAATTGATCGTTGAAAATAACAACATTTACTAGCGCAAGTTACTTTATTGGTAAAATATTGTGCGGCGCCTAGCCTCTGAAGTTTCATTAATTATTGCAGTCAGATACCATACAATTTAAATTGAATTGTTGAACTCTGATGCCATACTATCACAAATAAACCTTGAAATAGTCGTAAATTTGAAAAGGGTGATTTTTCCTAGCAACCCAGTTTTGTCAATCATTCATGCTAATTTGATGTACACTGAATTTAGCTATCAAAATCCTGTAGTGTTGGCAGATTTTTAACAATCTGAGTCAGTTAAAAAGATCAATCCATGGTGTAAAGAATAAGATGAATTCTAGGTAGACCAAACATAAGATTTAGTAACAAAACTTTGGAACGATGTATCTACAGATCCTGTTATGGCTTCGAAAGCAAATGTCGTGTGAAAAAGATACAGAAGATGGAGACAGGCGAGGATTGGTAGAAGAAGGCGCAGTTGGCCTACCGGAAAAGCCAGCTAAAGAATTGAGGGACCCTGTTGAAGCTCAGTGGGTTTGTCAGCCAGTTATGAAACCTCCTGTTGCTATTCAACCGACCAGACCTGTTAAGCAGCCAGCTGCACTTCCAGAGGTATTTCGCACACTACTTATAATATCAAATAGAATTAACATGTTCAGGTGACATGCAAACAGCTGCTGCTGCAATATTTCTTTTCTTAACAAAATATTCGACATCCAATTTAGGTAATGACGTTATCTGCACCAGAACGAAGACCAGAACCAATTCGCATCAAGGCCAAAGGTCTCCTAGAACGTCGAGGTTCTAGTGCTAGTTTGACAATAGAGTTAGCACCTGCACCAGAAAGCCCACCTTCGATGGTGACGCCAACCCGTGAATGTACAGCTGAAGAATTCTTATTGAGTGCTGGAAATGTTCTATCGCGTGCCCAGCTTTGTAAAGTACTAAAAGAACCTGCCTTGTTACACAAAGAGTTTTGGGAAGTGCCTCTAAATCTACCCCACAAGGTCGATGTTTGTGGTTCTGGTGTTAAAAACCGATATTGCTCGGTTCTGCCAAATCCACAGTCAAGAGTTGTCCTCCCAGGATCTGACGACCCACTCGCCAGTTATATTAACGCCAATTATATCCGTGTAGGTGAAATTTTGCGTAACGGTTGAAATCTAACCTACCTCACAGTTATTATCAATGGAATAATAAATTTACGTTGTATTTATTTTATGACGTAGGGCTATGACGGCGAAGATACTCGTTACATCGCGACCCAGGGGCCGTTGTCGCACACAATCAGTGATTTCTGGAGAATGGTTTGGTCGGAACGAGTTTCTACCATCGTTATGATGACCAGATTGTATGAGGCAACAAAGACCAAGTGCGACCCGTACTTTCCACTAGAGAAAAACGGCCGAATGCAAGCTGGTACCTATACCGTCGTCGTAAATTCAGTCGAGTCTAAAGACGGCTATATGGTCAGAGAATTAGAGCTTGGATATGAAGGAGAAAGAAGACACGTACAGCACTATTGGTGAGGATATAATATACGTTATACATTTCAGGCTGAACTCTCTTATTCTGAGAAAAAAAGTCTAATGATTTTCTCTTTTTCGTTCACAGGTACGACACGTGGCCAGATCATGCAGTACCTCAGGCTGCTGGCGCATTGGTTGGCCTAGCTGCTGAAGTTAACTCGTTACCAGGCCCAGTGGTTGTTCACTGCAGCGCCGGAATTGGCCGAACTGGTTGTTTTATAGCTATAGCCACAGGAATGGCTCAATTATTGAGGGATGGAAATGTCGACGTACTGGGCATTCTTTGCCAAATGAGGTGAGAGCAATCATTGTTTGACACATTTTTCATAAATTCACTTAAATGAGTACTCGAGTCGAGCTAAATTTGTTGAAGATTCGAAAAGGGGTAATAGTAATGTATATCGAAACTATTCGAAATATTTTCACTGATATCTAAAACCTATAAATAATTAAATTGATTGGTGATAATAAGCCCTTGGACACTGCTTTTTTCATCTATACATTGCTTAAACCCGCGTTACACCTGAATTTTATTGTAATACGATTTGATGTTACAGGTATGACAGGGGTGGAATGGTACAAACTGCTGAGCAGTATGAGTTTGTACACAGGGCATTGTATCTGTTCGAGCAAACACTAGGTAACTTGACGCCGACGTCGGGTGATTGAAATATTGTTAGCGCGAAGGTTCCTCAAGAAAAATCAGGCTCATCCGATACTGGTCCGGATGTTAGGCTTCTAACCCGTGCTGCTACGGACTTTTCGTTGAAAAATCCATCGAGGATGTAACTGAGAAGTATAAAGTCTATATCAATCCCAGCTGCCATCACCAATACTGCCACGACGAATTGTTTGACACTTAATCTCAAAGGCGTAAGCTCAATGAAAATCTAGGATTCAGCGAATACGTGGGAAAATTGTCGGCCAAACAGTGCCGAATCCTAACCCAAATCAAAATGATGGATGTCTTTTAGTAATATCATCAATTGCCTGAGATTAACACGATTGGATAGCACAATGTTCGTTCGAAGGAAATTACATTTTTAAAGTATATTACGGTGCTTTATGAAAATTTGCGAGTTGTCGCAGTGATTTATTTTTTAACAAGCATTTCCACTAATATCAACTCTTCTTCCCCTTGAGAACGGAAAATTTTTACATTATAATTACATTCCAAAAAGAGACAAATCTATTCAGATATTTGCTATTGTCAAAAATATCGTGACCAGATATTAGTTTCATGTGAACCAATCGACATATTGTTCATTTCATTCGAATTTGAAAGTTTTCAACAGATATATATATTATATATATATAGAGCTTATCTTTTTTACAATACTTGCTTGTATTTGTTTTTTTTTTTTCCATCAACTCTACTAGTTCGTTTTTGGCAACTATTCATTTCGCACGACATGCTCGGAATCTTGGAGAGTTTTTCATACAGCTCCGGAATGTACAACTATACATTTAGAGCGAGATCTGCAATTTAGTATTGAAAATGTATAGAGTTCACGTAGCTATTCGATTTAAAAACAAAATTTATTATATCGTGACGCGTTTTATTTTAAACACCTTAGGAGCGGTTGAAAAAATGAATATTTAGTTCTGTGCGAAGTGAGGGAATGCTTTGAACAATTTGGGACCCACGACGAATATATACTTACATCCTGATTCCAGTTCCTAATTGTTTTTATTTATTTTTTTTTTTTTGTGGTATTAATTACTAATATTTGTTATATTATTTTATTTAATTTATTGACCAAGACTGAATGCGAGTAGTACAATGTATTATCATGGATTATTATTACTATTACTACTGTTATTATCAATAACTTATTTTTTTGAGAAATGTGTATGTAGATGAAAATATATTGAAAATTCCATGTCATATAGAATCAGAAGAAAAGGAAAACGTGTGCAAAATGAACAAAATGACGAATATGTTGGATCTTTGTTAAAGAAATCAATGTCTAAAATATCAATTAGAAAGATAGATAAATAATTTAAAATGCCTACAAGATAAAAATTGATGATTAATGAATATTTAGAATAACTTGAAGATCCACGACCGCAAGTATCCTTAAATTTGTAAAATACATAACTGTCGAATCAGTATTTATCTATTTGCAAAAAAAAAAACCAAAATGCAAAAGATTTTCGTTATTTGTTTCTAAGTTTGAGTTTAACAGGAACAGGAAAAACAAGACAATTTAATTATAACGTAAAACATGGTAATTTTCGTGTAATTTTTATTAGCATGAATGAATACACAGATTATAGAGAATGATTGCGGGAGATTGTGATATATTAAATACGTGTATAGTAATGATAAATGATTATATTTGAGAGAAAGGAAGAGAGAGAGAGAGAGAGAGAGCGAGTGGTAGTATGTGTTTGTGTAAATGAACTGAAAGAGTAAATTATAATATTAATATACGGATATGTACATATATATTTATATAAATATGGGTATTTGTATACCCAAGTATACACACATATATAGATATATACGTGTGCAAGCCTCAAAAAACCACTCTTACGATTAGAGTAGCGAAAAAGAATAATAATACATAATAATAATAATAATAATAATAATAATAATTTTAGTGACCCCTCGGTGTTCAACTGTACTTATGTGACGTAAATAAATGTTTATAATCTCCAAACAGGTCCTTCTCTCATTTCTGCGATTACATATGTGTAAAAGTAAGTAATAAATGCAGTAATTTTTTCTATTATACCTAAGTGAGTTACAACTATAATTACGTATCGGACAGGAATTATTTCGTTCAGTCAGAAATCTCAAATTCGTTGTACAGTCCGCCCCCGTAATAGTGCCACTCCTAATAGTGCCGCTTCCCCTTATTCTCGCTCGAACGTAACCCCCACCACTTCGGGTTTCATATTCGTCTCTCTCAATAGTGCCAAACGCTGGCTTTTTAATAACGTTATTTCATCACAAAATTCATAATATAGTAATAATATCATTAAAAAAATTCTATAAATTTTGATTATCATCATTAAAATAATAATTGATTTGATTTAAAGAAATAGATATTATATACATTTGATGATTTTACTATATCAATGTGTATTTTTAACACATTTTGTGAAAGAAATGGGAATACATGTGAAAAGTTTTCTTAAAATAACGAAATTTAGAAAAAGAAATTGAAATTAGAAAATCGAATTAATCCATTCTTGCATATAGTAAGGAAAAATGGTCAGAGTGAAACAAAACGATGTGGAGGTACAACAAACTTATGTATTTATGTAATAAACTATCACAGAAAAGTACATGATATAAACATATTGTCAATTTCTTTAACTTATAAGATCCATTTTTAGAATCATAAGTATCGGATAGAATAATTTAATTTATCGATTGAAACGATCAGTTAACTACATATTGATCTCACTCACCCTTTCTAATGTATGGTTTCCATGTGGATTTCTAAACTCAAAAGAGAAAATAAGAGGCAAATAATTCTGACGAAATAATGATGTCGTTATAAAAAATCAAAATTACGCTTATGAAAATCGTAAGTTTTCTCTCAAACTCATGTATCATTAAAAGTTCTGAAATTACGTTACGAGTTGGTGGGGATACCTGAGAGAGCGGACTGTAGTATCAGAAGACATTGTTGTTGCAGAAATTAGCGTTGATATCAGATTTCACTTTATACTTTCAGGGAAAATGATTAATTATAGTCATTTTATCGTGTTGCAATTTTTCAGATTTTTCTTTGGGTACACTTGAATCTACTGAATTTAATATCGCGAAAGCTCAATTCGATCATTAGTTCGCAATCGCAAACTCCGGCCGTTATTCTCCAGCGCTGCGATCGAATTTCGCGATGCCTTCAGCAGTCGGTTTTCCCATAGTCTACGAACCTCGCTGAACACAGAATGATCTCGGTCCCGCATTCAAATATTAATATCGGAATAACAACAGTGCAAAGTTGTCGAAGTGAAAACTTGATTCTTTAAACGTTAATGAATTACACACGTTGCTCAATATTTAAAATAATTAAAACGATTTTTCGGTATCTCCGCAAATTTGAATACTATATCGTATAATCGAATTTGCTTTATTATTATATTGAATTATGTCTTAATATCGTCGTTAAATTCTCTGCTGGATAGTGAAGGCGCTTAGCTGAAGTGAACCTGCCTCAAAATACAACTGTGCGAGCTACCGCATTTTTCCTCTACAAAATTATTATTACATGTATCGCAGAAACATGTACGTTTTCTATTCTTCATTGCATAGATCAGCTGCATAAATTTCATACTTACGGAATATGTGATGAACATTAGAAAACATAACGAAACATTTTTTGGCTCACCATGCACCATCACGGAATAGGTAATCCACAGATCATTTATGGATGTAAAACTATATTGTGCTATATAATACAATACAGGAATCGCTAAGTAATTGCGATTACTACGTACATAACGTTGTAAATTTTCAAAAGAGTTTTCACGCATTCAGGAATAATTCTGCTGCATTGTTGTTTCACAAATAACGTCTATAATCGCAACCACAGCTGCGGTATATGAATATTGATCTTTGAAAAAAATGATAACTGCAGCTTGAGAAATAGATCGATCATAACTATAAGTTATATCCACTACCCGGGATCCAAATGTTTCAATATATTATAAATGGCTACATTAGGGTGGTCGTTAAGTGGATTTTTGGGAATTTCAATGTTGGATAGCAGTAGATCGGTTTTAAATATTAAAAAAAACGAATCTTTACTTTTTTCAATTTTTATTTCGAGCTCTGAGTCTCACTGCTGGCCTTTGTTGGTACTTAATTCTTGAGCACTAAAATGGAATTCCCCTGCTCACATCTTCGTCGTATACAATCGAAGATAACGATGAAGATTAAAACAAGTATACAATACGTCGTTATATCGTTTGAAAAATGATTAAAAAATAGTATACTAAAATTAAAACACCCACGACTCGTGTGGAATATACAATCTACAGGGAGACTAGGGGCTGAGAATAACAATCTGAAAAATTAGCAAGCAGTTTTTTCTACATTTGTAGCAGATTTATGATGACCATCCAACGTGATCTTCCATTTAACGACCACCCTCTGCTAGATATATCTCAAAATGCACGTGAGGCGTACAGCTTTTAACTTTCATTAAATCGATCGAATCTAAAAAAACAAGAAAAAAAAACATTTCAATAAAATCAATCCCAATTGTATTTTCGAGTTGTCTAATGCCCAGTGCAGAAGTTCACTATTGTGATGTACTGAGGTACTTATACGTACAACGCGCATTATAGGTACACAGGTTACATAAATACACTGATATACATACTTGTGTTCCGTATTCGACAGAAATTTCCCATTGATAGGTGCACGTGAGCGGCTGGCACGTGGCTGCGCTGAACTTGGTCAAGCCTCGCGAGGCGCTGCCTGTTTAGACCATGTATGATATACATATCTATCGAGCTATAAGCTGGCTAGAGAAACACGGCGCAACGTTAAACGCCGGTAGAAACTATATTTCAATTTGTACTAGAACGCGCAGGTACATTTTTAATAGTAAAATAGTGATTATCATTTTTCTGCGAATGGCACATTTTTTCCCTTTTTTATTTGCTGTAAATTTGCCTTCTAATATACGTATACGTCATTCTCATGACGTCTTCGATAATCGGACAACGTGAGAGCAGTTTATTCGACTTGGCATTAGATGTGGGCAAAGCAATGTGTAGTGCACTATATAGCGTCATTTGATCGTGCACCACCCTTAAGAATTTTATTCATCCTACTAACATAAGCCGTTTAAGTTAGAACTAAGGGAACCATTGCATCATGCAGCTGCATTGCAATTTGATTGATACATCGCAGTTGCATTATAATCTACCGGCTACATGTAAATGAAGCCAGAAAGCTGAATATATACACATACCGAATAATGTAAAATATTTTTATACCCAAGATTACACAAGACTAAGGTATTCAATCATTACACCACGGCAATAACTCCATGGTAGCGTAATAACTTTTAGAAATCCAGTTTTGAGGCCAAGAATATAAGAAACACTTCGAACGAATATAATTTAACACGTTGTTGTAAAATTTCTGTATTAGAGATATTTTATTCTCATGATTACGTTCGCAATCAATATATACGCAATGCTTTATGTACTTGTACGAATTATACGTCAGTTCGGTGTATTAATTTTTTACAGCGTAGGTGTGTAATTGACCAACAAAACATTGCAGCAACGATCTGATCGATGAATTGATGACACGAGCTTCGGACTTGTGGAATAAAAAGCTGCAATGAAGATGACCTGCAACGGCGGCAGATTCAGCTGGGCAACGCTTCCAGCTGAAGCGCTGGCTCGAATCTTTGGCAATTTATCTTATGACGAATTAATATCGGCTTCGTTGGTCTGCAAATACTGGGAGATGGTCGTGCACAGTCCGTCGCTCTGGCGAACGGTCGAATTCAACTTGAGTAAAGCAGACAAGTAAGAAATCAATTTAGCAACGGTAATTGTAAAAGTGTATTAGGGGTGGGAGAGGGGTAATGTATATGCAGATTCTTCGAGGTATTGGATACTGCAACGATGAGTGAAAGAACGGCTTAGCTGTATGCGCAGTGAGGTGTCAAGGATACGCGTCTTTCACCTACATGCAGAAGGCTCATAGAATTATTCTTTTTGTTAACATGCACGTGTCTGCTTCTTACGATCAGTAACACGTGCTGCTCCGAAATAAGTATCCTTTCCCTTCATTTCAATCTCTATGCAGCTCCACCAACCCCCACCTGATTGACTACATACTACGACGTCACGGTAACCACATTCGCGACGTTTCTCTCGAAACTGACAACTCTGTCGAGTCTGCGGAGGCTGCCTGCATCGTTCTGTCTCGCCTGATCAACTCTTCCCTAAAGGTTCGTATACTCGAATCGTTACCTAGATTTTATGTTTGATTATGGACCAAATTGAAAATTTCTTTTCGAAGATTATACAGTTATCAACTTCTCACGCACACTCGAGAAAGGCAATTATTCGAGAAGATTACAGTTCTTTACATTTCACATTTGCAATTAAGATTAAAATTCTAAAATAAAAATTTTTCATTCAAACCCCCAGACACTAACACTGATGAGTGCTGCGAAGCCAGCATTCATGAACATCGAGGGAAAGAAATTCACGTCGGCTCTAATTATTGCCCTCGATCATTCGCCGCTTAGGTCACTAGATATCGACCACACACCTGTGGATGATCCATCTTTAGCCACCCTAGCCTCGAGCACATCCGGTACACTGCAACTTCTACGGATCAAGAGTTGCCCTCGATTGTCACCAAGAGGTAATTATTGCCGCCGATATCGGTGGGGTCACCCGTTTACTTTAAAATGAAAATATGCAATCAAACTACTTTTAATCGAGTGAATAAACACTTTTCGAACAATGTTAAAATGTTTCGGATATGTTTTAGAGGTTGATTTTTTTAAATCAAAATGTGAGAATAATTCTGCAAAAACAAATAACGGCAATCGATTTGCCAGTAGAAAATTTGACCCCTGTTTCAAATGCTTGACAATTATTTAATATGCAGTATATTTCTAGAAAATCATAAAAAATTAAAATCAAGATTGTACACTATAGCGTACAAAAAGGCGAATGGGCTAATCGAATGAAATGAACTACCAAAGCCTCACCCCATAATCACTTTTACAGTGTAAACTATAATTTTTTATTCAATTTCTGCAAGGTATTCTAGCACTCGCTGAGCATTGCCAATGTCTCCGTGAACTCTCGTTATCTTATTCTCTCCTGAGCGATGAACTTCTGGTGGCTCTCAGTGTGGAGAAACACGTTCGTCTAGAGACGCTGAGGGTTGAAGCGTATCCTGAATCAAAACCTCTGCCACATCTGAGTGACAGAGCGTGGATTGCGTTGACAACTCACTCGCCAAACATCAACCTTGTATTGTGAGTTGGCAAAAATCAGTTTCAAATGATTAGCTATGGCTTGACTGTTTAATGGACCGTTAATGGAAAAGATTCTACCTGATTTCTGCAGATTGTCCTATATCACGGACGAAGACGATTTCGCACCGCTTCTTGCCTCTTATGTACCCGTTACTCACCTCTACTTCGGCGAAGATGCACCTGCAGCAGTCGTCGCTAGGATTGGAAAGTTTTGTCCCCGACTTGTGGAACTGGTCGTTAGCACACACAGTCCTGGACCAATTGATCAAGCTTTGATATCTGCTGCTAGAGGATGCCCCCAACTCGCCGCCGTCGGTCTTGGCGACTGTGAACTCACGTATGCACACTATTCCACAAGTTTCTCATGCAAACCAATATCAGGATAATCAATTACTTTACGAATCCTAGTTCATTCTAGCACAAATTTTCCGCTCAAAGTATCTGCTAGAGATGAACGTATAATAGTAAATAACAAACTCAGGAATTTACAACAGTTATATCAACGGAATCATAAGATTTTCGTAAATTTACGGAAACCCTTACAGTTTACAGAATTGGAAATGAGTATGAATTGTTTGGGATTTAAAATATAATAAATTGCAATTGGACTTCAACCAGTTGACGTTAATTTTCAAGTAATTTTTTTTTATATACATATTTCAGATGCTCTGGATTCGTCGATTTTGTAGTTCTGTGCGCAGAGCGTCTTCGGGAATTGTACGTATGGGAAGCGTCGTTGCTGGAAGACTCCAAGTACGACGTTGCAGGTGCAGCAGGCAGAGTGTCATCTTTGCTAGGACGCAATTGGGCACCAGAGTACATTCCGATGTGGTAAAACGTATGATCGAACCAACGCATACAGATTACTATTAAGATCATTGTTATGATAATAATAAGTTGGAAAATCTACACAGCCCAACAACGATGTTAGACTGCACATTGAACGCATTATATTTTAATATGTACTTCGTATTGGATGTGTGAATATTCAGAGAGAAAAGCTTTGGTTCAAGTTGAAATTTACGTGTCTAGTTGTGTTATCTTTCGCATTGAAATGATGCAATATTCAGTAAATCCAATTCTCAATATATTAACGTCATAGCAAAAAAATATAAACTTTATTAGGTTGTAATTTTTTCTTACGCGTAATACATATATGTTATACTATATATGTACATATAATAATAATAATAATAATAATAATAATAAATGAATTGTCATATTAGTAAACATATATAATGTTTGATAATTATTCGATATAATATAGTAATATATATACGTATATTAAGGTATTTCAGAAGAAAATATTTTATTATTTTGTACCATAGCACCCCCCACCCATTACAACGTTTTTTTTAGGTTAAAAGAATAGTTCTGTCAAAAGATGAGCGTTCTACGTCATGTGTAATATCGCGCTCAGTTGATTTTTCACTTTTATACATTTTTTCAAATCTATGAAGTATCGTGAATAAAATTTTCTTTTTATTGTTTACATCAATCACGTAATAACAATTTGCGTCACAAAGAAGACCCATATTTGTGATATTAAGGCTCCAGTTGATGTTTGAGAAGTGTATGTGCCAATTTTTTCATTATTAATTCAATTCTATGGAATAACTATAATTTAATATGAACTTTTAATTCAGAAGAATAAGATTCTCGATTGATATATTGTTGTATTATGGATGTGATCTGTGGGCTGAATATAAATGTCAGGAAAGAAATAATATTTGAAGTGCTACAACGTGTTTCTTCAGAAATTCAAATAATGTGAAAAAAGAAGTGAAAAAACAAATGAGAGCGATCTTCCACGCAACGTAGAAAGCTTATACGTTTACAGAATCATTCTTTTAACCTAAACAAACTGTTTTTTAAGGAGTGCCACGGTGGAAAATCGTAAAATATTTTTTTCTGAAACACCCTAATGCACATAAATGTGTATATATATCAAGGTGGATACTCAAAAACGTCATTTTCGAATTTCGACTGCCCCACCCCCCAAATTGGCTCCATATAATTCAAAAATGAATCCAAATTTTTTTTCAGATTTTCACCTCAACTGTAATCCCTTCCGCCAACAGGATAGATTTTCCCATTTAAAATACACGTGTTTTGGACAGATTCACTGTATATATTTTATTGCAAGAGTAACAATGTTCAACAAAAATCTGTAACTGCAAAGTTTTAGTGGGCATTAGTGCTAGTATCTGAGAAAAAATTCACATCGTTATACCATGCAATCTAGACGAATTGCACAATTCCTCTAAATAAAATAAAAGTCAAATTTTCAAGGTATGCAACTCATCAAACTACAAGGTATAATGATGTCAATTTTTTTTCAGATACTAGCACTAATGCCCGCTAACACTTTGCAGTTAGATTTCTTTTTTACATTCTTACTATTATAATAACATACATACTGTGAATGTGTCCGAAAGACGTGTATTTTAAGTCGGAAAATCCATTCTGTTGACGGGAGGGGTTAAAGACGAGGTGAAAATCTGAAAAAATTAGGGAATTATTTTTCAATCATTTGGAGCCAACTTGGGGGATGGGATAGTCGAGATTCAAAAATGACCTGTTTAAAGACCACCCTGATATACATATATACAGACTATATAATAATGTTATTATAATATAACAAGATCTGTACATAATTTCTACGTAACGCATAATGTGACGAATGATTGGGCACTCTAATGCTTCCATTTTATACCAACATCAACAACGCTCCATTAAAAGTAATAATTTTTTCGTGAATTACATTCCTCAACGTCATTATTTCTTTTTCGTCAAGTTCTCTTTGTACAATTTAATACTATGCTAAAGATGCGAGGCACTCAGTCTTGTGTCCAATCCGTTTCCTCAACGAAACTGATAAGATAAAAAATTATTTGACACGTGACGTACATACATGAACGATTCTTAATGTTAATATATGCAATACAAACACCTACAGTCTTCAGCTCGTGTTTTTCAATTTTTTAATAATAAGATACTAATGACACTGCAATTGCACGATGAGTAAATATACAGGCAAAAAATTTTCATGTATTTTATTTCTGACCCGTTTGGTATTTTTTAGTGAGACAAAATATCCCGGCGTATATCGATTGTCAGGCAACATGTTAACAACATTTTCATTTACTTTATCATTGCTCAACACTTGACAAGTAATATTCTACTACTCGAGTTGGTAGAATTCCAAAAGATAATACTCAAAAAGAAATCCCTTGAGCAGTCATGGACGAGAGACAAAACTTGATCATCCAACTGGACATTTGGCTTACCATTGATCCCAGGAATATAACTAAACATATATAAATGGTAAAAGTTCCATACTAATAACTTTTTTACAAATGATACGTGGCAACTTATTCGCAATTTTTCCCTTAGTATCCCGCGTTACAGAACCTTCTTGAAATTTTCCCAAAACGCATAGAGCTATTGAACGAACATATCTTATTTTTGCAGTTTTTAACGTTTAATCACAATCTGAAGTGAGTCGAAAAAATTTCCCGAGATTTCGTAAATTTAAGAAGCCAATCATGCAGTTATTTGGGAAAACTTTGAAAAACTTTAGCCAAGGACGAAATTCAATACTGTGTAGGTTTGATTGGTCAATCATATTGCAATTGAAACTTACCATTCGATTCAAACGATGAGGTAACTATCAACATGCCTCAGCTGTTTCCCGTCACAAATCTGATCAGCAATCATTTGGCAGAATAAACTAATAATTAGGAGTCCTTCGACTTGTCTCAAGTAACTTATTTCAAAGTTCAATGCACTATATGCATACTTACAAGCAGCAAAGAAATATCAATTAAATTGATATCTGACAGATCAATTTAGAGAGTATCGTTTTAGTTAATGTCGACTCCTTTTTAATCATTAAGGGCAGAATTTCAAGATTTGATTTTTCAAAATTGGGATACTTTGGCTCAATCCTGATGTAATTAAGACGAAGACCTATATATTCGATTGCGTTATGAACAATTATTGTGATGATTTGAACCGAGGGTTAACCAGGTGGACCTAATTAAATTCGTTTTGTACAAGCACCTATGATTAGATGATCAGTCAGGCATGTCTATGATCTCTACAGGCACAACAGGTTTAGTTAGGTCGTGTTTCTTGATACGCTTTTGACTTTTTTCAGACACCATCGGCTCTGAAGGTGGCTGATCGGCTTCACCCCTTGGTTGGTATGAAATATTACCGTACTCTTGAAGCAATGGACACAACCCCAGGAGGAAGTGATAGAAATCTTTTCTGATGCCGAACCACCCTTAAAAAGACAAAGGTAAATGAAAAAATAAGTAAAACTATTCAAGAATTTTAACACGACAATTCCTATGTAGGTGATATGTTAATAATTGTCTAAGAATCAGCGACATTCGAATCTACATTATTTTGTTAAAAAAGTTTTTGGAACATTCATGTTGTAGTATAATCACTGGGTTGTAAAGTGGCGGTCTGGCTGGCGAACTCCGTTGCAGCTGGTGTGGGTGGCGTCGCGAATAAGTAAAAAAAAATATATGAAAAATCAATCATTTTATCAAAGTTAATTTTTTTTATACGACAACTAGTGATGTCAACTATTGTACAATGATATTATCAGACCAATGAGCCCTTGTCAAGGTACCGACAGACTAATATAAGAATACTTCAATAGAGGTCATATTTACATCATATTATCAAAGTTCAATTTTTGATTTTAATTTAAAAGACGTGTTCAGGATTGCATATATAAAATGCCAGATCAAAATGCCGTTGCTAACGTGCCGACAGATGACGTCAAAGAGCACCAATTTTCTGTTTGTTACGTCGAATTGGCAGAATGCGTCATGATCTATGAGAATTGGCACTCTTTGACATGATCTGTAGGCACATTAGCAACAGAATTTTGTTCTGGCGTTTCACATGTGGAATCACGAACACATCATTTGGATAAATACCAGAAATTGAACTTTGGTAATATGACGTAAATACGACCCCGATTCATCCATATCTTAACAAAGACTCATTCGTCTGGCAATATAATTGACCAATAGTTGACACCACTAGGTATCATTTAAATGTAAAATCAGCTTGGATAAGACTATTTATGTTTCAAATTTTTTTACCTGCTCATGATACTGCCCCTGCGAGCTGCAACAGAGTTCGCTAGCCAGACCGTTACTTTGTGACTCAGTGATTATACTACAACATGAGTGTCCCGAAAACTTTTTAATTAAAATAACGTAGGTTTGAACGTTGCTGGCTCTCCATCTATAACAAGATGAAAATCAGTAAACCTGGAAGTTATAGTTAAGCTTAAAGATGTACAAATTACTTTAAAACTGTGAGACTTACATCTATTTCCGCCTTTGGCTCCAAATGACATTATTATAAGAGTGATGTGAGAAACTAGCAACGGCATAGCCACAGTTGTATACTTGATCAGGTCACCGTCTAATTTATTAGCTAATAACACCTGCATAAAAAATGTTATACAAACGTTAGTTCAGTTAAGACTATGAAGTTCAGCAGACAATTTGATATGAGAATATTCATGGATTTATTTAATTGTCAACGTCTTATTTACTAACAGCAAACAGGGCTCACCTGGAATACTAAAATGGGAACTACAAGAAAAGTGTATCCCAATGCAGAATTTAATGACGTCCGCCTTTGCCGCGCATTTATTTGTGGAGTTCTAAGTAAGACGGCGGCAAAAACAATGGCATATAATACAGCAACTAGAGACAAACATAACAATGCCCAGAGAGGTACAAATACAACTTCCCAACTCCATGAGATAAAACCATCCAATCTCAGAGCAATAAATATAAATTGTAACACATTGACTGCACAAAATAATTCCAGCTCAAATGATCGATCGTGTTTCACAGCCCAAATGCATACCTGCAAAAAATAAAAAGTAGCTCATTCTCAATTGTACTCGAGATAGATTACAAATGTAAACATCATATTTCTGGGGTAAAGTGCCTAAATCAAGTAAGCTCTGTACTCACAGCTATCGATACAATTGATATAAAAATCAGTGGTATGAAGACTAATATCCACAAGTGTCTTCCGGATTCTAGCTTGTCACAGACAAGTAATTCAAACATCAACAAAATTAGGTGTAGTGCTAAAGTGATCAGCATTGCTTTATAATGAACATAGGCTTCGCCTTCCAGCCTAGCATGGGGATGCCTCCACCAGATATAGCTTCCAACCGTTGCCCCCAAGATTACCATGCCTTTCCAAAACCATATCGGGCTAAAAACGGACCAGTAGCTCCATTCTATGACATCGTCCTTTCGGAGAGCAAATAACACCGTGAATACCATTAGGCAGCAGTGCACCAAGAACTTGCTGGAATTTATCAAGAAGAATACAGACGTAAGCGTGAAAATTGTGTACGGAAAAGTCCTTATGCTAGATATATTTGTCTAGAAAATATAGAAGTTCTTTGATTCCATAGGACAAACAATAAAAAAGAATTCATCCGTGACCAATGTAATATACTAAACATCTAGGAGACTAGCTTTAATCAACGAAGAGGATTACACGAGAGACAATGCACCTAGATGCAGTGGTGAAACTTATTGAAGAAAAATGTGTAAAAATCGTACATACACTTAAGGTCCAAACAAGTAGAATTGAATTTATGAAATTATAAACTAACTTTTGACAAAAATCAATCGGATTTGGTGAAAGGACAACATCGGTAATAGTTATAGGTGTTCCAAGAGAAGTGGATGAACTTTATTGAAGCTGAAGCGTGCTATGGGAATTGTGTATTGAAAGATAATTACGACAGGATAATATAATACCGTCGACATTCTATGCAAGCAGTATTTTTTCGAACAGAGGTCGAGCAGGTAACGGATATGTACTAATGAAATTACCCAGGATTGAAGTCTTGGAATAACGTTTGAAGATTCATGGTTAGCTTGACGGTTTGCCAATTAGGTTAGGCTTTTCACGAGACTCGATACTCATTCATAAACATGTTCATTTTATAGATATTCTATATTTTTCACTTTGTAGATTGCAAATAATATAATCCCGATCTCGCGCATTTACGCAAATGAGGAATAACCATACGTCCAGACACGTACATTCAGCTAACTGAAATTAGGCGATGGCTGTAGGCTAGCAGCTATCTATCGAACTTCGAGAGCGCGGACGTGCGCCGACTTCACAGCATTGACTTTCAATATTTTCGACATTCGCAGTTTCCCGAATTTAGCTGCAGCTGAATAGAAGCAAACGAGGAAAACGATTAATTTAGTGGTATATATAAATTATTATAATGCACCGCTCATTACTCGTCAAGTCTAACATAATATTTTTTTTTTTTTAATCAAATTGTAGGGATACGTAGATGTACAATATAGGTAATTTGGCTTTCCGTAATGTAAGGTAACAGTTAAATTAATTAATTCAACTCCCACAGTACGTGCATTCTGGACATTCTTACAAAATGCATTTTATGTTCCAATCTCTCGAATCGAAATGCAAGTGTATCGATACCTCGATTAGTGGATTCGATAGGGGGACCAATCAGCGTGTAGACTTGTCGACTCGAGCTTGGCCCGTCGACGACAACTTCCGTCCGCAGCGCTCTAGACATCTTTTCTCTTTCCGTTTATATCCCTAATCATGGCGGTAGGGAAAAACAAGGGTCTTTCGAAAGGAGGCAAGAAAGGAGTAAAGAAGAAGATGTGAGTGAATAATGTTACGATATTTGCCTTGCCCAAAGTTTCGCGAGTGAAAATATCTCAATTCTACTCCGATATGTAGAGCGATGCGCGTGATTCGAGTGGATTTCCTCCATCCCGTGACGGACCTGCCATGCTGTGTTTCCGGCATACTTGAAACTATTCGTTTCTTCAACTATTATCTGTCAACTATTTAATTTTTGGACAATGCGACATGAATTCTACTCCGTTATAAACTTTCTAAAATGATCTTCGACTACTCGGTACTAATTTGATTCGGACGTGTAAAAGTTCGGGGCTGAAGATTCATGTTCAATCAGTTGATCAACGGAATTTGAGTTTCGAATACCGATTACTTGTAGCCCACCCCTATGTAAACGGACTTGTAGTTCGACCAAAGTACTCGGTTCTAAAAAAAACTTCCTATATTTAAATTTTTCCAAGTGAAAAGCAACTATTCGAAAATATAGGTTATGGTCGTTGAGGCCCTCGGAATTGGATCGCAGAAAACATTTTTCAATTTGAATGGCGAGAAAATCGAGAAATGACGCGTTACTATAATTTTGTTTTTCACCTTTTTAGCTAGTCTTATATATTTTCAGTGTTGACCCTTTCACTCGTAAGGATTGGTACGATGTCAAGGCACCTTCAATGTTCACCACCCGCCAGGTGGGTAAGACCCTTGTGAACAGAACTCAGGGAACAAGTAAGTTATCTCAAAATTAAAATGTTATATAATTTACTACTTGCATGCAAATTTTTATTTTTATATCATTAAAGTTTCTGTCTTTCTCTAAACTTCATCTCAATATCAATCATTTGTCAAACTCACTTGCAGTGCAGTCGTCTCGAACAAAATTGAATTGCTTACTCGCAGCCCCAGCTTCACACTGTTACTCATTGAAGTCTGTGTGACGTTTAGTGTTGCGTAGATCAAAGCAGACGCTTACCACACCATCTCTTAGTCAATAAGAATGGTGAAATTATATGCTGCGACAAATAACAAAAGCTATTGAAATCTCATAGGGTTTTTTTTTTTTAACAGAATCCTATTTAATGATTGATACTACTGTAAGCTCATTCTCTTATTTGCAATTTTCCATTCTACAGAAATTGCGTCCGAGGGGCTCAAATTCCGTGTGTTCGAAGTATCTTTGGCTGATCTTCAGAGCGACAACGATGCGGAAAGATCATTCCGAAAATTCAGACTCATTGCCGAAGATGTACAAGGCCGTAATGTTTTGACCAACTTCCATGGAATGGACTTGACTACTGACAAGCTACGCTCGATGGTCAAGAAATGGCAAACCCTCATTGAAGCCAATGTAGATGTTAAGACAACTGATGGATACCTCCTCAGAATATTCTGTATTGGATTTACCAACAAAGACCAGATGAGTGCAAGAAAGACCTGCTACGCCCAACATGCCCAGGTATGAGTTTTAAACATGATACAATAGAATCCCATGAATCTATATTTGATGATCACTAAACACTATGATGCCAATTGCTTCATCATTCAGTAATAAATTAGACACTTTTAAAATTGTGACTATCAAATATTAATGTTGACTGCTTGTAAAAGTTTTTAGTTAATCTCTGACATAGTTGATGAATATCTACTATCTCCGAATAAAAGTGGTCATGAATATTATTTGAATTGCCATTTACGTTGGGAAATATTTTTATACGAAAATGAGCCATAATTACTTGCTAATGATCACGCATTTTGGGGTGAATTATAATTTGTTATTGTTTCATCTGAGACTGAGTCGCATAGATCAGACTTAATAATTAAAGAACACCACCAAACGTGTATCCTCCCCATTGTCCAGTTGCAATATGTAATCCATTTCAAAATGTTCTATTCTCGTAGGTTCGCAACATCCGAAAAAAGATGGTTGAAATCATCACAAGTGACATTACATCCAGCGACCTCAAGGGAGTTGTCAGCAAGCTATTGCCCGACGCCATTGCTAAGGACATTGAAAAGGCTTGTCAAGGAATTTACCCACTCCACGACGTTTACATTCGCAAGGTTCGTAATGTTAATTTTTCTGTATGCATTTTCAATTGATTCACTCGAACTCGATGCAGATACTTTACAATTGCTTACTGCTTTATGAACGATTTTACGCTTGGAACTGTTTTCGTGACATACCATTTGTTAACTATGATATAAGCAATACATGGTTTCATACATATTTCCAATAATTGATGATTATATGTATAATTTGTATTCCAGGTTAAGGTGTTGAAGAAGCCACGTTTTGAGCTGAGCAAACTTCTCGAGCTCCATGGTGACGGAGGTGGCGGCAAGAGCGGAGAAGGTGGTGAAAGTGGATCGAAGGTCGACAGGCCCGAAGGTTATGAACCACCTGTTCAGGAGTCCGTTTGAAACAAAAACTGTACTTCTAACATCCCTTATTAAAATAAAAGCCACTGATCAGTGTAACTGCTGAATTTATTTTTCATGAAACTTTTTAATTTTTAGCTGTAACTTGATCCGTTGGTCGCAGCGTGTTCGGACTGCGCTCAATTGATTCCTTGCGAAAAATCACGTAGGAATAGTGCACGAAAAAATCGATTCAATCATTTCTCAGAATCAGCCTTGCTTTTTTGCGATTTTCAGAGCTCAAAAACTTTTCGTCCGAGAATCGTTTTGCGGGGCTCTTTTTCCACTAATTGGACCCTCAGGAATGCGAAAAAGACATCAGAATGAGCGTGAAACCAACAGCAGAGAAATGGCAAAGGAAATTTTTCGTTTTTCGGCTGTAACTTTTGATCCGTTGGTCGCAGCGTGTTCTGACTACGCTCAATCGATTCCTTGCGAAAAATCACGTTGAAATGGTGCACGAAAAAATCGATTTAATCATTTCTCAAAATCAGCCAAATTTCACCCGAAGAAATCCAAAGGGGTTAGCCTTGCTTTTTTGCGATTTTCAGAGCTCAAAAACTTTTCGTCCGAGAATCGTTTTGCAGGGCTCTTTTTCCACTAATTGGACCCTCAGGAATGCGAAAAAGACATCAGAATGAGCGTGAAACCAAAAGCAGAGAAATGGCAAAGGAAATTTTTCGTTTTTCGGCTGTAACTTTTGATCCGTTGGTCGCAGCGTGTTCTGACTACGCTCAATCGATTCCTTGCGAAAAATCACGTAAGAATAGTGCACGAAAAAATCGATTCAATCATTTCTCAAAATCAGCCAAATTTCACCCGAAGAAATCCAAAGGGGTTAGCCTTGCTTTTTTGCGATTTTCAGAGCTCAAAAACTTTTCGTCTGAGAATCGTTTTGCAGGGCTCTTTTTCCACTAATTGGACCCTCAGGAATGCGAAAAAGACATCAGAATGAGCGTGAAACCAACAGCAGAGAAATTGCACAGGAAATTTTCCGTTTTTCGGCTGTAACTTTTGATCCGTTGGTCGCAGCGTGTTCTGACTACGCTCGATCGATTCCTTGCAAAAAATCACGTAAGAATAGTGCACGAAAAAATCGATTCAATCATTTCTCAAAATCAGCCAAATTTAACCTGAAAAAATTCAAAGGGGTTAGCCTTGCTTTTTTGCGATTTTCAGAGCTCAAAAACTTTTCGTCCGAGAATCGTTTTGCAGGGCTCTTTTTCCACTAATTGGACCCTCAGGAATGCGAAAAAGACACCAGAATGAGCGTGAAACCAACAGCAGAGAAATGGCAAAGGAAATTTTTCGTTTTTCGGCTGTAACTTTTGATCCGTTGGTCGCAGCGTGTTCTGACTACGCTCAATCGATTCCTTGCGAAAAATCACGTAAGAATAGTGCACGGAAAAATCGATTCAATCATTTCTCAAAATCAGCCAAATTTCACCCGAAGAAATCCAAAGGGGTTAGCCTTGCTTTTTTGCGATTTTCAGAGCTCAAAAACTTTTCGTCTGGGAATCGTTTTGCAGGGCTCTTTTTCCACTAATTGGACCCACAGGAATGCGAGAAAGACATCGGAATGAGCGTGAAACCAACAGCAGAGAAATTGCACAGGAAATTTTTCGTTTTTCGGCTGTAACTTTTGATCCGTTGGTCGCAGCGTGTTCGGACTGCGCTCAATCGATTCCTTGCGAAAAATCACGTAAGAATAGTGCACGAAAAAATCGATTCAATCATTTCTCAAAATCAGCCAAATTTCACCCGAAGAAATCCAAAGGGGTTAGCCTTGCTTTTTTGCGATTTTCAGAGCTCAAAAACTTTTCGTCCGAGAATCGTTTTGCAGGGCTCTTTTTCCACTAATTGGACCCACAGGAATGCGAGAAAGACATCGGAATGAGCGTGAAACCAACAGCAGAGAAATTGCACAGGAAATTTTTCGTTTTTCGGCTGTAACTTTTGATCCGTTGGTCGCAGCGTGTTCGGACTGCGCTCAATCGATTCCTTGCGAAAAATCACGTAAGAATAGTGCACGAAAAAATCGATTCAATCATTTCTCAAAATCAGCCAAATTTAACCCGAAAAAATCCAAAGGGGTTAGCCTTGCTTTTTTGCGATTTTCAGAGCTCAAAAACTTTTCGTCCGAGAATCGTTTTGCAGGGCTCTTTTTCCACTAATTGGACCCTCAGGAATGCGAAAAAGACACCAGAATGAGCGTGAAACCAACAGCAGAGAAATGGCAAAGGAAATTTTCCGTTTTTCGGCTGTAACTTTTGATCCGTTGGTCGCAGCGTGTTCTGACTACGCTCAATCGATTCCTTGCGAAAAATCACGTAAGAATAGTGCACGGAAAAATCGATTCAATCATTTCTCAAAATCAGCCAAATTTCACCCGAAGAAATCCAAAGGGGTTAGCCTTGCTTTTTTGCGATTTTCAGAGCTCAAAAACTTTTCGTCTGGGAATCGTTTTGCAGGGCTCTTTTTCCACTAATTGGACCCACAGGAATGCGAGAAAGACATCGGAATGAGCGTGAAACCAACAGCAGAGAAATGGCAAAGGAAATTTTTCGTTTTTCATCTGTAACTTTTGATCCGTTGGTCGCAGCGTGTTCTGACTACGCTCAATCGATTCCTTGCAAAAAATCACGTAAGAATAGTGCACGAAAAAATCGATTCAATCATTTCTCAAAATCAGCCAAATTTCACCCGAAGAAATCCAAAGGGGTTAGCCTTGCTTTTTTGCGATTTTCAGAGCTCAAAAACTTTTCGTCCGAGAATCGTTTTGCAGGGCTCTTTTTCCACTAATTGGACCCTCAGGAATGCAAAAAAGACATCAGAATGAGCGTGAAACCAACAGCAGAGAAATGGCAAAGGAAATTTTTCGTTTTTCGGCTGTAACTTTTGATCCGTTGGTCGCAGCGTGTTCTGACTACGCTCAATCGATTCCTTGCGAAAAATCACGTAAGAATAGTGCACGGAAAAATCGATTCAATCATTTCTCAAAATAAGCCAAATTTCACCCGAAAAAATCCAAAGGGGTTAGCCTTGCTTTTTTGCGATTTTCAGAGCTCAAAAACTTTTCGTCTGAGAATCGTTTCGCAGGGCTCTTTTTCCACTAATTGGACCCTCAGGAATGCGAAAAAGACATCAGAATGAGCGTGAAACCAACAGCAGAGAAATTGCACAGGAAATTTTCCGTTTTTCGGCTGTAACTTTTGATCCGTTGGTCGCAGCGTGTTCTGACTACGCTCAATCGATTCCTTGCAAAAAATCACGTAAGAATAGTGCACGAAAAAATCGATTCAATCATTTCTCAAAATCAGCCAAATTTCACCCGAAGAAATCCAAAGGGGTTAGCCTTGCTTTTTTGCGATTTTCAGAGCTCAAAAACTTTTCGTCCGAGAATCGTTTTGCAGGGCTCTTTTTCCACTAATTGGACCCTCAGGAATGCAAAAAAGACATCAGAATGAGCGTGAAACCAACAGCAGAGAAATGGCAAAGGAAATTTTTCGTTTTTCGGCTGTAACTTTTGATCCGTTGGTCGCAGCGTGTTCTGACTACGCTCAATCGATTCCTTGCGAAAAATCACGTAAGAATAGTGCACGAAAAAATCGATTCAATCATTTCTCAAAATCAGCCAAATTTCACCCGAAAAAATCCAAAGGGGTTAGCCTTGCTTTTTTGCGATTTTCAGAGCTCAAAAACTTTTCGTCGGAGAATCGTTTCGCAGGGCTCTTCTTCCACTAATTGGACCCTCAGGAATGCGAAAAAGACATCAGAATGAGCGTGAAACCAACAGCAGAGAAATTGCACAGGAAATTTTCCGTTTTTCGGCTGTAACTTTTGATCCGTTGGTCGCAGCGTGTTCTGACTACGCTCAATCGATTCCTTGCAAAAAATCACGTAAGAATAGTGCACGAAAAAATCGATTCAATCATTTCTCAAAATCAGCCAAATTTAACCTGAAAAAATCCAAAGGGGTTAGCCTTGCTTTTTTGCGATTTTCAGAGCTCAAAAACTTTTCGTCCGAGAATCGTTTTGCAGGGCTCTTTTTCCACTAATTGGACCCTCAGGAATGCGAAAAAGACATCGGAATGAGCGTGAAACCAACAGCAGAGAAATGGCAAAGGAAATTTTTCGTTTTTCGGCTGTAACTTTTGATCCGTTGGTCGCAGCGTGTTCTGACTACGCTCAATCGATTCCTTGCGAAAAATCACGTTGAAATGGTGCACGCAAAAATCGATTCAATCATTTCTCAAAATCAGCCAAATTTCACCCGAAAAAATTCAAAGGGGTTAGCCTTGCTTTTTTGCGATTTTCAGAGCTCAAAAACTTTTCGTCCGAGAATCGTTTTGCAGGGCTCTTTTTCCACTAATTGGACCCTCAGGAATGCAAAAAAGACATCAGAATGAGCGTGAAACCAACAGCAGAGAAATGGCAAAGGAAATTTTTAGTTTTTCGGCTGTAACTTTTGATCCGTTGGTCGCAGCGTGTTCTGACTACGCTCAATCGATTCCTTGCGAAAAATCACGTAAGAATAGTGCACGAAAAAATCGATTCAATCATTTCTCAAAATCAGCTAAATTTCACCCGAATAAATCCAAAGGGGTTAGCCTTGCTTTTTTGCGATTTTCAGAGCTCAAAAACTTTTCGTCTGAGAATCGTTTCGCAGGGCTCTTTTTCCACTAATTGGACCCTCAGGAATGCGAAAAAGACATCAGAATGAGCGTGAAACCAACAGCAGAGAAATTGCACAGGAAATTTTCCGTTTTTCGGCTGTAACTTTTGATCCGTTGGTCGCAGCGTGTTCTGACTACGCTCAATCGATTCCTTGCGAAAAATCACGTTGAAATGGTGCACGAAAAAATCGATTCAATCATTTCTCAAAATCAGCCAAATTTCACCCGAAAAAATTCAAAGGGGTTAGCCTTGCTTTTTTGCGATTTTCAGAGCTCAAAAACTTTTCGTCCGAGAATCGTTTTGCAGGGCTCTTTTTCCACTAATTGGACCCTCAGGAATGCAAAAAAGACATCAGAATGAGCGTGAAACCAACAGCAGAGAAATGGCAAAGGAAATTTTTCGTTTTCCGGCTGTAACTTTTGATCCGTTGGTCGCAGCGTGTTCTGACTACGCTCAATCGATTCCTTGCAAAAAATCACGTAAGAATAGTGCACGAAAAAATCGATTCAATCATTTCTCAAAATCAGCCAAATTTCACCCGAAGAAATCCAAAGGGGTTAGCCTTGCTTTTTTGCGATTTTCAGAGCTCAAAAACTTTTCGTCCGAGAATCGTTTTGCAGGGCTCTTTTTCCACTAATTGGACCCTCAGGAATGCAAAAAAGACATCAGAATGAGCGTGAAACCAACAGCAGAGAAATGGCAAAGGAAATTTTTCGTTTTTCGGCTGTAACTTTTGATCCGTTGGTCGCAGCGTGTTCTGACTACGCTCAATCGATTCCTTGCGAAAAATTACGTAAGAATAGTGCACGAAAAAATCGATTCAATCATTTCTCAAAATCAGCCAAATTTCACCCGAAAAAATCCAAAGGGGTTAGCCTTGCTTTTTTGCGATTTTCAGAGCTCAAAAACTTTTCGTCTGAGAATCGTTTCGCAGGGCTCTTTTTCCACTAATTGGACCCTCAGGAATGCGAAAAAGACATCAGAATGAGCGTGAAACCAACAGCAGAGAAATTGCACAGGAAATTATCCGTTTTTCGGCTGTAACTTTTGATCCGTTGGTCGCAGCGTGTTCTGACTACGCTCAATCGATTCCTTGCAAAAAATCACGTAAGAATAGTGCACGAAAAAATCGATTCAATCATTTCTCAAAATCAGCCAAATTTAACCTGAAAAAATCCAAAGGGGTTAGCCTTGCTTTTTTGCGATTTTCAGAGCTCAAAAACTTTTCGTCCGAGAATCGTTTTGCAGGGCTCTTTTTCCACTAATTGGACCCTCAGGAATGCGAAAAAGACATCGGAATGAGCGTGAAACCAACAGCAGAGAAATGGCAAAGGAAATTTTTCGTTTTTCGGCTGTAACTTTTGATCCGTTGGTCGCAGCGTGTTCTGACTACGCTCAATCGATTCCTTGCAAAAAATCACGTAAGAATAGTGCACGAAAAAATCGATTCAATCATTTCTCAAAATCAGCCAAATTTCACCCGAAGAAATCCAAAGGGGTTAGCCTTGCTTTTTTGCGATTTTCAGAGCTCAAAAACTTTTCGTCTGAGAATCGTTTTGCAGGGCTCTTTTTCCACTAATTGGACCCTCAGGAATGCGAAAAAGACATCAGAATGAGCGTGAAACCAACAGCAGAGAAATTGCACAGGAAATTTTCCGTTTTTCGGCTGTAACTTTTGATCCGTTGGTCGCAGCGTGTTCTGACTACGCTCAATCGATTCCTTGCGAAAAATCACGTAAGAATAGTGCACGGAAAAATCGATTCAATCATTTCTCAAAATCAGCCAAATTTCACCCGAAAAAATCCAAAGGGGTTAGCCTTGCTTTTTTGCGATTTTCAGAGCTCAAAAACTTTTCGTCCGAGAATCGTTTTGCAGGGCTCTTTTTCCACTAATTGGACCCTCAGGAATGCAAAAAAGACATCAGAATGAGCGTGAAACCAACAGCAGAGAAATGGCAAAGGAAATTTTTCGTTTTTCGGCTGTAACTTTTGATCCGTTGGTCGCAGCGTGTTCTGACTACGCTTAATCGATGCCTTGCGAAAAATCACGTAAGAATAGTGCACGAAAAAATCGATTCAATCATTTCTCAAAATCAGCCAAATTTCACCCGAAGAAATCCAAAGGGGTTAGCCTTGCTTTTTTGCGATTTTCAGAGCTCAAAAACTTTTCGTCTGAGAATCGTTTTGCAGGGCTCTTTTTCCACTAATTGGACCCTCAGGAATGCGAAAAAGACATCAGAATGAGCGTGAAACCAACAGCAGAGAAATGGCAAAGGAAATTTTTCGTTTTTCGGCTGTAACTTTTGATCCGTTGGTCGCAGCGTGTTCTGACTACGCTCAATCGATTCCTTGCGAAAAATCACGTAAGAATAGTGCACGGAAAAATCGATTCAATCATTTCTCAGAGTCAGCCTTGCTTTTTTGCGATTTTCAGAGCTCAAAAACTTTTCGTCCGAGAATCGTTTTGCAGGGCTCTTTTTCCACTAATTGGACCCTCAGGAATGCGAAAAAGACATCAGAATGAGCGTGAAACCAACAGCAGAGAAATTGCACAGGAAATTTTCCGTTTTTCGGCTGTAACTTTTGATCCGTTGGTCGCAGCGTGTTCTGACTACGCTCGATCGATTCCTTGCAAAAAATCACGTAAGAATAGTGCACGAAAAAATCGATTCAATCATTTCTCAAAATCAGCCAAATTTAACCTGAAAAAATTCAAAGGGGTTAGCCTTGCTTTTTTGCGATTTTCAGAGCTCAAAAACTTTTCGTCCGAGAATCGTTTTGCAGGGCTCTTTTTCCACTAATTGGACCCTCAGGAATGCGAAAAAGACACCAGAATGAGCGTGAAACCAACAGCAGAGAAATGGCAAAGGAAATTTTTCGTTTTTCGGCTGTAACTTTTGATCCGTTGGTCGCAGCGTGTTCTGACTACGCTCAATCGATTCCTTGCGAAAAATCACGTAAGAATAGTGCACGGAAAAATCGATTCAATCATTTCTCAAAATCAGCCAAATTTCACCCGAAGAAATCCAAAGGGGTTAGCCTTGCTTTTTTGCGATTTTCAGAGCTCAAAAACTTTTCGTCCGAGAATCGTTTTGCAGGGCTCTTTTTCCACTAATTGGACCCTCAGGAATGCAAAAAAGACATCAGAATGAGCGTGAAACCAACAGCAGAGAAATGGCAAAGGAAATTTTTCGTTTTCCGGCTGTAACTTTTGATCCGTTGGTCGCAGCGTGTTCTGACTACGCTCAATCGATTCCTTGCAAAAAATCACGTAAGAATAGTGCACGAAAAAATCGATTCAATCATTTCTCAAAATCAGCCAAATTTCACCCGAAGAAATCCAAAGGGGTTAGCCTTGCTTTTTTGCGATTTTCAGAGCTCAAAAACTTTTCGTCCGAGAATCGTTTTGCAGGGCTCTTTTTCCACTAATTGGACCCTCAGGAATGCAAAAAAGACATCAGAATGAGCGTGAAACCAACAGCAGAGAAATGGCAAAGGAAATTTTTCGTTTTTCGGCTGTAACTTTTGATCCGTTGGTCGCAGCGTGTTCTGACTACGCTCAATCGATTCCTTGCGAAAAATTACGTAAGAATAGTGCACGAAAAAATCGATTCAATCATTTCTCAAAATCAGCCAAATTTCACCCGAAAAAATCCAAAGGGGTTAGCCTTGCTTTTTTGCGATTTTCAGAGCTCAAAAACTTTTCGTCTGAGAATCGTTTCGCAGGGCTCTTTTTCCACTAATTGGACCCTCAGGAATGCGAAAAAGACATCAGAATGAGCGTGAAACCAACAGCAGAGAAATTGCACAGGAAATTATCCGTTTTTCGGCTGTAACTTTTGATCCGTTGGTCGCAGCGTGTTCTGACTACGCTCAATCGATTCCTTGCAAAAAATCACGTAAGAATAGTGCACGAAAAAATCGATTCAATCATTTCTCAAAATCAGCCAAATTTAACCTGAAAAAATCCAAAGGGGTTAGCCTTGCTTTTTTGCGATTTTCAGAGCTCAAAAACTTTTCGTCCGAGAATCGTTTTGCAGGGCTCTTTTTCCACTAATTGGACCCTCAGGAATGCGAAAAAGACATCGGAATGAGCGTGAAACCAACAGCAGAGAAATGGCAAAGGAAATTTTTCGTTTTTCGGCTGTAACTTTTGATCCGTTGGTCGCAGCGTGTTCTGACTACGCTCAATCGATTCCTTGCAAAAAATCACGTAAGAATAGTGCACGAAAAAATCGATTCAATCATTTCTCAAAATCAGCCAAATTTCACCCGAAGAAATCCAAAGGGGTTAGCCTTGCTTTTTTGCGATTTTCAGAGCTCAAAAACTTTTCGTCTGAGAATCGTTTTGCAGGGCTCTTTTTCCACTAATTGGACCCTCAGGAATGCGAAAAAGACATCAGAATGAGCGTGAAACCAACAGCAGAGAAATTGCACAGGAAATTTTCCGTTTTTCGGCTGTAACTTTTGATCCGTTGGTCGCAGCGTGTTCTGACTACGCTCAATCGATTCCTTGCGAAAAATCACGTAAGAATAGTGCACGGAAAAATCGATTCAATCATTTCTCAAAATCAGCCAAATTTCACCCGAAAAAATCCAAAGGGGTTAGCCTTGCTTTTTTGCGATTTTCAGAGCTCAAAAACTTTTCGTCCGAGAATCGTTTTGCAGGGCTCTTTTTCCACTAATTGGACCCTCAGGAATGCAAAAAAGACATCAGAATGAGCGTGAAACCAACAGCAGAGAAATGGCAAAGGAAATTTTTCGTTTTTCGGCTGTAACTTTTGATCCGTTGGTCGCAGCGTGTTCTGACTACGCTTAATCGATGCCTTGCGAAAAATCACGTAAGAATAGTGCACGAAAAAATCGATTCAATCATTTCTCAAAATCAGCCAAATTTCACCCGAAGAAATCCAAAGGGGTTAGCCTTGCTTTTTTGCGATTTTCAGAGCTCAAAAACTTTTCGTCTGAGAATCGTTTTGCAGGGCTCTTTTTCCACTAATTGGACCCTCAGGAATGCGAAAAAGACATCAGAATGAGCGTGAAACCAACAGCAGAGAAATGGCAAAGGAAATTTTTCGTTTTTCGGCTGTAACTTTTGATCCGTTGGTCGCAGCGTGTTCTGACTACGCTCAATCGATTCCTTGCGAAAAATCACGTAAGAATAGTGCACGGAAAAATCGATTCAATCATTTCTCAGAGTCAGCCTTGCTTTTTTGCGATTTTCAGAGCTCAAAAACTTTTCGTCCGAGAATCGTTTTGCAGGGCTCTTTTTCCACTAATTGGACCCTCAGGAATGCGAAAAAGACATCAGAATGAGCGTGAAACCAACAGCAGAGAAATTGCACAGGAAATTTTCCGTTTTTCGGCTGTAACTTTTGATCCGTTGGTCGCAGCGTGTTCTGACTACGCTCGATCGATTCCTTGCAAAAAATCACGTAAGAATAGTGCACGAAAAAATCGATTCAATCATTTCTCAAAATCAGCCAAATTTAACCTGAAAAAATTCAAAGGGGTTAGCCTTGCTTTTTTGCGATTTTCAGAGCTCAAAAACTTTTCGTCCGAGAATCGTTTTGCAGGGCTCTTTTTCCACTAATTGGACCCTCAGGAATGCGAAAAAGACACCAGAATGAGCGTGAAACCAACAGCAGAGAAATGGCAAAGGAAATTTTTCGTTTTTCGGCTGTAACTTTTGATCCGTTGGTCGCAGCGTGTTCTGACTACGCTCAATCGATTCCTTGCGAAAAATCACGTAAGAATAGTGCACGGAAAAATCGATTCAATCATTTCTCAAAATCAGCCAAATTTCACCCGAAGAAATCCAAAGGGGTTAGCCTTGCTTTTTTGCGATTTTCAGAGCTCAAAAACTTTTCGTCTGGGAATCGTTTTGCAGGGCTCTTTTTCCACTAATTGGACCCACAGGAATGCGAGAAAGACATCGGAATGAGCGTGAAACCAACAGCAGAGAAATTGCACAGGAAATTTTTCGTTTTTCGGCTGTAACTTTTGATCCGTTGGTCGCAGCGTGTTCGGACTGCGCTCAATCGATTCCTTGCGAAAAATCACGTAAGAATAGTGCACGAAAAAATCGATTCAATCATTTCTCAAAATCAGCCAAATTTCACCCGAAGAAATCCAAAGGGGTTAGCCTTGCTTTTTTGCGATTTTCAGAGCTCAAAAACTTTTCGTCCGAGAATCGTTTTGCAGGGCTCTTTTTCCACTAATTGGACCCACAGGAATGCGAGAAAGACATCGGAATGAGCGTGAAACCAACAGCAGAGAAATTGCACAGGAAATTTTTCGTTTTTCGGCTGTAACTTTTGATCCGTTGGTCGCAGCGTGTTCGGACTGCGCTCAATCGATTCCTTGCGAAAAATCACGTAAGAATAGTGCACGAAAAAATCGATTCAATCATTTCTCAAAATCAGCCAAATTTAACCCGAAAAAATCCAAAGGGGTTAGCCTTGCTTTTTTGCGATTTTCAGAGCTCAAAAACTTTTCGTCCGAGAATCGTTTTGCAGGGCTCTTTTTCCACTAATTGGACCCTCAGGAATGCGAAAAAGACACCAGAATGAGCGTGAAACCAACAGCAGAGAAATGGCAAAGGAAATTTTTCGTTTTTCGGCTGTAACTTTTGATCCGTTGGTCGCAGCGTGTTCTGACTACGCTCAATCGATTCCTTGCGAAAAATCACGTAAGAATAGTGCACGGAAAAATCGATTCAATCATTTCTCAAAATCAGCCAAATTTCACCCGAAGAAATCCAAAGGGGTTAGCCTTGCTTTTTTGCGATTTTCAGAGCTCAAAAACTTTTCGTCTGGGAATCGTTTTGCAGGGCTCTTTTTCCACTAATTGGACCCACAGGAATGCGAGAAAGACATCGGAATGAGCGTGAAACCAACAGCAGAGAAATGGCAAAGGAAATTTTTCGTTTTTCATCTGTAACTTTTGATCCGTTGGTCGCAGCGTGTTCTGACTACGCTCAATCGATTCCTTGCAAAAAATCACGTAAGAATAGTGCACGAAAAAATCGATTCAATCATTTCTCAAAATCAGCCAAATTTCACCCGAAGAAATCCAAAGGGGTTAGCCTTGCTTTTTTGCGATTTTCAGAGCTCAAAAACTTTTCGTCCGAGAATCGTTTTGCAGGGCTCTTTTTCCACTAATTGGACCCTCAGGAATGCAAAAAAGACATCAGAATGAGCGTGAAACCAACAGCAGAGAAATGGCAAAGGAAATTTTTCGTTTTTCGGCTGTAACTTTTGATCCGTTGGTCGCAGCGTGTTCTGACTACGCTCAATCGATTCCTTGCGAAAAATCACGTAAGAATAGTGCACGGAAAAATCGATTCAATCATTTCTCAAAATAAGCCAAATTTCACCCGAAAAAATCCAAAGGGGTTAGTGTTACGTCCCGACGTACCGCCTCGGCGAACCTTTTTCAAAATTAAAACATAATCACAGAATTGCTTCATCTTACTCAACAGCCACAGCGCTTGAGAGTTTCGTTTCGATGATTATAACGCAAAATATCATATTGCTTCAACCGACGAGTTCCACCCCTCCTAGAGAAAGTCACGTACAGGCCCGCGTATTAGGTTTAACTTGGTGCCATATTTAACATTACCAAGAACGCAAAGCGCGAAGTGGTGAGATAAACCCCAACGAGTCTCAACCCAAAAGTGTCTCTTCTTTTTAAGTCAAAGTCATCATCAACAATCAGGCTAAACCATACGTACAATATGTACCAAATTAAAATAGGTTGTTCATTAAGGTGTATGGATGAATGTGTGAGAATTGCATCTCGATATCTTTTACTCGTAATCATAGTATGTAACCGACGAGATTGAGAATCGTCGGAACACCGTCGGAGCACTCGAGTCAGGCCCGGAGTGACGCTGACCATGCCGATTCTGGCACCGGGAGGTCGCCCTCGCATCTCATTGGCTAATTACCGCTGTAACTTTGTTGCACCGAGGGCTCTTGGACCGTCAGGCCCAAGACGCCATGTCTTTCGTCTGTCAAGTCGCGAGGTGCGTGGACGTCAACCCGTATTAGCCCTTCTGGTCGATAGTAGTGTTCGGAAAATCTTCATTGTGACCGGCCTAAAGTACCGTGCTAATTCGTTAAACTCAAGCTTTCAATTTATATTGTGAATTGCAAAGACTTACTATCACCTTATTTCAAATTCTTTCCTGTTCTGTACTGACTCTCTTATCTTCGCGAATAGACATTTTTATGACATTCATTTCCTTTAACAAAAATTAAATCAAGTTCTGCCCTGATTCTACCGAGTCAGGTAATTTTAAGTGATTAACGATAATAAGATATAACCATTCAATTTCTCATCTAATTAAACTTGAACACCACATAACTAGTAAACGGTGTAAATCAGTAGATTCCTTCGCAATTTAATTCATCCAAATTTAACGTACTGCCCGAGTGACGGTAATCCGAATCTACGATCATCAACCCCCGAGTCTGCTTTGGTGGCTGATCTCGAGCTCCAACATCTATACGTAATCCATCCATTCGTACGACTCGAGGTGAGGCTCAGGTCCAGATTACTAAGACCCTGACCGACACGATCCGACGGAACTCAATCTCGACGCACCACTCTACAAAAGCTAAGTCAATTCGAATGTTTCACTCCAACATCAACCGAATCTAGATAATCACCAATTTGATAAATTTATATTCCTATTCAAATATTGCCTATTGGTAATTAACATTCTGTTTATTGGCCAGCATCTCTAGCCAAACGAAAAATCGTCTTTTTCAATAACTCATGTCTTGGTGGCAAGCTTCACTAGCCACTCCTTTAAACCACCACTAATTGTTCACCAATACCTATATTATAAATTCAATAATTAAATCAAACAATAGAATTGGTGCCTAGCTAGAAGTCAATATCGTTTAGGTATTTCGAGAGGTATTCTCTGGCTTTCAGCTTGGCTCCTATCACCTTGGTTAATTAATTAGGAACTATATATATATTGTCACCTGTGTTTTTCGATTAAATCAAAGTATAAGAATAAGTATACACGTTCAATCCGATCGACGGAACCACACGCACAGGATCTGTCTAAACAAGGTTATCGTTCGTGGATCCTCCTGGACACACTGCAGAGTTACTCTCCTGACGATACCTTGATTATTAAATTTAGACATCGAAGATCCTAGATATCTTTGTCCTGTACGGTTATCGTTCGTGGATCCTCCTGGACACACTGCAGAGTTACTCTCCTGACGATACCGTACACAATTAGGACTTTATTAATAGACAAACAAGTGTGTGTGTTTCCGAGATTGGGCGGAACGTAATATATATATGTTGTAATTTAACTAGAGGATGCATAAATCTAAAAAGAGAGATACAAATTACTAAAACGACCAGTTATACTTAATGCGCACTCATTATAGATCTTGCGGCCTTAATTTATCATTTTATGTTATGTAACAAATTATATGTAACCTTTTTGTAACTTCAACCCTTATCATTTCCAAAATCGTTTGAAGAATATAATCCATATTTTACCAGTTAAATCCAATAACCCGTTTATTTCGAACAACAACCTTTCTCAATTTCAGGATTAAGTCATTACTATTATAAATTAGCCTCAACCTATTTAAATCAATCTCACAGACCTGTATAGGACTATAGCAACACGATCCTACATATACCGGCGTACCGAAAGGTAGGTCTTCCTTAGTTTTAAGTTTTATTCAGCGCTGTTACGTGGGTGCATAATCGATTATTATCCTTAATAGTCGTAAACTCTTACCGCTCTCCTCACGTCCACCCTCCCACGTAACATCCTGTTTTGGTGGCAGCGGTGGGATATTGTTGCTAAAAGTGAGATTTGTTTAAATAAACAAATTAAATAAAAAAAAAAAAAAAAATTTTTCTCGAAAATCTGAATTTTTGAATTTTTGAAACCTCTTTTTGAAAACTGGTCAAACGCTTGAAAAAAAAAAAAAAAAAAAAAAAACGTATCTTTCTTTTTAGATTAGATCTATTCTATTTACAAGATACTGTGCATGAAAAACCTGTGATTCATTATTTGTGCTATTGTGTATATACATATTTTGTTATACCCTGATATCGTATATTGCCGAATTTTCCATTGGTCATTTGTGTATTAGCTGTGTATAAAAATTGTTACTGTTACTTTTGAAAGACATCCGCTAACAAATTAAAATGGTTCACCAATCTGGAAACCAGAGCGCGGACCGAACCAATGTCACGAATCGAAGCGTTAATGATTCAACGATAACAGACTACTATGCCTTACAACAGAGCATGGCAAATATATCCCATTTCGACGGGAAAAATATTCGATTAAAAGATTTTTTGCAAGACGTTCATAACGGTTCGATATTCGTACCACCAAATGCGGAAGCAGCATTTATAAAGGCTGTTATATCAAAGCTTCAGGGTAAAGCGCGCGATAGTACATATGGAAAGACATTCGAGACAATCGATGATTTAACAAAACACCTAAAGAAACGGTTTGCCGCGAGGAAAACTTTTCCTTATTACCAACAAGAGATTTCGTCTCTACGGATGAGACGCGACGAAACCGTCAGTGATTTTTACGATCGACTTAACATCTTAATACACGGTGCTAGAGTCGCGTTAGAGGACAAGTATCCGGGCGCGGACATAGAAAGTACCATGAATGTATTAAAGGAAAATGCTTTGGATGCGTTTATGCGAGGATTACCAGTATCCATATTTAGGTATGTTGAGGGACGGGTAAAAACCCTCGACGAGGCCCACGACCTAGCGTGCAAGACGGAAATGCGAATTGAAGAAGGGATAGTCCCTTCCGAGGAAACCCAAAGAATACAACTGGCTCGACCAGTTTCTCCTGCTCTTTCCGACGATTACTATAGGTCGCGAAAATATTTAACACACTCAGTTTTGGAAGAAAGCGGAACACGTGCGAGAAGCCCGTCGCCGAGTGCGACCCGGCACAGCAGGTATCCGACGGCAAGCGCTAGCGGGAGGTCGTCACCAACCACGTCCGAAACGCGCGGGTATTACCCACCTAAATATAATTATAATACCCAGCACGGTCAGCCTTTTCAACACAACGCGAATGCGCAATACGGACAACCGTTCCAATATCCTCCTTTTCCTTACATGTATCCACCGATGGGATACCCCTATTTTTCACCATATGGATACCCGCCTGCTATGACGAATACTTCGGCTTCTAACCAACAACTCGCTTTACCTGCACCGACTTCGACTCCTGCGTTAAATTATCAAAGACCGCGATCGCCAAATTTCAGCCCGAATAGATCGGCATCTCCATCAGGAAGGTGGTCCGAAGCCAGAGGATCAGGCAATCGAACGAACAGACCAAATTCACCTAATCCATTCTCGCGTTCGCATGACACAAAAAGATCAATAGAAAATGACAGAGCGCGATCAGCTTCGCCGAGTAGGGATTCTGAATCAGATCATTTAAACTACAACGCGACTCGTCGCCCGGACGCGACGACGAGGAGCGCGACGACCGAGCGTCTGCCGACGGTCCGATTTGCGGAACCACCAGCCGGGGAACACACACGGGCGAGCGACGTAGAAAATCGCCGCTAATACGAATAACCGCTCCAGAATTAAAAAACCACTCAGGCGAATTCCTTATCGACACTGGCGCGGATATCAGTTTAATAAAAGCAAAAATCTTACACCCTGACGTGTTAATTTGCACCGACGAAATTTCAATCATCACGGGAATAACAACTGAAGAAATCAAAACCTTAGGAGTTACGAATTTAACAATTCAAAATTATCCAAGCAAAATTCGCGTGGTGCGTTCCACGTTTCCATTACCTTGTGACGGAATTTTAGGAAAAGACTTTTTGCGTGAACGAGAGGCAGAAATTTCTTTTACACACAATACAATAGTCATGAATACAGCACCGATAAAACCGATTCGATTCATTGGACATGAGGACGATTCAGACTCTGATTTAGAAACGAAACCGCGGAAAAGATTTTACAAAATTAAAGCGAGAACAAAACAAGCTATCGGGATCGACGTTTTCAGCTGCGGCAGAAGCGAAGCCTATTTACCGCAAATAGAAACCATCGAAGGCGTATACATTGGTGAGGCTGCTGTCTCGGTTGAGGATGGGAAATGCCATGTCCTTGCCATTAATACACTAGATGAGGATGTTGAAATAGAGATCCCTCCACAAGAAATAATACCCTTTGAATATCACAACTTCCCTGAAGAGGAAGAATACCATGATTTAAGTTCAGATGAATTAAATATTGAACCTGTAACGACTAACCGATTCGAAGAAATTCAGTCAAAATTACATTTAGATCATTTAAATAAAGAGGAACGCGAACACGTGTTAGATATCATCGAGGAATTTCCGGATTTATTTCACTTACCCGGAGATAAATTAAAATTTACACCTGGTATTAAACACCAAATACCTACAACCGATGAAATCCCAATTAACACGCGTCAATATCGGTTTCCCCCGATTCATAAAACAGAAATTGAAAATCAAGTTAAAATCAAAATTAACAGCAAAATTATAACACCATCAAACTCACCCTACAATTCACCTGTGTGGATTGTACCGAAGAAACCAGATTCTGCGGGTAGAAAACGATGGCGCATGGTAATTGATTTCAGAAAACTTAACGAGAAAACTATCGGAGACGCGTATCCATTACCGAACATCACTGATATTTTAGATCATCTTGGCGAGGCGCAGTATTTTTCAACCTTCGATCTTGCCAGCGGTTTCCAACAAATTGAAATGGATCCGCGCGATAGAGCCAAGACCGCGTTCACAACACCAAACGGTCATTACGAATACGTTAGAATGCCAGAAGGATTAAAGAACGCGCCTGCTACTTTTCAGAGATTAATGGATCAAACATTACGCGGATTGCAAGGAGTAGAAGTTTTCGTTTATTTAGACGACATCGTGGTTTACGCGAAGAATTTGGAAGAACACGGTAAAAAGGTCCGTCGCCTGTTTAATAAATTAAAGGAAGCAAAATTAACTTTACAACCAGATAAGTGTGAATTTTTAAAAACTGAGGTCGCATATCTAGGCCACATAATTAGCAGATCAGGAGTTAAACCGGACCCGAAGAAAATAATTGCAGTTCGAAATTTTCCAACACCCAAAACTCAGAAAAATATTAGAGAATTTCTTGGACTCGCTGGTTATTACAGGCGTTTCATAAAAGACTTTGCGGCTAAAGCTAAGCCACTCACTGAATTATTAAAAAAGGAAGCACCCTTTATTTGGGGAAAAGACCAAAAGAAAAGTTTCAAAATTCTTAGAAAATCTTTATGTCAACAACCAATTCTACAATATCCAAGTTTTGCAAAACCTTTCACTCTGACCACTGATGCATCCGATTATGCCATCGGAGCCGTTTTGAGTCAGAAAGTTGACGGCTACGATATGCCTGTTGCCTACCTGTCTCGTGCTCTGAACAAGGCTGAACAAAATTATTTTACCACTGAAAAGGAATGTCTCGCAGTAGTATATGCCGTGAACCAGTTTCGACCTTATCTTTATGGCCGAAAATTTCAACTTTTTAGCGATCACGAACCACTAAAATGGATCGATAACTACAAAGATCCGGGACAAAGGTTAGTACGATGGAGGCTTAAACTAAGAGATTATGATTACGAATTCAATCATAAAGCCGGACGATTAAATGTCAACGCGGATGCGCTTTCACGTAACCCAGTCCCTGAATCGGACGGTAACGACCAATGGTCGAACTCATCTGATAGTGATAGTGATGATAGTAATTTTATAGTAAAGTCAGTAGAGGACTTTCCGAAATATTCAGACTTTTTGAAAATAACTAAAACAGCAGAAATTAAAAATCCGGACATAATAGAAATAGACGAGAGTGTTTTCGACAAACTCGACAATTACGCACATACAGTTTCAGCGGACCTAGAGATGAAAGCCGGCATTGCAGTCGACTTCCGAAAACGGTACGGTGTACCGGATCATCTCATTAGTCAAGCCGATCTACACTCAGTAGCAAAGTTAGATTTACCGGATCACAAAATTTATTATATTATGACTAAATTATATTTTTGGGATAAACCAACTTATGAAGATTTGTATCGCAGTTTGATAAATTTCCGAAAAATTCTAGAAGACGATTCAATAAAATCAGTTAGAATACCTAGAATGGGTTGCGGCTTGGACAAATTAGAATGGCACAAGGTTAGAATTATGTTACGATACATATTCAGAGGGACAGGAATTAAAATCTATGCCTGTAAAAATTTAGCCTTGATAGAAAACCAAAGCCTCAAAACGATATTTGCTAAAACCAATCCGTTACCTGCTCTAAAAATGAAACCAAAACGTAATCATTGGCAGATTTTACCACTTAGCTCGAATCCTCCTAAAACAGCGACGTCAAAATTTAAGAGACCAATCGCGAAGTCAACTCCCTCCGCGAAAGGCAAAGCACCGTCAAGCAAACCAAGCTCATCCAGCACAACTAGAAAATCAGGTGATGATAGTTTCCAACCAAAATGGAAATACCAAAAGACTATTGAACCGGTTGCGAATACAATCGCATCCAGAACGCGATCTAGAGTCAAAACAACACCTAGTGCTAGACAAGATCTGAATCCGATACCAGAGGCCAATTCAACGGATTCATCCGATGATGAATCCTCCGAACCACCGGCCTACCGAAAACAGCGCAGTGTACTGCCGAGTTTAGGTTCAGAACAAGCGACTACATCTCAGAAAACAATAGAACAGGAACAGACCGACATACAGTCTGAAACAAATAGTGACGCGGATGACGAATCTAATTTAGAACCTGATAATATAGCCATTGAATTAAAATCAACACGACAGAATAGCGATTCAGACGATGATGTATTTTTGCCTCCACAATCAAATCGAAAAATCAGTAACAAATTACCAATAGATCGTGAAGAATTACAGAAATCATTCGAACAGTTTGATAAATCATTGCATGAAAGAAGTATAATAGATCCAAAAGAATTACGAAAATCATTTGACCGTTTTGACAAATCATTACACGAGAAAACCCTTTTAGATAACTCAAATGATACAGACGATGAAGAAAGAGGAATAGAATTACCAGATGCTATATCAGAAGGCGAAAATTTAGAGGAGTTAGCTCGCGAAGTACTAGATGAACTAGACGAAACAGATGACGAAATTCTAAATAACAAAATTGAAAGATTTATAAAACGAGTGAAGAATAACAAAGGCAGTAACGACGAGGCTGTCGAAACTGAGACCGTTGAGAGTAATTCCAACGAATCTTTAGTTAGCAGACCTTTACAAAAATCAACTCTACCAACACCTTTAGTTGCTCCCCGACCAATAGCACTATCTACTCCGTATCCTTTAAGTATGATACCAGAGTTAGATGAAACAGGGGATATTTCAATACGAAACAAGGTCACTAAGACGCCGAGACGTTTACAGCCACAATTAGAAAAAGCTAGTTTCACAAACGGGATCAAAATTACAGAAAAGATACCACCAGACCTAGAAGAGAGACAACCTTTAAGTTTACCAGCTGCAACTTGCACTAAACGAGGAAAAATTTTGCTAAGCAGAGAAAATTTAACCTATCATAAAGATAATTATGTTTATTTTACATCCATTGATTCAGAACTTTCGACACCAATTAGCAGACTGCTAAGTGATTTAGAAATTATAAATGCGAATGAACAAAAAGCAACAAAACCAAAATTAAGCCAAATCATTATAACAAATCATGGTAAACACCGAGTATTTGGACTCGTGATAAAAGAAAAATATTATGACAAAATAAAAACTCAAAATGTAAGAAACGCACTGGAAAATTTAAAAGACGTATTAACAGAACTCAAAATTAAAACGTTTAGAATCTCGAAATCAGGAGACCTGACGGATGAACTACAATCAGAGACCGTACCTAGATTACTTTTAGATGTTTTCAAAGAACAAGACATTGAAATTACTATTTGCCTAGGAATGACCGAAATACCACCGGCAGAAATTAGATCCGGGATAATAGCAGAATTACACGCGGGAGTGATCGGAGGACATAAGGGAATGACAAAAACGTACCGCAGGATAAGGGAAAGGTTCTATTGGCCACGAATGCGAGACGATATAAACAACTTCATTAAAAAAATGCGTAAGTTGCCAAGAACAGAAATTGGTCCGTGTAAAGACTAGGGAGCCAATGTTGATAACGGATACTCCATCAGAGCCGTTCGAGAAAATTTCACTCGACACTGTAGGCCCATTACCACAAACACCTAATGGTAATAAGCATATTTTAACTATGCAAGATAACTTGACCAAATTCTGCATCGCCGTGCCCTTGCCTGATATTAGAGCTGAAACCGTAGCTCACGCGATGGTGAAACATTTGATTTTGCAATTCGGGACACCAAAAATAATTTTGACAGACAGAGGAACAAGTTTCGTAAATAATCTATTACAGAAATTGGCTAATGCTTTCAGAATTAAACACATTACTACATCGAGTTATCGCCCGCAATCTAATGGCGCTTTAGAACGAAGCCATATAGTTTTAACAGAATATATAAAGCATTATATAAACGAGTTCGACGATTGGGACGAGCTAGTTCAATTCGCGATGTTTTCATATAATACGGCAGTTCATGAAGCCACAAACTTTACACCGTATGAACTAGTTTACGGAAGAACCGCGCGTTACCCAAATTCATTCGACACAAATGAAAATCCTCCAACGTACAATTCCTATCTCGAAGATCTTATAATTAGAATGAAGGAAATGCAAACCTTAGCTGCTAATAACTTAGTGCAGGCAAAGGAAAGGTCGAAAAGGTATTACGACAGGAAAGTGCATCCTTTTAAAGGCAAGCCAGGGGACATGGTACGCGTGCGAATAGAAGCAAGGAAGGGAAAGTTTAGCAAACGATATCAAGGACCATATAGAATCATAAAGGTTTTGGAAAACAATAACGTGGTGTTAGAGGATAGTAATGGTGAAAGATTCGTAAAACATAGAGACAAACTCGAATTGGCTTATTAAATGATAAAAGGAGTCAGAACATGCGGAATAGATGAAGAGCACTCATTTTCGGAACCAGTAAAAGAGGAAGGTCATGTGGAAACCGACGTGACACAGACGAGCCCAGAAGCGAGTACGATGCGGAAAGACCTGCGAAACAATCCGAAGAAATTTTCATATAAAATATGCGTAGATTCTTTAATTTTAAATAGTTTTAAGATTAACGCCATCGGCTGGGGCGTGACCAACCGCAACGAGGGATACGCATCTGTAACTAGCTTTAAAATTGAAGTTGACATCTAGGATGAACGTTCACAGTTGAACTCCATCCGCTCTTAGAGCCTGTTCAGAAGTTTCCCAAATACCCAGTATGACGTTAACCTCAAAACCCGTCCTTTCTTTCAAAATTCCTTTATTCCCAAATTGAAATCAAAAACTACAGTACATTAGTAAATATGACCATTGGAATTCCGGCAAACACTTATGTGAAATGGCAATCTGCTGAAAAATTTTACAAAAATTAACAGGAGAAAAGGCGAGTACGAGTGGCTGTATGCAGTCTACAAGCTGTTGAGTCCAGACTGTACCTATTCCAAAGGAACCCAGGGAAACATCATTCACCTGAGGCGACGGAAACCTACTGGCACATAAGAGGGAACCTGCCGATCTGGTTGCCGATACACCGCAGCACTCCAGAGTACTGCCAAAATGTTTTCTCGTCAACCAACATCGATGAGGATCCGCTGCCAAGGTACTCACCCTACACCTACGGAAATGGACCACCACGAGTATCTGTGGGCCACATGATACTGGACTCGCCAGAAGGCTACCAAAACCTAAGCCTTCTCTCCGAGCTAATGCTGCAGACCTCGACCACCAGCCAGAGGACACGGTACACCTGATGTCCAGCAACGCCGAAGCTGGATGTTGATAGCACACAACATCGCAGCTATTAGAGCAATGGCAAACATAAGTCATTTTACTATATAAAATCATTATCACTATTCGACGCTTCGATATAATCTTAACATACCCCAAACACCTTTCCATTAAATCACTTGCTTCACGAACATCTAAATCAGGTTCACATTTCGATTGATATAATGTACAATTCCGAATATCTCTGAAATTGATGTACACGGTTTTCGCATGCTAACCCCAATGTAAGATCAAGAAACGGGTAGAGACGGATATTCAATACTTGAGCTTTTCTATATTCTACATATTATAATATCAATATATATTACCTATAATAACCCATGCCTATAATAAATAGATTATCAACGAGGACGTTGACTTTTTCTAAGTGGGGAGGGATGTTACGTCCCGACGTACCGCCTCGGCGAACCTTTTTCAAAATTAAAACATAATCACAGAATTGCTTCATCTTACTCAACAGCCACAGCGCTTGAGAGTTTCGTTTCGATGATTATAACGCAAAATATCATATTGCTTCAACCGACGAGTTCCACCCCTCCTAGAGAAAGTCACGTACAGGCCCGCGTATTAGGTTTAACTTGGTGCCATATTTAACATTACCAAGAACGCAAAGCGCGAAGTGGTGAGATAAACCCCAACGAGTCTCAACCCAAAAGTGTCTCTTCTTTTTAAGTCAAAGTCATCATCAACAATCAGGCTAAACCATACGTACAATATGTACCAAATTAAAATAGGTTGTTCATTAAGGTGTATGGATGAATGTGTGAGAATTGCATCTCGATATCTTTTACTCGTAATCATAGTATGTAACCGACGAGATTGAGAATCGTCGGAACACCGTCGGAGCACTCGAGTCAGGCCCGGAGTGACGCTGACCATGCCGATTCTGGCACCGGGAGGTCGCCCTCGCATCTCATTGGCTAATTACCGCTGTAACTTTGTTGCACCGAGGGCTCTTGGACCGTCAGGCCCAAGACGCCATGTCTTTCGTCTGTCAAGTCGCGAGGTGCGTGGACGTCAACCCGTATTAGCCCTTCTGGTCGATAGTAGTGTTCGGAAAATCTTCATTGTGACCGGCCTAAAGTACCGTGCTAATTCGTTAAACTCAAGCTTTCAATTTATATTGTGAATTGCAAAGACTTACTATCACCTTATTTCAAATTCTTTCCTGTTCTGTACTGACTCTCTTATCTTCGCGAATAGACATTTTTATGACATTCATTTCCTTTAACAAAAATTAAATCAAGTTCTGCCCTGATTCTACCGAGTCAGGTAATTTTAAGTGATTAACGATAATAAGATATAACCATTCAATTTCTCATCTAATTAAACTTGAACACCACATAACTAGTAAACGGTGTAAATCAGTAGATTCCTTCGCAATTTAATTCATCCAAATTTAACGTACTGCCCGAGTGACGGTAATCCGAATCTACGATCATCAACCCCCGAGTCTGCTTTGGTGGCTGATCTCGAGCTCCAACATCTATACGTAATCCATCCATTCGTACGACTCGAGGTGAGGCTCAGGTCCAGATTACTAAGACCCTGACCGACACGATCCGACGGAACTCAATCTCGACGCACCACTCTACAAAAGCTAAGTCAATTCGAATGTTTCACTCCAACATCAACCGAATCTAGATAATCACCAATTTGATAAATTTATATTCCTATTCAAATATTGCCTATTGGTAATTAACATTCTGTTTATTGGCCAGCATCTCTAGCCAAACGAAAAATCGTCTTTTTCAATAACTCATGTCTTGGTGGCAAGCTTCACTAGCCACTCCTTTAAACCACCACTAATTGTTCACCAATACCTATATTATAAATTCAATAATTAAATCAAACAATAGAATTGGTGCCTAGCTAGAAGTCAATATCGTTTAGGTATTTCGAGAGGTATTCTCTGGCTTTCAGCTTGGCTCCTATCACCTTGGTTAATTAATTAGGAACTATATATATATTGTCACCTGTGTTTTTCGATTAAATCAAAGTATAAGAATAAGTATACACGTTCAATCCGATCGACGGAACCACACGCACAGGATCTGTCTAAACAAGGTTATCGTTCGTGGATCCTCCTGGACACACTGCAGAGTTACTCTCCTGACGATACCTTGATTATTAAATTTAGACATCGAAGATCCTAGATATCTTTGTCCTGTACGGTTATCGTTCGTGGATCCTCCTGGACACACTGCAGAGTTACTCTCCTGACGATACCGTACACAATTAGGACTTTATTAATAGACAAACAAGTGTGTGTGTTTCCGAGATTGGGCGGAACGTAATATATATATGTTGTAATTTAACTAGAGGATGCATAAATCTAAAAAGAGAGATACAAATTACTAAAACGACCAGTTATACTTAATGCGCACTCATTATAGATCTTGCGGCCTTAATTTATCATTTTATGTTATGTAACAAATTATATGTAACCTTTTTGTAACTTCAACCCTTATCATTTCCAAAATCGTTTGAAGAATATAATCCATATTTTACCAGTTAAATCCAATAACCCGTTTATTTCGAACAACAACCTTTCTCAATTTCAGGATTAAGTCATTACTATTATAAATTAGCCTCAACCTATTTAAATCAATCTCACAGACCTGTATAGGACTATAGCAACACGATCCTACATATACCGGCGTACCGAAAGGTAGGTCTTCCTTAGTTTTAAGTTTTATTCAGCGCTGTTACGTGGGTGCATAATCGATTATTATCCTTAATAGTCGTAAACTCTTACCGCTCTCCTCACGTCCACCCTCCCACGTAACATTAGCCTTGCTTTTTTGCGATTTTCAGAGCTCAAAAACTTTTCGTCTGAGAATCGTTTCGCAGGGCTCTTTTTCCACTAATTGGACCCTCAGGAATGCGAAAAAGACATCAGAATGAGCGTGAAACCAACAGCAGAGAAATGGCAAAGGAAATTTTTCGTTTTTCGGCTGTAACTTTTGATCCGTTGGTCGCAGCGTGTTCTGACTACGCTCAATCGATTCCTTGCGAAAAATCACGTAAGAATAGTGCACGAAAAAATCGATTCAATCATTTCTCAAAATCAGCCAAATTTCACCCGAAAAAATCCAAAGGGGTTAGCCTTGCTTTTTTGCGATTTTCAGAGCTCAAAAACTTTTCGTCGGAGAATCGTTTCGCAGGGCTCTTCTTCCACTAATTGGACCCTCAGGAATGCGAAAAAGACATCAGAATGAGCGTGAAACCAACAGCAGAGAAATTGCACAGGAAATTTTCCGTTTTTCGGCTGTAACTTTTGATCCGTTGGTCGCAGCGTGTTCTGACTACGCTCAATCGATTCCTTGCAAAAAATCACGTAAGAATAGTGCACGAAAAAATCGATTCAATCATTTCTCAAAATCAGCCAAATTTAACCTGAAAAAATCCAAAGGGGTTAGCCTTGCTTTTTTGCGATTTTCAGAGCTCAAAAACTTTTCGTCCGAGAATCGTTTTGCAGGGCTCTTTTTCCACTAATTGGACCCTCAGGAATGCGAAAAAGACATCGGAATGAGCGTGAAACCAACAGCAGAGAAATGGCAAAGGAAATTTTTCGTTTTTCGGCTGTAACTTTTGATCCGTTGGTCGCAGCGTGTTCTGACTACGCTCAATCGATTCCTTGCGAAAAATCACGTTGAAATGGTGCACGCAAAAATCGATTCAATCATTTCTCAAAATCAGCCAAATTTCACCCGAAAAAATTCAAAGGGGTTAGCCTTGCTTTTTTGCGATTTTCAGAGCTCAAAAACTTTTCGTCCGAGAATCGTTTTGCAGGGCTCTTTTTCCACTAATTGGACCCTCAGGAATGCAAAAAAGACATCAGAATGAGCGTGAAACCAACAGCAGAGAAATGGCAAAGGAAATTTTTAGTTTTTCGGCTGTAACTTTTGATCCGTTGGTCGCAGCGTGTTCTGACTACGCTCAATCGATTCCTTGCGAAAAATCACGTAAGAATAGTGCACGAAAAAATCGATTCAATCATTTCTCAAAATCAGCTAAATTTCACCCGAATAAATCCAAAGGGGTTAGCCTTGCTTTTTTGCGATTTTCAGAGCTCAAAAACTTTTCGTCTGAGAATCGTTTCGCAGGGCTCTTTTTCCACTAATTGGACCCTCAGGAATGCGAAAAAGACATCAGAATGAGCGTGAAACCAACAGCAGAGAAATTGCACAGGAAATTTTCCGTTTTTCGGCTGTAACTTTTGATCCGTTGGTCGCAGCGTGTTCTGACTACGCTCAATCGATTCCTTGCGAAAAATCACGTTGAAATGGTGCACGAAAAAATCGATTCAATCATTTCTCAAAATCAGCCAAATTTCACCCGAAAAAATTCAAAGGGGTTAGCCTTGCTTTTTTGCGATTTTCAGAGCTCAAAAACTTTTCGTCCGAGAATCGTGTTGCAGGGCTCTTTTTCCACTAATTGGACCCTCAGGAATGCAAAAAAGACATCAGAATGAGCGTGAAACCAACAGCAGAGAAATGGCAAAGGAAATTTTTCGTTTTCCGGCTGTAACTTTTGATCCGTTGGTCGCAGCGTGTTCTGACTACGCTCAATCGATTCCTTGCAAAAAATCACGTAAGAATAGTGCACGAAAAAATCGATTCAATCATTTCTCAAAATCAGCCAAATTTCACCCGAAGAAATCCAAAGGGGTTAGCCTTGCTTTTTTGCGATTTTCAGAGCTCAAAAACTTTTCGTCCGAGAATCGTTTTGCAGGGCTCTTTTTCCACTAATTGGACCCTCAGGAATGCAAAAAAGACATCAGAATGAGCGTGAAACCAACAGCAGAGAAATGGCAAAGGAAATTTTTCGTTTTTCGGCTGTAACTTTTGATCCGTTGGTCGCAGCGTGTTCTGACTACGCTCAATCGATTCCTTGCGAAAAATTACGTAAGAATAGTGCACGAAAAAATCGATTCAATCATTTCTCAAAATCAGCCAAATTTCACCCGAAAAAATCCAAAGGGGTTAGCCTTGCTTTTTTGCGATTTTCAGAGCTCAAAAACTTTTCGTCTGAGAATCGTTTCGCAGGGCTCTTTTTCCACTAATTGGACCCTCAGGAATGCGAAAAAGACATCAGAATGAGCGTGAAACCAACAGCAGAGAAATTGCACAGGAAATTATCCGTTTTTCGGCTGTAACTTTTGATCCGTTGGTCGCAGCGTGTTCTGACTACGCTCAATCGATTCCTTGCAAAAAATCACGTAAGAATAGTGCACGAAAAAATCGATTCAATCATTTCTCAAAATCAGCCAAATTTAACCTGAAAAAATCCAAAGGGGTTAGCCTTGCTTTTTTGCGATTTTCAGAGCTCAAAAACTTTTCGTCCGAGAATCGTTTTGCAGGGCTCTTTTTCCACTAATTGGACCCTCAGGAATGCGAAAAAGACATCGGAATGAGCGTGAAACCAACAGCAGAGAAATGGCAAAGGAAATTTTTCGTTTTTCGGCTGTAACTTTTGATCCGTTGGTCGCAGCGTGTTCTGACTACGCTCAATCGATTCCTTGCGAAAAATCACGTTGAAATGGTGCACGCAAAAATCGATTCAATCATTTCTCAAAATCAGCCAAATTTCACCCGAAAAAATTCAAAGGGGTTAGCCTTGCTTTTTTGCGATTTTCAGAGCTCAAAAACTTTTCGTCCGAGAATCGTTTTGCAGGGCTCTTTTTCCACTAATTGGACCCTCAGGAATGCAAAAAAGACATCAGAATGAGCGTGAAACCAACAGCAGAGAAATGGCAAAGGAAATTTTTCGTTTTTCGGCTGTAACTTTTGATCCGTTGGTCGCAGCGTGTTCTGACTACGCTTAATCGATGCCTTGCGAAAAATCACGTAAGAATAGTGCACGAAAAAATCGATTCAATCATTTCTCAAAATCAGCCAAATTTCACCCGAAGAAATCCAAAGGGGTTAGCCTTGCTTTTTTGCGATTTTCAGAGCTCAAAAACTTTTCGTCTGAGAATCGTTTTGCAGGGCTCTTTTTCCACTAATTGGACCCTCAGGAATGCGAAAAAGACATCAGAATGAGCGTGAAACCAACAGCAGAGAAATTGCACAGGAAATTTTCCGTTTTTCGGCTGTAACTTTTGATCCGTTGGTCGCAGCGTGTTCTGACTACGCTCAATCGATTCCTTGCAAAAAATCACGTAAGAATAGTGCACGAAAAAATCGATTCAATCATTTCTTAAAATCAGCCAAATTTAACCTGAAAAAATCCAAAGGGGTTAGCCTTGCTTTTTTGCGATTTTCAGAGCTCAAAAACTTTTCGTCCGAGAATCGTTTTGCAGGGCTCTTTTTCCACTAATTGGACCCTCAGGAATGCGAAAAAGACATCAGAATGAGCGTGAAACCAACAGCAGAGAAATGGCAAAGGAAATTTTTCGTTTTTCGGCTGTAACTTTTGATCCGTTGGTCGCAGCGTGTTCTGACTACGCTCAATCGATTCCTTGCGAAAAATCACGTAAGAATAGTGCACGAAAAAATCGATTCAATCATTTCTCAAAATCAGCCAAATTTCACCCGAAAAAATCCAAAGGGGTTAGCCTTGCTTTTTTGCGATTTTCAGAGCTCAAAAACTTTTTGTCTGAGAATCGTTTTGCAGGGCACTTTTTCCACTAATTGGACCCTCAGGAATGCGAAAAAGACATCGGAATGAGCGTGAAATCAACGGCAGAGGAATTGCTTCACATCAGAATCAGCGTAGGATCAACAACACATGAATGACAAACGAAATCTCACGTCTCTCGGCTGTAACTTACATCCGTACCTTGCAGTGTATTTCATTGAGCTAATCCAGAAACGTTATGAGGAGCTGTTCGAGATACAAGAACTCTACTCAATTCACCCTTATCATTCCAGAATCGTAATACATGCTATGCATTGAACAGAATCAACTATTACTATCAACGTTATTCTCGTTCATTGTTCATTATGGACTAGGCGATAATTTGGCACTTTTCCCGATTCTGGTATAATGCGAATAAATTAGATCATTTTTTGACCTCGAAAAACTGTCACTGTCTTATTGGATTTCCTTTTTGCTTCCTGGTTTTCCCCGTTTGTTTACATCCCGAATAAACAATCCAATATTCTACAATTTTTAGCATGAAAATGCAATCGAGAACCACGGACTCAACGACGTAGTTCGAATTTTTCCTAATAGACAATTCATGACGCAGGACCATATTGCTACGCGCAATTATAGTTACACTTATAAATGCACAGAGATCGCGAAGATCGAAAACTAGACACACAACCTAAAATGTAGTTCTATTTTCACTAGAATATACGATTAGTACGTTTGGAGGTAGCTTGTCGCGATAGTTATTCATAGAATTTATTCAATTAACCTATGTAAATATACATTCATAGATCATCTATTACATTTGGTATTACATATTGTATTAAAAAGGTATTGCTAACTTGTTATAAAAGAAGACATGTAATGTATAAACAGCTATAAGGCTAAAACTCCGGCTATTAGGGCCCATCCACCAGCCAACATAGCTCGAAAACTATCGCTCCACGATGCCAAAGTGTAGATAATCAGCAAACAGAACAAGACTTTCGTGATAACGTCGACCCAGTACATACTGCAACAAGAGTAAAACATTTTGTTATTTAACACGGCTTGCTATTGAGGACTTCACGTAGCAGTCCCGTAATAGAAAATAATATGACACAAAATTTACAATCAGTTTTCACGAGCCTTATCTAATCTCAAAGGAAATAGAAAACTAGAAAATGACAATGCAACGTGATCATAGATTTACTGTGCTAAGACTTTGGTTGCAAAATTTTGCGACGACGAAAAGGTTAAACTTCCTTCCGTAGCAATTTTTGGGACCCACAAACTTTTTGTCTCGAAATCCGTTTGTGATTGTACCGCTTTGAAAATTTGCCAAAACTATGCTGAAAAAATCCAAAGGGGTTGGCGTTTCTTGAAGCCTAAAAACTTTTGCCCTAGCATCAATTTGCAAGATTATGGCCTCAATTCTCAGTTTCCCAGCAATCTAACACTTCTGACTGGTTGATGTCTAACTAGCAATCAAAATGAAATATTAATGAGGAAAAACCACGGTGGGTACAATCGTACACTTACACTCTCATGTGTCTACGAGCTGCAGGTAGAGTCTCCGGATACTCTTTAAGAATATAAATCCTTGCCGCCCTAATGCAGTCTTCAAAGTAGGCATCAATATCCATATCGTCGCCGTCAAGCACATACAATTTCCGCTCCTTAGGATTGAGCATCTCTCTGACTTCCCTTATGTGCCCGTTGTCAAAGTCCCACTGATTATTGGCGTAGTACTCGAACACTTCGAAACCTTTTTGAATTCTTCGCTGCACTCTGCACATGCTGTAACCAATGAACGATTGGTAAACTTATCGCGTCGCGTAAACATTCTGAACCTGATGTTCTCGACTTTGTATTTCTTAAAATCGTAATCCCATGAATAATCGTTAAGACTCACATTGGCTTGTGTCCCGCGAGGAATAATATAGTGTCAATAAAGTAAGCCGGAAGCATGTGGAAGAAGAATACACAGATATTATGCATCAAGCGCGAGCTCTTCATACTACCGCCCGGGTACCAAACGACCCCGTTCAAAGGTACAATTTTTGTTATGCGACGACCACGTTCGATAATTTCTGCCCACGATATCTGAAATTGAAAATAGTTCACCTTATACACATCACGCAATTGTATCCACAAGTCGAAATGATTTTCCGAAACCTCTAACAATATTTTGATAAAGTAATACTATACATATGAGACAATTGGAGTGTTACCTTGAACTCGGTACTGCTTGTGAGATTGTATACGTTTTTCTCACGGTCGTTGTTGGTCAAATAATTCCACGTGGTAACGAATATCGCGTTTACCGCAATGTCTACCGGGAGGTAATCGGCATAATCATTTTGATTGCAGTACATTGTTCTGATGACTCCCTTCCCAGCCCCGATCAGGAGACCCGTTGGTCCATTTATGTTGTCTGTCCATCCAGGGAGCGGGTTTCTCCACATCGGAATTATTATACTGGGTCTGGAAATAAATGAGACCAATTAGAAGGAGATAAAGTTCGGTTCGAACGACGGGCAACTTGGCGGAGAACACAAGTACCACGCTGAGCTGGCTCTAGATTTCGTTTTTTTAAATGCTGAGTCTCGTTGTTTGCCAGGGAAATTCGCGTCAGTAAAGTATCAACGAGAATATCGCAACATGGCTAAAAATTGGTTTGGCAACATGCTCAAAGATCGGTTGTACGTGGATCGTTTATCCGCGTACAAAATTATACTGGACCATTAGAACGGCTCTCTCAAACGATTATTCGCAGATACAAGATGTAATCGTAGGCCATATACCCTCTACATTTGGGCAAGAATGGGGATGTATATCTGGCCATCGGTATAGTAAAAAACAAGAATTTGCGAGGGCGTAGGTACTTTACGCGAAAAGAGTTACGTAACCGGCAAACGCACCTGCGAAATTATAATAAGGCCGTGAGAATCGGCGCATACATGGATGGTGATCGGTCTGAAATTGCAAAATATACAAGACTCCAGACGCGACGCCGGCAGGGACGAAGATGCCGATACGAGTCGTTCGCCGTTTAAGGCTGTTGGCCAAAATAACCTGACGTAATCGAATACCGGTAACGTAATTATAATCACCGGAGAATGACCGCAGGGATATGAGGCATCGCCTCTTCGACCAAACCCTCAGAAAGCGCCTTGGTGAACGCGTACGTGTTGGGCAAATCCCCCAGGATCTTGTCCGTCATCGCCTCGACCACCTCGTCCTCCATCCATTCAACGCACCTTATCACCTTATGGGGATCCGCTGGCGGCGGGTACGGTTTTTCGCCTAGAATCTATGCAGTGATAATGCACGGATTACAACACGTTAATCATGATAATCTGACTTGTTTGGTAGAGAGACATATGAAAGAGACGCGATTGATCATTAGGTATGGACTAACGAACCTGACCATGTTTTGAGAAATCGATATGAAATTGGAGAAATCATCAGCCGCGTATGACGAATAATAGAAAATTCATCATGTATCCGCTTGTCAATTGGCAAACCAACTTGTACAGTGATGGAAGCAGTCAGTCAATCCGCAATAGGGACTTATTCCGTCGCCATATTGGAGCGACTATATCAAAGGGTGACGCTTCGTTAAGCACGAGAATTAGCTCGTATGTGTAAACACTACTGATTCTAAACATTTTTCCGAAACTATATTCTGGTTTGCAAATTGATCAAAAAAATGACGCGCCAAGTTAAGAGGCCAAGTTTCACGTTTTATGTAGTATTTTATTGCATGTGCATAATTTCAAGTTAGGCAAATTTACAGGAAAATTGGAGTGATAATGAGATATTGTTACCTTTTCCTCGAGATGACAATACGCCGTACTGATATGAGCGAAGAGAATTAACTTCTTCATTTCTTTGGCAAGTTCTAGCATTAGTTTTGTACCACGTGTATTCAGCAGAACGGCCTTCTTCAACATCTCGTCGAATCTACAGGATATATTTATGAAATTTCAATTCAATCGTATTCGATATCGTGAAATTAATTTGCAAAGTTAAGAAAATAGATTACATTACAAAAGGTGATCATTTGAAAGTATAAATATAAAAAAATAACGAAGCGATAGAAAGTCGAGGTTGTTAATGAGACATTTTTACCCATAAATTTTATTTTTCTCTCGCGATTATTCAATCGTAAATACAAGTCAAGATACAGGCTCTCAACGTGTCTCTATGTATTTACACAGGTCTGCGCAACATGCATATATGCATATTGCCGTACACATTCGGCTGTGCAAATTAAAAATCTAGCTATCTGCTATAGACTATGCTTCGATATTTGAAATGCAAATGCGTGCAAAGTTCAGCAATTGCGAATCTAGATGCGGTATAGATAAGGCAAAGTTTCATCAACCTGACAGTAGCGGCTGCGTGATAAACGATGCTAATTTTTTCGCACAACAGTTTTCTGTCTTCCGCTGACAAGCCGAGTCCAGGCATGGAGACGTCCCCGTTGATGATAGCGACTGATTTATGAAGAGCCGGCAGCCCCCTCTGTTCTCTAACCTTTTCGAAAAGCTGTAACAGATTAATCGAGGTGACAATTTATCCTAACCATTGTTTTACCGAGAATAGAGACGTATCAGATTAGTTTCCGTTCGCATTATGCTCTCGAGGCGATCAAACTCCACTCATATCACAGTCCGTTCAACTCGAATGCGAACAACTTTTTCCCACTCAAAAATCCCCGTCACGAAGACTATTAAATCGTTCGCATAAGCACACTGTAAGTATAATCATTTCGCGTACCGCTGCACATTAATCTTTCATGTCTGACAATGAAAGTCTTGGGTTGTTCCTAATTCAAACGTTGCATGGGTTTCGACTTTCCTTCGCTAGCTGTGCAAGCCAATCCTAGGACCAACCGTATTTAGTTATTTACAACCAGCGAAATTAATTAATGCCATCAAGCCTGTCAGTCAAACGTCATCAGATATTGGAACGTGAGATTGTCCATCGACGCGGGGTGCCAATACCCATTCATGCATACTGCGGTAGAGCATTGATTTGAATTTTTGGCTAATCCACCGAGTTGATGAATATGGATATCTCACTCGGATACACCAAGAGAAAGCAAGAGTATAACTATGCTATTTGAAGGTTTACTTTTATCACGCTCCGAGCTATGCCAACGGATGTATGTATGTACATACATCTACATGCCTGCGTACGTGCCAATGAGCACATGGGTTTATTATAGGTACAGAAAAAAACACCGTTTCTCTATTAGCATAAGTACGTAATATTTAGCGCCAAATTATCGATGTTGTTAATGCAAAACCCTCGACGTCTCGTTTGGGATGTTTTTTTGTCCACAGATATTTCAATAAAAGCGAAAGGGTGAGAAGAAGTTTATCGACACGCATCGCGCGTGTTTCTAACGAGTATATGTCATGAATAAAAAAAAAAAAAAAAAAAATGTTGGTTAGTTGGCTAATGCGAAGTCGAGTAAATATTCCAAGGTATAATGGTCTTTCACTTATATAACTGAAAAGCAATGAAATTTTTTTCACACCATACAAGCATGAAATAGCAAGCTACTTGGCTATTTCTGACGCATAACAAATATTCCCGCGTTATACCTAATTCTACATGACTTGAAGATTAAACGAGCATGTTAACATTCTCGTTTTTGCCACTCCACCTGCTTCCTACTGTTTCTCATATTCCTTGACCCGCAGACTCATTTCAAATCTAGCTGCACGCTATCATTTTATTTTCATTCAATTTCTACCGAATAATGAAATGCAGTATTGACTATCTGAGTTATATCATGTGTTACACGAAACTCGGAACTCGCGTCGGATTTCGTGTTTCTCGACATTTTAACAACGTGATTGAATTATTGGACACCAAGTCGCCTCTAGGCCCCAGATAAATTTGCGAGAGAGTTTTTGCCTTTATGCCAAGTATGAATACTCCTCTGATAAATGTGTCAATTGTTCATAAGTATCACAGTATTATTGGTATTGTTCATCGCAAATTAACTCGTACTCGTGAAATATAACGTTGTTAAACGTGAATTTATCGAAATGCGACTTCGCGCAAAGTATCTTGTAAATTTCGGGAGGGTTCAAGAGAGTTCGAATAGTAAAAACCAATAAACTTCCATTCCGTTTTTTGTTTTCTCCGCGTGTGTGGCCACAGCAATGCCGTACAGTAACGTAAATCCTCGTGGCCTATTGGCCTTGATGGACTCGCACAAAACTCGTGGTTACCGCGTCTACTTGCTGCCAGTATATTATTAATGTGGATTGGTATTACGGAGTAACAGGAGAAAATATTACACAACGGCAGAAGAAACTTTCTCTTTCACCAACAGCCGATGAATTTTTCGCTTTACGCGTCCTTGACTCAGTTAAAACCGTCGACCACACAATTCCGAAGAAGCTGAGGTTCAAAGAGAGATTTCAAACGACCTCAAGCTCCAATTTTTAATCAATTTCATCTCCACGTCCGGCGCACTGGATCGATTGCAGCGCACGATTGATTGCGAGTACGACGTAGATCATTTTTTGTACGATTTCGAAAGAATAACGATTTGGCAACGTGCGGGCCATGCTGTAGTTTAGGTCCTATATATTAGCGTTTAATTTAGAAAGGCGTGAGCGATTAGAAAATAGTCCAGCATGAGAAAAGCGGAACGGGGGGCAGTCTTGCATCTCGGGAATGTCGTCACATACGAATATATACACCTGATTCTGATTAAGTGAAGGAAATGAAGTGAAACATAAAAACATATTTTATATGTTTTACGTATACCTGCCAATGTTGAAAGGGTGACTGCATGTTGGGTTTCTGAATAAAAATAAAACCTTCATAAATTGCAGATACCATGCTTCCAAGGATTTCTAGGACATGCTCATTCATCCATCTTGTGGTCTGTGAAATTATAGATATATATACACCACTCTCCGCATGGCCAATCCTTTTGAACTGAAATGCTCATCCTCTTTGCACTCAAATGGTCCAAGTTTCTAACGACTTTCTCTACCGACTAATTCATAATTACGTCTGCCTTTGCGCCACCCTCTTCTTATACCTATAATCTAATCCTAATCAACATCTGGTCGTTGCATCAAAAAATAACTTGATCCAACATCAAATGGTGAATCAATTTGATGTAGAGTGTATGATTGATGATTTTGGACACCTTCCGGATTTCTAAAATTTAATTTTATGCTTCTGCTTTCTTTGTCACTCTTGAATCGTATCTGATATGCACAGCAGCTGTTCGCAGTGGACAGTTTTCGTTACTCAATATATCGTTCCGGAATTATGCTGAATTAACACCTGTTATCACATAAAAAATGATATGCGCTGTGGATAGAAAGTATTGGTAAATATGTAAACGAGTGCAAATATTATAATCTATGCTGAATTACAAAGAGAAATTTGTTTACTTATGTTTTGACAACTTTCAGCAATCCTCGCAAGAAGAAAAATTTCAAAATTGCACGTGTCAAACACTTGAATTTGAGTAATGCATGAATATATGGATATTTTTGGCCTCATATTTCAAAACCAAAACTTGACATGCTGTTCGTACATAGTGAATACATCTACATAAACGTAATAAATTAAACACTGATCATGCATACAAAATTCAATAACAACTCTCTAATAAAACAGCCAACACTCATTCCACTTTTCCTTTTTTATTTATTCATTTTAACAATACCATATTCGAAAGCTACAATTGACAAGAAATTGCGAAACTAACGCACTATACGTTCGAATGCAATTGTATAGGATAATTTTACTACATGTATTGCACGCATGCGTAATTATATGTATAAATTACGATGTTCGTTATACGACTCTCCTATCTCTTAGATATTCTTGCACAATACTGAACATGCGTCTGTACTTCTCCGAACAGTGAGTAATCTGAAAATGTCACTACGACAACGCAGAGCCGGAAACCAATATCTTTGAAGTTTGTTTGAAAGCGTGTAAACATTCTTCAGCCTGAATTCCTCTGACAAGCCTTTCGTTTTGCGATTTCAATGTTTTTTTTTTCTTGCAATAATCCGTGGTGGAAAGATTTTAACATACCATTATTAGTACATCTACGAAATAGGTAAATTGAATTAATTTAAAATTTTTCCGTGAACGATACTGAACTATCTGGCATTTGCTATTTGGAAAAACAGTCCTTCCGAAATCTTGGCGCGCATGAGTTGATTATTTTGGCAAAATGATGCGCAATGCCGTTTACGCGTGAAGACATTGAAGTTTCGCAGAAAATTTACTTTCCCTCATGCGTCGCGAATTTTATGGTAGAATGGAGCAAGGATATGAGTCATCAAGTTTCATACACGTCAAGATGGAACGGTTGTCCAGCTCGACGATGAAATTGAAGTGACATACTATATAAAGGACTCCATGCAGTAGACGAGCAGACACCATAATTATACAGCAGGTAACATGTGCCACTTTTATATGGAAAGATCTGAGAAAGCTTGTCATCATAATTTCCACTCTAATGCAAAACGGTGTTTCAACTTTGACTTGCCCAACAGTATTATACATCTCATGAGTTACGGTGGAGAAGAAATGTGCTCCAGAAAAAGGTGGGTCACTTGGCCATTTCGCAAGTCTGTTTCGCAACGAACATAAACGTTAGAAAACTCTGGTACCAGTGAACACTGGTCTCCAAAGGACCTCGACTTACCGGTCCATTGAATATTTCGTCCATTCGCAGTTTCGGGTCCTTCCCCTTCTTCCCTCTGATCAGCAAGTAAATCGTTCCAACTTCCGGTATGCAACGAAGGAATCTTTCGAGCATTACTTTTCCCAGGAATCCGGTACCACCGGTGATGAAGATGTCTCGTCCCTTGAAGGTTTCGGCGATTCTATCGGGAATATCGTCCATGTTTGGCTCTGTCATTATCTCCTCTCCTGAAGCAAGGAACAAATTTTAAAATATACGTGTACAAAACGGTTTCTGGATTGTCAGTGTCGTCATGTGTTGACGAATGTCACTACTTCATCATATAATACAGCAGCAGCGAAATGCGGTCGCAATTCCGTTTACACTCATTGCTGCATTTCTCTCACATAATTACATAATGTCTGTCAGTAACCACGAAGTTCGTTTCACGCTGTAGATCCGCGAGAAACACCTTTCTCAAATTACTCAGAATCGCATTACCTTCGATGGTATAATTAAATTTTCGACACTTCTCTTAATCTCTTCTGGAAGTGAGGTGGATAACTAAAATAACGAAGTTATACTGTAGTTCATGATTTAAAGTATTCAGTATGCACTACACGAATCCGTTTGTCGATTGTCGATTTTGCAACAAGAAGTGTACCTTGCAGCTTAGCAAATCTTCTGATTTGAAAGTCATGGTTTTATATGTAAAAATATTTATCGCATTCAAACCACAATTATATACCTTTGTTCATACAAGCAGCTGTGAGATAACGACGAATCTACTTCACGAATAACTGCCGAAGGTCAGAAATCATCTGATCAAGTTTATATAATATAAACAGTTTCGCAATATTCTAAACCGATTATTTCCCGAACTCCCCGGATTACACAGGTGAAAAGCAAAAAAGCAACGTTGAATGTAATTGGAACAAGCGTCCAACATCAACTTCTAATGATTGGACGTCAAGTAACTTTAAAAGTTGAGTCACTGTGCTTATTATTCGACTGCTGTATGACCACAGGTTCCAATCTCCTGCCATGGAATCAATACTGCGCAAACTAAACCTTTCAAATTCGTCTGAAATTACGGGATAGAGAATATTGAGAAACAAATAGGAGGAAAGAAAGGGATCTTCGACTATTAAGTGTTAATCGGTTTTAATTATTTCAAAAAGTCAACGCTACTCCGGGTGATGGTTCTGAGAAAGCTCAAAAATGTAATTAAAAAAAAAAAAAAAAACCAATGATACTAGAAAACACAGAGTATAAAGCCATCGTACGAGTAACTAATTGAACGGCATAAAATATCGCGCATGGCTAACATTGCAGCCCAGATTCAACCTGTCAGACGGCAAGTTTTGTCTTACACGACGCTTCCTCGATGTAACAGTTACCTTTTGTCCCAGAATTCAACTGGTTTGCCAGTAAGCCAGTCACCGCTATATAAACTACTACGCAATCGGCTGACGCGTGCGATAAACTTTTTCTTTATCCTGATTTTCCTATCGAGTCGTACGCATGGATTAAAAAGAAGAGTTCCGACTATATTATACCACCTATTTTGCAACTATACTCTGTTTCATATGCCGACTCCTTTTTCTCTTTGTGACGACATTCAGGCAAAAAATGTGCATTTTTTCAAACGGCGAAGCGCGGGGTCGGCTGGAACCTAGTCACGTGTATAATTTCCGCTCGTTATTAGCCATACACATTTATACAGAGAATTGATTATAGCAGAAGTGTGGAATATTACAGTGACCGTGAATTGTTGTGTCGGGAGACACGTGGTGCGTGTATAAAAGAGTGACACAATCGGTACAAGAAAAAATCAAGGTAAACAGAATATTTGAAATAAGAAAATTGAAGAAAATCAATTCTAGTGCAACGGTTACATTAAGTTGGATATACACTGTATGTGATTTTAGGTAACATTTGATCTTTTAAAATAATTTGAAGAAATAAAATTGGTTGATTGCGTCCTTGTTTTGTATTCAAGGTGACAAAAAAACGTCAACGTGCTGCCTCACTGGTTGCTGGAGATCCTGACGGTGGCAAAAAATTTATTTTGCATGTTTTTCACCACTTGTGCACAGCTTCTTTGTGTTCTGAACAAAGTTTTATCGTATTACGTAAATCAGACGTATCACAACATGTCTATTGGATACTACTAATAATAAATACATGCATTCAGTAGTTACGCACATAATTCGGACTCTGTGGCCGATCAAGTGTGCAGGATTGTAACTTGTACTAGACTTGTTTTCCAGACGTTTCTTAGAAGCCAACAAAAGCACGCACAGTCTAGACTAACCACCACTTTTTGTGAAGTCCCGAGTTTTGAAGACGATGAACGTCTGCACTCATAGTTTTTCTTTTCTCAAACAGTAAAAATGGCGATGCAAAATAGTACGATGCCTTTAACGAACCAACTGATAACGTGATTGATTAGCAGTGTAAAAAAGTATTCACAATGACAATGAATCTAATCTGATATTTTCGCATAGACGTTTATTTCACGTTGTTATTGACGATATAGAAAGAACCCCGTAATACACTCCTGGAGTCGGTAAACATCTTGAAATGTTCCGTAGATGCTGCTGTCCTGTCAAGTTGTTACTACATATGCACGCGTGACGCAACGAGGCCGTGCAAAGGCACGCATGATACGTTTAGTGTTGTACAATGAAATCGCCGTGTTTTCCGTCGTTCGTCAAATGCACGTGCTGACGATTCCTGTCGATAATTGCATTAAATTTGCTCTCATATTCGATGTCGATGTCATGAACAAATTACAAATAAAATTAAACTTCACTTACTGGTGATGCGTTTATTATCCTGCGCGAATACAAAGACAAGAGCGAAAACCTTACTGCGATTCCACGTGAAAACTTGTTAACAACGCAGACGCGTATATACGTGAAATGCACTCCTCCGGCGGGTTACGACATCCACCTGATCTGATCAGATGGTGAGTTTAGCACAGACTGAGAATGAAACTGGCATTGTGGAAGGCTTACTACAATTGCGTGGAAGCCTGCTTTCGGTAAGGCCCAGCTTCCACCTCTCCCCGATTCTTCTCTGGGCCTCCCGCCAGTCTTCTTACCGCTTTTCTGCAATTCCGTAACAGAAATAACTCGCGCTGCAGTCTCTGGGTATACAAACTTCGCGGCCCGATCGCAGATGACTGTAAACCGAAAAAATCCACTCGCTGTGCTTGAAAAAAACGACTAAATATACTGCGCAATATACCCCGAGGAACTCGCCTTAGGTCGTTGAAAACAATTCACCAAAAAATTACCTACACCGGCAAATATTCCACTTTATTTGACGCAGCTGCAATCCTCCTGACTTGAACGTCTGTGTCCCGATTTTCATTTAAGGAAAAGGTAGTTTGTCAAAATTTCGGAATAAGTAAATCTTCCACAGGGAATCGATCGATGCTATACTTCATCTGACAAGTGATCCATCGTTATATCGCGTACGCGTATTGAATGTCGAAAGTTGTTAACACCTCGGTTTTTAGGCGTTCAATAATGATGTAATAGTAGATAAACAATTCTTTAATTAATTCGGTTTCTTCGTCGTAAAATGTCTCCCAACAACTATAGTGAGTTCTGAAATCAAATGCATACAGCATATTCAATATTTTGAAAATTTCAGGAACTTTCGTAGCTACGTTGCTCCAAATATTTGGACTGGGTAAGAATTAGTTTTGCTTCCCTGTATTAAGAAAACACAAAGCACGTACTATTTTCTTTCATCAGCGCTATGTTTCTTCGCAGGTCTGAATACTGCGCTGTATTTCCTGTAAAATATGGCTGCTAAGGTTGGCAGTACTTTCCAAGATCGACGGGCAGGCAAAGCCGGCGTATGCGAAGCTGCCCGACCTCTATTCATTCAATGACGCAATTTTACTTTCGTGCGCGACGACGTAGCTCGTGTAGCCAACGCGAGTCAATTGGAGAGTGAATGATTTCGACACACGTCAGGATGCCGACGAGCCAGCGTTCCAGAAGCTATGGTCATACTTTTAACATAATTTCCGAACAACTATAACTAATTTTCAAAAATTATCACCTCCTCTATTTGCCTTGCTTTGACTCGCCTTCGAGTTGACTCAGTCGATAATTCGGCCAAGTTGGTTCCCCTTAAACTATACCACAGTAATCCCCGACTTACATAACAGAACTTTCTAAGAATTAGGATACCTCGAATCTCTACCAGACTTTAACTTTTCTTGATTTACCAGTCTTGCAGTAAAAATCATTCTGCTAGTCACCAATGATGCGATTATGTCGGCATGTTTCTGCGACAATATCGTTTCACCGAATGTGTTTTATGACTTGCCGTTACTGTAACACCTACAATAGATTGTTGGACCGTTTGATATTTCGCTGCAATCAGATTAGCCCGGTAGGAATAGAACGTAAGGTGAATGCCATACGCCCCGCCATATTATGTATTCATCTAACAATAAGTCGGTGCAGCCTATGCATCTTCTACTTCTTTTCCTTTGTCTGTTATATGGTTGTTTACATAGCTTGAGTTTCAATGAATTCTTTCACTGAATGGTACATTTTAATGCTGTTTTGCTGATATCTTATAGATCCATAACTCCTTACTGGACCGGTAGCCGATATATCGGCTTTTAGCTGCTTAGATAAATTTATATAATTTCATGGTGTTTTTAGATTTCTCCCAAAAAGTGTGCGCGAATTATTTCTGACTTTCGATGGTACTGTCATGCGAGCTGTACTAAGAAATAAAAACATTAAAATCTTGATTTTTTTCCCTCCCGGAAGCCGATATATCGGCGCAAAAGTGGTATGACGTTTTTCGCCATCCAACATCCAAAAATTCTAGGACTTTAAACTGAAAAGTCAAAAAAAAATTTCAATGCCCTGTAAAGATTAAATATCATTGGTTTTCATCACTTCGGTTATTTTTTATGATCAGATTTTCTATTCGCAAGCTGGGACCCAGCACAAGCGGAGAATCGGAATGTCCAGTGAGACCGCTGTCGTGCCAACTCCCGAAAACGCGAATTCTGGTAAACAAAAAGGGTAAAAAATAATTTTTTGCCATTGTTAATACAAGACACGTCGATTGATGTCAGCGTACACCATGTAATCGTCGCGACAGGTAAATTAAGTATTTTAAAGATACGAAAACCAATCAGAGGATCGTCTATATCTCGACATTGATGGCCTATGTAGCCTAAAAACTTCCCACTCCGATGCGTTTTGAATTTATAAAACGTTATTCAAATAACCGAAAAACAACCGGACCGATCGAATCCACAATTTAATCATCACTAATAACGAGTTGAGGAAAGCTGCGTTGATTGACGGAAATCACCCAAAAGCAAATTTGATTGAATTGAAAAATAGATAGCATTATAGATGGATGCCGATTGCTATAGATTACAAAAATAAATGACAATAATATTTGCCCTAAAGAACTGATTGTTCGTATTAAAATCCTATAAAGTTCATCCAGCAGCGTAACGAAATTACGTAAAGCCAATTAAATTAGTCGTTACAAGCAGAAAATGGTAAGTGCAACTTTAAATTTGAGTGACAGAATGAGGCGAAGACGTTATGCTGGTTATACTCGGTCGATCTGATTGCAATTGGTTCATCTCCAGACTGAAAAGTACAGCTAGGAATTACAAAAGTATATAAATGATAAAAAGTCCAGGTACAGGAAAAATCTTGAAAGTAAGCAGTCGAAAAGTATAAACAGAAATTTTATATTTACAATACAGTGTCAGTGAGACCGTTTTACAATGTTTTAATTACAAGTTTCTTCTCCTGCTTTTCTTCCACCGATTAGACCACGCGGTCTAATTGTACGTGAAATTTGAATACATACATATGTGACAGTATGTGTATAATTGCGTTATTTAGCTAAGTATGAACAGCTGGTTAGACGGGAAATACTCGCAATGCATGACATGACGTGAAGGACACAAGAAAAAATGTAACTATGAATCTTGCATCTCGATTATCGATGCTGTGCCCGCCGTTGTTGACGCGAACCATGAGTAAACGAACCATGCGATGAATCCTGCAACAACAATTCGCAATATTCTATCGGCGATGTACAAATAATGAAAAACTCTTCTTGCGTGAGGCAAAGTCGACGGGTCGTCTTTTAGGCAGTATTTTCTGATCCCAAGAATGTATTGATAGAGATAATCGTCCCAGCACATGTCCTTCGTGTCCATGAAGAATATTGCGCTATCCGAGGGGCATAGTTGGTCTTGCAGTTCTCTTAAAGTGCCATTCCTACAACAAGAATCCGAAAATTATCCATTTTTTATCGCCAACATTTTAATTATTACTCTAAACTTCATATACGTATGCATGGTTAGAAGTAGCGAGAAATTTCGAGGCTTGACCTTTTAAACATGATTCGTATATCATGAATATTCACGATATAAAATCATAACACTATCGAAATGATTCCTATATCTCAGATTATTAGCCCGGCTTTGAATAACCTTGACGGCACCTTCTATTTCTCGTTTGCTTTATCGAGGATAACACGATTCGCAGCTATTCAGATTTTAATCATTCATCGCAAGGTTATACAAGGTTATAATAAAATTCAGAACTGTTGGAATTAACAGAAACGTTTACCCAAGAATTCAATGTGTAATTGTTGTGTAAATTTTGTGTAATTTTCTGTATTGCGTAAATAGCGTAAATTGGTCGCCAATCAAGAGTTGCATATGTTCAGACGAGATCGAGGCGACCTTTTTTTTCTGCAATTGTTCCATTACGAAACGACTTCTCTTAATTGGATGGCAATAGCAATAGAAGTGTAATATAGGGACGTGACGAGTCACGCGTCTGACCGTCTATAACCTCTTACCTTGGAACAAATAATGATCACGAAATTCCCCGAGACCATAACCGGTATGTAATGGTATAAAAACACATCCTGTAATCTTAAGGTTATCTGAAATTTATTTTTTCGTACTTCGTGGGGATTCACCGGATTCCATATTTAGACCATAATATGTTTAGCCATTGGTTACTATAATAAGCTGTGAGAAAATTGAACTTTTCGAAAAGGGCAAGAAATTTTGTGACTGTAAATCTTGTATATAAAATAGTCAGCCAAGCCGTATTGGAAATGGAAGATTTCTACTTACAGAAAGACCCATTCCTTGGTCGTATAATACTGCAGCAAGCTCAAACCGGTAGAAACTCTCCCTTGAATCTTGACCAAAAAAGGTTTGTTCCCGCTCAAGTATATCAAAGGATCCAACAGGTAGGCAGGGAGAAGGTGAAGGAACATCACAGAAAACCAATGCAGAACTGCTGAGGAAGTGAATCTACCGCCTGGATACCAAAGTGGGCCTGAAAGTTAAAGAATAAAAATTGTCAGAAAAGCGTTATGCAGTGGTCGCACAATCAACCGAATAAAATATGATGTAAACAAAATTAACGATTGAATTATACGTTGGTGACATAATTGGAATAAGTTCTTATCGCGCAATTTGTACAGACTATAAGCCAACTGTAGCTAAATTAATTATCTGAAGGGCATCTCTGCCAGGATGAAGGGAAATTCATAAGCATCGACTCGTCATTTTGATACACACTTACGCAAGTTCTCATCGAAATTACATAATGCATTGTAATACAGTTTCTCGTTAAAACTTTCACCGAAACAGTGTAATTTAAAAAAATAAACTCATCAGTAAAATATTGAAAGATTGTTTTCCAATCAACGTGGTGTTGTTCATTTAAATTGTTCGAATAATCGGCATGAACAAATGGCACGTTCATTGTGAGAGGGTAATGTATAAAATCATGAATTGCTGAAAACTGATCAAATCTGCGTATCATGCCCACGTGCTCTGGTAGGTATTTGTATAATTGCTAATGCCGACTATCGGATTAAACGTGTCACGTTAGTGGCGGTGGGTTGTAGAGATTTTTCGATTCTATGATTCGATCACGAATTACCTTGAGTCGGTAAGGTCGGAATTTAGATAGTCAAATCGATCACGTACCGATCGACTCGACGATCCGCAGAATTTCCACGATATTCATGCACGTAATAACAAACCTGAAAATGGATTTGAAAGAGCATGTCTTCTGCCGGCATTCAGGGCGCCTGCCCAAGTGATTGGGTTTCGTCCGCTCTCCGTAACGTTGACGAAAATCGGTTTACAGGAAGTTTCCAAACCCACCTTCCAGGCAAGAGCAATCACGGCGTTTGCCACGATATCGCAAGGCATTAAGTCCGCAAGGTATTCACTGTTACAGTGCATCGATCGGATCACACCTTTTCCCGCGGCTACTATCAAACCGGTTGGCCCGTTTAAGTTATCCACCCACCCCGGTGCTGGTTCTTTCCAAGATGCGATCACTGCAGGAGAAGTGGATAATTTTGAATCGCGATTATAGAGATATCGAAGAAAGATCAATTCGCAATTATGGAATGCGAGCGGCTTACCAATGGAAGGTCTGGCGATGCCTACCGGAAGTCCAGACCTGGCCATCAGGTCTTCGCTGAGGCATTTGCTCAGAGCGTAGGTGTTGGGTTGATCGCCTAGCAATTTGCGCTCTAAAGACTTCAGTTGGTCGTCGCTCATGGAGTCGACAGCTGCAATTGCAAATTCCGGCGAAATGTTTGGGGTGTAAGCCCTTTCCTCGAGACGCGTTTGTCCGCAATGGCAGTAAGCCGTTGACACGTGAACCAGAGATACTAAGTTTGGCAGCTGAAAATAAGGCAGTCATAGAAAGGATCAGAGAAATTTTTTCTCTGTCACCTCTGTATCCAATTATTTAACATTTGAATATCATTCCCCCGTCAAATAAAATTTGGTGGATATAAGAATGAATGGCTGTTTTGTAGCTTTTAAAAATAATGCTTAAAACGACGTTATGTGACAGCACGTTCTCATTGGCCGAAGCGGCAGTAATGCGCAAGAACACAACTTATTTCCTTACAACATTCAATTCGTATGGCATAAAAACGAACAGTTCAGGCTGGGTCCAACAGTGGCATTCTTTTTTTTTAAATATTAAGAATCTTTAAATCAAATCGTTTTCAGTTTGTGTTAGAATGATATAAGGAAATCGAAACTTCATTAGGAAACTCATCAACAACGAATATTCGGAATCTTATAAGCTTAATTCTGTTTCGAAAGTAGTATAACGGTATAGTAAAATGGTTTTTTGCATACTGAGAATAATGGCAAACGTAAAACAAAAATCAAGATAATACCTTTCAAAAAATTGGGGGTATAAATTTTGAGGTACGATTTCGTAGTTCTGAACTTGTTGTAGAGTTTTTGCGCATATCATTTTAAGAAGTACACTTCAATATAAACAATTTGACTTTTCAACTTTGATGATCCGATTTGGCGTTAATTAAGAAGTTCTAGTCAAGAAGTGTGTCATAGAAATGCATCTAGACTTTTCAGATACGTACCTGCTTTGCAACTTTGATAATATTCGCGGCCCCCTTGGTGTTCATGTTGATAGCAGTACGTAGAGGAAGATCGAATCTCACGTTGGCAGCCATGTGAAAAACCACGGAAACATCCTCCATTAAACGATCCTTGTCCTCGGGGGAAAGAGCGAGACCCTCGACGCTTGTATCCCCAGAAATAACAACAAGTCGCTTAAGGCGTTCAGGATGATTTTCGCGAAGCACCCTGTACGGTTCTTGCTGAAAAACAGAATGAACTCGTGAATCACGATCATTTCTAATCGTACGTTTACTGCAAGAAATGGGATATCATCTTATCTAAAAAAAAAAAGAGAAACAAGTGTGTATAAGTACACGCTCATGTCTAATGTCATAATGTCAATGATTTATTAACCGGTTAGTATTAGCATGCACATCCCAACGATCCAGACAATATTGTGACACCGGTCATACGATTCATTCTATACTTTCTCTCCTTACATCACGTTATACATCGTTGAAAAGTAACATGCTTCATAGCAATCAATAGTTATTCACGTTTGTCAGAGACAAAGACAATGTGTTACCGAGTATAATCAACCCACATGAAATGAAAACTGAAAATAAAAAAATATCCTTTACATGTATAACGGAATGTAAAGAAAGGAGCTTATATTATGCAATTAGATAAGTATGTAGCCTTGCCGACTGCAGTGGCCGTAATACGTGCAGACATTCACTACCATAAGCCATTGCCCAACTATAGGTGAAAGATAACAACTGACTATTGGTGCGTAGCCTCTATTCCCATGTTTTTTTTTCTCTGTACCTTAAAGAGCGTACATCTTGCTCGCTATAAGTATCGCTCTGAGACGCTGAAACTTTCACATTTGCAATAATAAAGACAGAAGCATAAGTAGGTACATAACTACGGAAGTGAAACGATTCTGGAAACATCAGTGAGACGATCTTCTGAAGGAATTACAGTCGCAACCCCTTCGTGAAAGTCTGCATAGAGTCCTCATACCTGTACCTATGACTTGAATCGAAAATAATTGTGATCAGTACGATGAACGGCTATCAATCGCAATCATAATTCGCGGCTGGCATTCATCGTATTGCAGACATGTACTGCACTTGAACGATTGAAACGACCTTATAATGCATAATGAGCAAGTGTTTGCAGTGCAGATATTTTTCGAGTGTCCTTGTCTCAACGTACATCGCCTTTTTGGCGATGCCTTGAAAAGAAAACGTAACTGACACGCGTACACAACTCAATGTCGAAGTGTACTTAAGCCGCAACTCTCAAACATTGTGCAACGAATGCAAACGTAAACACATCATATTTGTTTGTGGGCGAGCTCATCCCGCAGCTGTGCGGATACGCCACGAATTTCTAACGAAACGGTAAAATGGGAGAAAAAAAAAGTGACGGCCACTGGTAAATAATTGTGATTTTCGTAGCGCATTTTTACTCATTGGTACATCGTCAACGCAACGGCTTACACATTCGATTTTCAAGGCTTCATACGCACATAGTATAAATATTAACGGGCATCCTTGTCTCTTCGCCAAAATTAAGTAAACATTATTCATGCGACCTAATTCGGTTATAAATCCCGAGTGCATAACACGCAATTGATATCCCGTACCACAACGACTAAAGTACCCTGAAATGAAGCGGTCTACACTAGATAATTCTCACCCTACTGTTAAGGGGCTGCCCTGGTTAATTTTGACGTTGTCGTATACAGGATGGTCCATTTTAATTGCTCCAGGCGAATATCTCGAAAATTACAAGAGATAAAAGATGAGAAAAAGAGAGAAAAGTTTAATACAAAACTTGAAGGGTGAAAGGTTTTGGGGGGGGGGGGGATAACGGTGACACGTGTCGACTTGTGGATTTTACCACTTCCGAGATGTTGCAAGTAGCTTCGGATTTTGGATAGGGAACACATATTTTGGATATGAATAACTGATGTCGAGATTGAAGACTAATTCGAATATGCCCCAAATAAAAAAAAATTTCTATAAAATTTTTTTGTTTTTTATAAATAATGAAAAAACAATTTCACCAAATTTTTTTTTTTCTTTGGATCAGAATTAGGCTCTCATCTTGCTTTCAGCGGGTCATATCCGAAATTCGTGTTTCCCATCTATAATCCAGAGCTACTTGCAAAGTCTCAGAAGTGGTAAAATCCACAAGTCAACGGATACCCAGCATTATCTTTCCTCCTCGAAACCGTTCAAGTTTTGCATGAAACTTTTTCTTGTATCTCTTGCAGTTTTCGAGATGTTCGCCTGGGGCAATTAAAATGGACCACCCTGTATATCTCTAAACATCAAAGTCCACGGATCTCAAACGCGAAAAAGGGCTCAACAGCCCCATCCTGAACACGATTCTGAAGAGAAACACTCCTATGCATTTTCAGTTGACGCAAAAATAAAGAAATTATACGGATTTTACGAAATCCCAATAGTGAATTCGTAGTTTTCGTGCCATTTCTTTATTTCTATGTCAAATGAAAATGCATTAAAGTGTTTTTTCCAGTATTGTATATAGAATGGGGCTGCCAAGCCCTTTTTCGCGATGAGATACGTGGACTTCGATATTTGGAGATATATACTTCAACGTCGAATTCGACCAAGGCACCCCCTTAATTTATATTTATCGGAGAATGACAATGTCATATGATTTGCTGCGTCACGGTTTCTACTCCGCATCGAGCAGGCTCAAAAATATCGCTGCTAAACGATGACGCAGCCGAGGTTGAACTTCTGAGTCAGATTACACGTAAATTGTGAGTATATCATTTTTTTCAAGGCATGTACGAATCGAATTGAAAAAGCTATACGTTGTATGTAGCTGGTGTATTTTGAATTCAGATTAAAATCAAATCTCAATAGAGAAAACTTTTATCAAATCAATGACTACACCAGAGTTCGTTTCTCTCGTCAACACTAGACGCACATTCCTTTCATGATTTATGATTTTCAAGTACCTCATACATTCAACCACTGTTTGTACCACCACTTGAAAAGAAGATTCAACTATTTACTTACATTACTATGAGAGTTCGGAAGACAGGCGAAAATAATTATTTTACCTGTATCAGCGTATGCAGTCTTGCTTTTGGACTCTGGCCTCTTTTTTCTCTAACCAACAGGTAAATATTTCCACCTTGCGGACACGACAATAGCAGTTTTGCAACTAAAACTTTTCCAAGAAAACCAGTCGCCCCGGTGACTAGTATCCCTCTGTTTTTCAACCATTCTGGTATCGATAGTTCACGAGTCATCTTTTTCCCAACTGTCGAAAAAAAAACTGATTTGAAAAAATTGAAGCCGGTGTTTTGTTCAATTGTTTCAAAATATGATTCAGAAAAAAATATAACAACAACAACAACAGATTGCTATCCTCATTTACATGGCATTAATATCAATTTGACTACTCAAATATTGTACATTCGTAAAAATGACCTAATAGTGATAAAATTTCCACTATGTAAATACCGACTTGTAAAACCAATCATACCGTCGCACTGTTTTTTGTAATTTTGAACAATTGATTATTAATCACTTATAAGTTTTATCACTCACTTATTGTTTCGAGATGGATGGATTCGAGCTAATTACTTTGGCTTTGTTACAACGATCTTCGAGTATCTTCGCGAGCTTATCTTTAGAGCTTGGGTAACGATTCACTATCGGAGACGGTAAAAATGTAATGAAAAAGGAAAGGTTTGACCGTCTCATCGACCAGTCAACAGCTCAGTGATTTGCGGCGTACTGTAGACCGTTCTTTTAGCAGAGAACACCTTATGAGCTACTAACTTTGTATTCTGCTCTTTGTGGGGCGGTTGGTTACCGATTGCTTATACACTCACATCGTCTGACTCATGTCTGGACCAAGTTTAGTCTCGGATAAAGGCAGGCACAAGGGCAATTCGCAAAACAGGATAAGCCGATCTCACTAAGAAAAAATCAACGGATTTTTTAGCCGATAAAAACAGATCCGTCTTTCGGCACTTCACTGAATGAGCATTCGTTGCCGAACAACAAATGGCGTATACGTCATTTATTCCGATCCCTAGTGCTCTTCCCTATTCTTTTGAACGCGTCGTGTAGTCATTACTAGATTTTCCATAGTAGAAGCTAAAGTAGAAATATAATTTCGAATATAACAGTTTGAGGACAGGGTGAAATCCATAATGGCGAAACCTATGATATTATATATTGGTAAATTTAATGATATTTGTGTTGAGTTCGTTGCGATTTCCTATTGTAACTCGTGCGTAACTTTTAATGTACAAGTACGACTACTGTCAAGTAAAGTCAAATTGTGATATTTCTACTTCATGTTTTAGGATAATATTTTCTACCTGCATACGTATAAATGTAATAGTTCACCGTATTGTATGTATATAACGCATGAGCAATAAATAAAGATTTCATAAAGTTGCTTATACGAGTTACGTTTCATGTACATATTGGTTCGTGTTTCTTATTTTTATTTATCTTCGTTCAATAATATTAGTCAATATCGCTACGTATGCAATCACAAGACGATAACTATGAAATCATTTACAATGATAAACTGAGAAGAATTCACTTTAGCGTTAATACTAGTTAAACATCATAATTGCCATACCCCTCGATAAACATATAAACGTGATCAGACGGTAAATATTTTACCTCAATTCGCCTGAAATCAGATGAAAGTATTTCGAATATGACGTTATATTGCACTAATAAAATTTATGTAACTTACCAATTTTGGATTTTTCTAGCATTCTTTATGAGATTCTGCTTCTGACTTTATATATGTATGTATAATGTATATATTTCTATTATTTATTTTATATATGTTGTAACCTAACTTTCTCCAGGGTCATGCAGACGGTCGCTAGCTATGTCATATAATGATTTGGCTCCCGCGACGATCCCCAGATCAGATGTTAAGGTCGCGAATATTTTGTTGGACGCCCGCAGCACCAATTTTTCAATGTACTTCTAGTTAATCGGCTCTTTTGCAACAGCTTCGACTAACGCAATATTGTGGAGAAGGTGTGGGACGATTTGAGGGAAACAGAGAATAAGACTGAGAAAACACGGGAAAATAAATTCAACGTATACCTCCTTGCTCCCCTCCTCCAACCTCAATGATCTTACCTACATATTTAAGTAGATTAAGTAATTTTTTTCCAGATTCAAATCTGCACCAGTTACACAGCGTGCCGCATGTCTCGCGAGAATGGCTCCAGTGTCGCCATTTTTAATAATTTGTTGATGATAAATTTTTGTGTTATACTTATTGTTAAATATATGCTTAATAACTTCTTTCAATATTATGACATTATTACCTTTTCTTTCATATTTAAAAAAAGTGCTTTTCTTTTGTCTTTACAGTGGCGTTACCCTGCGGGGTGATAATGGTCACTAAGTTAAAAATAATCGATGCATCGATTAATTGCGTTAAAAAAATTAATCGAACATGACTTGATTAAATTGCTAAAAATTAATCAAGCATTTCGTATTTTATTAAATGGTGCATTTAAAACCAAAATTTCGTAAATTTCACGGCGTAGTCTTACGGCCGTTACATACCTACGTCCAGAATTTTCAAAAAATCAAACTTTTTTTAGCAGGTTGTTGTTCTCTATGGTTTGAGGCTTATTTCTGTAAAAGTCGAATGCAAAAATTCCCCACAGATCCAAAGTTATGGCAGAAAATGTGAACCGGCTAAAACACGCACGAAGCAATGCTACTAAAGCAACAAAAGAGGCCAGAACAGCTCGTTGACTCGAAAAAAAAACAAACAAAAACAATTAACTACCGACAAGGAAGGCATCCAATACAAAACCGGAATAGGAGGTTAGACGTACGTTTACAAAACAAATAAAAAAATTCATAAAGTTCTTGCTTTAGCTGCGCACGACTTCGAGCAAAACGCACTTAAAACTTTAAACGCATTTTTCTCAGAACTACTTTTTCCGACACGATCGGCACGATAACTCATACAGTTTTTAATATTTTTTGATGCGATTTTTTTTTTAAATATTCGTAATCGTTTTCTCTATAGAATGTCGAGAAAGATTTTTGATATTTCGATTTAAAGATTTTGTAAAAATAATTGAAGTGTAAAATTTATGACGTAAAACGCATACTTTTTTCTAAACTGCCATAGATAGCTAAATTTTTCAAAATTCAAAATTCCACCAAATGCATCTACTATGGAATGCTAACGCTAAATAAGAATGCACCGTTGAAGCAAAATATTAGACTGACTGAATCACAACATCGCTAGACATCGAGACAAGAATAGAACCGATACGTTAATCGCGCCAATTCCCAGAACAATCATGTATTAGAATTCGTTTCTGATCATGGGTACACACATCATCATCAACGTTGTCAGAGTTTAAAACACTGTGTTATAACCGATTATTGGACCTCGAGCGTGCTGAAATCGCAAATGCTCTGTAAATTTAACACATCTAGGTATATCTGACGCAAACAGTGATGTTAGTATAGTGCTGTGCATTAAACTGTGTTAATTGATCGGTGTTAAGTCTCTAATCTTGTCATGAATGATCCAAATTGAGCCTAAAAGTGTTTGATTATTTACTCCCTGGAAATTAGTCAAATTGTTCCCCCCTTATATAACTTTATATAATTTTCTTTTTCTTGTTTTATCTTATTTGCTCACCTATGACTTTTTGCAATGTTATTGTGCAATAGTAGTGCAATTAGACGTAAAAGAGATCATTACAATGACTATTATTATTATTGCTATTTTTTTATTCCTAATTATTGTTACTACCATTTATTACATCTGTTACTTATTATTAGCTAAACATTGGCTGTGGAATTATTTTAACTCTTAAAGTCACTTGTTCACAACAAAACTGTTTGTCACTATTATTGTTTATTATTATTATTATTATTTTTTATTTTTACTATCTGGTTTATATAGAAGCATAACTAGCACTTGGTGCACTTTGTACAAAATTATATATGCTGTCTTTTGGTCGTTAGGGGACTGTGTCCTACGATCACAATAAATTACATTATATTACATTACATTACATTACCTTGACATACTATAACTGCAACTTTATTTTACAAGAATTTTTTTAAATTTTGCAGACCGATCAACATTTACTAGAGATATGATGCCGACCGTGAAGCCACTTTTTTTTCGTAGTGTTGCGGATCACGTGATTTTTTATATAGTAATTTTTATAAAAATAAAAACGTATGTAAGGTTTTAGTGGCGGAAAAGTTTTTTGATAATTTATATCTTCATTTAAAATATTTTTCAATTTTAGGTAATAATACTCATTTGTCTTTCGCTAGTTATACCAAATACCCTAGTAGCGTTCTGAGATAAGTCTGCCGCAATGCAGACACGAGGTGTCTGCTTCCACATTTGACCGCGGGTAATGAATAATTAAAATAAAATATTTTATACAAAAACTCTTTAGCCTTTAGACTCCCGGGATTTGATAAGCTTTAATCCCCTTAGAAAGTCCCCAAATAGTCTGCCAATATCTTAAATATAATCTATAAAAAGTTCCGATCACACGTCGATCCTATATTTATAAACAATTTACATTACAATATAAACAGTTTTTTGAAATTCATTTCTATTGCGGATTTTCGTATTATGTCGGCTGCTCTTGATTGGCCTACGTAATCGCACAGACCTATTGTTTCGTGTTCAATAAGAAAGTACTTTATTATACTTCATCGCTTTAGTCCGCAGTAATAAGCGGGCGGGATTTCTCCTCGTACTATTTATTCAGCATCTTTCTCTTCCTGATTCATCAAAAAATGAGATTTGCGACGCATCGATGAAAAATAATACTATTGATATATGCGTTGAAGCGCTTCGCTCAATATTAACCAGTTACGCGGCAGTGACCACAACTACAGTTTCCTTACTCATCTCCTCGAATTAGACGTCACATCCAGTGTATGCGCACAAAGTTCAAGGCAAAGGCGTAAATTATTCAAATAATGATCAATTTGGGAGAAAAGAAGATCAAGAAAGTACGTCAGCAAAAATACCCGAGGCTCGTGGAAAAAAGGAAGAAAAATCGCAACGTTAATTATCACAATGACTTATTTTATTATCATCATATCTTGCATGAGATCTTGTATTGAACTGTTTTATGTTACTTGCAGAAAAAATTGTTTGATTAACCCTTCGAGGACCGAGGTCTGAGGAATTTCGAAAAATCTTTTTTTCTATGGAAATTGATTTAAAGTCCAGAACGTTGGACCCATGGTTGGACCAAATTAAAGTTAAATGTTGGTAGGTCAATGACCTTACGCTACATGGCGTATGCTGGTCCTCTAAGGGTTAAGTCACAAGTTTATCTGATCTTAATAATTTCAGAGTTATGACTTTGGAAACAATTACTTTTGAAATATTATTGCCTGTTTTTTCAAGCCGCTCAAAACAAGGTCACTTTAGGCCCGCTTAATAGGTTTGAAAAACGCAGAGATCGTGCATGTGTTACAACAAAGGTATTGCATATTCTTGTACTCAACTTGATTTTTCTGTCAAGAATTATTGGAGGAATTATTTTGTTTAACTCAACACTGTACATTTTTCAATATACTATTAATAAAAATTGATGCGTTGCTATGAAAGAAAAAGTAACACGATAAGTAAAACAAATACTTTTGTATGCCTGAGGTATATATTTCATAAATACTTCCGAAGATTGTTCACTATAACTTTAAACTCTCGAGATTTTTACTGTGCGCTGACCGCCGGCTTTTAAATATCGCGCTTTCTCTCAGAACCAAAAAGTATCAAGTCAACGTTCAAAGGACGCAGTCAAATTGAAAACTTGGTTATCCGTAAAAAAAAATTGATCACAGAGCTGAAGGCTCAGTACATCAAGAGTACTTTATTGAAGATTCATATATTCTTTGCAAAATCGATGCTTAAAAGGCACGATCGATCGACTCTCAACATCAATCGTCACGCGAAAATTTGTCAGACTACGGCGATTAATCTACGCGCAGAAAAACGCGACCATTAATCTGTCGAAAGACCTTGAATATTAAGAACTTGTTGAAAAATTCTGTAGAAACCCAATCCACATCTGCATCTTTTTGAAGCAGACACATTACGATGCGAATTATTGCTCTCAGATGAAAATCAAGTTCCGGAGGGGGATTAAATGGCATGCAATACTCTGTGGCGTGACGGTCAGTGATTTTCTTCGATGCAGTTTTGAAGCTCAGAAGCATCTCTCTTCGTCCATCGTACCACTTACGTACTGCATTTACTAATAGAATTAATAAAAAATTGAAGCTTGTTAAAATATAACAGCTAACAACTAACCTGGAGACTATTGTACCAAGTCTTTTGTGTTTTAGGAAGAAAATCTCTGTGATCGTTCGACATTGTGGATTACAAAAGTTAGTAACAATATCACCGTATATCGCAACCTCCCTCCCCTGAGCTAATCAATCGCCCAACGGATACGTTGATGAAAGATACTCGCACGCAGATGCATAAACGACGGATCCCGAAACGACCACCTACCTACCCAGTTACCTATATTTAACTTACACAATTCTCCATTTTTTCCAACACACATCATTCTTCTTCATTTGCTCAGTCGTAAGAGTGATTTTCTTTTTCGTTGATCACCTGTCGGGAGCCAAAATATTTTTCACTATTCAGTCAGCTGCAATGCCATGATATCGAAAGAAGCGACGTGCAGCAAACGAGAATGACCTATTTCAGACGCAGATTGCAGTACAATTATTGTCGAGTATATATTCTGCGAGATTTTGCCAAGTCTACCTACCGAGACGCTTGCAATCTACCCGCCATTTCTATACCTTAATTTACTTGAATCTACCTTATCCAACGCGCAGTGGATATGAAAACAAGGTTGGCCTACCCTATTACTACTATTGGATATATTATTTTACGAAGGCCATATAATAGCATTGGTACATGTAATATGAATAACTGTGTATGATTGATAAAATAATTTCACGTATGAATGGTAGAAATATTCAAGATTATAAATAAGTTCAATGAATTTCTTGTGAGGAGTCCCCGACCTGACTACTGGTCTATATATCGACCAGCCCCGCCTTAAGGTTAAAGAAAAACTCGCTCGTAGGCTTTTATCAAAGCATATGTTTGTAATTGTAAACCTGAACGTATATAAAAAAATATCCCACTCCAATGCTCATGAGATTATAAGTAACAATAATAATAACAGTGTAACACTTAATAAGTTCATTTTAAATGCCGTGAGAAGTTAGAGATTCAATTACTCGAAACATAACGAGTAGACTTCGAGTGAAAGGCTTGGCGTCCAGTTGACGCAAATGATCATTACATCAAATGATCAAATGACTATTTGTAAAATAAGAGGTCTTAATAAATCGATCCGCTTCAATTTGAAGTAAAATTTCAAAAATCAAGTCAGATATAAAAATGTCGCGATTGCTTTACAGTTATTAGCTTAATTCTAATTATACACTTTCTGCAGCCACTCAAAATTATGGACAATCTTAAAATTACGATTCTCACCAATTATCAAACATATTTTCCTGCAATATTATCGTGAACTGTTCAAGTAGGCGATGATATTGTTTAAACTATTTCCCATATTCTATTCAAACATAGTTGATTCATATTTTATAACGATTATGACTGTATCGTTATTGTGCAACATAGGTAATATTCAGGTATCTATAACAAACTGAAGATCATGTATGCCAAAGGAACCACCAATCCTGTTTTTGTCCAAGTTGAGGCTAACAAGATTTTGAAGATCCACCAAATCAGACCCAATAGTCCAGCTTGTAGAGCCAAATGTGCGACCAGTAATCTGAAATCATTAAGATAACCAATTTAATGACTGCCTCCTGAATGTATATTAAATATTATACAAAATTCATTAAATGCATTCTGAAAGTAATACGTACAAGAAAATTGTATTTAGTCAATTTCAACGGTAAATCAATGCATAATTTACCTTCTATGACAGCGAAAAAGTAGGAATAGAAAGAATGAAAAGATTTACCAGAATCTAGTTCATACATACACTTTATCTTTTGAACGAGCTTTTCCCAGATTTTTTGGGCTTTCGTTACTCAGGTACCTCCTAACTCCTTGTACGAGATCATTAAAATAATCTTCCCATCTTAACGATCTAATGTCCAAAATAAATTTATCCTTATCAACTGTTGATAGAGTTTCATTTAATTCAAGGAGCCGAGCATTACTAAATTTCCATTCTGTAAAAATGAATTTTTCTAGAAGTCCCAATGATTTGTTAACGTTTGTATGTAGACGTACCAATCTGAAAAATATCGTATTTAGGTTTTTAGTTATTCATGTTTTTCTTGGTTTAAAATCAAATTAAAACCGTTCATTATTATTGTTATCTCTGCGAAAAATAAAAAATAAAATTTGCAAGTATAGAGCTTTGAATGTATACAACTGATTACCTAACAGCTAAGTATTTCGGTAATATTATATAGGTAAATATAAAATATAAAAAGATAGGGGGCTTGCTGCGCTCAATCGGCCAGGGGCTGACCCTGCACCTCTTGGATTTGGATAACGATTTTTTATATTGTTGTTCCAGTTCTGATAGCATTAGAATGTTTCATTTTTTTTCAATATATTTGTTTCATTTACGATTTTTGAAAACCAAAATGTCTTTGGACATGGTTTAAAAATGTGGAAAAATTCTCAAAAACCTTGTTGTAGATATAAAAATTTTTAGGCCCAGACTCATTTTGGGTCGGTGTTCACTTCTATTCTTTTTTGAGTTTTGTAAAGAAAAAATATTGGAAAAAATTAGAAGCAATAGTCAGTCTCGTATGGGTTGCTGCTCCAACATTTTTATACATAACTCGGGATTTTCTAGAATTTTTGCCGTTTTTCAAACCGAACTCTGATTTTCTATTCCTAAGATCACAGTTAAAGAACGGTTAGCGGATGACAGTAATTTACAGATGTGAAAATGGTCTCAAAAATTCTAAGTTACGACTAAACCCACAAACGACTGCCTATTGCTTAGAACTTTTTTTACGTCTTTTCTTCAAAGAGGTCAAAAACGAGTAAATGCAACACATTTTTGAGAATTGTTTTAGATTTTCAAATTACGTTCAAACACATGTTGGTTCTCAAAAATTATAAGTAAAACAAATTCACTCAAAAAAAACAAATTATCTTTTAGAGCTTTTTAGAGTAGGAACAATATGAAAAATCGCGGACCAAATCCAAGAGGTAAAAGGTCAGACCTTGGTCAATTCAGTGTGAAATATCAAAAAGAATGTTATACTTTAACAGTAAAGTTTGACTCTATATAATAGTGAAAGAAATTTAGAGTAGAACATGAACACAAACTCACATGGGCCGTCCACCAAATATACGTGTAACTGTATCGAGAATATATGCCGGAATCATGTGGACAAAAATTGCAGAGATTCTGAACAGCAACAACGAAGGCAGAAGCTTGAGATACGGGTACCACACAGCACTACGCAGAGGGTAACGATGAAGATAAGTATTAATCTGGGTTTCAACCTTTTCCCATTTGAAGGGATTGCAGGTACTCGATGTACAATGGTAAACCTTCAATCCAGCTTCACTGTGACATGAAAAAAAATTAATATGATTAGTTATTGAAAGTATGGATGACTCACTCTTCTAAAAAGCGATTCAATCACAAGTGAAATTTGACTTCTGGTAACACTGACATCATTCAAAAACTGCAACAATTACCGTTCACGGTCCGCATGATATCCAGCGACAATTAGACTGTTGACCACTATGTCGACAGGAATGTAGTCATAGATCAGAGTTGACGCAACAGGCAATCGCCTGAGTACGCCTTTACTAGCACCCATTAGAAAACCTTGGGGACCATTTTTGGATATCGTCCATCCAGGTACTGGCTCCTTCCATGCGGCAGTTACTGTAATGTTTAATTAAGGTGAACTTCATCTACATTGCTCAAAAGTATATTTTGATTTCATCATGCATTGAATTGGTTGGCTCGACGTGCATGAGAATCTTTGTGTTATTAAGGAAAAATCTATCGATAGATTTATGGTAAATTTATGCATATCGATAACTGCACAACTTAAAATAAAACGTAGATATAAAATAAAAATTCATAAAACTATTTCCTTAAGGATAAATTGCTTTAAATACTGATGCTGTGGCAGTAATAAGAGTATATAATGATATTCTAACGCGTTGTAGTTCATGTTTGCAATACATACACAAACACTTTCAACAGAGGTAATTTGGGACATGCTTTTTGTTGTTCACAATGTACTGAACACCTACTCTGCAAGAAGAGGTCTAACAGAGTTTAGCTTTCAACAAAACTCTTTTCTTTACGAATTAACGGGACCAAGAATGAAGATCTAATGCAAGAAGCAGAAATTTTCTGAATAAATAAAAAATGACTCTCACTTTCTAGTAACATGTTGATGTATGTGGAAATTGTAAATTTGAGGTAATATTTTGTAAATGGAAACTTTCATTCTCGAAAACTCTTTCCTTGCGTTGTTAGATATCCACATTTTTACTACCAAGCTGCGTTTAGGATTCTATCATAGAATGAAACCAATTTACAGATGATAAGAAAATATTTTAAAACCTACTGTTATGTTGCAGTAGTATAAAATAAGTAAAATTGAAAATAATTTCAATGCTGCTTAACCATTTTGAATATGATTAACCTTTCAAATTTTTTATGGTTTTTTTATAGTTGCATCAACTCTGTGTGTAGTAAAGTGTCATTAAGTCACTTCAAACTTTGCATAATTCTTGGTAAACCAGTTTTTCATTCATTACAAACTTATAAAGATTGCAGGAAAACGAATTTCAACTAACTCATGGATGGTCTCACGATGGCTGCGCATATAGATGCATTAAGAACTTCGTGTTCGGCCAAATGTTTAGTAAACGTGTAGCTATTTGCATGGTTTCCCAGAATACCAGGTGTGGCAATATCCAATTCCTTATCATCTAAATCCTTCACCATTTTGATGATTTTTTCAGCATCAGCAGGTGCAGGATAGACTTTTTCAACTGGTTCGGAGAGGGCGGAATTAACGTAGGCACTGGACACGTGAACGAGTACCTGTAATTAATATTTGTCAAAGGTACCAAAGAATATGTTGTGCGTTCTATTGAAATTTGAAATTTAAATCAAGTAAAATAAGTGGTAATAATCCTGCAGTAATTATTATTAATGGCTCATAAATATTAATGTCTTATGAAGTCCAATAATCATTTGGTATTTATTTCTTCAGAATTAAAGCTTTAGTCAGTAGTAAGTAAATAGTCTTTTCATGGGCAATTTTAAAGACATATGAGCAATCTATACATATTCACAAACAGAAATTGAAACCAATTCGCGAACAACATTTATGATTCCATAGCCAACAGTTGTAAACTGAATACAGAACTAATTATCTTAAAATTAAAATGCATATATGCCAGTTGCTAATGTAATGTACCCACCAGTGCTGTCTGAATAAAGTACCTGGCAAAACTTGGGTCAAAATATCATGTATGTATATTGTATACGTCACACTAACTTCTTTCATAATGACTAAATTGATCGCAACTAGCCTATGATAGCAGGATTATGAGCATTCAAAGAGGGTTAAGGGTCTAAAACAAGCTGCTCACCTTGAAATCATGGATTTCTTTGCATAACTGAATAACTCTGCGTGTGCCGAGTAAATTAATGTTCACAGTCGGTCTCAAGGTTGCTTCAAAGTCCAATGTAGCTGCAGAGTGGACAACTATCTGGACATTATCAATCAGACTCTGTCTATCAGAGGCACTCAATCCCAAACCATCCTCCCCAACATCTCCAGCAACTGGGATCAGCTTATTCAATAGATCAGAACCACCCTGTTCCTTAAGTGTTTCGAAAATCTTGAAAATAATCAACAACAGTATTAGTAATCAAGTACACCAAGATTTGAAGTACAAGAAAATATTTTATTTGAGAAACTCGTTCAATAATAAGTAATATTTCATTATTAAAATGATAGTAAACTATACAGGAACCTAAATTGGAAAGATAATATTCACCATTACTCCCCAAATGGATTGAAGAATACCCAACAACATATTCATATGTTACGCATATAGATTTTATTATTGTATAATGCAAAGTCAAGATATTTATTCTCCGAAATAATAAAACCTCCGAGTGAAAAATCACAAGAATGGGCACCGATGACTAATTTACGTGGAGTTTTGTTAAACACGTACAAACAAAAATTATTTCTCCACATTCAACGTAACCACGGATATTTGTTCCAATAGTTTTTCTCATTTTTGCATAAATTTCAACATTAGATCGGTAAAAGTGTTGTATGACAATCTACGGAGGTGAAACGAAGGAATTTGAAGTTGCGAAATACTTTCCAATACATAAAAAAAATGGTGAAACATTAAGATTAATTGTATCGAGTTAAGAAAGAAACGAAAATTAATATGTTTTTTGAATCATCCAAAACTGTAGCAACCTCAACAAGTCGTGAGATTGGGCTATCCGTTGTGATAAACACATTACGTACGCCGGTAATATATCATGCATACAAGCAGGTTGAAATATGGTATATAAGTGCAAAGTAGAAATGTGCAAACAGTAATTACGTGTTAAATAAATGATAATATATATCTAAACAATGGAAATCGAAGTTAAATATAGCCGAGCGCGTGTTCGATAAATGAAGTCGGCATAACTGTAAACAGGTTTGACCATGAATAAAAAAAAGTAGGAAAAATGTGAGAGCTGCCGACTGAAAGGTGAGGGGAAAAGAGGGATTGTAAGGCGGTTCCGACACTGTAAAACTACGCTATACAGGAATAATAAAGTTCATAACTACATACCAGATTTTTGGTTAACTCAGTTAACCTCTCTTCGATATTCTTTCCTTTCTTTGGCCTGAGTAAGATGTAGATATTTTTCAGATCTGGACAGGAGCGCAGCAATTTCTCGATCAAACAGATACCGAGGAAACCGGTACCACCTGTAATAAACAGGGATTTTCCACGATAGAATTCCGTGACCGGTGACGTAGCCATCTCTTTCCTTTTATTTCGATTTTTCCAATATTCTTTCCTGGTTCCTTAACCCTCTCGTTTCGCTTCGAACGATTTTATAAGCCGGAGATTCCTTTACTCCTCGGCTGCGCACTTGTTACTCCTGAATCGCTACAAAGCTACGCACGACGTGTGTCCTCTCCCTTTGCACCAATAACATAAACAACAGAGATGAGACGACGACACTTCGTTTCGTGACCCTACATCCGTAAGTAATCCAACGCACTGAAATTACTACCGCTTGCCGCTAGAGAAGAGTCGCGGTTCGTTCGTAAAGTTTGTTTCTATGGCCCGTGGCAGAGAAGCTAATCCTTTGAATTAGTCTTCTGAAGGACAGAAGATAATATTTCTCCTGTCTTCTCTGTCGCTCTTTCCATGGAGCGGGAGCCACGAAGTGCGCCTGCCAGCTATTCTTGTATGCATATAGCGGCGTAATACGACTTTCGTGGCCCCCACTCCATGGAAAGAGCGACAGAGAGGACTAGAGAGTTATTATCTTCTGTCCTTCAGAGGGCTTATTGAAAGTCGCTTACGGGATGCTTACTATATACTATATTAGTATAGTATATGCTATACTATGTTATAATATCTCTATGGGAATTGCTCGGAGTTGTCGAAACCCGCGGACAGCGTTAATGGAATGAGGATGGTCGTAGAAATGCCTGCATTTTGAAAACCTGTTTAAAACCAGAGCTATTTGTTTGAAGACTTGTTCGTTAAGTCTTTGACATCCGGACGGGCCATGATGCGTATTTTATTTCGATTTTTGGGGCGCTAAAGATTCATAATACAAATGAAGGAATCCACAAGTTTTAGGTGTTTCTTTAGTCAATCCAAAGTCCATGGCTGTATATGACACTTGGACTGATTATTAATAGGAATAAAGTGAATCCTCTTGCTGAATATCAGAGCAGACTACCGATCAAAAACGCGGAATCGAGGGTTTTTAAAATTGAATGTTTGACATAGCGCTCATGGCCGTTTCAAGTTTTTTCAACGGAAATGCCATCGCAGTTATTTCACAAAATCCATAGACCTTGACAAAAAAAGAGATAATAGTTGTTGGACTAATGATCTCTTAAAAAGATATGTTAAAAAGTAGACGTTTCTAACCGTTTCGAAAAGATTTTTAGAGATAAACACGACGATGTTAGGTCACAAATGTCGCGTCTAGGATCCCGTGATAGAGCGCGGAATTTGAATATCGTGAATCGCATTTTCACAAATCCTGAATCGATTTATTACGAATAATAACAAAATGACGAATAAAAGATTCATTTTTAATTGAAAGAAATCTATTAAACATTGAGACGTACGAAATTAATTTACCTGTACACTCACTATTAATTGTAACTGATTACAACGATAGTAAATGAAAAAATATGTACAGAACTTTACTAATAAAATTATAATAAACCATCATCCAAAATATTTTTAAAACTCATGAATTTTATTTTCGTGCGTTCTTACGAAAACTTTAGGGTAAATTATCTACTTCTCCAAGAGGATGTTCTATTGACTCCGAAGTCACTAAAGAACCACCTTAAGTTGGATCAGATCCCACTCTTAATTAGCAGAGAAAAAAATGATCCACTATTTAGTAATAACGACGTTTTGAAATAAAGAATGTCCGGCGTTGACTCCTGAAGAAATACTCCGAAGATTTGGAGCTAATAATGTTTTCAAATAACAATAATGTTATTAATTACTTTTCCCGACTCAACAAAGTCCTCGACAATTCTCTTTCTAATGATCTTAGAAAATTCTCCGAAGAACTATCGTCCATACGCTCTTAATGTGAACCGTCATCGTATTCCCGGAATTGAACGGTTTTTAAGGGCCAAATTTTACTGCAGCTGCTGCAGGAAATGATTTGTCTACAATTCGGATAATTATTCGTTCTTCAGACAACCAAATAACAATTCTGCTAAATGATTAATGCGTACCTTCTTACAGACCAATCGTGCTCGATAAACTAAACATTCACCCCGTGAGTCGTCTTTGAGTGACTTCGAAACCACTGTGCACGTTATTGTTTCGTGCGTATTTCCAGCAATGTGCACGCAACACCTATATTTTTACACAACGAGTATTTGGGACACTTTCTAAAAGTTTTGGTAAAAGTTATTGAAAGTAGAATAAAATCATTTAATCAACATTTCAAACAGTTATAAGCTGGTGTTTTAAAATAAAAATAGGAATTAATAATGTTTACATAATTTCTATTTGTATTTTTAAATTTGCAGAAAACGGGGTATGTACAATATTTCTGCACACTAGATATAATAATTTTCGTTCACATAATGTAATTCGCCTTTTCTTTCAAGTAAGACAGAGGTGAATTGTAATACTTCACTATCTTAAAAATAATTCTCCCTCTTTATTTCGATATCGAACGCACGGTCATCTGTCTTAGGTATAATAATCATGCAATTACATTCACAGAGTAAAAATACATGCTGTACAAGAGTGATCTGCATAATAAAGAACCATGTATGACTGATTCCGTGTGAAATATCATTGCGATATAAATTTTGAATGAGAAATGCCTACTCATTTTATTTTCAAACAACTCCATTAAGATTATTAAACCCAAATCAAAAAAAGCAAGATACAGCCAGCAACGAACGCAGCGACCCAAGAAGAACATACAAAAAGTGAAGTAATTCCCCAAAGAAGGAAAAAACTTAGAAACGGAGTGACGGCTGCGATTATTCTCAATCTGAAACAGAGGAAAATGTCATATTAAACTCTTTTACAACAATCTTAAAGCAGATAATTATAATAGAAAGGAACTGGGCTCATACATAAATCACACCTCTCGCGATTATCTCTGGCGTAATATTGTTACGATCAATTTCATCATTTTCCAAGATCACTCGGAGACCCTTCGAAGGGACCTTCGATAAAACTAGTTCTGTAGGTCAGATGATGAAATTTTGAAGACACGGTAAACAAATATGAATTTTACACACCCTACGCGGTTACACTTTGAAAATGACAGTGTAGCCCGCAGCTACTGATTTCTAATTGGTTGTTTACCGCCTACCTCAAACCTTCGTGTGACGTAACGGAAAGAAACCTGGTTTACGCTGTCGGCAATTTTTACCTTTGCATCTCACGACGCGCCCTTTCCGTCGTGTTTTGCGATTCCCGATGGAAATACTGTCTCATCCCAATGACACATCCCTCAAGATAATCATCCCAATTGACTAGTTTAGGGTCGAAAGGATATGCCTTTCGTTCCTCTTCGGGCAAGATGGAGGCGAGCGCCGATACCTTTGCGGTATCGAATGGCCATTCCCTTTTCGTAAAGTACGCCGTGTATTTACAACCCCTGGCATACTTTCGCTGCAATTCGTATAGCCTGCAAATAATAAACACAAGTCACGTTAACCATTTTAACTCAGGGCGTTTCAGGTAAAACAAAAATTGCCTTTTAAACAAAGCTCGGATCGCATTCGGTTGCACGTTAACATGTATAACTTACGAGGGTTGTGCTCCGCGGAGTAGAATAATGTCCACGAAGAAGGCAGGAATGATTTGGAAGACCCAGATAACGATGAAGTTCCTAAATCCGCTCAGTCTTGTTTTGGCCTCGGGGTACCAGAGCACCCTTTTGCAAGGGTGATCCTGGGCCGCCTTGACAACCGCATTGCAATACCTTCCCCAAGTTACGGGATTCTCAGTCCCGGAAGTGCAGTGATAAATATGTAGAGTCTCTGGATCACGAACCGCTTGAAGTGCCGAAGCCAGAATCACCGAGACGACCATATCGGCGGGAATGACATCGGTGATACCATCCGGCCGTGAGGGAACTCTGGCATATATAATGATTTTCATCGATAATTATATATAGTTATAGTAAAACTTTTAATACTAGAGAAGTGAAAGAATAAGAATAAGAATAAGAAGAAGAAGAAAGATGTCCAACCGACTCAAAGTCCGCACCATATCTATAACATCGTGTTCATTTTCCTTACGTGCGAAATATGCCCTTGTTCACTCCCGCTATAAATCCGCAGGCCCCGTTGTTCACGTTATCCACCCAGCCCCTCTTCGGTATCTTCCAAGTGTTCAGGACGATGCTGGGCCTGACTATGCTCAGCGCCAAATGACCACGTTCTTTTGCCAGTAGGGCTTCAGCCATTTGTTTCGTGAAAGTGTAAGTATTGGGATGATCCCCAATCAATTCAGGGGTTTTTTGCTCCAGCTCTTCAGCGGAAAGATGTTTCACCTGTATGGAGGGTAAAATTTGCACAACATTAGTCATTGGTGGACTCTTGAGCTCCTCAAGGATCGTGGAAAAATATCACTGCGAATGGTTTGTATTGCTATTTTCACTGATGACGACAGTGGCGTTGCCTTTATTTGATATTGATACTGGACTTCATTGCATTTCGAGTGTCTCCTGACGTGGATACATACTGGGGTCGCACCCTGTCCAATGAGGATGAGACCTTTATGACTCTATCCTGACGTTGCTAACCCCGGAGCAAATACAGTAATAAAACAAAACTTGCGCTTCATCTCAAGTCCTTTCAATGAGTAAATACCTCATCTTACACTTGTCGCACCGTTTCAAAAGATACGCATTAGCATTTCATGACACCATCAATATCCATTAGCAAGTCCATATTATGTCACGTTGGTGTTCACGTGATCCAAATACTAATGGCTCGATGTATCTTTGCAACCTTTACGTAAATTCCACTCCACCGAAATCGGCTCGCTACAACCCACTTAGCATGAGTATCCTGGTAATTACTTACAATTAGAAGTACGCGCAGATAAACATTGCAATCAATTTAGCCAAAGCCAGTTCTCCCTAACATTGCTTTTTATGTTTTACCTACCATTTCCAGAAACTTTATCGGGTCGCACGGAGTCGGATATAACTTTTCTTCCACAACGGCGTGCCTGACGGTGCAGTTGGCATAGGCGGTCGAAACGTACACCATGGCTTTGCAATTGTCCATTTTTTTGGCCAAATTCAGGGCCTGTCTGGTACCCTCTAGATTAATTCTGATTGCCATGTCCAGGCGAGCTGCAAATGAGATGAAAGCCGCCGCGTGGAAAACCAAGTTGCACTCGGACACCAACAGTTTCCGATCACTTTCGGAAAGTCCAAGACCATCTTCACCCACGTCACCTTCCACCACTTGCACCAGATCCAATCTGTTGGGCTGAACATCTGAGAACAACTGTATTCAAGGAAAAATGGTCAGAATATTTTTTTTTCTAATTTTAAATACGTCAAATTATGTCTTTATTTGATTAGCCTTGATTGTCTCTGATAGAAAGCTAATTACTATTTTTTTCCTAAAGGCGTCTATAAATATCATTGATATTATCAATTAGGCACAAGTTCGAACTCGGTAGACGCGATTGAGGAAACGCATTGAATTTATTTCGCCCTTGAATCTGATATATCCTGCATGATGAAGATGTTTGCCAAGGCAATGGCCTCGGATGGGTGCGTTGTTATAGGAACCGATATTGCGTCGTGTTAATTCATTCGGTGAGTTCAGTGAACATCCCCGAATCGGTTTTACCCAACTTTCAGGTAACACTATGTCCATTCTGTGTCAAGGCTCGATAACCTCGACAATTTAAATAAAGGCTTGTCGATATGCAGAGTTGAAAACAAGCAACAAACACGCAATTTTTTTCCGAGTATAAAGGATGATTAGACACATTCTCGCACGCGTTTAACAGTTTTGTAACACCGATCGATTTCACTTTCCGTATAAAGTTTAATTTATTCAACAAACGTTGCACTTGGACTATATTGACATGTGCGTAATAGCAATCAGTGTTTAGTCATGCAAATAACGATTCACAAACTGCGTCTGCGACAGACCGCCACTACCAGGGGTTTTCACTATGTCATGAAGAATCAATAAACAAAAAAAAATTTTTTTTTGAAATGATCTTTTTCTGGATACTGTAGAACTAATTCCCTGGATTGGGCAATTACCTCAATATAAGGCTTAGATACACCGTGAAAAAAATCTCATGCAATATCTATCAGGCAAATTCATTATTCGCAATCGTGAAGAAGTGCTACGTCATTATTTAGTCAGCACCTTTTTTCGTAATAGAAAGAGACGTCAGTGCATATTGATTATCTGGAGGCAATTTTTTTTCTACGATTACCTTTCGACAGAACTGATTCTACGCGTTCATATAATTATTATGTAAATCTGCAACAGCTTACATACTTTTTCGAGGCTCTTTGCTAAGGTCACGTAATCCATTAAGACTGAGTATTGACATTCCTTTACGAGATTGAACACATTTGTCATGTCAACTTTTTCTTGCACCTATAATACTCCCATGGCAAATCCGTAAAAGAAATTACAAAATTTTAAGAAGGCATTAGTATTGAGGATTTAACCGCTCGTCAATACTGATTTATGAGTTTCGTCTAAGCAGCAATAAGATGCGTTAAATAAACTTTTTATATTTTATTCCACGCGTGCCGGCGTGAGTCTTTATGATTGAGACATTACTGAAGTGACAGAATTACAAGTAAAGTACAAGTTCAATAAAATAGCAACTACCGTGGTTCAGAGAGTCATTCAATCTGATTTAAATAAGGTCCTCGAACATTCTCGGAAGAAAGAGAGACGTTGGACTAGCGACACAATTTCGGTACAATGATCTGCGGCCGTCACAGTGTTGCAAAAAACTACAAGGACCAAGATCGAGTAGTTCGTAAAAAAAAGGAGTTGCAAAATGAGTTCAGACCGGAACTGTAGTTCCATTAAATTGAGATTATCCCCGCACAACATGACTTATACACAGTCTACAGTATCATGCATGCGACACGCGAATGAACAGCAACTGGGTGCTTTCTAATGAAAAATTTAAACACGTAAATTGAATGGTGGAGAAAATTTCACCGGATGCTCCGATTGTTCAATCATATTTACGTCAATTGTACAGTGATAATAGGTGCTGATCGCGATGTTCGTTGAAGGATGTACACTGCAGTAAACCATCTATATATACCGAAGAAAAACATAAAATTTTTTCCAACCGGATCAAAAACCTTCTATTTGAAAGTATATTTATTATACGGTACGTACGTACGTTCGTACATAATGTGCATGAAGCTACGACGAGCTAATAACGGTATAGGAGTGGAGAAAGTCGCGCGAGGTTAGCTAATTTTTGAATCACTAATTTTACCATCATTCCTCTGATCGGAAGGTGAATTGCCGAAATCGTAGCCGACTGTTGAAATAAGGAAGAATAAGAAGTAAAAAAACTATTTCTTCCTACCGGACGACTACAATCCGGTTTTCTACGACGAAACCGATGAAACCGGTGGACCAATTCAGCCCTGAACTAGCCAGGCCTATGCTGGAGTAGGTCACTTGGGCGAAGGTCATTATACTGCCCTTGCACAAAAACACCTTCTGTCTGTGTCTGATAGATACTCTGTGTACAACGTATGTGAGAAGGTAGTCTGCAGAAGCGCCATTGAGTGGGATTGGAAAAGGCTAAGGACGCGTAAAGACTGTTACAGCCATAAAAAATACATCGTTTTTCGTTTCAGGGATCTGGTGTTATGCCGGAAGGCGACCTCGGACGTTACGTTCATGGCATAAAGGGGAAGTGAGGGTGGGGTGTGCCCATAATTCCGGCATTGAAAGTGTCCGGCCTCGCTAATCATGGGCACGAAGATCACCCGATATGCAACAGTTAATATAATATTTCAGACAACGATGCTACCACGCGGAAAGAAAAAAGTCGTTGAATCAAAAAGGAAAAAAGAAATATTGTTTCGATCGACCAAATGCGACGATCACGGGTGGCGAAATAAATGCTAAGTAATTACAACAATTTATAAATTCGGTAAACTGGGCGAAAAGCAGATCTGTTGAATAAATTGTTATTTAATACAAGGGCGAGGATGTACAGTCAACGAAATATTAAGTCGAATGACCTGTGTTTGTAAGTATAGTCAATCTGGAAATCATTTTTTTGATCGGAATATCCTACTTTTTCGTCCAACAAACGTTTGGTCAGGTCAAGATCATATTCTGTTGGTCTCAAAGAATCTCAGTTAACAGAACTGGATATTAGTTGGAAAAATCGCAGCTGAATTTATTCGCCTATATTCGTGATTGTAGGTAAATTTAGTGGACTATTTTCATGGAAACAATTTTGTTCTCGTTTCAGCTGATAGATTAAGTTGAATCAACAAAAGTATTTGGAGTTATTCAAATTATATTTCCGGACTTGGATCAACGAAGCAAGTGGTACCTACAAGATCTAAACTTGATTATGCTGAAAAAACTTAATTTGTTTCTTCTAATCACGAAAAGTTCTTGGCGAAGAGCATATTTAGTTCAATCAATAATATGTATTCAACAATGTAAATAAGCTTGAACGGAAAGAATAAAAATCACTTAGTTTGACGATATCAATTTGTTTACTAAATCACAGGTATATTTGATTCAAGAGGATAAAATTTTATTCCACAGAATACCGAATTCTTTGCGACGGAAACAAAAATATATCTAGCAACCGGGTCGTTGAATTGACCCAACTAAATATTTTTTTTTTGAGCAATCAAATCAACCGCGTAGTTCAAATAACTCGTTCGGTCAATTTGACTTTGAATTTTCACAAAATAATGACTGAATCAACGATTTTTCCATCAAGTATGTAAACCGACTTGGTTGGTTGGGCCATACGGCCGTGGCCATGACTTTTACGCTTCCCGCAAATGTTGCGGGTACTTGCGAAACCTCTGCACTCTACCTACGACAAGTGCGGCTACGAAATGCGTCCTTGCGTTGGCGCGTTGGTGGGTGGACGAAAACGTACCTGCGATGAAAAAATCTCCTTGATACGATCCCGAGGGTCGGTTCCACGCCGGCTCCTCACCAGCAGGTAGACCCTCCTCGGCGGCGATGGTGCGGTCAGGATACGCTCCAGTAGAACACCGCCCACGAACCCAGTGGCACCGGTCAAAAATATCGTACTATCGGATATGAGCTCCCTCAGCGAAGCTGGATGTTTCATGTTGGCAGTGCACTGTCTTCTAGGTATATACAAGAAGCTTCGAGCCTTGCCTCTTACTAGCGCATAACTTGCTCTCGTAACGCGGGCTTTGAAAGTGATTCTCTCTTACTTACTGCCTATCGCTCACCGCGACATTGTGACACGTTTCCAAATGCATCGCTGTCAGCAAATTCCGATGCACATACGGCAACGGCTCTGACAATTTCCACGCGTGAAAGCCACCAACTTGCTAAATTGGCACTGAATTTCTCGGCTCAATCTGATACCCACCAATCCGCACACAATACTGGTATATGTATGTTTCCCCGAGGCAGGTAACTGTATCTATCTCTCACTCTTTTCCTCTGACTTTCGGCTCTCTGACCCACGGAAATGGTGCCTCCGAGTCCACCAACGGGTTTCAAGCTGTTCCGCGCTCGCCTATGTGTATAGGCGTAGGTACGTGTATACATGCGTACATACAAGCGCCGACTTCTATATAGTCACGCTTCGGAAATTTCAAAGATTTACCTAGTTTCCAAGATGCGAGGACATACTTTTCGAAATCATATTTGCACCATGCTAACAACACCACGGAACAATTTTACAATATTATGAATACCAAAGTCATCGCCTTACCGACCCGGTCCGTTTACTATCCGCACACATGTCATGTATACAGTACGTGTGGCCCCTTTTTACCGGATCCTTTAATTGCGATGGTAATTTAGGACACGGAATTCTCGCTTCAGCGCATTTAAAACGCACGATAATAAAACTAGGGTATTCATACTGAGGATTATAATTGATAACCTGATTTCGCACCATTCTGGATAGTTGTACTCATACAACTCGGTGCGATTCCAATTGCCGTGCAGAAACTTACTCGGAAGTTCGTACGTACCGTGGTTTACTTTTTCTTCATCTTTTTACTTTCGAGGAACGAAATCAACGGATTAAAAACGGACAGCCGGATGTTGCCCAAGTGCACCTCACCGCGATATTTGTCTTGCCTAATTATAAACAAGCTACGTCAATCTCGGATCAACTTTCACTCGGAATCGACCGATCCGAAGATGGCCGGTTGCATGCTATGAATGAAGAAAACAATTTCTTCAACCTCTTGAGACGAAACTAATTTAAAGGTGGAATCGCAAAACGGTGTAAGTGAAAATAAACGTGTCATACAAATTCTGTAAATTAAGTTTCCGATTCTTAAAAAATTTAACATTCTCGCCCTTCTACTTTTTAACTCTTACATATTTTAAACCCCACCTGAAATTAAGGTACGTTTTTTGTAGATCACAGAGGGAAATTATCGGGGTGCGAGAGGAAATGTTACAGTAATTCGAAGTCTGTATTTATTACTGAATGGAAATTGAAACCATCAGGTCCCACTCTCACCGACTCCGACAGGCCCACGACCCAGGAAAATTCTGACTCATAAACGTCACGTTAGGTCGAAAAACGAAATGCGCACAAGTTCCAATGACGACTACACCGAGAAAAGTAGCTTTGCCTGCGACATCGTAGCACATCTAAATGGACGGAGCCTTGTTTATGTTTATAGAGTTATCATGAGCGCTTTTACTTGCAATCAAAGCTGTTTTGGATCCAAAAATTTCAAGAACCATCAGCTACGGAATGAACTGGAAGCCAATTAGCCCGTAAAGTCTGTGACAATTTTATTGTAAACTGAGGAGGTGCGCAGCATTGACTGACAACCATTAGCTCATCTCGTCGTCTGTTTGAATGCTCGCGACGCGTTCATTCCAGTAAAGCTGTGTAATACACCGCAACCAAATCCAGCAACCGGTCATATTGAAACCGGAACAATGTCCAGCAACGAAAGGCAAGAGCCCTACAATCGTGATGAATTATTCAAATGGATGGCACCATCATCGGCTCTCCTTTCTTCACTGGGAGTATAATTGAAGGCGTCCATGAGCATTGCGGGATACGATTTGCACCATAGAACCCGAGGCTATGAGGTGTCTGACAGTCTCTCCTCTACAGAAGGCTAGTGAACCGGTCGCGAGACTTTCGCCTATTGACTACAAGAGCGTGGCGATGTATGCGATATAATGAAAATATGTTGTATTAACGTATCCTGAGCGACGTGCGTATACCTATACCTATGTAGGTACGTAATACGTAACGTTATACAATATAGCCGGGTAAAAAGAGTTCAATATTCAGTTAAACGTTGTACAAATTGTCCATATTCCAACCACTCGACTGTAATGCCTAAGTCACAGAGGCCAGCTATTGCAAAAGAATTTCTTTGGGTGGAATCGACGTCATTGCGGTTTAACGAGCAGCCTGTAAACAAGATGTTGTTGAACGCTTGTGATTGATGTACACGTGTCGGATTTCGAGGCTTTTTTTCAATGCCAAAATTAGAGGGGGTACTGGAACACGATGAACTTGGGAATGTTCAATGTTATCATGATGATTTGACCGTGAGGTCTCGGTGAGAGGAAGAAACTTTGTAACCATTTTTTTTGGTCATTCTAGACCGAAATTGAATGGAAAGGAATATCGATATTTTACAATTGACGAATGTTGATCATTAAAAAACCTCGTAACTTGTGAGAACGAAGGTCGCAACGCAAGTAATTAGTAAGATCAATATTTGAGTAAGAATCAGCACGGTGCAGTAATTGGTTCCAAGAAAATTTCTCTTCGGCTTATTTCGATGATTTATAAATAAATTGTCATTATCGCAATTATAGTCCAGATTGCACAACGAATTACTTACGTAACGCGTGTTTTGGAATTGTAACAAATTTTCAATAACAGTACGGTGCTGATGCGCTTGCTGCAGCAATAATATGTACATGCATGCATATAATATAACGAGTGAAATGATTATTCAACCTGTTGCAAAACTCGCATAAATTAATGGTATGATTTTGCAAATTCAATATAGAGAATGGAATCTAATGTAATTCTAATGAAGAAGGAAATGTATGATATTATAAACGAGAGGAATAATAAATTTTTCGAAATCTGCACGTACGATGTTGCTTGGCAATTCATTTGTTCTCATAACGAAATATTATATCAATAGAAAGTATGATGTATAAGATTGCGTAAGAAATTTTCTTCGGTTGCGTAACTGCAGCCTAGCGCGTGCATGAAATATTATAAAATATACCTCATCCGAACCGATTGTGGCAAAGAAAAACAGTTCGACATTAATTATTATTTGACTAATTAAGAGTATAATGCTTTAGTAGAACAAATATTACAGTAAACGACAGGAAAATGCTTACCTCAAAAAGTAATAAATAATAAAGGTCAGCGAATTTAGATTTTAATGATCGGAAGGTATCGATGTTTCCTGTATAATAATCCCCTAATTACATTCCATATCCATAAAAAATGGGTGAATCTTGTTTCGAAGGACTCGCAAAGATTCACATGCGAGATAGAACATCACGCTAAGCCTTTTATAACCTTATATTATATATACGCAATAAGATTATATAGATTTCATTCGGTGACCGTTACGTTACCTGACTACTTTCTTAATCAAAAACAAATTTATGAAGTCAGTTAAAACGGAAGTGAGCGCGTGACGTACGTAGTTTCGTCATCAACGTCATCGTGGCTGCAGCCAACAACTAAAAAGACATGTTCAACTTTCGTAACGATATTGGACTAATTAGCCGATAGAATAGAATTGTGCAAAATCACAATTCAGATACACGTATTTCGCGTAATCGTTCGGTCATTTATCGTATTAATTACAGTCGTATACCGCGTTGATTTATTATAGAAAAATAAGAAGCGTTACTCACATTACGCGAAGCAGGTAATTCGACGATTAACACTGCAATCATTCAAGTAGAAAGATGAGGATTTGTCCAGGATTTTAAAATATGGTCAGAATATAAATATAAATAGCCGAAAGAGTAACAATTATACAACGATCGGACCGCCGCATTGAATAATTCGATTGATCACGAAAGCAAGATTACGCTTTCGTGACTGTGCCGTAGAGTAAAAACGGCAAGTTAAACTGTAGCTATACATAACGGCTATAACTAAACGAATTTTCAAATACACCTCTGCATTTGCGCGACAGTAAAATTTATTTGAACAGAAATTTTACAGTGTTATGAAATTCATTATTCTTTTCGTCAATTTAAATTACCACTGTTCATAAAAATACAATCGCACAATGTCATTAGTCCTTGTATAATCTGCAAATCCCGCGAAAAAAATATTTGGCTATCGAAAACGGCATGTGGATAATTTTTTAAATTCTTTATCTAAGTAATTTATTAGAACTAAAACAATAAATTGAACGATGCTAATGCCTGAAAAAGTTGTAAGTTTGATGCCACTGTGAGATTTTGCACTTACAACAAATTCGAGGAGGAAGAATGGATAAGAGGTATAAAACGTCGTCAGACTGCTAATAAACTCTCGTCTTGTATTACACACTGAATGACAAAAAATTATAAAACACATCGATGAGGCTAAACGGTCAACACGTTTGATGGAAATTTTTCGACCGCGTAAAAACAAGATTCAACGCTGCGTTGACAATATCGTTATGAGATGACACAAGGCATTCATAGGTGTCACGTTGAGTGCAAAAACCACTTACAAGATTAATTTTTCGAAAAAAAAACACGCACGTCACTGTGCAGTAATTAGTAATTCAAGTGTCATCAGATCTCGATATGTCAGCCAGTACTAAGCAAATTACTGTCAGCTGCACTTTGTATGCATACAATTTACTACCTACACCCGTCAATCTAGCATTCAGATGTGCGTTGATTTTCAAGAATAAGGATTAACAATACAAGGTTGCCACGATAAGGTCATGTTGTTTGTACACGCGTGTAATAAACATTCAATTTTCTTATAATATGTAGGCTGGAATCTTACAGTTGCAGAATTATCGCAACTTTATATTGGTTTGTAGAAATGTTCTCGCGGATGGCTAGATAGTTACAGATATTTATGTAATCCAAGTTTTCCATGGAGAACACCGGCACGAAAGAAGTTTCGCCGGCAGACAGGCAACCAAAGTTACATCTTACACGCAAGCAAGTACCTAAGATGTAACTACGGTTGTCTATATACAGGCGAAACATCCTTAGCGTCGAGACCCTTTACCGAAAACTCCTGACATATAGTTCGATTCTAAGAGCAAAGCCCGTTCCTTCGCGATCAGCTCAAAGCAGCACGTAGATTTTAAGGGAAAAAAGTCCTGCCGGATGCCAACTGCTCTGTAGTTTCGCCCAAGTTGGCAAGCTCTGCGACCACGTACCTACCTATGTATTTGAGTTTCGCAAAAATCGAATACTGTCAGGCGAGGGTGCCAGGAATTGGCTCGAGCCGGAGGTTCAAGGAATACACCTGTCGTGTATTATGTTATGACAAACTGCACCACAGCGGTTGGGAAATTTTACGACGGGATTCAGGACATGGGCTGTACGTTGGATTTTTTTCCTGCTTCCAACAAGATTCCATGCTTACGTAATGTCACGTTGCAAGATTGTAGAGTAAACAGAATAAGTAAATTTTAATTATTAATGTGAATAAAAAAATAAAATAAAAATAACCGCAAGTAATTAGCGAACCTGCGGACTCTAAATGCTGCCGAGTATTTTTCGCTCGGAAAATCTTATCCCATGACAGCATAAAATAATATTGTACAAGGACAATTCACTCGACGTGTTATTATGACGCGGTCAGACAAACTTGTGTACGGTGACGATGGTTAGTTGGTACAAGCTGAATACGTTGGCAAATATTTGTCCCGATATATTAAAACGTAATTGTGCGTACATGGAAATTCACAGAAAAATAAATTTACACTTCAAATTCGAATAGCTTGGATGCCATATTGAGCTGATCTAGAAATGAATTATATCCGGGATGATAAAATACGTTATATATTTATACCTTCAGGCTGTAAATGAGGATAAAGGATTTGGAATTATTGATGATCTCTAACTAGTGAATTACAGACGTTATTGCGAGTAAAAAAAGTTTCGTTACTGTATTACATATACTATACATGCATAGACGGTAGTTCAGCCAATGAGAACAAGCTACTTATACGCTTTCGTTTGCTTTGACCTATTTTTAATTGGAATATTACGCTTAGGCTTGGATTAAGGGGGCAAGATACCTAAGGCTGCTCATTTGACACACATTTTGTATTACAACATTTTTTTTCGCGCCTTAATGCTGGAAAAATCATCTTTTACGTTTTAAAAATCTAAATCACAAGCGATTTCACTATTTATGCTCAACAGGGACAAAGCATTTAGATTTTCTTGTTATACTAAGTAAAAAATTGGCGGCCTACGATATTTTGTACACGTGTGTGAGAGCAGCGGCTGCTATCGACAACTATCGAAATTTTTGAGCGTACACACTTCGCGGTGATTGGTCGGCCGGGAGAACAGCCGATCTCAGATTACAGCGCCTGCGCATTAAATTTTAGCAGACGACGGTACGTGCGGTCGTTAGGAATCACTCTGTATACGAGTACACACAGAATTTAATGGATATAAAGGGTGACCCAAGTCTTAGTCCCATAGGGTAGCAATATCTATTCCTCGGGAAAATCTGAAAATGAGACTTGTTTTATTTCTTATAGAAAATTAGTTGTTTGCAAATTACAGCAGTTTTAAATCGACCAATCCAGTAGTATCTGATAGCCCAAAACATAACGAAAACAGGGCTGTTGGATTGTTATTTGACCGTTAAGCGCTCGGCAGCTATCCTGAGCTATGAGATGCTACCGGATTAGCGAATTTCAAATGATAGTCCTTGGTCAGCCGGTATGTACCAATTTTTATGTTGTAGGTATTAGTCGATTCTGGCAAAATGAGGAAATTTTTTTCATTCTTGACGTGATTACTTCAGACGACAAAAAGCGAATTAACTATTTTTAACTTAAGTTAGGAACATTGGGAAAAAATAGAGTTTAATAGCTGTTGCGTGTAAGACGTTTAATTGCGCCGAGGATTCCTAAGATCTATTAATTTTGCCAGGTTTCGAGAATCCGCAATTTATAAATAAGTCTTCAGTCATGGGTCATCAATTCTGAATTTGGCGAGGCCAGTCGAAAAATGAAAAAATTGTGCTTCTTGGTGACATAATAACGATGCAATCGTCATGGATAAAAAATTTGTATCCATACGAACTGTTATGAGTACTTGCACTTCTGCGTACTGCGTACTAAGTGCTTTGGATTATCCGTGGATTTTCTATCCGTGGTTAATAGTATTTTTCATTGGCAACCATCAATACATCCACTAATGTTAATAAGTTTCAACAACTTCGTCTTATCAGACTGATCAAACCAGCGTCTGCTTCATTTTTCCGAATCTCTGATGATAAATTTTCACGAAAAATTCGCGCCTTCCAGTTGTAATGAAGGTATTTCTATATACTTAAATCCAAAAACGATTTCTTATTCAACGCTATTATAGCTACGAAACGACCCTAAACAAGGAGGTGCGATCGTGCAACTAGAAAAATATATTTTGCAAATAAAAATGTCAGATAAGTTATAAGGTAAGGGGAGATTCGCGAAAAAAAAAGAAAAAAAAAAGTTTTTTAGCAACACCATATTTAAACAGCAGAAAAAAATTAATTTGCACACCAAACGCCAAATATACAATCTAACCAAAATTACAATCCGGATTTCTTTTTTTAATTATATTTTTAATTATCAAATGACTAACAAAATTCACGAAAATTTCATATATTATTTCTAAATATCCGTCTTACCTTATTCAAAAATTTTCCTCATCCTAAACATTTTATTCCTAAAGAACCAAATCAAAACTATCAGTTTTTATACCAGTCCCCATCTACACAATATAAAATAGTTCAACTATCAAATTAAAAAACTCAGTAACTAAATGGCAAATCATTTTCAAACTTTACAGGATTGTTCGGAATTGCTCCAAAAATTATGTAATTAAAACTCGCGTGAATTAAACATTTCCGAAATTACTGCCCAACTACCTTAAGGAGCAAGAGATTACAATTAACAATAGAATTAATCAACCGTGTACATGAAAAGTGCAGTTTCCTAGTTACCCAATTTTTCCACTGCTTCGAAACTCGAGAATCTTGTCTCATTTCGTAATTCTTTTGCAATTCGAATTTCCGACAGGTGAAGATTGTACACTAAAATAACAGGGGTTCTAATTTGATTTCGCAATGTGAACATCATTTCAGGTAGTTGAAAAAATCGCGGTGTAACTTGGCGCGAGAAGCGGTCGAACGCCTCGTCTAAATCCGTAACTTAGTTCGAGGGCCAGAAATACGGACATACCTAGATGCGCGTCTCGATTGTTGCAGTTGTAATCGACATGCAAGTACTATTACACAGCGAACCAAAGTACATTCGACTCAATTACGAAGGCAGTAGTTAATATTTATACATATACCAAGAGATTATCTTGAAAGTTGGCACTCAGTCACCTCCAATTCGGCACGACTCAAGATTTTCATCTGTTTCTCGCAGGCTGGCCACCCCGTTTTAATGAAAAAAAAACAATCGTCTTCGTCGATACAGTCATTTTACGGCCTTTCACAGTTTAAAATTAAAAAGGAGATGGCCAGCCTGCGAGAAACAGACGAAAATCTTGGGTGGCGCCGAATTGGCGGTGACTGACTGCGAAAGTTAACCTATCGCGATGTAAAAATAAAAAAACGAACGAATATCCTTCGACCGTGTAACGCGGTTTGAGTAAGGTTCGATTCTATAGAAATCAGTTCAACAGACTCGTTTCTACATGAATATTTTTCTACAGAATAGTTTTCTACAGGCGGGAACTTGAAATTCACATCAGAAATTATCCCACATGACTTATATTACGTGAAAATCGTTCTACAGAATATTTTTCTGCAGAGTATTTTTTTATAGAATAAAATTCTTCATAAAAAGCATACATTTAGTCGTCAATTTCGTACGTTTTGATTCAATAAACGAAGTCTGTAGAACATTCGCTCTGTAAAAGTGATTTCTGTAGAATCGACCCTCTCCCCGCAGTTTGAAGTGGAGTACTTGAGGCAGAATTTGGCGCCAGTGGCAAGTGCAGCACCCCCTCTAGGTATCGCCGTAGTCCTTGGCCGGAGGGTAGAGACTAGAGAGTCATAGAGAGCTTGCGTGCAACGATCCGGGGGGAGGGCGAAGAGGGTGGTGGAGTTAGGCATTGCAGCGCAGGCCTTTCCGCGGTTTAGCACCGCGGAATCCGTCGTCGACGGATCGACGAGGACGGTAGGTTGAAAATTGATCGTGGCGCCGCGCCGCCAGGGTGCGTGTTGATTTCGCAGTTGTCCCAAGATGGCGGACTCGGTTGGCGTGCGACGGGGACCCGAGGTAAAGCCGAGAGAGAGCGTGAAATCCTCGATTCTGTGTTAAAGGTGTTCGGCCGGGGTTGGCTCGAGGTGAAAGAGGGCCCGTGCGGCCAGGAATCGGCGTTTTGCGGACTAGGTACGTGCGTAGATTCATTTACGTTCGAAGTTTCGGAGGGTGAGCCGCGCCTACGCGACCGCCTCGTCTCCTCTCCCAGAAACTCTCCGCTTTTCTAACAATACACCCGTTCGTTCTATTATCGTTAGATTCAGCCGCTCGAATCCGCCCTCCGACCCCCGTCAAATCCCTATTTTTTACAACCCCGCGGCGCCGAGGGTGGCATTCGCAACTTGGTGCGGCGACATGGAACTCGCGGCCTCGAGTTGTCTGCTAGCGGTGCACCACCGCCCACTGCGGACGATCCCATCCCCCTTTCGCTGCGGCCTCTGCTCCTCGGACTTCAATAATTACATCACTCCACCTGCCCGCCCCGGAAGTGCCCTTCGTTGGTACACCCCTGTTGGAATTTAAAACCACGTCAAAACGTCCCTAACGTACATCCACTACCTTTTTCTCTTTTTCTATCCCCTTCCCACCCTGCTACCCCGGCGCCTTCACGGTGGAACTTCTTCGTCGTTCGATCGTGCTTCTTTTTTTTTTTTTCTTTTCTTTTCTGTCATTAGGTTCTTATCGCCATTTAATAAGAGATTATACACGTAACTGCGTGACGACAATGATCCAACCACCGTGTAAAACATCGACGCAACGATTTCCCAATGAATCTATATTTCTCTCTATTTCTCTCTCTTTCTCTCTCTCTCTCTCTCTCTCTCTCTCTCTCTCTCTCTCTCTCTCTCTCTCTCTCTCTCTCTCTCTCTCCCTCTTTCTCTCTTTCGCGTTTCACGCACGCGATATTCCTAGACGCCGAGGCATTCCAATAAACGGTGCCAACTCAGTGACTGTTGTTTTATCCCACTGCAGAGACTTCCGAAAAATTTCTATTCGTATAATCTCAACCTTAACACCTATAATACTGTGTCATACTCGTTGTCCAAGAACTCACTTGACCACGTTCACACAATTAACCTCGTCTGAACTAATTCATCAATCTAGAGTTGTTATAATGAAACTTGAATAACGTTTTAGGACCATTCAACCGAAAGACTGTGTTAGCTCGTATACATTACCATTTATCTCCCTCACCTGCACCGTCAGAATTAGGTTCTTCTTGCGTCTTTTATATTTTCTTCCTCCATTCCTGCATGCGCTATTCTCTGAGTATACCGCATAGTGGTTGAAGTAAAGCGCGGTGCCAGGTACTACCGTCACACGTGTATAATCGTCCTCCACTTTCCGCCGGAAGTGATTGCGGTTCGTTCATACCGGCACACGTGTAGCATGAGTAATCTCTTACCGGCCGACTTTCCTCCTCCGTTTAATGACGCTGCTTCAGATTAAATCGTGCCGATGCTCGCCTCACTTAAACCTTAAACCTTATACCTTATATGCATTGTTCTCATGTCGTAATCACTGTGGCGGGAAGCTGCGGTCCCGAGGCGACAGCGCGCGTGTCGCGGTAGAAGAGATAAATAATTATATTAGCGCACTAGTCGCCCTGTGTGCTGCTAGGCAAGTGCCATGCGAATAAGAAGAGAAAAAAGGAGGAGAAAGAAGGCGAAGAAAGTTTGCGGGGAAGCCTAGGAAGCGCATCGCGCTGCACCGCGTGCATTGGGATACCTGCACATATGCAGCTTTGTCGCATAATCGCGACTGCAGTCTTGGCTCACCTGTTAGCCGCGTCTGTGTAACGCAGTTTAACGCCTTGACGGCTTCGGCTCGATACCGAGAGGCGAATTAAAATCGTGCGACTCGAGTTAGTTTAATACGAAGTCGAGTTAATTTACAACGCAAATAAACGTTGAGTTTTAAATTAATCGGACATTTTTCACACCCTCGGAATAACTTTGTGGAAATGGTAGAATTTGCGAAACATGAGTTTATTAATGCCGTATTAAACCGGCTTGGCGGATTTCAGACAATGCCAAAGTTGCGAAATACGTAACGAGCTTCATCAACGATGCGTAATTCATGCAATAGCATTGCGAACCTTAACCTGATGACTTGAAACTGCGGTTCGTCACTTCCTTTATATCTCATATTTCTGATCATTACCTACATCACCATTACACGTGATTACATACACATGCTGTTTCGCAATACGCGCACGCAGTTTCCTTTTCTTTTCCTCCCACGTGAACTATCGAACGGAAAAGCGTGATCCAGGAGTTCGCATGCTGCAGCCGCACAAGATAACGCGTTATTATCTGATTGTAAATCGCGGGGAAAGTCTGAGTTCTATTAATAACTTAGGGAATATTACTACCAATGTCTTGACTCAGGCCTTTTACGGTTATGCAAGAATACACATATTATATATATATATATATATATATATATATATATTACATTCGAATCTCCAAGGGGACTCGACGTCATTCCTGATGTTTATTTAGACCAACGACCGAAAGTCATTGACGTTACGGGAGGCTCAGGTTTTTTAAAACTCACTCCACTTGAACGGCAGTCATCAGGATTAATTGCAAATCATAATTTCTCAACTAAACGCAAATATGCTATAGCTCTGACGAAAAGATTCCATTTATCAAGGAGTCGATTCGATATTCGTTTGAGACCGAATTTTATGAAAACTGCGTTAATTTCTAGAAAATTGCTTCGCCTAATTCTTGCACTCGGTTGCTGATACTCGTGCGATAAGCTATAATAAATTCATTTATAAAGCCTGAACTTTGTGATTGCTGATTGTGAATCTGTAGAAATAATTCTCTTTATATTGATCAAAGTTCAATGTTATTCAAGCGTTCTGGTCTCGTGACATCCATGCTGCATTTTCATACGCGTCTTTGAGAAGAATTTGCGTAAAACAAAAGCCTCGAAAATATAAAGTAGTTTTTTAGCGAGTAAATGTAGGGAGAAATTGGGGTTATAGATCGACGGATGTATAGATCCTAGCGATATGGAGCTGTGAGAGGGTTTCACCAAGTAATCCCTAATTCCGTTTAATGGGACCGAGATGTAGGTAAGCGGTATCTAGACCACAGCACCAGCCGAGTCGGGATCCCTAAGCCGTTCAAAATCGCCTAGCTCCAGCTCCAGCAGCAAACTTTTTGGCTCTTAGCTCCGGTTGTAATAACGAATATCGATCTATCTCGCCATTGAGGCACGGATTATTATACCTGCACCACTGACTGAACCTATACAGTTCCGACATAACGATAATATATATTATATCAGGGTGACCCATTTTTTAACTTTTTTTTATTTGCTACTCGAAAAATTTGTGACAAATATTAAAAAAAAAAAAAAAAAAAAAAAAAAAAAAAATTGTCGGAAAAGCTGGAGGAGGTAGGAAAATATTTAGAAGTTGCTAACAAATATTGAAATATATTTTATTTATTTAATATAGATATGTGATAGTTAATTTTTTTCGTATCGTGGTTCAATTAATCATTCATCTTATCTGAAAGATTAATCGTCACGGAGAAATTTGGATAACAGTTTTTGTTACCGAAACGGGAGTATTGCATAACGTTAATGTTCCTATTTCGTTTTCAGTACTGATTTTCATCAACAATGGTTAATTAAAATATATATATATATATACATGCAAAAACGGAATCTGCACGTCTCATCTGCAAACTTCTTTCCTTACATCATACAAATTGCACAAAAGAGTTTCTGCGAGCTGAGATAAGGGCGTTGATTGAAGCGAGAGCCGGAAGCTACAGAAAGTAAAAAATATTCATCAAAGTGCATTATCGTTCGCGGTGGTTTTATTTTTTTTTTTCAAATTTCCCCGATTTTGATTCTTCCTGCACGGAATATTCGACTTGACGAAATGAAAGAGGATGATTCACAGAACGAATAATGATAAACGCGTGAATGGGATTAAATTTTCTCGTGTATAATATGAGGAACTTTTTATCCTGCTTACTAATACCGAAAATTGCGTAAAAAAAGATTCTCCGACGATTAATTCGAAATTAAGATTTATAATTACATGATGGTTTACACGTCAGAGTAGAAATTGCATCTGTACAATTCGGTATTATCGTGGTGACGAATCGAAAAGTTTAAAGTATCACATGCCGATCGAGTAAAGTGTTTTGGTAACTTTTCAGGCCGCAATTCGTGAGAATTCAGTTTAGTTTTTAGAAACTTGCAACTTTGAAATGAAGATCTTTGTCTGGAAAGTATATCCGAAGGTCAAAGTTGCAGTTTGTTATTTACTACTCGCTCGAAAGTTATATTATACTTAATCTTGTGACACAACTGGCGAGTTATCGGACAACTTTTACGTCAGTTTAAAGTACATTTTTAAATTCCGAGTTCTCTGTCTTCAGAGAAATAAGGAAGTTATTGTAATCACACCGGAAACAAAAAGTTGTGTTTTCACTAGAGCTTTCTTGTATTTGATTCTTTTTCTTATAATTTTTCGCGCTACTCCTATACATAAAAAATTTTAAGATAGTGATTTTTCTGTGGCAAATAACCCCTCAGTTTTGAAAAAAAATTGCCAGTTTTGATTACCACAAGTAAAGACTGGCACTCGGGGAACCCCTCAAATCTAGACCATAAGCCCCTCACACACCCCTTTAAAAAATCATACCGTCCCGAAAATTAAGTTATAAAATGTAAAACACCTCTAATTTCTGAATGACAGATTCACCGGCCTATACCCAGGAAATGTACCCTCGTCTCTCGATGTCCAGTATCACGATTGCCATGCGGAGGAAACGACCGTCGCGTCGGGGCGACGGGATGATGAGTGTGAGGGTGGGGGAGGTTTCAGAGGGGGGGAGCCGATGGCCGAGAAAGAACACATCACCGGGATGTCTTTCGTGATATATAAGACCCGCGGTGGGCCCAGCGTAAGCTCAGTTCGTTTCGTGGCCGGCTCTTCGTTATCTTGATACACGTAAGATAGTATCGATCGACTTTAGCGATTTTTACAGTAAAAAAAGTTGTCCGAACCTTGAATACTCGTTACATTATACAGGATCGTTCTGTATAGTATGATCTGCAGTTTTCTGTTTCAATCGTGGATTACTTGATATCAAATATGTTATACATTGTATGTTGACACCTGTGCACCGGATATGCAGGTAAGCCGCATTTTCCCATTCTTTTCTACATTTCTCTATCCCACGTGTACATCCGTCAGTGAATTCAAACATCGTGCTGTATTTTTTTTTTTTTTTTTTTTTTCAACATGCGAATATTTGCCATCGTTCATTCATCATCACGCGATGAATGAGTTAAGGCGTGAGTGAATCGACAGGCTTACTTGACGATAACGTGCGGAAAGTTAATCCCGACAAATGAGTCAACGAAATCTATGATAGTTTGAAAAGAATCAATAATAATTGAAAAAAAAAAAAAACCAAGAAGAAGGACATTAACTCTCTTAAATACAGTGTATGTACCTGTAATGCAAAATCGAAACGATATCGGTTTTTGCAAAAAAAAATCATTCCATCGACACACGGTGCAATTCGAAAGTGCAGAAATTCCCGAAAGCCCGGGGCGGTGGGGGGAGGGGATATTCAATTCATCATGCATTATCATATAATTATTACGTTTACGTAACGAGTACATTTTTATTAATAAACTAATAAAATTATCCGCGATATTAGCTTGAATATTGTTGAATGTCTTCACTTTGTTAAACTTGAGGATTTCGTGCTTGGAACGTTGAAAATTAAAAGCGTAATTAGCGACTCGATCTGGTATTAACTCAGTTCGTCTGACAGACGCGTCAGTTTGTTCCATGCTTCTATATCGCACGCACAGAACGCCGCCTACAGCTTCCGGCTTTCAAAGACTAACAATAAATTGCGCGAATCGTCGCGTGTCTCATTGTCGTCAACGTGCGCGAATATCAACGTCCGTCACGCGTCGTCTCTCGATTCGCCAAAATAATTTATAGTGTATAACAATCGCTCTCTTTTCCACCGTTATACGTAAATTATTTCTTCATATTTAGAAATTTAAGGCGAGTGTGCCCCGGTTAAGGATCATTTCGTTTTCTTATATTCTCCAAACGATTTTAATAAAAGGAATTAAGAAAATATAAGAAAGCGAAATTATCCTTAACTGGGGCACACTCGCCTTAAATTTCTAAATATGAAGAAATAATTCACGTATAACGGTGGAAAAGAGAGCGCTTGTTATATATATATATATATATATATATATATATATATATATATATATATATATATATATACAGGCATGCAAAAAATACCCTACTTTCAGTCGATATATGTATATACACGTACGTATAATTTAATGAAATAAGGCAATAATCAACCGGTGAATTTAATACCAATCGAATCTGATCTCTTAATCTCCTTTTCGTTAGACTTCCGCATTTTATGTTATTACTTTTCTTTCTTTTTTTTTTTTTTGTTAACCATAAAATCGAGAATCTTACAGCTATATGCGTGACTATTCTCTCAACCTTGTTGCACGATGTATGACAACAACAACAACAACAACAACAACAACAACAATAATAATAATAATAATCATGGTAATATTTATATGTAGTTAAAAGAAGAGAATGAGATCACGATGCACAGTTGTTGTATGAGTTTCCAGATTGTAGGAACGGCGAAGAACGGGATATCCGAGGATAAAGTGGGTTCTTCTTTTTACGTGCGGCGGCACCGGCAGCCACCAGGGGCCAACTTTCTTTATTTTCTTATCCAACGTCGTATTAGCCGCTCGTTTCAGACGCGATTGTCAAATATCACGTGTTCGAGATCACTATTCTATGCTGCATTACATATAACATAGATACCATCCACGTGTAGCGTTATGTCAATTTTTAAATCTGGGTAAAATTGTTAGGTAGTACGGTGCTAAACTATAGACAACAAATATATATCTACCTGTATATATACATGTATATATGTGTGTGTATATATAATATCCACGCGTGTTTTAGGTCATCCTTACTTAGTCATCCTTACTTATAGTTTCTCTTAAACTTATATATGTGTAGACATATGTATATAATATGTGGCGGAAGTACTAGGTGTCAAAATGAATTGGATTTTCCTTTCTCTTTTATTTAGTGTCTTTGCCGGAAAAAGTGTTCTACTCTTTTTCTCTCATTCTAAAATTAATCTTACTACCCCCCCATGCTTCCCTTCATTTTTATTCTTCATCTCTTTTCAAGATATTATTTATCAACGATAATAAATTAAACAGTTTTTTTTTTTCTTTTTTTCTTTTAGTCCCAAATTTTCAATCGTATTATTTATCAGCGCAGGAATTTTTCACGTTTATTGTAAAAATTCAAAGAATTTTGCATGGAAACTTCGCATTCACGCGTTTTAACGGACAAGTTATCAATGGTGACAAGTACGATTTACCGTTCAGTGACTGAGTGTGCGATAATCATTTCCGATGATAACAAATGTCGTACACTCAGTCATATAAATACAAAGTATTAACGAGGCTTCCGATTATTGCTGCCGATATTCATTTCATAATTATTTATATCATATGAGTACAGCGTTTTCCAGATACAGCGATTGCAGCTCGTTAATTTTACTCGGGGCCTTCATTATCTGCACAATAATGATAATATACTTGTGTGTGAAATTGTCAGTTCATTTGGCTGTGGATAGCGATTTTTTTGCACCATCATTAGTAAGTAGAACGCGTCACACATTTGCCATCGCATAAAACGTTGGATTAAGAAAAAAAGATTGAAATCACCTAGGAAACACGTTTTGGCAGGATAAAAAAAAAGTGTGAAGATTATTTCGAAAGAGGATGTATGCGAGAGCGGATTTTTTATTTTCTTTCAGCAGAATTCGATTTTTTCTATGTTAGAAAAAATATTGCAAACTTTTACCAGTTTTTTCTGTCTCACGAATCCGGGCGCGAGTTTTTTGTAAGCTAGATATGAAAATAGAGATTAAGTTAGACGCATTGTTTCACCATCAGTAAATGTATCAGGCAAACGAACGCGGTGCGGAAGTTGAAGATAAAAAAGGAGCAGCGTGAAGATAAAGGCGGTAAATTTTTTTTTCTATACTCTAAAAAGTTGCGGGCTTAAAAAAAAATGAAAACGATTTATTATAGAAAATAGACCGACTGAAACGAATGCGTAAAGAAAATACACAAAGGAAACTGACGTGTGCAAAGTTTGAATAATTTTTTGTTCTTTATTGTCTCTTAACACATAATGAAACGCTTAGCAACTACACGTATTATCTCCTCGCGTATGATATGTACAAATGATTACATCGATACCGTTTACTGAAAAAATTCTTAATCGCTCACTTCGACTTATTCGTTTTTAATTTTTATCCGGATTCCAATCCTCCTATATGTATTTATACAGGGTGTCCAGTATTCATGGAAATTGTGAAATCAGGGAATATATCCCCTGGAAAAAACCTGGAAATCTCAGGGAATTTCATGTCGGATCTGGAATATACTAATTTTCATCCTAGGTTCATAAAAATTGTTTCTTTCAACTTTCAGGCAATGGTCACGAACCAAGACCAGATTTCTTAAAAATTGTACGTGCTAGCGAATTCTTACAAATCCGCTTGACAATGAGCTGTGCTCTAGTCAAATATAGAATATTCTTGTTCGTATGAATTGTATTTTTCATTTATTACTTGTTACATGAGAACAAACTGGATAAATAATAATTTTTGTCTGGAAAACCTGGAATTCTTAGGGAATTACGTTTTCACAAATAACTGGACAACCTGTTACAAATTCAACTAGTTATTCCGATTCCTGCAGATTGGGCGTGAATCGAACGTCTGACAGACACCAGGTCTAAATTCTAATAAAATTATTTCAAAAAAACAATAATGCTAATAACAATATGATGAACGTATGCAGAACGGTGTGAAAAAAAAAATTTTTTTTAGTGATTATAACATAGAGATTAATTTTCAATTAGAATCTATCACTGATATCAGGGTGTAAGTCTGCCTGTCAGATCTCCCGAGATTACTAAACGAGAATGATCAAATGATAGTCGATTAAATGCCGTAGTAATCCCACACCTATGTGATGCTGCATGTAGAGGAAAACCAGACAGTCCTTGAACGATGTGGAAATTTCTGAAATTTTGAATAATCGTCTTCCCATCATTTTTAACCCTAGAATGGTAACCTGGGGTGAAAAACCATCCCAGGCGTGTTTAAATCTCGCGCTCTTTTTCCCTCGGACTTGAAGGAAAATTGCCGTAAGCTCACGTGATTCTGCGTTAAAAAACGAAAAGAATGAGTCCAAGTTGAACCCTTTTCCTGAAATTTTACCGGAGACATGAATTTTTCAAAATTGGGGTCTTCTATCACCCCAGGTTACCATAATAGGTAAAAAAAAATAAAAATATGGCTGCCATTCTAGGGTTAAATGCACCCTCTGGAAAACCCGGGTTTCTCATTTTGCACAAAGTTCAGTTAGTAGGTCCGTACAACCGCAGTGCGATTACATTATATTACAAAATCGTCACCTCATACCTACGTTATAGGATAGATTCATTCTTGTTTTTCCCGCCTCCTCTTCATCGCAAAGTTCGAAACACAACTGCTAATCGTGCAAATCACTCCCGAGTTATCGCAATGTATAAATTCTAAGAGGACATTGACTTGCACAACTTCCAACTGTCTCAGGTTTTTGTCAATAGAGCAACTCGAAATTTTTACCCCCACTATTTTGCAGTGAAGACCGGTAGATAATTTCTCACTCCTGTAACTCTTATTATTATACACGTGTGACTCTGGTCGTTATATATTCTGCGTACAATGTTTATTTTTTGTTTCGTTTTTTCTTGTCTTGTTTGTCTGTTTCCGTTTTTATCTAGCACACTAGCGGTACATTTGACATAGAAATAAATGTAGCTACTCCTGAAGTGGAGTCTATAGTATAACAGCAATTAGCGTATAGTGTTATTCTGTTGGTACGAAAAAACTCTGTGTTGAAATCTAATGCCTCAACTTGAATAACATAGAATTGATACTTTACACCGCGAGTTTCAAATTATTCATTTGACACTGAACGTAAATTTCGTTCCATCTCAATTACATAATGTGCAAAATTGACATTTATTTATTTGAAAAAAAAACAACATATTTACATATATATATATACAAATATACATATATATATTATGTATATTTAACTAATCGTAATTCCGTATTGAATATATTGCTTAACGCTTCACATATCACTTATAGAAGAGAATTGATGATACAGTTTGTAGACGGGTTGTAAATTGGTTAAGATGAAAAAAAAAAATAAAAAGAACGCGTGAGTTTAACATTTGCACAAATCATTTTCCACAGCTGTGTGTATCAGCACATGGATAACAACTCGTTATCATCGAGAACCTTATAATGTATAAAGTACTCGGACAGCGGAAAGTTATATTTGTTTTACGGCTTTTCATTTCCATCCTTGACATTTGCACTGCCGCGGCCAAAAAATAAAAAAAAATGTTATTGCATTCAGTAATCGGCATATAATTACAATGTAATGCAGGTGCACAAATAACATTACATGTAATCATGCTCCCTGACATTGCGACGATTGTTTATTCATGTGAAAACGCTATTGCCTATTCATTAAACATTTTCCAAGGAAAGAGTATCGTTTCTACGAGTTCGTTTCTACAAGTGCCAATACCTAACAGTTCGTTTCTACAAGTCCGAAAATTAAAATACACTCACAAAGCGTAGATTACTCGACGAGTGGGTGTAAAAAAAAAACAGAAAAAACCGAAAATCAGAATGACCAGGATTTCGAACGTAAAAATATCGAAAATCCAAAACAGACAAAGATCAAAGTGACGAAATTTCAAGAAGCCGGAAATTCGCAGACGTGAAAATATTCGATCATTCGGAATTTCGATGTTTTAGATTTTGAAATTTTCCCATTTTCGCACTTTCGGAACTTTAAGTTGTCGGACTTACGCCCTTCGGGATTTCGTCCTTTCGAAAATTTGAGCGTCGATTTTCCGTGCATTCGAAACTTTGATGTTTCGTCAAAATTTGATTTCTTTACTTTAAGTTTAAGGAATTTCAACCCCGCCCCAAAGTGACCAGCTTACAAGTATACGTAATCGTGCGTCATAACGATCGATCATTTATCATACAAAGATCCTTAACGCATGCAGTCTCCGCGAATTAGGAATTACATAAATACGATAAGAGACACGTGTGCCGCGATTATATGTAAACGGACACGATATTACGATGGAATAAACGATTTGGCAGGTTTTGAAGAGGTTAAAAAAATACAAGAGAGAAAAAACACCTTCGGACAGTCGGAAATTATCGTTTAAAATTTATAGCTCAATACTGTTGCGATCAAATATGACTTGCGTATTACACATAGACCCAGCTTGCAGTTCGACTTAACGTAATTTAATTCCTAATCTCAGAATCTTATCCCTCTTTGCCAGCTCAAAGCTTAATCTAATCAAATGTGCATACATGTAATACGTGTATATAACATATATAGACCTATGTACGATTCATTCCTCCTGGCTATCTTTATATTCCGTTAAAATATACGTATAAGCTACACCCAATGTAGAGTATGATTATTATACTGCATTCCTAGGCTACAGACATCACGATACTATGCCACCTGTAATTCAGATAATACGGAAGAAAATCCTCTTGACCTATATATTACCCTCTGACGTGGCCGGATGCGTTCGGGTAAAAGTGCCTAACATCACGGTTAAAAATATGACTAAGTAATATAGTAAGACCGAAATATTTTCGGAATGAGGCATCTCTTCTGTGTGAAAAAAAGAGACCAAAAAACACACACACAGACGTAGAAAAAAAAGAAAGACCAGGTAACAAGAAGAAGAAGAAACGGTGAGAACATCTTCAGGTGAACTGGTCGGTCGCTCAGGCAACTACTCGTCGTGCACGCATCCACGCGTTACAGCTAAGGTTCCCTTTCCTTAACTCCTTTCCACTCTGCTCCTTTCCTTACCTTTCCTTACCTTTTCTTACGACGCCGCGTCGGGACGTCGGTATTTCGACGTGAACGACCGTCGGTGTGGTACACATTCTATATTGGAACAATAATATACTTATATATTATACTTGTAAGTAGAGGGTGGTGGGTGCTGCTACAGTGTAAGGTTTTAAATAAAACTCCCCTTACGTCGACGCAGGCTATGCGGCAACCAGAAGGGAGCGTCGTTACGGGTACGTATATAAGGATAGCCCGTGAGGAGTTGAAAGTCGATAGTTTTTAATAATTTTACTATCAAATAGTCGTCCGTTGAGTATTCATCAAATTTTTCATCATTCTGGGCCACGAAGATGTTTTTGTTTTAAATTGGAATAAAGAGGAGCCGAATAGGTATCGATGTATCCTTTATTTCAAATCGCTTCGAGTAAATGATTGCAAATCTGACGGATTAGTTCGATTTGACTCATTTTTAAATTCCACATACTGGTCTTGACGAGATGAGTGAAATGGATTTTCATCTTTTTCATTGATTGGTCCAATATGATTATTATTTATTGATCACAATCGATATCGGTGCAATGTTGGAAAATGAAATATTTAACGATGTCGACGTGATGAACACAAATCTGTTTCAATGAGTTATTAAGAAATATAGTCTTATGAGTAAAATGAGCCATCGTTGTCGTGAAATCGATCGAATATCTAAACTTTTCTTTGTAATTCTAGTATTACACGTATGTAATTTTTTTTCAATCAATCTTCATAGTTGAAGAGTATAGTAATTTGAACACTAACCTTTTAAATACGATCATTCTGAAATTTTCTTACTTTCATGATGAAAAATATCTCGCAATAAATTTTTTCAAATTCCGTAAAAATTTCCCATTCGAATAACACAGGACTTTTAGCACTTCGCAGTTATTTTCTATCCCTCAAAATCTCCAAATTTTTTTTTATCGAATCTACCTTATGCACGATTATATCCGTGAGAAATTTGTCACCTTTTAGACTACTCGATGCGACATATCGATAGGAAGAAAAATTTGACCGCAAAGTGGTAAAAATCTTGAATGTCATTCAAATGAGAAAATTTTGAGGCTTTTGAGCAGAATTTAAAACCGTCATACAGGAGCCCCGCAGTATTTTGCATATATTTTTTCGAATTTATTTCAAGATAGTCCAGCACATGGAACTAAGGAATTTCGACAATGACCGTATCAAGGACCAGCCTTAAAGTTCAAAAAGTTCTACCCGGTAACCTATTTCCTCTGTTGTGACTTCCCAAACCGAATAGTACATGTCCGTGATTTTAGTCAGCTGGATACAGCTGCTGACTGCGTGAGGAACCAGTTTGAGGCTATAAGTAAAAGACAACGAATTAAAAAAAAAAAAATATAAGGAGAAACGAGACCACAAAACCAACAACTTTCGTAACTCTCACGCTCCGTATATATATATACCTATTATAGGTAAATAGTATGTATAAACATAAGCAGTCAGGGTATCAGAAGTATCGTGTAATAGAATTAGGATTACGATAAATGGTAAAAGTCAATACAGGACAAGTTGAAAATTGGCGGCGGGATGGGGAGGGGGGAGGGGGGGGGGTATGGATAAAAAATCTGTTGTTTTCTACCACTAAACATGTTTTTTAGACTTCGGGAAATGCAATAAATGAATTTTTACGATAAACGTTCGTCTAGTAAAAGAAACCAACAAATGAAGATAACAATAGATAAATTGGAAAAAATTACGTTGATTAAACATAGTTTATTTAGATATGGTATAAAAGATCTGAAACACGAAAATATTAATCACAAAATTGTTCGTCCGGGCTTTGGGGCTCCTTTTTAAAATATTTTTCAGAGGAACGACTTGAATCTTTTTTAATTTCTTCATAAATTTCCATACAAAGAAGCGTGAAATTTCCTCTCATATTTTAAAGTTCCGCGCAGTCTATCTCTGTAATTCCATGATATGCACTCCCGTGAAGAACCCATACTTATACGATATTTCCCTACTGCTGGGTATATTCCGGACAAATTATCCTTTCACCGCTACTCAGTCCGGAATTCCGAGCATTGTTCCGGATGCGGTGTTCAATCTCAAACTGTCGTATTTTTTCATTTACATAAAAAAAAGACAACTGCGGATGGTTCAAGGAATCGAATTTCACACTGATTTTGTAATGCAATGTACTCGTATCTTAGCATTGCTGAGACGTAATATCGTCGCAGTTTTCAAACTGCTGCATTTGTTTCACTGCATTTTTTTTGATCTAGTATTTTTATTTTTTTTTTTATATCTTGTGAAAGATATGACCCAATTATTTCTGCTTTCTTTCTCCGCTTATAAGAATGTACAGTTTGTAAAATATTTTCATTCAAACACCGGATTATTTGAATAATTTATAACGCGTATATGTGTAAATACACAAATTGAATACAGTGCAACCGTGAAAGAAGAAGACAACAATGTATTTCGCACACGTGCACAGTATTTAAATAAATATAGTACGTGTATGTATATCGACAGGCATATGTACATGCATACATAAACGTGACGAGGCCCGTGGCCGTGACCGTTTAAATCCGAGAAATAGCGAGATACATAATATCTATTATACATACGTCCATACATATAATGAAAAATGACACCTGGCAAAAAGACGACAGGAAACAACAGTTTCGAAGTTGGCTTCACAGTCGAGAATGTGTATATAATTTTAAATACCCAACGGAGGGATTCGTGTCGATGTACATGCATGCATGCATACATATACAATTATACATGTACTGTAATAGTATATTGCGCTCGATGGCGTAGTGTGTACGTCCATCCATACGCTTCTATTATAATACATAATCTGGATGCGGAAAAGCCGGCGTCAAACGCCGCGGAGGATGCAGCGCGTCGCGACGCGATGCACCGGCCACTCGACGTCCACCGTTCACGGTTCTATTCACCGCGTACACTTCGTCAGCCAGTAAATCCCCTCCCTCGGCCCCTTTCCGCTTGCGGTTTAAGCCGCAACGGAGTCGCCGCTGCTCGCATAACGGGTTCTCCCGGAGGAATGGGGTCGATCCTCCTGCTTCGATACCTCCGCGACCGCCAGGGAAGGACGGTGACCTAGAATTATCTCCCATTCTCCGTTGCCCCCCTACCCCGATGATCTCCATTCGAATTGGAGGAGCTACATTGACCCTGACCACCTATGTATATATATATATGTATAAATACAAATCCATCGGTTGTGTGTATATCTATAATGTGAGAGAGAAAAAAGTCAAAGTTTTATTTTTCATTTTTTGTTAATTTCATTTGCTTTCTGGTTTTTGTTTGTCTTTTTACACTTTTCAAGTACCTTCGATGCCGGTGGTTTTTTGGTTTTTTTTTTTCTACACCTCTTGGTCCGCTTTCCCTGTTCACCGATTTTACCATCCCCTTTGGATGCAATCGGCCGTTCTACGAGACGCGCCGAATCTAACCTAACAATAAGTGTAGGCGAGAGCCTGTAGAGTTGTAGACTTTGCTGCAAGGTACGCCTCGCGAACAGCTACAGCATCCCTCAATTGAGATATCGATTCTTCTTGGCTATTGTACTTCGTGTGCCTCGTGTCTTTCTCTCCTCCCCCCCCCCCCCCCCTGCCGCCCCAAATTGTTGCTATCTCTTTTTTGCTCTCTGCTACCCTTCCGTACGTATACACATATCGTTATATGCTGATGCGTATTCATGTGTATGTGTATTATACCGCGGAGTGGGTTGGGTGACCAACTCATTTATTTATTCTATGTTTTGGATGTTCCGTTATGCCTACTTGCACAACGTATACTACATACACATACTCATATTACGATGTAACATGCCTATGTTACACACGCACTTGCCTTAAGAAACGCATCACTTTCTGATCTTTGGGAATATTTTTAAGTATATGTTTGTCGACCACGCTTTGTAACGAAATTTATATTTCAATTGAGCCGATTTTTCTTTTTTTATAAGAGAAAGAATTTAACTACTCGTTACGTCGAAACAATTTTGTTATTGCATTTTGATATTGACAAAGTGTGGAATATACTCGGTAAAGCCGAAATCACCGCTACCCAATTAGCTTTTTAATATGTGTATAATTGTAGTACTTTCGAAAAGAAGCAAATATTTTTAATCCGTCACCAACGACGTTATTTATTTATGTCACAGCGTTGAAGACACCGGAAGTTGCATTATTGATATGTTACATGCATTGTGTGTGCACGCACACGGTATATTTACGTATAATGAAGTGAGAACGTATTTAAAATGCATCGTTCGTACGTACATACTTACAGCTAGTTTCAGAATTGAAACCTGCGTGGCGTGGATTCGCGTCACGCATAACGTACCAAGTCGCGTGTAGAAAATATATACATATAATTTATAAAGAGAGCCAGGCGAAAGTAGGTAGGTTCATGACAACGCACATACATTCATAGTTAACAATATGCGAAAACAGAAAGAAACAATAAAGAAAAAAATAATTAAAGAGACAAAGAGTAGAAACGGAAGATCGACTAAGCACAGGTGCTTTATACTCGTGATGAGTTGGTACTTAATCGGTTTACCTAATCATGCTTCCCACATTCTGTAATCATTCACGTTTCAAACGCGTTTTTCCTCCAGGTTTTGTTTATTTTTTTATGGCTTTCGGCAGGTGTAACGCATCCGCCGTAATCCGCTTGATTCATTCACTCGTAACATCAACATTTCGAGGGACGATTTATTCCTGTTTCCCTCCGATCGACGAATATTTACGACAGTTGACATATGTAAACACCCACGCATAAACATGCACACCTGATTGATTGTACAACTCGCCCAGCTGATCGTGAGCTCAAGGTGATGCTACCGACTGCGTTAAATGCCTTCTATTTTGTCGATTATCGGAACCAAAATGTTCTAAATCCAAAATGTGTTAGTTTATTTTTGTTCAGATTTGCATGTAGGATGTGCCTGTTAGGCCTCTGACAATAATAACCAAAATAGAAGACACTTAACACAGTCGGCAAGGACTGATTACAGCATCCTCTTAAGGATGAATAGGGCCACCGTCTGATTGTAAATTAAAAGGTAGCAAATGAGAAGAAAACCGTAAAACCGTTTAAAAAATATCCAGCGACGTTATTTGTGACAATGATAGTGAACAAGAATATAACTTTTGCTTTAGACGGTGCGGCCCATTCGTTCTGAGTCAGGGATGGCTGTGATAACAATTCTTCTACTTTTATCAACAATCGTCAAAAATAACCACTTCTAATATCGCACTAATAATTTGACTGTACACAGTTAGATTTATCACCCAAACTTGAAGCATCTTTGCTATTCCAAGATACGCTATCAACGCTATAAAGTGAGGATTTCGACAATTTATATTCTCTCGTAATTGTCACTACTGTTCGTCAGCAATCAAATAGCTGGAATTTAGATCTAGATCATTTCCTGTATCGTCATCTTTCCAAGTTAGATGAACGACGAGTAAGAACGAATATGTCTAGATTAGTATTCCGGTAGCAAAGTGAAGATCAACGCGGAATCCCGTTATAAAATGGGAGTAAGAAAGAACTGGAAGATCCCCTGAATTCACTTTTAACCATTAGAATACTGGAAAATACGACCCATTGTTGATTTCATTTCGTTTTCCTACAGCTTTCTAAATGTTGACTAAACACTCCACACTGTCGACTGTACAAATAATTTTAGAGCTGTTATAAACAATATGTTTTTAATGTCTACTAAAAATTTATCTGTTTCAGTTTACATGCCTATAAATGTTTCTTTGATTTTTGTTTCAGGAGAAAAATCTTCACTAACGCGAAATGAGGCAAGTTTCAACAGGAACACCGAGCACCAGGAAGAGTAATACCGAAGCTAATATTTCAACGTCGTGTAGTAACTGTCTTCGCATTTGAGTCTTCAATCGAACGCACTATCTGATAAGATAGGCCTCTTCCATCTACAAATATCGCTTTCTTACCACGTATAATCTAGTCAATCAAGGAAATGGCCACAATGGCGGGTGGCGAATACACTTCCGTAAAGGATTTCTACCGGGACAGATCGATATTCATTACAGGGGGTACTGGCTTTATGGGAAAAGTATTAGTAGAAAAACTCCTCCGCTCCTGTCCCGGTATTAAAAATATTTATTTGCTTATGAGGCCCAAGAAAGGACAAGACGTTCAGCAAAGGCTGCAGGAACTTCTTAACGGTCCGGTAAGTTTCACAATGCAATGAAAAATTTCAGGGGCAATATAGCAGGGACCTAAATGTTTTTTTTTGGTATCTCTGTTTCACTCCATTCTTGTAATATAATATTTTGTTTATATTTTTGCAGTTGTTTGAGAAACTTCGGCGAGACTGTCCACACGAATTATTTAAAATTATACCAGTAGCTGGAGATGTGACAGAACCAGAACTCGGCATCTCGGAGAGCGATCAGGCAACTCTGATTCGCTTTGTATCTGTGGTTTTTCACTCAGCTGCAACGGTTAAATTTGACGAGGCTCTGAAGCTGTCTGTAACCATCAACATGCTCGGAACTAAACGTCTTATTCAACTTTGTCACCGCATGCAAAACCTAGAGGTAATTACAATCATAGAAAGTCTTATCGATATTCAATGGATTCATATTAAAAGTTTGATTGTAATTTCGGTAAAAACTACTTTCCACCCTGTGTCAATGAACTTTACTTCCCCCCCATCGTTACTTGCTGAACCTGAGTTGGCGTACAGACAACCCGTGTCTTTAATACGAAATTAACATAGTCTCAAGGTGGCGAATCACGAACGTGCTAATTTATACCGACAATCAGCTTTCCCTTGATTGAGTATATAAATTTGTATTGACAAACCAATCTCACATTAGCATAAAATTTATTATTCAAATGAATACTGACTTGAGTCAGGTCAAAACCTTTTCAATGATAGGTGAATATCAAAGTACAGGGTCTATTGAAGTTTAGTTTTCACATTTGTTGTCAGAAGGTGGCAATAAGTATTATGAAAATGCGATAATTTGCATATCACATTACTATGCTAATGCTAATTATCTAGACACGTTCATTGCCTTAGCCACCTACAAATTTTTGTAACGTACGAAGGTTTCCCAATTTCCGTATAAATCCAGCGAGTTGACAAAAATCAATTCTTGTAAGTGAAGCACATTTTATCCTTAATTCACATTATATGAAATATTTCAACGTGAAAAAATAATCTGATACATTAAAACTAAATAATTCAATGAACAATTTCATTCTTACAAGGAAAGGTTTAATTGTACTTGAAGACAAAAGAATGTCAATTTGTAAACTCTTACCTTTACGGCAATTCACCTGTATTTCCTCTCTGTCTGTAGGCAGTCATTCACGTATCAACAGCATACTGCAACTGCGATCGAACGGATGTTGGGGAGGAGATTTATGCGACGCCTCAGGAACCAGAACAAGTGATAGCCTGCACAGAGTGGATGGACGATAAATTGGTGGAAGAGTTAACACCTCGACTCATAGCCGGACGTCCAAATACATACACGTTCACCAAAGCTTTAGCGGAAAGAATGTTGCTTCGAGAAAGTGGTGCGTTGCCAGTTGCCATTGTCAGACCTTCTATCGTTTTATCCTCGTTTAAAGAGCCAGTGGCAGGATGGGTTGACAATTGGAACGGCCCAACTGGAATTATTGCTGCAGCAGGAAAAGGTTTCTTCAGGTAATGATGATTTAAGGAATATAATTTTTCATTAAAATTAGACTACAGATTACCAATTGGAAATACCTGTAATACATTATTTTAAAAGTATTTCCATTTTCTGCTGGTAGTTATACCTCATGTATATGTATTATTTCAGTTTTTAACGTATTGAATATTGATAAAATGCTGATACTTCGAAATTATTAAATACATTACGAGTATTCACTTTTGATAGCAACGTAGGAGTAAGAATTAAGGAACTTTATGAATCTCCTAATATAATACTATTCCTTTCTATCGATAGAACTATGCTCTGCCATGGAAACAAGGTCGCAGATTTCGTACCCGTCGACATAGTAATAAATCTGATGATCTGCGCCGCTTGGAAGACTGCAACACATCGTTCCGATAGTATCACAGTGTATAATTGCTGTACAGGACAACAAAACCCTATAACGTGGAAAGAGTTTGTTGATTTGTCGTTCAAGTACAGCAGATTACACCCTGTTAACGATGCTGTTTGGTATCCAGATGGCTGTTGCCGACGTTCCGTTGTTATCAACTCTGTGTGCAATACCTTGCAGCATACACTGCCTGCTCATATTTTGGATTTTCTGGCACGGCTCAGAGGCTCCAGGCCAATAATGGTCAGAGTTCAAGCCAAATTGGGCAAGGCTGCTCAGTGCTTGGAGTACTTTACCACTCAGCAATGGAATTTCAGGGATGACAATGTCAGGAGATTAGGACAACAGCTTAGCCCTGAAGATAAGCAAACGTTTATGTTTGACGTTAGCCAAATCGATTGGCCAGCTTACCTCGAACAGTACATATTGGGGATTCGACATTTCATTCTAAAAGAGAGCCCGGAAACTTTACCCGCTGCTCGTTCGTATATTACAAAGTAAGTTGGAACCCCTTTAAGAGGCTCGTACTGATCATACTTTGAACCGAAAATTTTTCCGGACTCTTTCGAATACTATTACGCCAGTACCGCATTCTTGATTGTTCAAGTTCAAACATTCTGAAACACTCGAAAGTAATTGCAATGTAAAGGAGCTTCAAAAATATGCTTTATCTTCGATGCTCTTTGTTCATGACAATTACAAAGTTCCGTTTTATTTTTTTTTTTGCAGATTATACTGGTTGCACAGAGCGGTGCAATTTGGAACGTTGTTGGTAGTCATGCGGATTTTATTGTCTCGCAGTTCAATGGCTCGTTCGTCATGGTTTTCCCTGCTGTCTTTCGTACTCCGTATGTGCCGCATGATTGTTTGACGGCTCAGAACCCCAACCGAAGAAAACGATAACAAGCATAATGAAAATAAGCAAAAGCTAAACTCTGAGCATAATATCAAGGGACGAATCGCCCAACGATTTCGATGCTCAGCTACCCTGACGGCAAGGAGCTGGTATATGTACTCTCCCAAGTTGGCAACTTTAACTATGGTCATTGTTTATAAAATTAGCAAATGGTACGGAGTATTATGCAGGGAAGAGTGGTGGTATCATTTAAGACAGGGATCGATTAGTGCGCCAATTAATACCGTTTCTACGGTAACCATCTAATATGATAAGCCAATCTATGAATAGAAGCTTAAATAATATAAACGTTTATAATAGAGAAATATGATCACAGTTCGTAATTAAAAGCTTTATTACGCGTTTTAGAGGCTACGTTATTGGGATATCGTCGGTAGAATGGATAATAACTTACAGTTGCCGTTTTCAATGGTATTTATAATTCCGTGAAGGTTTTTAATCCCGTTCTTCCATCAAGATGTCCAGCATTCTTTCCCCGTAATTTTCAGTGTAAGGTAGATATTTTTAACAACTACGTGATGCAAAGCGATGATTCCAAGAACGATGAATGAATAGTAATTTTTTTTTTTCTGAAAAGATTACCTCTTCCGAAAATTAAATCGTCCAACATGTCGGCTCTGGTATTTATTTGTGGGTTTTTTTGCATCCCAGTTATGGTCACATTCAGTGACGATTGATACAATTGATTCAGGCACCTAAAAATGGCCAATTGTATCACTTGCTAATTCGCGTAGCAATTTAAGTCTGCCACTATGCAACTGAAGGACGTTTACTTTTAAACGTAGCCTGAACGCGTATAAAAAGAAATTTGCTAATTACGTTCTGTATAAAATTCGTGTTCAAAGCTAACGAGTGCTACGTTATGTTCCAAAATTGCTCCATTTATATCTGTTACGGATTTGTTGTCACATAATTATCGTAGGATGTGAATATTCAAAATTTTTGAAGGCATCGGCAACTTAATCCTATACTCTATTATATAGGGAATTGTGCATTTTTCTTCACATAAGTTATACATAATATCACATACTCGGGTAGTAGTTGTAGATGAAGAAAATATTCCAATCTGAAGTCAAATTATTATAATTGCAAGTTCAAACTTCCGCCGCTCTATAGCTTCAACTTTGCGTGTAGGTTATTAAATTAAGAATTGTACATATGCTGAATAAAATTATCGATCACCGCAACTAAGAGTGAATTGATGTAGTCACACCGAAAAATGAGAAGATTTACCCACTTGGCCAAATTCAATACTAGCTAATTTTGAAAGAAAAAATAAACTACCGCTTCGCATAAGCCATTGCGAAATTGTGTGTAACATCTTTTTGGTTCTAGTTACGTTTGAGTTCACATGTATAGTGTATTTCAATCTTACTAAGCTTGCGTCGTGCAAATAAAATATTAAAAGAGTTGTACATGATACTTAGATATCTGTGATGACAAATTCACAATATTTCGATCTATGAGGAAATGTGTTTAGATTAAAATGTGGCATTAATTATTTCAGTTGCCTGTGCCTTTTGAAATGATTAGATTGCGAGTAATTTTTCAATTAATAATCGTTCGTTACCAAACAAACTCTTTCTCGAAGAGACTAAGAATTAAAATAAAAAAGAGGAGAAGAAGACCGTTTGTTATGCACTTCGAAGTGGGCTTCCCATGGAAAAACATTGTTCGGTGACCTATTGTTCACCTTTGCCAAGCAACTCATTGAAATAATTAAGCGAAATGAAAATAAGGTAAAATAAATTAATTAATAATTAATAAGAAAATGTTGAATAATGATAATGTAGAGCCCAAGGTTAAAAAGGTAGCGCCGTGAAGGTCATCACCAGCTAGTCTCATCTGTAATGTTATCCAATCACATGATGCATACAAGAAAACAATATTTATTATTATTAATTTAATTAATAATCGTACTGTACTATTACAAAACAGAAGAACTACAAAAAAAAACTAAAAAAAATGAAAGATTTAAAAATTGTCTGTTTCACTTTACTGACACATACCAGTCGTAGTAGTTTTAATAATAATCTGTAACTTTAAGCACAGCAACAATCATACGTTCATGTTTGAGACACTTTCCATTTGACGACGCGCTATTTATTTATTTATATAGTTTTGTTTTCATGTTTCTAATTTTTTACACTTCTTTTTCGTTTACATTTCATGTAAGGATCCCCTTCCCCCTTCTTACGTAAGATTTTACCTAGAGCTTGTCTAAAAAACGTTAAATAGTTGAGTGTCATTAGAAAAGGTTCAGTTACACTAAAACACGTCATTATTGGACATAAATAAAAAATTTTAATTTTTTTAAGAATAATTATTCAGTAGAGTAGTAGTAAGAGTAAAAACCGGTTCAGTTCAGATCATCAATCATCTTCCGAAAGGATCAGTATATTGACCACAGGCCAAATGGTATCCTTTATTTCGGTAATTCGATCTGTTATTCCACCTGATTGTGAATTTGACATCAAAACGCTTAATCGAGCGGAATTCGATTCAGTATCGACGATCCTGTAACGCATATATGCGAAATAGCCAGCTAATCGTAAGCACAAGTGCTGAGAAATCATGTTTTCTCATACAGCAATTTTTACTGTCACGTAATAGTGAGAAATCATCGATGAATATGGAACTAATTGAGTTATCAAATTACGTACTTCAGATTATCAAGAGCCAACAACTTATGCCAATTATGCCACAGATAATAATATAATCGCGTTTGATTATTCGTCAAATATATCCAGTTTTCGAAATTGCATGTCTTACCCGCATTATGGGTGTATAACCCAAAGTGGTAAATATCCTCAAGAATATACAATATGCAAACATGGATAACGTGGCGAGCATCCATAATGCCACGTACAATATTTTCTTCGCACAGCTTACGATCACGGGTGTATCGATATAGGAGTTCAAAAAATGTTTGGTCACGATGGGACTGTAATTACTCATGAAACTCATTTTCGCCCTATGCTTTACTATTATACACCCATATTCTTGGATTATCAGAATGAAACCTGTGCGTTAGGTGTTAAACGTTACTGCTGACGGAATTGACGTCATAACGAATTATTACAAACAAATTTGCTAAGACGTGAATACGCGTTTTTTTTTTCATTGCATAAGAGTCAATGCTCATTTAAATAAGAAGCCTTTCTTAAAAAAAATACAGCTAACTTCAAATTGCCGAGTGTATTTGTCATTGCAAATAAATCAGCAAAAACATCACTCACTTCAAATATGCAAATGACAGTTCTAAGAAAAAAAATATGCAGATAAAATTACCCAGAATCACATTACGACCCTGATCTATCCTGACTTCATTTAGCTTTAGTAGTTGAAACGTAATTTTGAAAACTTGTTAATTAGTCGCTATCACGAGATCTGTATAAACTTTTTTTCAACTACGTACATACATACATACATGGCACAAGACTACGTGGTAAAGATACGTCTGTAACACTGGCGACTCGTTACTTTGCGATATTAGTAACACCTGACTCCCTGGGCACCGTCGTTCACTAAAGTATTTTCTGTCTCCTTGAATTTTCAAATAATTGAGCCTCCTGCGTGTAAATTATTAACTATTCTACAGTGTCGTGGTTCAACGAAGCTTAAACTATATTTACTTCGAGTAAATCAAATCTCGCTTCCAAGATGAGAATAATAAAATCAACGTTGGATGACTCCAAACGTTGTAACAGACTCTCAGTGTAAACAACATTATGGTAAATATACATTGAAATTCCTCGCCTAAGACGCAGGATTGCGAAACCAATAATATGCAATACTCAACTCTACAGGGCCGACTGCATAATCCAAGTACAGATATGGAGGGGAATAATATGCAAACCATAAATTGCATACAACATGTACGTAAATTGTAAGTAATGTAAGTATGTGCACGCGCAGTAAATATTATATTTACCGTTAACCATTAATTAATTCAAACCTAATTTTATGGGCTGCGTAATCTTAGGCTCTTTATAAAATCATACAAAATAGATAAAAGTCGCATTACTTTTTTCGGATATGTTAAAGCGACATTTATATTAATTGATAGACGATAGATGTGATGATTTCGTGTATATGCAAAACGCAAATTTTACTCATTGATTTCAAGATGCATTTTATCGATGGTTCCTTGGTTATACTCGATTCAATCGCGTATCAACGTAGCCATGTCACATATAAATACGACGATATGCGAACCAAATGTAAGGAAAATTATTGTTATCAATATCATTGTGGTTGTTCATTTATTCTTGAATAATAGTTATCTACATTATTATTCCTGTAGGAGGAAACGTAGAAGAAATAAATATATGCAAATAATGCATTCAGGATATTAAAATAGCAGGGATACAGGAAGGAATCGCATTGAATCCCTGAAGGTTAATTTTGTCAACATTTTGTAGGTTACCTAAGTTTTCGCAACTTCGACAGATTGTAATGTTTCAACAAATAGATGCTGACAAGGACCATAAGACCAACCTTGAAAGCGTGTCCCACAAATTTAAACGCTGCAATCCTTTTTTGAGCAGCAGGAATCGCGTCGTCTTCTTCTCTGAGCACATTTTTTTTTATACCGATGTAGTAGCTCACGACATAGTCTTTCCAGTCCAACTTCCTGATATCAAAACCAAAGATTTCCTGGTCGGCTGGACTTAATCGGTTATTTAGCTGCTTAACATTGTTCGCTTTGAACTCCCATTCACGCGTGGTAAAAAACTCGAGTAACGACACCATGTGATTCAATTTCTGCTGATAGTACTTCAATCTGAAAAAGGGCCATTTGTACTTACAGGGAATTTTTAATGCCGTGGACAAACTTACTTTGGCTTACCGCCCGAAGACCGAATGATTAAGTCCCCAACATGGGCAGGTATCGATTGATAAAAAAGTGTCCTAAATGCGTGTCTGACCCTCGATGCCGTCATAACGATATCGGGTGCTGAGACGGTGTCACTCATCGCATAATTTACTCCACAGGGATACATGTGTGTTATAAAATCGTTCCATGTTAACCGATTAAATGGACCAGAGACGCAGTTGTAGACGAGGACATCTGGTACAAGCTTGCTACTTTTTCTCGTACCTTAAAAATTTCGAAAATATACTGTTTCTCTTTGTGTATCCGTTACGTACTTGTACCGACCTTCGCCATTGAGAATTTAAAGAAGCAGGAAAAAAGGTCAGTTCTTATTTGAAATAACGACCTACCGGTGATTGGCTTTCGGTGTATTTCGTTTTGATAGCTTACCCATCTCCCAAGCAGCAGCTATGAACAAATTGATGCAAACGTCGACGGGTATCATGTCAACTACTACATTCTTTCGACCGAAGATGCTCTTGAGCAGACCCTTGCCTGCGCCAACTACCAGCGCGGTTGGCCCATTGAAATTGTCAACCCATCCTGGTCTCGGCTCTTTCCAAGATGCTGCGACTATCGAGGGTCTCACGATAACGATTGGCAGAACGGTAGAATGCCTTGCGACGATGTCCTCAGCCAGGGCTTTAGTGAAAGTGTAGGTGTTTGGGTGGTTGTATATTAGCCTGTAAATAATCACAAAACACCATTACGAAGCGTTCTATCTCACAGAATCCGGACATCCGCGGCTAATTAATTGCAAAATTAAAAGATCGCTGCGAAGGTCTGCAAGTAATGATACCCATCTAATGATATACCGACTCCGGCCGGTGACCGGAAGCCGAGTGACGCCTTTGCAATGGCAATTAGATATTTTTATACATCCAGCCGTGAATTAGCCAATTATTTGTGTTCAATATCAAACGAATGTCTATGTCAGGAGAAACTGTTTGATTGTGAGTTGCGATTGATCACTTGCACGGAGTGATAGTGAGAGTCCAAATTGAAGTTGATTGTACCAGTGACGTTCGCATCGATATTTGGTGTCAAGTCTCACATCAGTTGCCGTTGTTGTTCGATTACCTTGGCGTTACGAAATCCAAGGCGTCATTGTCCAGTCCCGCAACGTACTGCAGGACCTTAGTAGGGTTCGCAGGCGGCGGATATACACGCTCCTCGATAACGGAAAGGTCGCAATTAGAGTAGGCAGTGGAGACGTGGACAATAGCGGCAAGGTGCGCCATGCCTTGACAAAGCTGCAGCATTGCTCTGGTGCCCTCGAAATTCATCGCCACGGCGAGTCGGAGGGGCTCGTCAAATCTGACGGTGGCTGCGACGTGGAAGACCACGGACACCGTTTCCTGAAGGAGGCGCCTGTCTTCGGGAGATATTCCTAGCTCTGGTTGGCTGACGTCCCCGGGGATGGCGTAGATTTTGTCACCCTGGATGATTCCGAAATTTCGAAGTTCTTTGAAGAGATCGGATGTCAGCATATTCTCGACCCGCTCGTGGGAGAGAACATCTTTTTTCTCACGGACCAGAATGTAGATCGGTCCAATTTCCGGACAGGATCGTAGCAGTTTCTCCAAGAGCACCTTACCCATGAAACCCGTTGCCCCAGTAATGAAAACCGTTCTTCCTCGATACCATCTCGCAATCTCAGATTCAGCCGCCATCTCGATCGGCCAATTCCTTGCTAATTTAAAGGACTGTACAATCGCGGGGAATTAATTTTCCACGAAACGAGACGCTCGATGACGGTTGTGTTGTTTGAATAGCTACTTGCGACTAAGTACTCACACTTGATGTGCCGGCGTTCTTCGTACGACGGTTAATTCCGCTCAGCGAAGAGCACTAATGAATTTTGATGAATATGTTCACTGATCCGAGTTAGGATTTTTGGAGTGGGAGACTTACGGCCAAAGTACAATCCAGCTAAAATTCTTCGTGTCTTCTACGGGCATACTAATTCACTGCCCATGGTCTACCGTTGACACTTTCATTTACCAAAGGATCAGCTATCGCAACAGCTCACAACCGTTAAATTGCAAAACGAATTAAATGTTGACCGAATTCCATACTTTATAGCACCAACGGCCAATTAGTACTGTAGGATACACTCCAAGTTTGAGGATTTATTCGAATAGTCTCGTACATAACTGTACGGATCAAAACTAGGTAATTAAATCCGGTTGTTGGTAAACGTATTGATAATTTTACTCGCCCGATAGATGTATCAATACTTTGTTCATATAACGAAAATAATTCAGTTCTACGAATCAACCGGTGATGAAATCGAACGTTTCAAATCCGAGAAACAAACAGAGTATACCCAGTCAAGGCACCACCGTTAATTAAAGAAGGTACTTCAGGTTGACTTTGCGAGCCTCACAATATAGTCCAAATCTTTAATATGAGAAAGGTCATTTTATTCATCGAAAGCTCATAATAATGATAAGCCATCGTCGGATATAATTGTACATTGAGTTCAATAAATATACTTGCCTGACAATTGACGAATAGATCAACTCTTTACTTAAAGACAAATAAAATCACAAATCAGCATCGAGACTGGAAGACAAGATAATATCGTTCTGATTATTTTTTATCTGAAATCACTGTAGATTCACAAGACCTCAGAAAATTGCTTTCGTTGAAATTATGCAGTCAATATGTATTACATATTGGCTAAGTATAATTTGTCACACACGATGATTGAATGACCCAGTAAATCGTGAAAATCCTTGACTTTTACGCGTAGTTGAATTTGCATACGTGGATGCATGTGTAGAAAACTGTTACGATGAAAAATTATTATTTGATCATTCCTGGAAAAACAAGCATTTGATTCAAACCTACTGCGGAATAGGTGTGAGTAAAATACCTCTTTATTGAAGTGTACAAAGCGTTGACCATCTCAATCAAAAATTCTTAAAAAGTTACGTTCTAAGAAACTAAATACCTGTCACGTATTAGCTATTATAAGTGAAATCAGTTACGCACGGTTCTTGTGAGGATCTCGAGAGCCAAGCACGGCGTCGATTGACGCTTTTCAAAAGTGGCATAATCTTGACGTCCTTGAAATCTGCGCACGCTCTCTATTCCGAGAGTTTTGTGTGAAATGAATTATCTCCGATACGTCTTACTGTACATTAAACCACTTTGTATCGTTTGCCGATGGTGAGATCAATTAATAAACTGAATTTTTTAAAGGGCCATGTCTTTCAGGACTCAAAAACATATAACAGTTGGAAAAATAATTTTCTCGATCTGGGTGATGAGTTTACAGAGTGTGGTAGCTTAGATATCTGACTGATCGTGTGAGAGGAAATGGTAAATTTGAATGAAGCTCTTAACGTATGGCAACCGTGTATACATAGATGCCATCCATTTATTGTAGGTGCGGTTTGCAGGCGTAGCACTGCCACAAATAACATGCCAGGATATCTAGTCTTTGATAAGTGCCGATATTAACAAAGTTGAGCGGATATTTGATCAAAAAAACATTTCTTTTGTTTTTCCTCAATCATACCTATGATACTGCCACGTATTGTTTGCAAGATTAATAAAGAACTGTGCTGAACTCTGAATGAAATGACGTGTTTATTATATATTCCGATTATTAGTGGATTTCATTTATTCGTGATGCCCCAGTTCCGTTGTCTCCCCACGGGTAATGGAGGTTTTACTGTGTTACTTTAGCTTGAACTGATTTTCTACCCTGATTATTTTTACCCGATCTCATTCTATTTCTATGTTACACGTCTTGTCATTCAAAAATCCCGTGTAATTCAAACGTATGAAAATATATCTTTCAGACTCTCGAGAGACGAAACGTTACTTTATTTTTCTACTCTATCTTATGAACTATTGATTACGGCGACGTAAGCCAGCATACCGAAACTGACGGATCTGAGGTGACACATATTTTCAAAAAATTGCAAATGATTTACAGGATACCTTGGAGCTGAACTCCATAGAAGCTAATAACCCCGAGTACGATGCTGACGAGAATGCCCCATGGAATGGTCTTCGCTATCAGTGCTTTCCTGGCCATCATCTTTCTGCCGTGTTCAAGAGTACTATCTTCCTCGCGCATGATATTTCGCCGAATGCCCATGTAGTAATTGTAGATAAACTTCCTCCATTCTATCTTCGATATGTCAATATTGAAGGTCTCCCGATCTTCGGGCGACATCCGGTCCCTCAATAGCTTGACATTCGTCGACTCGAATTCCCATTCGTGTGTTGTGAAGAATTCGAATGATTCGGTTACAACGCGTATCTTTTTTTGGAATGCGCGAAGTCTGCAAACAATCGCGATCAATCAATCCCATCATAATTGCCCCAGTATTTCCGTATATGTCACTCACCTTGGTTTTCCACCCGACACCCAGGTGAAGTAATCTACCAAAACACCGGGTACCTGCCTCAGGACGTTGAGCACTATGTGCGTCATTCTGCAATCGGTCATCGTAAGGTATGGAATCATGAAGACGTCACTTAGGGCATATTTCCTCTCACAGGCATGGATTTCCTCTACAAACAAGCCCCACGTAATGGGACTGAATGGTCTGGAGACACAATTATATACTCGTATATCTGGAACGAGTCTCGTGTTGTCTCCGCTCCCTGATTAAACATAAAAAGATGCTCAACGATCACTCAGTTACGCCAAAATCGTTCGTGTACACCAAAGAATCACTGAAATGAAGACAGTCGGACCCGGAAGGACAAGCAAAGTTCTCTTTCGGCATTCAACCGTGACTATTGACTTCTACTGTAGCATCTATATATGTCCTTAGATAATATAGGATGCGAGAGACTGAAAGCCAGCAACGGTGATTTTTTCCCACGGAAACCCACACCTATAGGCGAAAGATCGACTACCAGGAAGAACGTACCGATTTCCCATGCGGCAGCTATGAAAATATTGACGCATGTATCAACGGGTATAAAATCGGCAACAAGTTTCTTCTTCCCGTAAATACTGCTCACGAGTCCCTTGGCGGTAGCAATCACCGCAAGAGTTGGGCCACTGTAACTGTCAGTCCATCCTGGAACCGGTTCCTTCCACGAGGCTAAGACCATGGAAGGCCGCACGACGGCAATTGGCAATTGAGTCGAATGCTCTGCGACTAGATGCTCCGCAAGAGCTTTGGTAAATGTGTAAGTGTTGGGCAGTTTACCGATCAACCTTCGAAAGAAAATCGAACCATAAAAAAGGCACCCTGACCTATTGTGAAATTGGCCACCCAGCTCGGATTTTCAAACTTTTCTCTTTTGGAATCGATTCGTGGACGGTTGGTGGTGTTTGGCAGTCCAGTATTGAGGTTTGGCGAAATACAGTTCTTTCGATATTCAAGAAACAAAGTGGTTAGCGCGAAGTCAGCCCCCCCCCCCCCCCCCCCTCCCCCCGCACTTTGACTTTTTGCAAGTTTTTACCTAATGTCCTAACTCACGGGTCCCTGTCGATTAACATCATTTCGTGAAGCTCCCCAAAAAGTGCACCGTTTGGGAGTCATGAAATTTTGGAATAATAGAATCTCGAATCTGGGACGTTGACGAATCAAAGAGAAAGATTTGGCAGAGATTTGTACTAAGTCGTCATGGTGGATACCTTTAGTCGGCGAAAGGTGCGGTGCGTAATTTTACGATTGTCGGGTTTTCCGGTACGATTACTTTTTCAAAAAACGTCCTGGGACAATTTTCTTTTTCTTCTTTCCCAACGGGACCCAGCTTGGAAAAATCGCACCGTTTTTGAGTTATGGATTTTTGAGGAACTGACTCGCGACCGGGTGCAGATAAAATTATTTCCGATCATCCTCCGAAGAGACGGCGTCGTTACTGACAACAAACGCGAACACCATTAGACACGTGAATATGCTCAGTTCTCATTAACACCTTTCGATCAACCAATACACATGGTGCATATTAGGGTAGGGCAAAAATAAAAAAAAAATTTCTGCAGCTTCCGTCAAATTCCGTTCAAGATGTTGAAAACTAAATTCCGTGAAAAGATGAGCTCTTAATATTCATATCAAAGAGGTGCTAAATCGCGGCTTTTGATTTCCCATTTTAATAAAAACCGTAATTTTTTTTTTCCTTATAATTTTATTGCGTTCTAACAAATGAGCGAGATGTAAAAATCAATAAATATTTCTATAGGATATTGAACGATTTACAAAAAAAGTTCGATGTGATTTTTTGCCATGTCGACTCGTTTAAAAGATATTCAAGGTTAAAGTTCATCCTCAAATGATATACGATAACATCCACAATTTTTTTTATATTTCATCACGAAATAATGGCTCCAAAACATCATATTTTTCGTGAAGTTTATCAAGTATTTTTTGGTAAAACATCAATTTTCCGCTTCAAAACATCAAACTTTTTACCAAGTACTACCAATACTTGACGAACTTCATGAAATAGTATATTGTGTAGCTAGCGCGTGAAGCAGGCGATATCCGAAGAGTGTGAAGTTTGCCGCACGAGCCCACGGTGCATGCGCATTCGCGCGAGATCGAGTGACCGTAATCACACGAGAACTCGCGCGAATGCCGTATGCGCTGAGGTGAGTGCTGCAATCACACGAGACAGATATCGCCTTCACGCACGCGCTGCACACGCTATTTTTAGTAATACATGCGAAGAAACGTGTTATTTGAGAGGCAAACCAACGTCGAATTGACAGGTTGACGCGATACAAAACGGCCGACTGCGAAACCTGAATTTAGGCAATAGTCGAGATCGCACATACGTCGCTGAAGCCGGATGGCGTTACTGTCGGTAACAAGGATACGCTGCAGCGGGAAATAGGGCATATCGAATGTGCGCATGCGTCACCAATCTTACGCACCGGGAAATAGAGCATATCAAGTGAACGCATGCGCCAACTCTGTTATTCAGGAATAAGGCACTTCATGCACGCTACACGACCCTCGAAAATGACACTTTCCAAGCAGATGTTACAAAGAATATGATGTTTTATGTTTTCGAGCCATTATTTCGTGATGAAATATAAAAAAATTGTGGAACTCTTTAACCTTGGATACCTATTTAACGAGTCGATGTGACGAAAAATCACATCTGACCTTTTTTGCAGATCGTTCAATTTCCTACAGGAATCTGTATTGATTTCTGCAACTCGCTTATTTGTTCGGACGCAATAAAATTCCGAAAAAAACAATTTGATTGTGTTATTCGAATGGGAAATAAAAAATCGCGATCAAGCACCTCTTAATATTAATATAAAGAGTCCAAACTTTCACAGAATTTGTTATTCGTCATCTTGAACGATATTTTCAGGGAAACTAAATGAAGAAAAAAAAGTAATTTTTTTCGCCCACCCTACTAGTGCATATACCACACGCCAAACTGTTTCTTGGCTGTCGAAGTGAAACCTAATAAGAGCGAAACAGTCGGCTGGGATTGTTGATAAAATTACCTAAAAATACGCGTCAGCGAAGTTATATCTGATGACAGAAAATGAAAACGAAGAGGTGGAGAATCACTTTTCCCGTGTCTTACGTCAGAATGTATCGTGAGAGTTTATCACGATAGTAGTGATACAGGTATCATCATGGTATTTACTCTGATCCAAGTTACCAGAATAATGAATCCTATAATTCTACTTTCAGTCGAGGAAGGAACGGACTTATTGATTCGAGGTAATACTTGTGGGATGGTTCTCATAAACACCGTTAGATACTGAAAAACTTCAATTTTGAATAAACTTTTATCCACCACACCTTGAAGTTGGACGACGAAACACCACAAAATCAATCAAAGAAACAAAAAAAAATTGAAAAGCCGCGGCAGACTCTGACCAATTCAAGGTCACCGGTCTCGTCTGCTACGCAGGTCGAATGGATGGTAGCAGTGACACCGATGGCCTTGAATCGGTCAGAATCAATCTCAAGAGGTATACGTGGTGCGTAAAGTATCGCCCGGAGGCGTTGTTGATTTACATTTATGCATCAAGAGTAAATAAGTAGAGGTGATTCTTTCCTTGTTTGTATTCAGTGCTAATGTTATACTTAGAACCAAGCAATAAGAACTGTAGAGAAAACGCAACTTCATTAACCTGGGTGTGATTAGGTCCAAAAGCTCGTCATCCAGGCCAGCCACGCAATCCTTCACCTTACACAAGTCCATGGGTGGCGGATAGATGCGTTCACGAATGACGGGGATGCCGCAGTTGGAGTAAGCTGTGGATACGTGGACAATAGCGCGGAGGTTTTTCATCCCCTGAGAGAGCTGGAGCATCGCCTTGGTGCCTTCGATGTTTACGTCCACCGCTTTTCGCAGCGGCTCCGTGAATCTCACTGTCGCTGCGACGTGAAAAACCACCGATACTGTGTCTTGCAGAAGCGACCTGTCTTCGGCGGTTATTCCCAGACCTGGAACGCGAACATCCCCTGGAATGGCAACGAGCTTGACTCTTGGATTTGGTTGAGCGGTCTGAATCTCGTCGAACAAACACGCCGACAGCATCTGCTCGACACGGTCTCGAGGGGACGTGCCCTTCTTGTCACGAATCAGTAAAAAGATCGTTCCGATGTCGGGGCAGGAACGCAGAAGCTTTTCGACCAACGTTTTTCCAACGAATCCTGTTGCTCCGGTAATAAAGACTGATCTTCCTCGGTACCATTCCGCTATTTCGGAGTGTGACTCCATATCCGCAGACTGAGGGATTGTATTGAGGTGTATTGAGAAAGTACTCTACTTGTCAGTATGGCTGTTGTCTAACGAGCACCGTTGCCGTAGCTGGTACACGACACAAGACCGATTATTTTTACTGCTCAAAAGTTAGGGAGAATGCAATTCTATAATAGTCTCGTGAACCGCACTGATATAACGCGAGGTGAGAATGGCAGTCTAGACACTACATGGATTGGAATATGACACAAAAAAGTGCACTTCCCACTCTTTCTCTAGATAAATTTATAGCTCTCATCTTAAGGTAACATGGCGGCGATTCGCTGCCGCGAATCTTGATTTCACTGGCTCTTAAAGCTGTTATTCGGACCGCACCTTCAGCAGCTCCTAGATGTATCGTCAATCGCTATTCCAAGCCGGTTCGACATGTACACTTCGTTAATGTTTTAAATATTCATCTATGGTAAGTATATCGTATTCCAAGTCACACATATGTGTACACCTTTCACCGAGAACCTTGTCACCTTTAATCCCTCACTCAATGCTCCGTTGTCAGATCAATTCTTCCAGTTATACGTATAAAGGCCGAAGCAGGATAAGCACGGATTGGCTGCACTCAATTGGTTTTGGTCCATATTAGGAGAGTAAATTGTTAACATTATAGGACTAATTTACGTTAAGTATGATTTTGGAAAAAAAATTTCCCACAGAAGTTATAAGCAAATCTTGAAATATGAAGAATAAAAATTTTTCTCCAAATTAGCTCAATCAATCTTAATGAATAAAATATATGTTATGTCAAGTATTAAGTCAGTTTTGAAAAAAATTCAGAATCAAATACGTTAGTGAGACAAGGATGAATAAGTTATCGAAATTCGATAAAGATTTTTTTGACGTGATAACGTCTTATAAATCGGTGAACGCCGGCTGCACTCACGAAACAGCATGACTCATAGTAACGTTCCGCCTGAGCCGAGCGTGCAAGCGAGAGCGAGGTACGAAAAAAAGTGCAAATACATAAATGTTAATTTACAGAAAAAATTGTAATTTTCAATTAACTCCTTCTTTGTATTATACAAAATAATGATAATTCAGTGATAATAATTCAATTCAATTCATAAAAGTATGCAATTTTTCATCAATGTTTTCTTATGACGTTATCACGTAAAATTATCGTCCGTAAACCGACTTTACAGACAACCCGTTTTTAATGAACCTTTTTTTGTACTAACGCCATTTTTTCTGTGATATATTCACATCCTAAGTTACAAAATATTTTTTTTTGAATTTTCGACAGGGTACTTCACAGTTGAAAAAAAATAACATTTTCTTGGCCCCTAACAAGTCTCTGATTTCACGAGAAATGGGGGTTAACTCAATTTTTAACTTATGACTCAATCGAGTGAGCATAATTTGAACAAATTAAATGTAATACTTTATTTAATTGTAAGTCAAGAAACAATTTCACATTCTTCAAGTTCATGCTTGCGGTAAATTTGTTCTATAATGATAACAATTTACTACCCTACTATGGACAAAATCCGAGCGAGGGCAGCAAAACCGTGCTTTAATCCTACTACGGCCTTAGTGACGAATAATAAGACACGTTTATGGTTCTGAGGTTCAAAACCCAACGAAAATACCGATTGTAATCTTCTTCTAAGCTTAATAAGAGCATAATAGCACGAAGAGCAATGAATTAATCTTGAATCACGATTCCTTTTTTTTTTTAATCTGTTTATTGAGATTATGCAGAACTTTAAACTGCCAAGTCAACAGTCGTTGACGCGCGGAACTTCAATCGATGTGTAAGAAGGATCTATAGAAAAGATCCGTGAACCAATCTCATGCCTTGCAGAGACAATGGTGGCACTACATACTCTGCGGCTTGATTGCTCAACTGTGCATCCTCACAATTGTCCATAGATAATAAGTACCTCCTACTTCGTCAATTTCGTCCGACCAATCTGATAATGCGCGAATGGAGGTGGATTCCCAACTGCACAAAATGCAAGATTCCAATTACAATCCCATGATATTGTAACGAAGTGGTGTTCATACCCCTCATGCACTCTGGTACGGCCGATGCCATTATAATGTTCAACGGTGGGTTTTACCGATCCTGGTCGGTCGAATTACCCTTTGGTGGCGGTTGCAAACCCCTTCAGCCGGATGCTCAGAGTCTACCAGGGTCAGTTTAGGAGGGAATAGGGTAATTGGCACAATCGAACACTTGATTATGATAATAAATTTAATTTAATAACTGCGTCTTGTGGATCGCTATGAAAAACAGAAATACAAGAGTGTATGCTGCATGTACATGTAAATAGCAGGTCACAGAATTTCCTTACGGACCAGACACAATAGAAAGAACATTAAATCGGCGGAGCCGATACACGGTATATACACATATATATATATATATATATATATATATTGTACACCAAGGAAAAAGTATATTATAGATTTACGGTATATTAATATCGTTAAGTGCCCTGTTTTGCCCCCCCTCCCCCTACTACATCGACACGTACTACATTTCGCACGCAAATTAATGTTTAACCAGCTTACTGGACTTGACGAAGCTGAGGTTGAATATGTTTTTTTTTAATTGCAAATGATTTATAGAATACCTTGGAGCCAAACTTTATAGAAGCTACTGACACCGAGTACGATGCTGAAGAGAATGCCCAACAGGATGGTCTTCGCTATCAGTGCTTTCCTGGCCATCATCTTTCTGCCGTGTTCAAGAGTACTATCTTCCTCGCGCATGATATTTCGCCGAATGCCCATGTAGTAATTGTAGATAAACTTCCTCCATTCTATCTTCGATATGTCAATATTGAAGGTCTCCCGATCTTCGGGCGACATCCGGTCCCTCAATAGCTTGACATTCGTCGACTCGAATTCCCATTCGTGTGTTGTGAAGAATTCAAATGATTCGGTTACAACGCGTATCTTTTTTTGGGATGCGCGAAGTCTGCAAACAATCGCGATCAATCAATCCCATCATAATTGCCCCAGTATTTCCGTATATGTCACTCACCTTGGTTTTCCACCCAACACCCAGGTGAAGTAATCTACCAAACCACCGGGTACCTGCCTCAGGACGTTGAGCACTATGTGCGTCATTCTGCAATCGGTCATCGTAAGGTATGGAATCATGAAGACGTCACTTAGGGCATATTTCCTCTCACAGGCATGGATTTCCTCTACAAACAAGCCCCACGTAATGGGACCGAATGGTCTGGAGACACAATTATATACTCGTATATCTGGAACGAGTCTCGTGTTGTCTCCGCTCCCTGATTAAACATAAAAAGATGCTCAACGATCACTCAGTTACGCCAAAATCGTTCGTGTACACCAAAGAATCACTGAAATGAAGACAGTCGGACCCGGAAGGACAAGCAAAGTTCTCTTTCGGCATTCAACCGTGACTATTGACTTCTACTGTAGCATCTATATATGTCCGTAGATAATATAGGATGCGAGAGACTGAAAGCCAGCAACGGTGATTTTTTCCCACGGAAACCCACACCTATAGGCGAAAAATCGACTACCAGGAAGAACGTACCGATTTCCCATGCGGCAGCTATGAAAATATTGACGCATGTATCAACGGGTATAAAATCGGCAACAAGTTTCTTCTTCCCGTAAATACTGCTCACGAGTCCCTTGGCGGTAGCAATCACCGCAAAAGTTGGGCCACTGTAACTGTCAGTCCATCCTGGAACCGGTTCCTTCCACGAGGCACAGACAATGGAAGGCCGCACGACGGCAATTGGCAATTGAGTCGAATGCTCTGCGACTAGATGCTCCGCAAGAGCTTTGGTGAATGTGTAAGTGTTGGGCAGTTTACCGATCAACCTTCGAAAGAAAATCGAACCATAAAAAAGGCACCCTGACCTATTGTAAAATGGGCCACCCAGCTCGGATTTTCAAACTTTTCTCTTTTGGAATCGATTCGTGGATGTTTGGTGGTGTTTGGCAGTCCAGTATTGAGGTTTGGCGGAATACAGTTCTTTCGATATTCAAGAAACAAAGTGGTTAGCGTGAAGTAAGCCCCCCCCATCCCGCACTTTGACTTTTTGCAAATTTTTACCTCATGTCCTAACTCACGGGTCCCTGTCGACTAAAATCCTTTTGTGAAGCTTTCTCAAAAGTGCATCGTTTAGGAGTCATAACATTTTAGAATAATAGAATCTCGAATCTGGGACGTCGACGAATCAAAGAGGAAGATTTGGCAGAGATTTGTACCAAGTCGTCATGGTGGATACCTCTGGTGGAATACTTGACGAACCTCACGAAAAATATGATGTTTTATGTTCTCGAGCCATTATTATGATGAAATATAAAAAAATTGTCGAAGTCATCTTATACCATTTGAGGTTGAACTTTAACCTTGGATAACTATTCAACGAGACGACGTGACGAAAAATCACATCTGACCTTTTTTGTAGATCGTTCAATTTCTTACACGGATCTGTATTGATTTCTGCAACTCGCTTATTTGTTTGGACGCAATAAAATTCCGAATAAAAACAATTTGATCGTGTTATTCGAATGGGAAATGACAAATCGCGATCAAGCACCTCTTAATATTAATATTAAGAGCTCAAACTTTCACAGAATTTGTTATTCGTCATATTGAACGATATTTTCACGGAAACTGAATAAGGAAAATTTTTTTATTTTTCTCGCCCACCCTAGTGCATATACCACACGCCAAACTGTTTCTTGGCTGTCGAACTGAAATCTAATAAAAGCGAAACAGTCGTCTGGGATTGTTGATAAAATTACCTAAAAATGCGCGTCAGTGAAGTTATATCTGATGACAGAAAATGAGAACGAAGAGGTGGAGAAGCACTTTTCCCGTGTCTTACGTCAGAATGTATCGTGAGAGTTTATCACGATAGTAGTGATACAGGTATCATCATGGTATTTACTCTGATCCAAGTTACCAGAATAATGAATCCTATAATTCTACTATCAGTCGAGGAAGGAACGAAATTATTGATTCGAGGTATTACTTGTGGGAATGGTTTCCATAAACACCGCGAGATACTGAAAAACTTCAAATTCGAAAAAACTTTTAATCACCGCACCTTGAAGTTGGACTACGAAACACCACAACATCAATCCAAGAAACAAAAAAAATTTGAAAAGCCGCGGCAGACTCTGACCAATTCAAGGTCACCGGTCTCGTCTGCTACGCAGGTCGAATGGATGGTAGCAGTGACACCGATGGCCTTGAATCGGTCAGAATCAATCTCAAGAGGTATACGTGGTGCGTAAAGTATCGCCCGGAGGCGTTGTTGATTTACATTTATGCGTCAAGAGTAAATAAGTAGAGGTGATTCTTTCCTTGTTTGTATTCAGTGCTAATGTTATACTTAGAACCAAGCAATAAGAACTGTGGAGAAAACGCAACTTCATTAACCTGGGTGTGATTAGGTCCAAAAGCTCGTCATCCAGGCCAGCCACGCAATCCTTCACCTTACACAAGTCCATGGGTGGCGGATAGATGCGTTCACGAATGACGGGGATGCCGCAGTTGGAGTAAGCTGTGGATACGTGGACAATAGCGCGGAGGTTTTTCATCCCCTGAGAGAGCTGGAGCATCGCCTTGGTGCCTTCGATGTTTACGTCCACCGCTTTTCGCAGCGGCTCCGTGAATCTCACTGTCGCTGCGACGTGAAAAACCACCGATACTGTGTCTTGCAGAAGCGACCTGTCTTCGGCGGTTATTCCCAGACCTGGAACGCTAACATCCCCTGGAATGGCGACGAGCTTGACTCTTGGATTTGGTTGAGCGGTCCGAATCTCGTCGAACAAACACGCCGACAGCATCTGCTCGACACGGTCTCGAGGGGACGTGCCCTTCTTGTCACGAATCAGCAAAAAGATCGTTCCGATGTCGGGGCAGGAACGCAAAAGCTTCTCGACCAACGTTTTTCCAACGAATCCTGTTGCTCCGGTAATAAAGACCGATCTTCCTCGGTACCATTCCGCTATTTCGGAGTGTGACTCCATATCCGCAGACTGAGGGAGACGGGTGTATTGAGAAAGTACTCTACTTGTCAGTATGGCTGTTGTCTAACGAGCACCGTTGCCGTAGCTGGTACACGACACAAGACCGATTATTTTTACTGCTCAAAATTTGGGGAGAATGCAATTCTATAATAGTCTCGTGAACCGCACTGGTATAACGCGAGGTGAGAAAGGCAGTCTAGGCACTACATGGATTGGAATATGACACAAAAAAGTGCACTTCCCACTCTTTTTTTATACAAATTTATCGCTCTCGTCTTGAGGTAACTTGGCCGCGAATCTTGATTTCACTGGCTCTTCAAGCTGTTATTCGGACTGCACCTTCAGCAGCTCCTAGATATATCGTCAATCGCTATTCCAAGCCAGTTTGACATGTACACTTCGTTAATGTTTTAAATATTCATCTATGGTAAGTATATCGTATTCCAAGTCACACATATGTGTACACCTTTCACCGAGAACTTTGTCACCTTTAATCCCTCACTCAATGCTCCGTTGTCAGATCAATTCTTTGAGTTACATGAAGGCGGATGAGGGGTAAGCACGGATTGGCTGCCGTCTACAGAAAATTCGTCGGAAACAATTCGTCGAAACACAATTCGTCGAATAACAATTCGTCGAATAAACTCATTAACACAGAAAATTTTACGGAGTATTTAGTCGTTAAGGGTAACCGGACGAATTACTCTCTGTTGTTCAAAAATGCAAGGACTGCAATGCAAGGTGTCAGTGGCACCCGAAAGGTTAGAATAACTTGGGCTACCTGAAAGGCTAGAATAACTTCGGCATTTTGAGCACATTTACGTTAAAAACTGGAAGAAAAAATTTTCGACGAATTGTGTTTAGGACAAATTGTGTTTTCGATGAATTGTTTTCGATCATTTGTTTTCCACGAATTTTTCGATAATCATTGGCTGCACTCTCTCGCATTTTGTCCACATTAGGGAAGTAAATTCTCATCATTGTAGGACTAATTTACGCCAAGTATGATCTTGAAAAAAAATATTCTTACAGAAGTTATAAACAAATTTTATAGAAAAAATTTTCTTCAAATTAGTTCAATCGATCTTGATGAATAAATCATACGTCATGTAAAGTATTAAGTCAATTTTGAAAAAAATTGAGAATCAATTCCGTTAATGAGAAAAGGATAACAAAAATTATTTAAATTCAATAATAATTTTTTTAATGAGCCTTTTTTTGTACTAACGCCATTTTTTTTGTAATATATTTATATGATAAGTTACACCATATTTTATCTCTGAATTTTCAAAAGGGTACTTCTTAGTTAGAAGAATAATATAACATCTTCTTGGCCCTAACATTTGTCTGATTTCACGAGAACTGGGAGTTGACTCAATTTTTAACTTATGGCTCAATCGGGTGAGTACAATTTCAACAAATTAAATGTGATGCTTTATTCAATTGTAAGTCAAAAAACATTTTTATAAAGATATAACAATTTTTAAGTTCATACTAGCGGTAAATCCTCTTACGCTTTTTTTTTCTTTGCCGACTACTAGATCTTTAGAGAAAAAATAAAATTGTAATCGAACTGAAGTTACACTAAGATTTCGCGGCGTAGTGGAAAAATTTTACAACCGCACCGAAGAATTGAGTGGAACTCGAGTGGATTTGATTATCCGGAACGTCACTCTAATATCGCTGATTTTAGTATCGAATGAAATAACACGGTGGGACTGAATCCGCAGGGGAATTGCAACTCGTCTAGTTTAGGCGAGTTTTTGAAATGTACGACGTGATCTTAAAAGCACCTTAAGAGTGCATTCGAAAATCAACTCTCAGGACTGTCAACAATCTGTCACCTCTTTTGTGCTCCCAAGTTCGTGAATAGCCTTGCCTCTGCCCTAGTGAGTTTTAATGTTGGCAGCTAGTTTCAAAACGAGAAATGAAGCATAAATGAAATCTCTTCGACATGCCTATTAACGCAGCCATATGATGCAACAAAGCTATACTAGTTATTTTGACATTTTGGTACATACATTTTTCGTTGCCTCTTTCTAAGGTTTCAGACAGCGTAGCAGGACCAGCGCTGTGCCTAGCCTTTCGAGTATCTACGGCAAACTGGAAGAACCCGCCTTTCCCGATACAAATATTTAAATACAGAATTTATAAACAATTAACTAAGAATTCTTAGTCGAACACGTGGTTCATCATTTCCACCGTATTTATTGACTCCAAATCACTGACATCAAAGTAACCACAAATTAACTAAGAATTGATAGTGGACCCTGTGATTTGTCGTTCCCACCGTATATATTGACACCAAATCACTATATTTTTCATTTGATCAAACCTACCCTTCACACAAAACATATTTTTTGTGCTTTCACTTTTACAAAGTCTGCAATAAGTTCCTCGTACTCGATGCGATAAGATAATTCGCTTTCAACAGATATAGTGGCCAATCGCTCCTGGCCCATTGACGATCGCAGATAATTGAAAAAAAAAATTTTAACCAGCATAAGTGATCGAATCTGTGCGTAATATTTCTCATGGGCATACAAATTTGGCAACTCTTACTATTCAGTATTGTGGTATACGACCAGTACTGGGAGTAACCTTTTCTATGAAGTTTTATTGAGCTGTTTCTGCAGATTGTGATTTTGCGGGGCTATGATCATCATCTCTGTCTTCATCATCGATCAGGAAAAAAACATTCTCGTCAAGCTTCCTCTCAAACGGCACTGTCGTTTCTCCTTTCAAAAGTATAATTTGAGTTCAGACATTATGTACCATAGCTGCTGCCATATATAGTCGCCCATTCTAGTCCCGCTTTCCTACACTCACCGGATGAAGTGCAGCCTTTTTTAGAATTACACGATATTAATGTCAATAATGATTCCGGAGCAAGTGCCTTAAGTGTCAGTACTGGTCTAAGGGGGGAGGTCATTGTGATGGCCGTAAAAATGTTATTATGTGTATATTAAACCTGGTTTGTGTAAACTTTTATTAAAATGGATTTAAAAGGGGGCCGGGGCCGGGGAGGCCGGTGGTATTGTGAGATCACAGCGATAATCTCTTATAATATCATTATGTATATTTCATTAAAATTAGGATAAGTTCCATGCGGATTATCTTTTTATTTTAGGAATTATTAGAGACGAGAAAACATGGTACAAAGTCCATACGGAATCCCTATATTACTCTTATATTGACCACGTCAATTATATGATATGTCTTATACCAGAAGTCTCCCAATAGCTTTTAACGACATTGCGCACGAAGATGAGACACGTTTTCCTTTGCTGTAAAATACACATTATGCCAAAGTGCTTCACATCTGGTTATATCATGCCCACGAACTTAAGATCTCTGACGCACAATTGCAAAAGGCCAAAGTACATAATGGCCTTATGTATCCGCGTCATCATACGTGCGTGAGTAAACTCTTAGTTAGCCAGACACATCTCCCAATTACATCAAAAGTTTGTGGCAATATGTTTTCCTGTCTTCTTTGTTTCAGCGACTGAAGAGAAAGTTTGAAATTATGGGTCGCTTTTCAATCTCACAATGACAGATGTGAAAGAATTCGAAAAAATAATTCGATGTAGCTCATCAAACTCTTTAAGAATATAATCCATAAGCTCTGACGTAACAACACCTCGGCGATTCTGGCTATGGATTTTTGTCAATGTGCCTTATTGCACGGCAGGTCAACTTTCGTTTCTAATACTGGATCTTCCTGTGTTAACCGTTTTGGACTGGAGCAGTTTACAGGTGCCATTATTGGACATTGGCCCGTTCGTTGCATCATTACATCAGAAGGTGATACCATCGCTAGATGAAATACTTGTAAAATGAAACGGATAGGGTCACGGCGAGCGGACCTGGAATTTCGTAGATTGTATAAATTAAAGGTATATGAATTAATGATTATAAATCATTTATTCCAAACGAAACATCTACACATGGATCATGTCGGAATATTTCGTTCCGTAATATTCCAGCATACAATCAACTTATCTAATCACTGAAATGGACTGAAAAGCATTAAATTGTCATTAATTTTGTCACTTCCTTTTTCTGACTTGGTTTTAATAAATCCGAGGCCAACAAAGCATAAGTACGATTCCTCATAGCTATACAGATTCCGTGATAGAGCGTTGTTATAACGATCTTAACAGACTTCGAACCAAAAGTGAATGAGGAGAATTCCCAATGTCTGATTATACTGCATTTGGGTAAAAAAAGTCAGCTACTAGCATACGAGAGTGACGTCAGCCAATCGTTCTATCACCCATTTTCAATATTCCAGCTAATAACGGACTAATGACACTTCAAGAAATCGGAATTTCCACGTTTCACGTTATTATGAGAATAATCATCTAGTTGTACAAAATTATATCGTCAATTGTCCGCATTTACCCTGCGGCTGGATACTGGATACTGGCTTCGATTTTCACGCGTCGCATTAGCAGATGAGAACAAGTGTGTTCAGGCGCGTTTAAAAATTCGAACGCCGCCCTATCCGTTATCGGGCCGGTCCGGTATGAACGGACCTTTATGGACCAGGAACCGTGGTGCCGTTTATTGATCGCCGCGCAGCGGTGCCATATTTCTTGGTCTCCATCGTCCCGCCGTAACTGCCGTCCAGTCGATCGAGGACGTTGGCCATTTCGGTATCGTTCGTCGAGTTCCATTTCCCGAATTTTTCTTTTCGACAATTGTCAACCGACGAACGTCGTTAGACTATCAGGTACTAATTTGTCTCGTTATAGTCCTGCCATGCGTGCCTAAATTGTCATGTCCTTTAACCACATTCACCCACTCGAATATTACCTGAAACAATTGACTTGTACGCCCGTCACCCATATCAGGTGCTCGGCTTTAATCTCATTTGTTTATGCGTACGTTGATTCATATTTGCTGTGTAACACATTGCAGGTATAACATGCATTTATCGGTTCATATATTTGTCAGCCGTGGAAATTTCTTGACGACATTACAATAATCGTATATATGCGAATCGTTACCTTTTGTTTCACCTGTATCTCGCTATCGCAACTACATTAGTCTCTGATCGCGTTTGTTTTGTTTACACATAGTCTGGCCAAAGATTAGGTCGGTTAGAGTTTCGTTTGCTCGTAATTGCCGACAACAAGCTGAGCCCTTTTTTATCCAGATTTGAAAACGTATGTATAATACCATTTTCTACAGTTCCGAGCTCTTTCTTGATACTCGGTCGTTACTCGTCCGGGCACCCTAACGCGTTTTTCTGATCGAACCACATTACGGTGCTGCACTCTGTTGCTACTCTGTGAACTACTTCACAGCTGTTGCCACACAGAAGAGATACAACTGTCACCTCATAAATGAAATGATGACTGGTAGCCGTGAAGAAGAAAAGTACACGGGAAGAATGTTGTTTTAAATTCGGAGATTAGTCATTGGGCTAAAGAGGTTTCTTTGATTTTTCTAATATACCGTATCAGCGAAGCGAGGGTGTCGAAAGAATGAAACTAAAATGTTACAGAGTGCACAGATCAAGGACACAATCTATAATTGAATAACAGTAATTTCGTCATTTTTCTGTATTTTCGTTTCTCATAGTCTAAAAATAGTTATGGAATGCCCCAGAATTTTTGAACGCCTTATAGCCTTCTTCTCAATGTGAAAATTACATTTTTAACCACCGCCGGACTGCTATTCACTGTTACTCACGGAAAACCCTGACCACTTCTATTGTAACGACAAATATTTCCATTCCTTGATTCTATATGTTGAAATAAATCTACCAGCATTTTATGTAGAGGTATGTGTAGTCGCTTGTTTATTACCAGTTATAACAGCTTTATATTTCTCATCTGCAGAGTCATTCTGGAAAATGTTGGCACAAACTGGATGTACATCGAAAAGTAACGCAAACTCTGATGCAAAGGAACCGAAAGCTGAAACGCCGTCGCTGATTAAGATGGAGGAATTGCTGAATGAGGAAGATTCCAATGTTGCTGAGGTGCTTATACATGTTTAGTGTATACTTTATTTCCAAACATTTTACAAGATAATTAATTGTACATTTATGAAAATATGAGTAATGGATAATCAATGCATATTGGATAATCGATCTTCCAGTTTCAAGAATACATATAGTGATTGAATCGCTCCTTTTGAATGTATAATGAAATAGAATTCTTCATTTTAGGTGGTACTCTCGAATAAAGGAGGTCCTAAAGTCATCCATAAGGGTTTTATGTACACGTTGCATAAGAAACAACCTAATACTATACGCTGGCGATGCGTTGGCAGAACGTTGCACTGTAGAGGAAGTCTCATTACTACCGGAGATTGCAAAAAACCGAGAATACGAATGCAACACAATCATAGTCCAGATTTTGCCGCAGCACAATTGGCCAGAAAACGATACATTGCTTTAGGTCAACCTCCGGTACTTTCAGGTTAGTATATATTATTGTTATAAGAAATAGAGAATGTGAAAATGCAAAATGCGTCCTATATCATACTAATTTAGCTGCTTTACTGTCCCAGATGATGAGCCTAGGCCACAAATGGTACAAGCTGGGAATCTAAAGCCTAGTGATTTTGTCACATGGGCCGACTGGCAGGTCCAGAATCCGTTACAATTCCCGTGCCCAATGCTGCCAATACTACCAAACGGTAAATTTAACCAGTCATTCATTTGCATGATGAATGCTGTTAATAAGAGACTAGATTTACGTTTGAAAGTTGGTGATGACTTAAATGAACGATGGATTGTATTTCAGGAGAAAAAAGTTTCTTTTACTTTTGTTGTACGCTGCATTGACCTATTCAAAACTATGATCAATTCTTGACCAATTTCTAACATTTAATATGAAATATCGTGATTATTTCACATCACAGACGAGGAAACGAAGCGGATTACAAGATCGACGAGCAGAAATAATAGTGAGATCGGGCTCGTATCTGATTGGCAAAGCAGTGATCAATCCGAAGGCCAATTTTTACCGGGACTTCAAAAAGGTAAGCTAATTACCTTTAGTATCGTTGATTAAGTAACCTTTCGCAACGTTGCGATTTGTTTAAAGTGACTGAGACGAATGAATTTCCCTCCAATGCTTCAAAACATACAGATTTGAACAAACTCCTTTTATCCCCCCACTCCACGTATTTACTCTATTTCCTTTGAAAATCTGGTGTATCGTACAACACAAGTGTAAGTGATTCACGTATTACAAAATTTACAATCCCCCTTAACACGCGTTGAACAAAGTGTTCTAATTTTTAGAATATTACGAGTATTATGAGCAAGAACCGCTTAGTTTTCTCTTAGCTCAGTTCGGCGCCTGAAAGTATGCAACCTGACAGGCAGCGATGAAACACTCGCTTTAAACATCATCTGCGCCAATTTTAAAATTTGACTCAGCTGGTATTGGGTAATTTGAGATTTTGCTGATGGTTATGCCATGACGTATCGTTATTCCAATAGCTTTTTCTTTCCTCTTCTCATATAAACATCTTCAAATTATCGTTCACTGTGAGATTGAGTTACAAACGACATTTTCTGTTCCGTATTTAAATACAAGTCTAAGTCAACTCAATTAAACTAACGCGTATATTGGTAGTTTGAATACATTACTTTTGTACATTCTTATCGCATCTTTATCGCATGCTTGCTTCGTTAACGACAGGAAAAAAAGAAATTTGTTATCGAATTCGCCTTCGAATTTTTAAATTCGTCAACAAACGTTGAGATTTAATTGACCATTACCGCGATTCTTTTCCCGAGTGTACGTGTTTTTAGAAATATACTTCGTGCCACGAAGAAATAGGAATGTCTGTAGAACCTACGAAAAATCCGGAATCAAGTTTCCATACACCCACGTACGATGTGTATATATGTGTATAAATGTGGTATGTAAGTAAGAATAAAATTCTTGTTAAAAATATCATAAATATACAATACATGTGACTAGATGTTTCCACGACAATTGCCTCACTCTCCGTTAATATATCCGTGTTTTTCTTCTCTTCAAACCCTTTTTATTGCCGTGAAATATTCCTTACTTCGATTCGCAGTGCATCGTATAACGCGGTGTATCAATTGTAAGTAAAACGCGAAAGGCGTGTATCATTTTGAAAAAGGATTGCGGTTTGTTTTTGCAACACGCCAGAATCGTGCAACGCGTGTTACAATGTAACATGTTAATCGATGCCTTGACAAAGTTCGGGCAACGTAATCAGGTCGGATAGTAGAGCGCACATATGATACAGATAATGCGTTGACGACCGGCGCCGTCGCACATGCGCGTCCCGACGCCCCTCGGCCACCGATTTCGATTTTAGTCATTCCTGGGTCGGGGGGATCGTTACCACTGAAGCACGGTGCAAAGCACATCGGCCATTTTCTAAGCTCTTCCCGTTACGATTTTATATTCGTCAATCCGAGATTCGCGAAGCTCGGTCCTGTGTGTTTTCGAAATTTTTTTCAAAAATCCGTTATCCTCAGTGTTCTTATCATCCTCTTGCCGTTCGTCGCGCACTAATCGCGCTTCGATATTAACTGGTAAAACGTAAACGAATTAATAAATAAAACAAGAATAAATATAAGGATAAAAAAGCTTCGGTGGACTCGGTTCTTCGAGCCGAACCAGGTTGAAAAACACGAGGAAATTCGGTGCGTCTCGATCAGTGCCCGGTTTGCGCGCGTTTCGTCGCTATGATGGTAGTGAATGACTGCAGCGAGAGTATTACGAGTGGCTTATAGTGCGTGTGGTTCGGTTTCCTCTTCTCCAACTACGTTCACTCCGTCTAATTTGTTATCAACATCAAACACAGCTCTCCGGGCTACCGCACTGCGGTCAATCGTCACATTTTCCTTATTTCTTACAATATTTCCAGTGAGTGATTAAAATATATCTGACACTTATTACAATAACACGTTACAACGCCGCCGGAGTGTTTTTCTTAAAGCACGTTTTTAAAGCGACGCTCGATACGGCAAGACGACCGTCAAATCTCCGCAAAATACCCACTCGATCTCTAAAAGAGCAACGAGCTTGTGTTCTCCCTCGTACGCCTCGTCCAACACAGACACACGCATACGCATGTGTAACATATTTATGTATACCGCATACGTACTACGCATAGATATACATATACATTATCAACCCAGGGCGAGATAATGATTGCTTTTTATAGACGGAACGTCTCGTTGCAAGGAATGGGTTGCTACAACCACAGAAAGACCCTGCTTCTAAGAATAATTATATACACGCTCAATATTTTCGTTGCAAAGGCTCCCCTGGCCGACACCGCGGGGCTATATTATACGCACGATCACCTCGCGAATATTCATATTTTTCCCGTACGCGTTATCGTCTAATTTATCGGTAGTCGTCTCTCCTACCCCTGTATCAAACCGCGTCGGAAACGAGACGGTTGTTTTTGTTTCGTTTTTTGTTTTTCTTTCCTCAAGCTCCGGGATTTCGTGCCTCGACGGAATTGAAAACATCGACTACTACGTCGCTCCGCAGATTCATATCCGACACAGAGAGACACACACACACACACACACACGTAGAGACACAGCGCCAGCGTCGCGACTCATTGTCTCGTTCTCGATCGATGTTTGCGGCTCGTTGCCGATTTCTAGCAATTGCCTTTTCACACCTCGTACCGCGATCTTCTCCTCGAAAAATGTTGCATATTCAACGGGCTGCAAAAGTAGTAGCCGCGCACAAGCCAAAATCGACGAGGTGCTTGATAGGCGGGTTCTCGCGACGCTCACTTATTGATCCGATCGTAATCCTCCCTGGCTCGACTGTATTGAATCGGAAACGGAACGCCGCTGCACTAACTCGGCCGATATCGGAGAAAATCGGTAATAGGAAATAGCAGGTATCTGCCACCACGGAGAGCCTCGGTTTAATCGTTGATGACGTAATTCACGCTTGGATTACATACACTCTTTGCCCGCGATCTTCTTACAGCGGTGCAGATTCCGAATCCGGTAAAAACTTGCACGCGTTACGGACTCCGTGCACCAGGCTAGCTCTATGCAAGCCAGCTCTGACTCGTCGTCGCAAATTGAAACTATTTATACCAATGTATATCGCTAATCGTATCCGCGGCCACGTGACCACTTGACGAACCCTCGCTCCCGTACATTTACGATACTTTCGAATAAAGTTTGCGATGATTACCGCCGATTGTGGGTAGTTATAGGCACTCGAGGAAAGCTCGCTACTACGCGAAATTTTATTGGAATTTTTTTAAAGATATTACGGGCGTTTTCGGTTCGAACAAAACGACAAACCGCTGCGACGTCGAATCGCAGGGAGCTTCGCTTTACTTAAAACGGCGGCGGGACTTGAAAGAAAATTCAAATAGGTACCATTCTCGAATCAAGCAATGTATCGAACTCAGGTGCCACGTGTTTTTTCGCCGACTCGTTGCTCGGCCCGGTGTGTTGTTTTCACGTAATCTCTAGATTCTATACCACACACGTGTGATCTAACCATTTCAGTCCTATTCCTATTTACATTCGATGCGAATTTCCGAAGCGTCTTGCCAGTAAACAGTCTAATCAGAAAATGAATGAAAAAGAAAATCAAATAGGTTTGCCCCCAGGTGCGGCTAAATTCAATTTCGGTTCAATTTCGTTCAATGATTATCTCCTTAAGGGGGTGACCTAGTGGATTTTGTCGTTGTCGTACATGTATCTCGAAATATCGAAGTCCGCGTACCTTAAACGCGATTCATGGCTTAGCAGCCCCATTCTATACATCATCCCGAAGGAAAAAACTACAACTCATTTTCATTTGACGCAGAAGTAACGAAATGGCATGAATTTTACGAATATACTATTGCGATTTCGTGAAATCGCGCCATTCCTTTGTTACTGCGTCAAATGAAAAGGTATTGGAGTGTTTTTGTTCAGAAGTTTGTATAACTACGTCGACCTCGGTATTTGGTGATACGTACGTCGATGTCGAAATCGGCTAGGGCACCCCCTTAAGAGAATGTTATAGTCTCAAAAACTACGCATCGCTGATGTGAAATTACCGCAAACAGCGTAATTCTGCATGCAATGCTGAATATGAATTTTTTAAAGAAGTTTTATTTTATGTAACAATGGTGCCAAGAAATGAATTCCGGTAATAGAATAACCACTAAGAATACATCTCCTAGCGTTATTTTCCCATGAAACCAAAAAATGTCAGGTTAATTTTGTTTGGCATTGAATTTAGAAGTGCGCTGACTGCAGCATTTTCGCATCGATGCAGTGTAGGCTTACACAATATTGTTAAGTAATAGTGAAAATTTGTGACATTTTACACGGTCGGTAAAGATTGACTATAGCATCCTCTTAATGTGATCACAATTTTCAGAAATTTCTTTGAATAAGTGATGAGAAAATATTATTGATATCATTAAAAAAAAAAAGTGTTATATGCAACAGTATTTTATAACGCATTATAAGTAATAAAATTACGGTTCCGTTGCACAAATTGTACACTAATAATATGAATATTGTTACCAAAAATCGACCTCGGGTGAATTTTTTGATGGGAGATTCTTGAAAATCACAATTCAAAATTGACGACAGCCGCACCTTTGCTACATAATTTTTTTGTTGCAATGTATTATTGATCAACCGTACCTCACACTTTCTTAATTATAAGTATCTACAGAAATCGGTTTCTTATTATTATGTGGTATATGTATATGTCCCGTTGCAGTAAAAAGATTGTGCTCGAATACGGTGATTAATTGTCCAGCCCGCTGCGTAAGTTTGCAAAATTTGTTTCCTTCCGAGGAAGCAGAGTAATATCGGGTTTTTGTCGTACGTGTTGCAGCGTGCGATACATTGGCGAGGAAAGAATTGTCCTTAGGCACGAAAAACCCGAGGTCACGACCTGTCCTGGAATATCCAGGGGGGCAGAAACAATGGGGTGGACGTCCCGCTGCTCTTAGGCGACCCTGTTTGCCCCCCTCCTTCTCCTTCCTGCACGAGTTCGGTTTACTCGCCAGGTTTTAGAGCCGAATTCGAAGAGGCAAGTCTAGGGCTCGTGCGTATGTACACCCGGCATGCTGGAATGCGAACCCCTCGACCAAGGAGTTGGCAAAATGAGAAAGTCCAGTGTCGAGCTTGCTCAGCGTGTCCGGAAGATGTTAGACCGATCATTCGATTGCCTCTAATATTTAAGGAGAAAGAGGGACGTGGACCCGGTTTTATTTATATAGCGATTGCGCGTGTAACCGTTCGACCCTGGAGATTTTCATTTTGCCATAGGAATATTAAATTCCTTAGAGTTGTCCAACTCCTGTAGGAGTCGTAAGAATTTGAGAAGCCGAGTGTACGCAACGCGTTTCATCGGGGTGCAGGGGTCAAGCTATAGTCACCGTATCCGCGTGAATCATTGCTGCAGCACGACATATAACGTATACGAATATCTACGCAGCCGGCTCAGCAAAGTTGACGATTTGAATTCCCGGCGAATTCGGTTAAATCGGGGCTTGTTTGAACTTGGCGAAGTGGTCATACACGACGAATGTAACATACTTGTGTGTGTACAAACATATAGTTGCACTGGAGAACGGTTTGACGTACTAACACGTCTCGCAACGATCTCGCGTCTCAAGATAACGGAGAAAATAAAGGCGTCAAAATTTCGGGCTCACGTAAGATTTTGCACAAGAGAGTGTCGGGCATCATGAAACAGGAACCGGAAGACGAGGACGACTGCCTCGTCGATCACGTGACACCCTCCGGATTTTCGTCCGGGCACTCGAGCAGCCGGGTTAGATCCCATTCTCGAAGTCTCAGGGCCATGGCGAATCCCAGCGCCGTTTGGGCCCACTTCGATCTCTGCCTGAACGACCCCCTCAGAGCCCAGTGCCGTATATGCGGTGCCGTTGTCGTCAGAGGGGGCGCCAATCCCAGACAGTGCGGGACCACCAATTTGCATCGACATTTGCGGGTTCATCACGGAGGACGGCTTATCGGGAGACGGTATCACGGTAATGAGAATCACGATTCTATATGCACAAGTTATATACGATTATACTACGCAGTGCTTCATTCCCCATTTCATGAACCTCTTGTGATTTCATGTAAAATGTATATATATATATCCAGTTATACTATTTTTCTTTCTATAATTCACTCGTACCATCGAAATCACGAGTCGAGTAATTACGAGTAGCAGTACACGATGAGATAGACTAATGCCGTTAAATACACCTTCGACAAAGTGCATTGACTGTTTCCTTATATCTTGTAGACACGCGCGGTAATCGCGACTGCAAATATTTATTGGTACAATATTTATAGGTACAGGTACCCAGGTTAATTTTCCTAGGCTGGCTATATGACACAGACTACGAATGCATGGCCTTGCAATTTTGCGACAATAAGGTATACACTTCCAAAGGCACTTTGCAAGGAAGTATGATAGACAGTATAAGAGAGCTCGCCTCGTTTATCGATAGAATTTTACTCTTTCCCTTAATTGCAATTAGCCTTATAATGTCCTTGAGCGGTTCATCCTGTGAGTCCACGCGGCTGCTCATGATTACGCAGAGTTTTGGCTAGAACGGCAGCTGTTGTATGAATGAGGCACGGCCTCCTGCATTGGCTGGATAAAGGGAAATTTTTTAATTCGTTGTACAATACCAACCGTCTGACCGACGAGAGCTTCGTTGTCCGACGCCCTTGGCTGATCATTTGACGTAACGCCGCAGCTGGACGGGTTAAAGAAATACTCCGATTACGATCTGCTGCAGCGGCGTCTTCGACGAAGCTCGTTTCGCCTGAATATTTTATAACCCTCGAATCATAGATAACGCGGCTTCGCGATTCTCATCGCCGATATTCGACACTCATTGAAAATAAGAAATCCTTTTGATCTTGTTAATAAAGCATAATATGGAAGAGAATTAAAGACTTGAGTTTTGAAATTTTTATCGCTGTCTAGATTAGGCATCAACCTACAATTTTACGCTGTTTTTTTTCGCCCACAAAAGCCTAGCGAAATTCGTTGATCGCATCTCTACTCGAATACTTTTGGAATTAGAACTATACAGGCAACCCAAACGAGAATTATCACAATTTTATCAGGAACACGCACTACCAACTTATAGGCGTAATAATTAAGCAAGAGGGCTAAGGTTATCAACGATCCTCCGATACAGCAGTGTTGTGGAAGGAAAAAAATTGCTTATTGCTTACTTTGACCTTGATTTTTTTCACATAGAGAAAAGTAGTAGGTCGAAGACGAGAAACCTCTCTTCGTGCAGCATCTTCTCTGTTTGCAGCTTTAAATTTTCTCCTTTCTCAACCTTGTAAATCTTATAGCGATGATCTGTTAAAATTTGAATTTTGTATTTCTGCACTTCGTCAAAGTTGAGAAATTTTTCAAAATGGTCGATGAATTCCGGAATAAATTATCGCTGGAAGCTAAACTAACGTTTCGTTATATTTTTCTCTTTAATTTATGGATTGTACTGAATCCTCGGGATTTAACGAATTTAAATTTTCAGTTTAAAAAAACAACGTGTGACAAAGTTCAACGTTGCATCGACAATTCTACAGCTATAATAATTTTCATCCCTCAACATATCCACAACGATTCCAGCAAAATTATTTATTTCTGTGACTTGAAGGTGTATCATCTGTAAGACTGATGATTGAGGATTATACACATTCGCCCATATACCGCCTATTTGAATAATGAAATAAATTTAGAAATGAAGGATGAAATTTTTCAGTCTTGTTGTATAATACGGGATAAAAAGAGTATTGTTTAACCCTTGCGGCATATTACAGCCTACACAGGAAGCCCAGACAACAGAGGTGAAACATGGCGGCGTAGAAGAAGTGGGGGTCGTCGGGACGCGAGGGGGGTTGGTTTTCGCGTCTTTTAATCAATAATTTAAAAAAATGTATAAATTAGTGAGGCTAGTGGGGGCGTCGCACATCCAGCCCCCCGCCATCCCTACTTCTCCACCGCGTCGTCTCAGCCGAGGATATCTGTATCGGAGGGGAAGTTTGAAAATTTAATTATTGTACCTACCAGTTATATAGGAGGGGAACCGAAGGGCGGTGCCTCCGCTCGAAATTACTCGCTTATATATCGCTTTATGAATATGCGCCTGGCGCCTCTCTCTCTGTCTCTCTCCGTCTCTCCCCCTCGTATTGCAAAAAATATCAACAAAGGCCTTCGAACCGCTTCACTTCCTCGAAAAATGACGGTTGAAAGTTCTGATCTCGTGCTTCCCCTGATTCCCCCCCCCCCTTCCGCCCCTCCTACCGCACCGCTTTTAATTCCTTCTACTCACCCGGCCATGTAATATTCCAGAGAGAGGGTCGATGAATTCTCGTTTACGTTATCATATATCTTCGAAAAATATTGGTTTGAAAAATAAAAATGAACAGTTTACATGCTACGTGTAACAATAAACTTGACCTATGAAATTAGGCGATATTAAAAAACTTGCTGTTCTTTTATAAACGTATACATGCACATGTACCTATACGCGGTATCGTGCAGGCTGTAAGTTTTCTCCAATAATCGAAGGATTGTATGTTTGTACGTCATGTAATGCGCAGGATCAATTCCATGAGGCAAAAAGTTGGGTGTATTAGGTATATATTTTTTCCGTTCTTCAAAGCTACTAACAATTCCAATCTGTGAGTTGAACGAGAAAAGAAAACATCGTGAAAATTGTGGCATGTTTTGGTGAAATTTTAGAAATAATTCTTTTGGAAGTTGATATATAAAATTATCTAAAATCTAAGACATTCAATTGACTTTTTTGAATTTACTTTTGTCCCTACATCACTGAAATTGCGAATAATTAGCACAATATACGCGTTGGTCCAGCCGCGTACTTTGCGGTTATGCCTATATCACATGTATGTCATGTGATAAAGCTATATTTCCGGATCAACAGGATGTCGACAATCACATAGTTATACTGATTGTTATACAGTGGCCTGTATACCATAAGTCTTAGTTTTACTGTGTTACAGTTTTCATATCTCTCGTTGAACACGCTGCTGCGCTCCCGAATAACGATATTCCGTACATTTTCCTCTTATAAACAACACTGTGGATACATAATATTTGATGAGTCTCCCTCATCGCTCTGTAGAGGAAAACTAATTTCAAACCGACAAAAACGATGCACTGAACAAACAGGCAATGTTCATTCATGACGAGACTACGCGTTTTTCATTCATACACTTATATGATTTTGCGAAATCGAACAAGGACGCGGTATATAATTTATTTATAATACTTAAATACCCCGATGAGGGAAAAGATGGGTATAAAAAGAAATGGGAAAAAGTCGGCTCTCGTCGTACGCGCATCTGGGTATTGAGGCGAGCGAAAAGCGGGGGTGGGTGGGACTGAACGTGCGCAGTGCAGCAACCCCGTCGATTTCTCTGGGCTTTCGTTGCTGCCCTCGCTGCACTTGAAAAGAGGGACGCCAACGACCAAGTAGTACGACTCGCGTGTTCGACTGGCGCAGATGCGTCGCTGATTGGGAATTATCGTAGCAATTGCGGGCGATTAGACGTCGTCGATAAACTTATCTTACGTACGGATGCAGATGATACAATACATACATAGTATATTATAATCTTATGATATAATACAACACGGTGCGGTAGAGAAGTGAGCGTGTGGTGACTGCTATAGCGACGTTCTTTCTGTGCATAAACAATTCCTCTACCGTTTATTTTTTCCTGTCGTTTTTTATCGCCAAACGCCCGCGTCACTTCGCGCGTCTTTCTGCATACGCATACGAGTACGAATATATCGACATGGAGAGGTATCGTTGCGACGAGTTTGGTTAGTGGTTGTATTCCTGCAACGCGGCTTTAATTTCGTCTATAACCCGGGTCAATTTGACGTAGAGATATAGCGCAAACAACGCTTATATTATGTCTAACGTATGTACTTTGTACATAATACGATGTTGGAGCCGTTTAAATTTATATATATATTCAAATTCTGCAGCTGTTTTTCAACGATAGGAAAATAAACATTTCGATGAGAAAAAAAAATAACAACAAATATCTGTATAGAATTTAAATGGGATAGGGTTGGTTGTACAAGAAATAGAAATAAAGAGAAAAAAAAATTATAACACGCCTACGCCTGTGAGTTTATTATATTAAAATAATTATGTATGCGCACGTTAATATGTATAATACGTGTGTGTGTTCAAAGCGACGCGACGTGCGGGAAGGAACGTTGAATGCCAGATATAACGCGGATGCTGCTTATGCCGCGTGCCTCTGAAAATAACTCATGTATAATACTGGAGAGAGGTAGAGAGCAAGCGAAAAGAAAATCTGTTTTTGTATTCTTACGTCCTCCTGAAATGCCTTGGAGACGATGATAGCTTTCTCATTTTCTCTCTTTTTTCAAAAAATAAGACAATATTTATTGTAGTATGTATACCTGATATTTTATAACTTTATACAGCATGGCTTGCAAAACTTGATTACTTATTTAAAACAATCGAACGACCAAGTAAGTGCATTCGTAATCGGGGGAATAGAAAATATCAACTTGTGTATTAGGTATGTTAAAATTTTTACCCGACCCGCGATATGTACTTTATTCAAACAGGTGCAGTATAAAAAAATATAACATTGAACAGGGTGGCATTTGACTGGAAGTTGTAAACTTAGAGGCGAAAATTTCCGAGAAAAATCATGAGTTAATCAAATTTTCAGCTCCACGAAATGATGGTTGAATTATACTAGTCATAATTTCCCTTAGCTATAAATTCTTCGATTATTAATCGAAAATCGACTGTGACTGCGAATAAGACTCATTCCTCTCCTGGGAGATAAAATCGTCTACACAATATGATTAAGGTCTCAGTTGACAGTTAAAAAATGAGTAAATATTTAACGGTACGGATTGAGGATGATATGCAAAATAGTAATTTATTCACGTCAAAGAAAATTTGTTAATCAAGTTGTTGCGAAACTTGGATAACCGTGCGTGTAGGAATACAACCACGAAACCAAAACTTATGTAGTACGATTCTTCCGGAGAACCAAACAATTCACTTTATACCTAATGTAGGGATGTTCGATCTTCAGTAAAAAATTAATCTCCGCATCGATTCGGATTCGGACGTGTGAGAATCGATTCTACGAAAAATCCAAGGGTGAAAGACCGATCTTGTTAAAATCGATCCTTTCATATCACGTGTCCCAAAAAAACCAAACTCCAAATTAAGCGAATGATCGATACCTAAAGTCAAAATCCAAACCGTGACACACGCTTCTATAATCGGAGACGCAACGCGGGAACCAAATACACTTTCTTTTGTATCTTGACTCTCTCTCTCTCTGAGTAGTTAAACAATTTTCTGGATCATCATCGTTGAGCATGTAAGACGCGAGTCTCAAATCTGAATTATAATCTTGGTCGGGCCGCAAAATTTGGCCAATTTAAGTTAGGCTTTCTCACACTCGAATATTTTCACGAAAATTTTTCACTGTGTTCCTACCTCAGAACCCGGAACCCGCAACCCGGAAGCACTTAAAAGAATCGATTCCAGCGTATAAAAATGGATTTTCTTGAAAATCGAAGGTCGGAGAATCGACAGAAAAGATCGATTCAGAATCGAACATCCCTAAGTCTGATAATGAAAGCTTTGCTTGTATGAAACAAAAAAATTGCACAGCTTGTTCGCGTTGTCGTTGCTTCGCGGAGGCGACCTGCAGGGACCTGGTGGTGGGCTAAACGGAAGGTTACCGATGAACACGATGCACCCCACAGCAGCAGCTTCGTCCTTTCCCAATTACAAATCGTCGCCGGTGTCGCATAAGTTCGCGGGGAGCGTTAAGCAGCGGAAAGTGAATTTCTCTACCCGCGAAGTCGAGACCCTCCTGGCGATGGTCAGACAGTATCGGGACGCGATATTAATGAGCGTTGCGAACGGGCGTGGGTGGCTCCAAGCTTGGCAATCGGTAGCTAAAGCCGTCTCGGCGGCTGACGGTGTCGAACGGAGCGAATCCGACTGTAGAAAGAAGTGGACTTATCTAAAATGGGAGGCGAGACACACGAGCAAACCGGGCAGAACCCCGACCTCCAGGGCTGTGTTGGACATCCTTTTGAACAAGGATTCCACCCTCGAGAACCACTTCGCTCCTTCGCGGGGAATCATCGGCGCGGGTTCAGGGACCGTTGGGAACAAGATTTTAACCGCAGACCCCAGTAACACTCGCGGCAATGAGCAGCTAATGATACCGAGAGATTGGGAAGGTCTTCTTCAGTCTCACCTCCGACCCTGTAAGAATTCTATTCCACCCTTTCGGATCGACCTTGTAGCGTATAGTCTCTTTCGTAGATTGTTCCGTCGACTTGAATTTCTTTGAACAAAAATTTCAGAAGCATTCATCTAAACCAGCTGAACAATCCTACGTTTTCTGCCCCAACCTACACCGGGAAATTCTTATTTTTAACTTCTTCAATTTCGTGCAATTTGCGTTTTATCATCTACGCAACCATTCAAACAGTTACACATCGATGTGATAACGTGCGCTACCCTTATTCTTGTTCCAGTACTTCCTACGCCAACGCAGGCTAGTTCCGGTAGCAAAACTATCAGGATAGGACAATCGCTCATAAGGCCGAGACCCATTGCACCAGCACCTTCTCAGCACCTGCAGCAATCACAACAACAACAGCAACATCATCCTCAACAGCAACAACAGCAGTCGCCGCAGCAGCAACAACAACTCCAGCTGCCGTTGCAACAGCAACAACAACCAAAGACTTTAGTCCTTAAGACCATTCCCCTTAAGGTGAAACACGTCGCTCCAACCACCATAAAAATGGCACCCCGTCAACCACCCACTGTAATTCCTCAAACCACTGTACCGCAACAACCAACCGAGGTTAGTATATGAGCTACAAATTTATGTTCACCAGAAGAAAATTAATGCTTTAGGAAAATATAACGCCATTTAAACTTATTTCAGGTTTGTCTGCGATGGAACAGTTACCACAGTAACATGCAGAACAGTTTTCCCTCTCTGTTAGATACTGAGCAATTCGTCGATGTCACTTTGGCTTGTGAGGGTCGATCCCTCAAGTGTCACAAGATGATTTTATCCACCTGTAGCGATTACCTCGCTGATCTTCTGCGTGAAAATCCTTGCCAACATCCAATTATCCTCATGAAAGATATTAAGTTTTGGGAAGTTGAGGCACTAGTCAGATTCATGTACAGGGGCGAGGTAAACGTCGCCCACGACAAGTTACCGCAACTATTGAATGCCGCCGAAGCGCTGCAAGTCAAAGGACTGGCTGGTCCCAGTCCATCCTCGCAGGTATATCTTCAATCATTAGTGTTACACGAATCGTAGATATTCCCCACTCACTTTCTATTCGTTGAGCAAAAATTGGAGCTTGTTATTGAATCGCAGCTTCTGAGAATTCCAATGTGATGTCTCAATTTTTATCTTGCAGAGTACAAAGCCACCGATGTTGATCCCGCAATCAAAGCCGTCGACGTCCCAACCAATAATTCAGCGAATCTCAGCAGAAACCAAAGAAGCCAGAAGCCAACCTCCCAATACGGTCAATGTGATAACTGCTCCGAAACGTACCCAAAAACGTCGCCCTTCAGAATCAAACGAACCAAGCAAACCGTTCACGAAAATCCGCTTGCAGCGTCCCCAGAGCCCTGTCTCTCCGACAGTGACCGTGAAACTTGAACCTTTAGATATACCTTTAAGTCCTACTGAAATGTTTCCCGATGGTCACGACGACAACCGCTCGTCGTCTCCTGCACGATATGGGAATTCGGACGACTTTCACGAGGAAGAAGATCCGGAGGGTGATCGGGAGCGGAGCAGCAGGGATCGAGATCTGAATTTTTGTGAAATACCGGGTCCACCTGATCTCAACGATGGCGAAGAACAAATGGAATTCGTACCGACGGACTTTTTAGAACAGGAACAAGATATTTTAGATGATCACGAAAACGAGCACGAACACGATCCGGACCAAGATGGGGAAGATGGAGAAGACGGAGAAGACGAAGACGACGGAGATGATGGGGATGAAATACACGAGTTGAACGATAAAGACGAATCACCGGGCCGGAGTAGAGATCACGATGACGAAATTGAGGATGATGACTATTCAGAAAAACTCCCGGGAGATAATAATATGACATAATTAAATGTGTTTTTCTTCAATCTTGCGAGCGGAACATCGGGAAATTGCAAACTTACACTGGTCTGTACATTTGCAGTATTAATCACTGCTCAGTGTGGTTTAGTCTGGTTGAAAACGCTAATTACTGATCACGATAGATGACCTTGTTCATTTGACAAATCTCATCGTGAAGAACTGTGAATACCTCTATTTCTCTACTTTATCTACAACCAATGAATTCGTACAAGATCTGAATCAACTGGAATATGCACATTTATTCCATACTTGCCGCGTGGCTATGTGGGCATGCTTACGAATCTGTACATGATTCTACTGACACCAAAAAGTATTGTAAAATTGTTATTTTATTTCTGTTTATTTTTTTTTAAATATTTTTTAAGTTTTTTTTTTGATTTTATGTTTTTTTAATATACGATTTATTGCTATATCTATGATCTAACCCATGCATTTATACAATTTAGTCATAACGATAAGTAAGTTTTCTGCATTCAGTCATTATACAAAGATTATTACTCATTCAGAGTGGAGTCTTAAAGAAAACCAAGGTATATCCAAATATTAGAAGAAACCTGTAATGTTGCCACATTTTATATTATTAAAATTACGTATTAGTTCATTATAGTATACATTACTAGTTATAAGTAAGAATTAAGTTATTATTCAATATTCACATCATGGACCCCTCGGAAAAAAGCCGGTAATGAATTCCGGTATATATGTATATGCAAAAGGACGATAATTTGTATACGTACATACGTATGGCAGTACGTAAATATATGTATGTATAGACGTTTGAAATTTGTGTCACAGAATGTCTTATCGTTCGTAAGTAAGTTCAGGTAATAAATATAAATGCTATGTACCTACCTACCTGTTGTGTATATTTCAAAAAATGTGGACAACGCAAAAGTCTTATAAATAAATGATCATTATGTCATAATATATTCAATTCTCCACGTTCACGCTACTTGTCCTTTTTACTATTTGCTTCATGCAAGCTCTAAATTACAACCGATCTAACCGTAATCGCTCGAGCACGCAGTAAAATTTATATCGGTTTCGGCTTCCGATAAATAAAATTTGATTAAATCGCTTCTGCCGCAATTAAAAAAAAAGTATCAAATTCATTACTGCAATGATAAAATATGCTCTACACGTTATATGTGCTACTATCGGCTTATTAATTTCAATAAATAAACGCCATCGGAAATTTGGGATCCGCTCAAGGAAATCGAGGACAAGAGTGTACATTTAATTAATAAAATAAACCTGGTTCCACGAGTTCATAAATAGGCAAAGCACAGTTTTCGTTAAACCCTCTTAAAAATAGCTGGCTGCAGAAGCCTTGATGGTAGCAAGGTATTCCATTACATAGTTAGGTCAGCATTTATTGAGATTAATGAGGAGTAGTATAAGTCCGCACCCTTCGTCCTTTCTTTTGGTAAGCCAAATGTAGAATTAATTTGTTTACGTTGGCAAAGCAACGCTTTGAACAATGACCATCTTTATAGCGTTGCAAAGAACCTATAATTAAGCAGTGCAATTGAAAAATGCAGTATTTTTACTGTGATTGCTCAGAATTACACATTGCGACCTACAAAAATGTGCTCTGTTTCCTTTAATACATGCACGTAGTGATGCAGTAATAGTTAAATTTAAAGTATGCGATAATTTATTCTTCATCGAAAAGCTGTCGCACATATGATGAATACATCGTGTTAGTTCGCATCAATGTACTTCATCGCCTGCACTGTATGCCCCGTATGGAAAACCTAGTTTGCTGGTCAGTGCCGTAGGGTATTGATCTGTTTTGCAGGGGTGGCCTGGAAAAGGGTTGTGAATCTGAAGAGCTCCGGGTTCCATGATGCCTTGCGACTTGTCAGGCCGCCAGGTGGCGATAGTAGCGTATCACCCCTCCTACGGAGCGAGCTGTCAAATTGCAAGACGTTGTTTGTATACGAAATTTTTATCGGTATTTAGTGTTAAATAAGACGAAGCTGTGCTGATCCGATATCAGTAGGTTAGTATATACAGTAGTAATACACGATGTAACCCTATAGCCACTTTTTCATATCTGTTTATTGTGCAGCATAAAAAAGACCGGCGATGCTTGTACAGGAGCTGTCATTTTTTTCTACATTTTTGCCGTTTTTACCTGCTTCAACTTCGCGAAATCGAACCTTACACCGATACACAGCGAGCTCGTCAGTTTTGAAAATTAATAACCAGCTGCATAAATTCGCGATTTGATTATCCCAGCTGAGGAATCTAATTTCCGTGTTTTTTTCTTTTCACTTTACTTAACCTATCCCTCACTGATCATGTTCTACAATATCACTGGGCAACAATAAGAGTGTATTTGTTTTATTGCTTCAGAATGAATAGAACAATGGATGAGAAGGAAGAACTAGTGAAGAAATCGCTTTTCAGCTTTGTAAGGAAACAGGTTCCCACTGCTCAACTGAGGTGAGAATTTAAATTTGATCACACTACTTTACACCGTGTCTTCTTCCTGAGAAGTTAAAAGAAAACAGAAATTTTTTGAAAGCTAAAATTTATTGACTTTGTGAACCGACAAATAATGTTATATATGGCACTTGTTAATACTAAGTATAGGCATGAATTTTTCATCTTGCCGATCATCTCTCCACTGGATCACTATTAATTATGCTAGAGTTATAAATTTTTGTTGAAGAAACATGCACAGAATGAATCTTATCGTAACAGGAATATCTATTGTACAAATCATATTCTATTCATGCAAATTTGCATAAACTGGTAAGTCACATCTGTTAGACAGATAAATATACAATAAATTCAAATTTTTGTTCTCAGCACAAACAGGGATAAAAATGATAGTAGCTATTTATCAATGTCCTTGTTCAATCTTGAAGCACGTTGTATGTAGTCATTTTCCATGTATTGTTGATGGCTATAAACAAAGAAAAAAAATTTTTTAGCTTGATAGATGACATAGTTCTCAGCTACGTTGTGAGCATGGTTGAGGAGGATGCTCTCGAGGAGAATTTAGATGTCGAGGGATTGTGCGAAATGGTGTCTGCCTGTCTTCCCGAATTTTCAACTATTGACAAAGAGGCAGTATCCAAATGGCTGTTGGAAATAGAGAGCGAGCTCAGACAGGGAAGTAAACCGGGCGAGGACTCTCAATCTCATGATCCGTTGAGTCATATCAGTTTGACAGCATTTTTACCTCCTGAAGCTCAGAGGATCAGGGTGCACCATTTGTCCGAAACAAGTGATGCTGGTAGTGATTCCAGCGGTGAATATTTCGCTGAAGTAAGTGAACCTGAAAAATCGAAAAGGATGTTATCGTCGTACTTTTTTACTAAAAGTTTATGTATCAAGTTTTGCTATGTCATCCCTCATGTTTAACTCTAATTAATGTCTTTTTGTGATATAGCAGGAATCAACTTGGCATCAGGTTGCTCTTCTCCAGGAAATGTTTCCAGGAGCGAGTCCAGCAGAGGCACGACATTGCTTAGCCGTAGCAGGTGGTGACATAGCGAAGGCAGCGCAGCTCGCGTTACATAGACAAGAGGCAGGCCAAAGTCTAGTTGGCAATCTTACTTTCCTCACGGTACGTAGGTCTCGCCATAATATTTCTATGAATAATTTTATCGAGATACAATTCGCCAGCTTAACACAAAATTCGCAAAATACGTTATTTGGAAAGTAGTAGTAGTAGTAGTATGTGTGGACCATTGTGCCCGGGCCCGTTAGGGGCACCCCGTTATTTGGGAAAGTATAACTATTAATGACGATAGGAAAATCTTATCTAAATCTAACTCAAAGTATTTTCAGCCAAGCGTTCGTACTAAGGCAAGAGTGAACGACGAAGAGTTGAAATCGCGCATAATTGCCCGCTATAGCTATGTGGATCGTGACAATACTGTACGCGAGCATCGCCCAGTGGCTCCTAAGACGGAACCAAAGAAACTGGTTCGTTATTTGGATAACAAGATCGTAAGTGTAAAAGGTGAACGATACACAGAAGTTCGACGGGGTGATGACGATGAGGGGAACGAGGGGGGCAGGAAGAGGGGGCACAGTCGTCCGTAACCAGCCCCCTTGCCTCCCCCCCCCGATCCACCCCCTTGGAGGCACCTGGTTTTAAATTACACTTGAATTAATGTCCTTCTCTTAGATGAGCCTAGGGGTGTAAACAAACAGTGCTAAATGATAGTAAAAACAGTCAGGCTTCATTTTATATACGACTCCAAGCTTATGTTCAACATTATTTTGAAACTGACGGCGCTCTGTGTGATTTTTGAAAGAAGTATTTACACTGCACAGCGTTTATCTAATATTTAGCACTAGAGCTTGTATTATACTCTTAGATAAACTAGTGAGTATACAATGGCCATTACACACATAATTCTATTACACAAATTAAAAATGTGATTAGGGACACGTCATTTAATTATCTGACGACTGAATATTGTTAATAACAAACACACCTATGAATGGCGTTACGTTTCTATTTGCCATTGTAAACTGATTAATTTTATGAGAGACGTGAGCAGAACTAAAAAGACTATTCTACTTGAGTTATTACCTCTGACTGTGGTATTCATTAAACTAACCTCTTTAATACGTTTTTTATACAGCAACAAAAAATTTTTCCTTCAAATGTTTAACGTATTCTGTTGATATTGTTATTGCTATTATCGAGGTGAATAATATTAGGTACCTATTATTATCACCATTATTCGCGATTTATTACGGACTGTACATACAGTATGATGTGAAAGTATAGTGTACATTATGCACGGTATGATATTCATTGCGCAATAGCTTTTGCAATTAACGATATATTTATATCTCTGACAGTTAAGACAATTTTCGATTTTCCCGTTTCTACATATTTATTATGAGAAAAAATTCCACTTTGTCGCTGTCTGATGTACATGATCCAAACAGATTCGTGTAGCCATTGCATGGTTAACATTAATTTTAAGAGACCTCCACGTAGGTAATTTGAATCTCATATAAAATATTCTAAAATTCCAGTAGACCCGATACCATTTATCATTAAGAAGGTATAAAGGTATATTGTGGCAGCTGAGTTCTTCAATTTTACTAATTATTGCAGAATTAACTACAGCAATCTGTCGTCATTATACTATTTTCCTAAAGCATTCATTGACTGGAGTTTTAAATTTTATTGCCTCATTTAATTTCTAAATACGTTACGGATGCATTATTCGCTTTAACGAACACCTTTTGTGATATTTATCATTACGCATGTTCATATGCGAAAGTGAGGGGATATTCACTCATAGATCGGGTGACAAGAAATTGCAATGATTTCAACTGATTTCAAGCGATTTTTCAAGTGATTTTAAGCTATTTCAAAATGACTACTTTCCATAGTGGTTTGCAATTTCAACCAGTGAATACCCCCTCGCGCGAAAGGCAAGCAGATTACATGCCAGTAATCCCACGCGATTTCAAATACAGTCGGACCTCTCTATAAGTCTGCCCAGGCCTCCAAGGGGAAGAGTTTTTCAAGGAAATGAGGTACCCACTTTGCCCTATTCGCTAGCCAGAGTATCCCCTCGCGCGAAAGACGTGCAGGCAGTTACATGCCAGTGATCCCACACTATTTCAAATACAGTCGGACGTCTCCGTAAGTCCGCTCAGGCCCCTCCCCTTCAATCCATTCCCTTTCAGTCTCTCTCGTTCTTTGCGCCGCTACCTCTCAATAGGATCAGCCGCTCAAGTGGGGGAACACTGTGAGTAAGAAACTGGGGAAGTGGGCTTATTGAGAGGTCGGACTGTAGAATTATTCATTGATATTTATGATTTAAGAAAAAAAAGGCTCCGATGTCGTTCCGTTTGCGCACAATACCTGTAACCAACACATCAGCTGGAATTTTCTGTTTACTAATTATATAAGATGTAAGATCAAACCTAGCATTATTTTTAAATGTTGACGATGTTGGACTGGTAACTCCAGCCACTGACAATGATAAGTTATCTTAGAGTATAAGACACAGAAAAATTTGCAACTAACTAAAATGCCCGCGAACAAAGCAAAAACAAATTGCATTTTTACATTGATTTATACTGATTACAAAGATGTATCCAGTCAATTTTAAGCTTCATTCTCAAGTTCGCAGACGATTGTAATTCAAAAAATTAATTTCGACATTACCCTATCTGTACAGTCTCTACATTTTTACCAGTAATGGTTACTTTCCACACTGCTTACAACTATATATCCAGTGATTTTTATGCCATTGAGACAAGGTGAAACTTCTTTAATTCACAGGTACTACCAAATGAAATGTAGTACACACGTTAACATTATTTCTTAAGTACGGTATGAATCTGTTTTTAATTTCATGTTATGATTAGAGTTAACTTTATTTAAGGATATTGAACCATCCTGATGCCAAACAAGTTTACATGACATACATTGAAAACTTATGTCGAGCTGCATAATTTCAATAACTGGAAAATTGATTATTTGTTCAACTAAGATAAAAATTTTGTGTTCTAGTCGATCAGACATCGAGGTTCAATAAGATCTAGATCATTTGTGATCATTTTTTTAGTTATATTTTTTTCTTATTTTATTTTAGACGCATCTATAAAACTGTGACACATGTATTTTATTTTTTTTTTACTAATCCATATTGTGTTAAGAATACTTGAAACTTTTATCAGACCCGAACATACAATTTCGTATTTTATCTGTTGAATATAAATACTTCTTGGCTGTCAAGAGAAAACTTGCTGATTTATTTATAAAGTAGATATACATTGACGTTTTGGGTGTCGTTACATGTTGGAATATGGAAGTAATTGTCAGATCCAAGGTGTCGGTGTAGGTATTAGGTGAGCAATGAAATGCGTATCATGTATTTAGACTAAAAGAAAAAATTTTGCTTACCATGCCACACGTTGTACCAGTATTACTATTGTTATTATCAATTCTTAAATGAATTTTGAACTATAGATAATCCATGATATGATGGTCATTCGAAAATACTAACATTACATTATATTAAACGCTAGGCATCTCACGTAATATATAGATATGATTTGTCTCGAAATATCTGGACACTGATATGTTTAAAGGCGAAAAAAGAGCAAAGACAGTTGAAACGCAATGAGAAACTTAGATTTATAAATGTATTTGTGTAACGGTTTATTTATTTTTAATTTTTCTTGATTTTTATAACGTTTTTCCGTAATCCAGGCTACACAGTGGGTCACCTGTTTCCCTAAAAGTATCCTATTTTGTATAAATATACCCTGAAGCAGTCAACTTTATCCTAAAATCCCACTACTTTTTCCAGTCAGTTACTTTATTTTCACAAGCTAAAATGTACTGAGTTGATGAGCTCATGTTTGAGATATTATCCCAAAATTTTTATATTTTCAAGGGAATTTATTTTTCTATAGTATGAACATGTTTTTATTGATATATTTTTTTCATGATTATTTTAAAATTTTTTGGGGGTGCAATCGAAAAAAATCTAAAACGATCAAAATAACGAACACCCTAGTGTATATCTAATTTTGCCCTATTTGGTCAGTACTGTGAAAATATATTGGAACCTTAATACCCCCTCATTCTCACAAAGCATTGTGAAGCCCGGAAATCGTATATGTTGAAAAAATATTATATCAAGTTGTTTATGAATTAAAAAGATGTTTTTTTTTTCGTTATAAGACATACTGAAGTGCAACAGAATTTGAAAATTACTAATCTGAAGTAGCTCGTTGCCAGTGATGAAAAAAGAGATATGTGAATGATATATTTGGACATGTTGTAATACTTGCGTGCTTAGATAAATTGGAAGTGCTATGCATATCAATATCTGGGATTAATTACACTATTCTGCTTGGTGAGTTTAGAAATTCCTGAGTACTTTCAGATTCTGTTGCAATTAGCTTTTCATGCAATGTCTTTCAATATTTTAAATATATTACGAGAAGGGCCGGCCCTTGCCATAACTAAATGAAAACTATGGGTGTGTAGTTTGATAGAATTCTACATGAGATGATATTGGGATGATTCGAAGCGAATGAAATGAATAACCAGTTTTAATTGTAATACCCACTGTTCTATAGAACGGTACACAAATAATTTAGAGAAGGAGTGAGAGTTTCAAGATTTGTACAAATAATGTACAAATCTCACACCGCTGATGTGGTATTTATTACGTGCAGGTGTGAAATAAATGCGTAATATTATAACTTTGAAAGAAAATATTACTCGTGTAATTATCACAATTATAACTACTGTCAAAAACATACGTATTCGTATACATAGTATGTGTAAACGCATTTATCGGTATATACAGATTCACTTATGTATGTATTATACCTATTAATACACATTCTATGTGCATACTATATTCTTTTATTTCTGTATTATTATGTAGGATAGTATCATAATTACCGTAAAAATCTCTAATATGCTTGTATAGGATGAGATATTTTGGTGTTGGAGACGGTACATTATAATATTCGATTCTTGCGTTTTGCACACAGGTAACGGCAGATAAAATCTTGACCGTAAAAAATGTAATTGATTTGTCGATATGTTTTACAAGATTATGCTTTTTTTAAATCTCGAACAGTTCATTTTCATTGTATTTATATGAAGACGATTACGAGGATAATTTAATAGTTCTCAAGTTTTTACGCTACGTACGAATGACGTGTGTTCACTGCAAGATATTTGTTACTATTATACATATATGTATTATATATGTAATTATAGAAATATTATAAATTGTGAAGTAATTTAGGGTATAAATTAAATAATACGTATGTATCTTATTTCATACTTTTTATTTACTCTGCTCCTCGATAAGAATTCTTAAATTCAATAAACGTGATAGTAAACAAAATTCATTGTACCAATCAATCCTGAACCAAGTTTCCAAGTTTTATCAAGTAAACTTATTCTAAGTGAGAGTACACCGAACACTGCATTTGACAATATTGAAAATATCATTGATAATTAATTAAATCTTTCGACCTTAACAATTAGCGCATTTCTTTGTTTTTCATACATATTTCATAAATAACTATGGTTCTAAAAGTATGTGAAAATTTACTGTTCTAGTTAGAAAAGATGCTACTTCTAAACATCATGAAAGACTTCAAGGAAAGAAGGAATTCTTCATAGAAATGAAATTTGCTGTTACCACTTCTTTTTCGAGACAAACAAGCTGTTTCTGACAAATTAATTGGGTGTCTAGAAGAAGGTATTGAAATTGTGTAATTTGTGCCCCCGACTTCACTTCAATTAACAGAAAAGATTTTTTTGAGATTTAATTAATGTGCAATTAAAAAAGTTTATTTTTCTTTTAAATTTATGTTGACAGTGGTGTGATGATAGATGGCCCTAAATACCATGGTTTTGAATTATTTTAACATGAACAGTATATGCCTGACCTGAATTCAGCCACTGTAATAAACTTAAAGTGATATTGGAAATAATTAAAATTTAGATAAACTGAAATTATGTTGTGTAGATAATGAAAGTACATTTACTTCTTCTTCTTCCTAGGTTTATCCTGAGGTGCTGGAAGATTCTCTTGCTTCCGTTTGGACGCTGGCTTTGATCCAATACTTCCACCCTTCTTTCGTCTCTCCTGTCTCTCTCTTTCTTCAAGCTCTAGATTTTCACGTTCAATTAGCGTTATCAAAGTGTTGCATCTTCTTTGGAGTTCCAGTGCTGTTCTTGACTTGACAAACCAATCGAAGCGAAATTGTGGCGCAGATCTTACGGTTGCCCTCAGTTCTTCATATACATTTTCTTTGTCAAATCCAAGTTTATGCAACATGCATACAAGGAATCTATCCTCTTCTTCGGTATAATTTTTTCCCTTATTCGTTCCATAAGCTATTCTCAGCTGATGGAATGGTGCTCTGTACCTAGCCATTTTTGCATCCAGAGCTTTCTTTATGCCGGCACGTCTCTGAATTTTTGCTTCTCCTCGCTCTATCTGGGCCATTACTCTGTCTATATCTTGAAGTTCATGACAACGCTCCCAAAAGACAGCAGAATACTCCATTACTTCTTCAGGAGATTTTCCTTCAACATCTTTGGCAATATTCTCAATGTCGTCTCGACCGTATTTTTCATTAGCCTTTATAAATTGATTGAAATCTCTCTTTGTCCAATTTGTAAATCCCTGAGTAAGCAGTTTTTCTTTCTCTGTCAGTTCCTCGTCTGTGAGTGGCTGAGCTTCGTCAATTTTTCGCTGTTCTTCCTTTTGAATTCTTCCTGCATCAGATCCAAGTTCAGGGTTTTTTGGTACTTTGTATCCTACTGTCTGTCTAAAGTAATATATTTCTTGATCGAGTAGCTCAAACAATCGTGGTGGAAAGAATTGAAAGTCTTGAACAATTGGTTGTTTCGGAGGTCTCGGTGCCTTTGGAGCTTTCGGCTCTGAGACTCTTAGTGCTTCCCTGAAGTAAGCATCGACTGCATAATTTGCCTTTCTCTCACGTTTAGGTGGCTCAATCCAGTTTCCTATTCCCAATATTTTTTGCTTCTCCCTATAGTCCTCACCTTCAAATTGGTAGACTGAATCGGTCGGAGCATCGACTGTGAAATTTCTCAATGACGACTCGCCTAAATTCTCCAACTTCTGTTTCATTTCCTCTGTTTTAGCTTCCCCTTTCTGAAGTATCGTATCAATATCTTCGTCCGTTATAGCACTGTCTTTTGAGGCAAATACTTCGTTAGCTCCATGTCTAATCATGTTGAGCATCTCGTCTTTGTTCAGTGCAGTTTGTTTTGCATCTACTAGCCTGCCCTGCTGAATAACAAGTTTATCTAAGCGCAATTTGACCTCGGCACGTTCAACAATCTTTTCCTCCACTGTATTCTCCGTTATGAACCTGAACACTCGCACTTGTTTCTGTTGACCAATTCGATGTGCTCGATCCATAGCTTGCAGATCCATTTGAGGATTCCAATCAGAATCATAAATAATAACTACATCAGCAGTAGCTAAATTAATGCCAAGTCCTCCAGCTCTTGTGGATAACATGAAGATAAATTTTTCACTCCCCGGAGCGTTATACTCGTTTATTTGGCGCTGACGATCCTCATGAGCCGTGTTACCATCCAATCGACAATATTGGAAGTTTCTCCAATGGCAATAATCTTCAAGAATATCAAGCATCCTGGTCATCTGACTGAATATCAATATCCTGGAGTCTTGTTGCTTCAATTTTGGCAGTAATTTATCAAGGATAACCATCTTTCCACAATTATAAACCAAGTGTTCATCAGTGGTATACGGAGGACCAGGCTCAGCTCCGTCGAACAAATATGGATGATTGCAACACTTCCTTAGCTGCATAAGAATGTTTTGTAACCTCATTTTTTCAATTTTTCCAGCACCATTTACGATGTCGATATCCTTCATAAGCACTTTGGTGTACCATTCCCGCTGCATCTTGCTCAATCCAATGTAAACTTTTATTTCTTTTTTAGGCTTAAGGCCCTTCTCTACTTCAGCCTTGAGGCGTCTAAGAAGGAATGGTCTTAACACAGCGTGCAGCCTTTCGACCAAAGAATTATCTCCAAGAAAACTGTTGGTATTGAACCAAGAGTCAAAGTCGTCCGAGCTGTTAAACACATCCGGTAACAAGAAGTTCAAGAGTGACCATAGCTCGTGAAGATTATTTTGTAACGGTGTGCCGGTGAGTAAAAGTCTATTGGCAGTTTTAAACTCACGCAAAATTTCTGACAACTTCGATTTCTCGTTTTTAATCCTGTGAGCCTCGTCAATTACCATGTACCTCCAGTTAAACTTCTTGAATACTGATTTCTCCTTTATAACCATTTCATAAGACGTTACGCAGACATCCCACTCCCCTGGCATCATGACATCTCTGATGAACGTGTTCCTTGTCTCAGCGTCTCCAATCAGACAAACAGCTCTCAGCGAGGGACACCATTTCTTAAATTCATTCATCCAGTTCGCTAGCGTTGACTTTGGGACAATTACTATGTGGGGTCCTGGAATGCTGCGGAAATGCTTCATGTATCCAAGCAATGAAATGGTCTGGAGGGTTTTTCCAAGACCCATTTCATCCGCCAGTATACCATTGATTCCATTTTCATAGAGCGAAATCATCCAGTTAAGCCCACGAATCTGGTAGTCCCTCAGCTCTCCTGATTTTATGTAATGAGGGGATGACTCGAAACGGGTTGTTGGCGCGACGCTGACATTGCTCTCAGCGAGGAGTTCTTCGTCTTCTTCTTGTTCGGTTTTTCGATGCCTGAGATCAGCCGACGTGTCACCCTTGACAGGAATCTCGGGCTGCTTCCTTGGTCTCCCAGCTTTAACTTTGAGCGGACTGACACTTTTGTCTTTCTGATTATTCGTCATGAAATGAGAAAAAATTTCGGTCTGTTTAAGCAAGTAATCAAACCTCTTGCTTCTGTCGGTCTCCAGTTTAGTTTCGAAATCGCCACCCCTAGAAGATGTTGTTTCTGCTGACGATCCGTTTGAATTCTCCCCCGTTTCCACCGCGTCGGCATTTTCCGTCTCCGGCTTGGACATTTTTCGTCGCTCAGCTCAATTCCTTGCTTAATTTGTTCGATGAAATACTCGAGGCGCGTATCCGACGCCAAACAGATTATTCACCGGTATCGTATGTACGATGCCGCGTTCACCACCGAATCAACGAATCAAAGGCTCATCGCCATTTTAACGCTTTAACTCCCTCCAAAACTGTTTTATGTCCGCAATCACCTGTCAGCTTGGCCAGTTAATTAAAGAATCAGCCTAAAACCATCGCCTCGGAACTCTAATAACTAGTTGTAATCTTCAAATTACCACAGATTGTTAGCAGGTCAAGCGGTAATCCGGCTTTCGAAAGTTTATACACAACGTGAGTGAGATTGTAGGCCTTTGCAATGTTGCACGTATTGCGGCGTGAACAGAATTTACTACGAATTTTCCGTCCGAACCATCCAGTAGCCGCGATTAATGAAGCTTTCGGCCGTGTCCACACCGGATTTAAAGCTGATCTAACGGAAAAAACCAATGGCATCACTTTGTGCAGCCATCGCACCCGGTAGGTTCTCATAACCTCCCAAGTCCAAGAACGTAACCTTAAATAACCTCAAGATACAATTTCGAATTCAATGCAAGCTCAAACTTGATGAAAATAAAGTATCAAATTTTTCGGAAGATTGTTTCTTGAACCTACAAAACGATGACGACTACCTTCATATTTAGCCGCATAATTTCAGCAAACGTAAGGCAAACTGTTAGGTGAGCAATATTCAAATGTGTGAATCATTTTCATTATATTTCCCATTCACACGTCTTATGTAAATTATTTTTACCAAACAGATCGATTGTTACAGAAAAATTCACGGGTCATCAATCATTCGCAAAAGTGCTTACGAAGGTGATGGGAAAACGACGATATCTATTCTTAACAGGGATGAGATCTATGGACTCATGATAGATTCCTACAGCAATGTATCTATTATTTTATTTCTGTTTTTTTTTTTTTTTTTTTTTTACATAATATTTACTTTTGTACCAATACAGAGCTTGACAAAATTCCTGTTTCAGAATGGATTTCGTTTAAACAATGGCGTTCATATCATTGGACCACTTGCAATATTTCCACGAAGCGTACTGAGTTGGAAAGTCAACACTATAGATGATGTCAACGAAGAAACTTTGTCTCTATTTACTATTCTTGACCCAAAACCTGACATCTTAGTAATTGGAACTGGTGACCCTCATAATAACATTCAAATTGACAGGAAGCTGGTTCAGTTTGGCAAACAATTCAAAATGAGCGTGGAGATTGTTCCAACACATCAAGCTTGTCCAATATTCAATTTCCTTAATGCCGAAGGAAGATTCGTTGCGGCTGCGCTCATCCCACCTGCAAAACTTGATGTCAAAGCTGAAGATTCCATATTGGATCAAACGGGTCCAATAGTTATAGGAAGTCCAACAAACTCATAGATACATAAACAAGCTTTTTTTCAATGAAGGTACATGTAATACTGATTTAGTTGGACCAGAAAAGCAAAAGAAACGATTAAAATGACTTTTGGCATTTTAGTCTAATGCCCACAATTATTTGAAGTATTTACAGCCATATTTAGCATCCATTAGATTATTAATTTTACATAAATCATATCCCATCTATGACTGGCTTACCTCATACCTTGTTGCAGTAAATGACTCCGATGGACTGTTAATAATAGCGTATCTATTTATGAATTTGAAAAAGATAATTACGTACCTATGCGATTATATATAATTTATACCAATGTACAGAGTAATATTATCTATGTGTAAAGCAGAGAATTATCGTAGAAACTTGTATAAATATTTAATTATTGATAGAATATTTAGCAAATAAATCGTAGTGTAAAGTAATTGACTTCTTTATCAATTATCATCCATCACGTTTATTGTAATCCCCGTCTGATTCATATTCGAAAACAGCTTATGTGACCATGCGCGTCTGACGCATGCGCAAACCTTTCCTCACAACATGCTGCCGGACCCGACATAACCTAAAAATCTAGTGTGTGTCGAATGTTCTAATGACTTGGAGGGAATCCGCACGTGTGTTGATCTGAAGACATTTTTATAGATACGTCAACCCCAAGAAATAACAAGTACGCAATGTTGCTCGGAATCAATATTTTGTTTATTGCCATATTTTATTTGTATTCAGTAACAATATATTAGGGTGAAATGCAATTCATGTGTCTAACCTTAAAATTAAATTACAGATGACGTTAAAAAGTTTTCCACGCGGAGGACGCAAACCCCTAAAAAATTTGCACGCAAATAATGTAAGTTTTTTCAGCTTATCGCCACCACCACCACCACCACCCCTATCCTCTGTAATCCACATTTCACCAAAACTTGCTGTATGTTTATAGGAATTGAAAAAAAAGCCAAGATCAAAACTAAGAGTCCACAAAGACAATTTAGCTGTAACCAATTATGAAGATTCGCATACTATAAATATATTGGCAACATCAGCGGACTGTTTGAATTATACTACATTAACGCAAGGAATGGTTGTTCTGGGTCGTATTCGAGAGGCCAGGGATTATGACTTGATTATATCACTCCCTGGACGATTAATCGGTCGATTGGAGCTGACAGACATCAGCAATTCGTACACAAAGTTATTGCAAAGTATGATCAGTGTACAAGATGACAAACCTGAGGGTTATAAACCACTGACAGAATTATTCAAACCTGGTGACTACTTGGTCTGTTATGTTAAGCAACTACACTTGAAAGAGAAGTGGAGAGTCTCTTTGTCCCTGGAACCAGAACTTATAAATCAAAATCTGGATCGTACTCGGATCATTAAAAAATCGAAGATTGTTGGCACTGTATCAAGTATTGAAGAACATGGCTATGTCATTGACACTGGGGTTGCTAATCTCAGAGCATTTCTAACTTCTCAAGATGTTGATGAAGGAAAAGAATACTGTAAGTTGGTATCCTGCCACTTTTTATTCATTAATTATCACAATTTTGAACAAGCTTGGAACAGATATTGAATACTGAAATTAACATTTCAATTAGTTCAAAGGTAAAAGAACGCTACCTGTAGTTTACAAGACTGGTTCTCACGTTTTATCTCTGTACTATAATCTTGTCAAAAATCACTACCAAAATTAAATACTCCTCCTTTTGTGATTCTTTGTTGAAAAGTCATTCTTTTTTTATAAGTTATAGGACAGCAACTCTTTCTGGCAATTAAAACCGTTGAAACATCAGAGTCAGCATCGACACTCAAGTTATCTGCAAAATCAAAACACAGCAGTAAAGCAGTTCCTCAGGATACACAGTTATTGGATGCTCTAGTACCTGGAACAAAATTAGTTCTCACCATCAAAAGTATTCTGTCAAACGGATTGCAGGTGCTGTACAATGAAAGTAACATTGGTTACATCAATCAGATTTATTTGGATAATCCCCTATCTTCGTATGAGACAGATGAGTCTGTCCATGGTACGCTCTTGTATGTTCTGCCAACTGTAAAATTTGCATATTTTAGTTTGTTGACGGAAGAAAGAGAAACTGAAACACTGAACATTGGTGATATTATAACCAACGCGACAGTAGTGTGCAAGGAGCAGAAAGGCATTCTCCTAGAATTACGAAGAAAGTTGAGGGGTTATATACCCATGCGAAGAACGGAAGTTGACTTTGAGAAGATTAATTCCACATTTAAACCCAAATCTAAACATAAGTGTCGAGTATTGAATTACGACTGCTTTGACAGAGTCTATATTTGCAGTATGGAAAAGAATATTTTGAACGAGGAATATTTTACGGCTACTAGCTTTGCTCCTGGAGAATTGGTGACGGCAGAAATTACAAAAATTGATATAGCTTATGGATCTGTCACATTAAAAGTTAATAAAAGCAAAGGGTATGTGCCCCCCGAACATGTGTCTGATATTGGTAAGAATATGATATATGAGCTCAGAGTTGGCCAGTCTGTGAAAGTAAGAGCTTTAAACCGTGATGATCAGCGAAATAGAGTTTTGTTCACAATGAAGCAGTCATTAGTTGATAGCAATTTACCAATCTTGAATAACATTAAGGATGCAGCTGTCGGTTCCCAGCATCATGGCACCATTGTGCAAGTAAAAAAGACTGGACTTTTGGTCAAATTTTTTGGAGACTTGAAGGGTTGGGCCCTTCCGTATTTGCTTGGCTGCAAAAGAACTGAGATTAAGCAGAAATTTTCGATCGGCCAAGTAGTTCCTGCAACAATTGTGGCAATAGATAAAAAAGAAAATAAAATGAGTCTGAGCTTGATCGGCATACAGAAGAATACTAATACTCAATTACATGTCGGTGAAACTGTCGATTGTATCATCACAGAATCTTCTTCACAAGGAGTGCATGTCGAGATTCATTCCACACGTGATGACCAGGTGATAGAAACTGGGTTTCTGCCAGCCGCACATATGTCGCCATGCTTGGAAGTAGCAAGCTTATTAGCTGCCAGATGCACTCCAGGGGATAAAATAAGAGCCACTGTGTTCTCTACTACCCCAAGTGTAATTTTGACTAAAACATTCGTACCACTTGATGAATTAACAACTTTTAAAAACCTAAGAGTTGGACATTACTTACCGTGTTCTGTCAGAGAGATAGGTGAAAATAGTATGAAGGTCCTCTTGCCTATTGATGATTACAGTGAACTTGGTGTTGTTCCTTACGTTAGATCATCCGAATTAGAATCGATTTATGTCAATCAAGTGCTATTTGGAAAAATTATTGCCATTGACGAGAACAAAAGAAAAATTGAGTTGCAAACCGATTTATATGAATTGTGGATGGATTCTGTGAATCAAAACACTGAAATGACTAATGCGGTTGATACTTTGGGCTTCTACCTCACAAAAGTTCAAGAGCTTTCAAATTATGATTTTTACCAAAGTAGGCCGATATCAAAGGTTAGTTTGGGGCAACGAGTATCTGGTATAATTGAAAAAGTTACTGAAGATGGCCTTGTTTTACTATTAGACAATGATTTACATGGTACAGTGCGTAAAGATCAGTACAAAAAGAATTTTAAAGTGGGAAATAAGGTTTCTGGTATAATTATATGGCTAAATTATGTCCACGAAATTGTTGAGGTAACACTCAAAACCACAGTGGTAAATTACATCACTACTCATAAAAGTGACTCACCTTCCATTCCCATGGAAACAAAATTGAAAGGGGAAATAATTTTGGTCACGAATTGGTTCATCCTTGTCATTTTAAAAGGGCAAGGGAAGGGAAGATTAGCTGCTCTTCCAGCCCGAAGACACCTCAATGATGTCCAACCTGACTTACGACCTTACTTTATCGGAGCAAAAGTGAATTGTTACGTTATTATAGAAGCTGTTGAGTCTGGTCTGTTACCAATTTGCGTCTTATCATCGACACTCGAACCAAGTAAGTTGAATGCAAGTGCGAAATATCAGGAAGGTCTAAAAAAACGGAAGAAAGACGATGCACCCAAAGTAAATTTACAGGCTAAGAAGGCAAAGTTGGATCACAAGGATTCATCTAAAGATGCTGACCATGTAACTGTTAACGAATCCATAAATGATGATAATTCAACAAGTCTGACGAGTAAAAAGAAATCTAAAAAATTGAAGAGGAAAGTCACTACAGAAGTTGAACCAAAAACAAATGTCGATAATGAAATAATTTGGAACAGCAGCTGCGATAATGGAGGAATCAAGAATAGCATACCTGGAATTGAGCCGAAGAAAAAGAAAATGAAGGAATCTAAAACAGAGGAATCGAATGAAAAACAGATACCAAATTTTAATGAGAGACAGGAAGAAAAAGCGAGTGATGAAAGTTTGAAACCAGATGATCTAAGCATTCCTGCATGTGGATTTTATTGGGATACTGAACCTACACCTCAGGAAGAATTAGCTGTTGAGTCATCAAGCGACAGTGACGAAGAAGCAGAAAGTCCACAGAACCAAAAGAAGAAAAAACTAAGTGCTGCCGAACGAAGGGAACAAGAAAGACAGAAAGAGCGCGAAATACGTGAGAGAGAAGAGGCCTTGGCGAGTAATCAATTGCCAAATTCAGTTGACCAATTTGACAGATTAGTTATGTCAAGTCCCGATAGTTCTGTAGTCTGGGTACAGTACATGGCTTATCATTTGCAAGCAACTGAAGTAGAAAAAGCACGAGCGGTGGCTAAGAGAGCGATTAAAACAATTAATTTTCGAGAAGAGAATGAAAAATTGAACGTTTGGCAGGCTTGGCTGAATTTAGAGTCAAGATTTGGCACACTTGAATCATTGAATGAGGTTTTCCAGGAAGCAGTGAGAACTAACGATGCTTTCAAAGTATATACTCATATGTTAACGTTACACGCCGATGCTAATAGACAAACAGCACTGGACAAAACGATTACAACAATCACAGGAAAGTTCAAACAAAATCCACAAGCTTGGATTGAGTCTGGAATTGCATTACTGAAAATGGGGCTCAAAGATAGATCGAGACACATCATGCAGAGAGCTTTGCAGTCGTTGCCAGCACACCAACGTGAGTTTATCAATTACTTATTCAGTTTTATTACGGGTTAATTAATCTTTCGGACTAAATGAGGTACAGTTGTAGACATTAGGAGATTATTATATCAAGTTCTGAAAAGGGAATTAAAAGGTTCATGTATCACTTTAAATTTTTTTGTATTTTTATTTCGTTGAAATATAAACAGATTGTACATCTAATACAAAATATGATAATACAGCACATGAGATAAGGGTGATCAGAATATATCTATTAGATGGTCACATTGGATACGTTGAATAAGGCTGCATTTGTATTACATTGCTTTAGTTAGTAAAAGATTTTTTACAGAATAAGTTTATTACATGAGTACATTGTGCTTAAATTTTTTAGATGTTGACTTAATGGTAAGATTTGCTCAGTTGGAAAACAAATATGGAGACAAGGAGAGGGCACAGACTTTATTTGAGAAAATTCTAAGCTCATACCCCAAACGAGTCGATGTATGGTCTGCGTACGTGGATGCCTTAATCAAATCTGCGGACATTCCCATTGCCCGGTACGTTTTAACGACTCTACTTTTATATGTATATATATGTTGATGTATAGCAGGTTGATAGACAGGGGTAAATTATTTATTTATTTTTAAAAAGCATTTTCCATATGTGACGACGTAATCAATCCGTTTTTTTTTTTTTTTTTATACAGACAAGTTTTGGAAAGAGCAGCAGCCCAAACGCTACCAGCTAGAAAAATGAAAACAATATTCAAGAAGTACATTGCATTTGAAGAACAGCATGGTACAGCGGAAAATGTAGTCAATGTGCAAGAAATGGCTCGCAATTACGTTGAAAATCAATCTCAGTAAACATATGTAAAATTATTGCTCGTGAATAAGGCGAGAGTGACAAATAATAACGTTGAAAATACAGTGGGATTATAATCAAGATAAGCATAAACCCTCCATTTTCAACATCCGTTTTTTTAAATCCCAGTCTTGTGTGTGTATTTACATACACACTTTTTTTAAGCGACGCCTTGAAGATTCCGAATAAAAGAAAGTCTCGGCGCATGCGCAGAGCGTATTCGATCTGTGGGCGCCTGGGCGGAAAGGTCGCAGTCTGCTTTGCAGCGTCGGTAGGGTAGCTCGGCTTGGTGTGATTCTGCGCTAGCGCGGAAATAGAAATAAATAAAGAATTCCCGTGGGAGGGGCAGCAGGGGTGTAGAGATAGCGTAAGTCGCGACGGAGAAACGTGGTGAATTATCAACACGGAAATTCAGCACCGACAACCTTGTCGTAGCAGCCATATTGTTTTCACACACGTTGCTGGTGATCCGGCGGTGGTGCATCTCGTTACCTTACCGGAGCTTTTCGAAGAACGCACGGGCCTCGGAGATCGTGACAGTCGTAAACAAAATTAAAAAAAAAAAAAAAAAAAAAAACAAACAAACAAACAAACAAAAGATAAATTACAAGGTAAATATAACAGGTGATGCAAAGATTCGGTGCTTCGTTATGTGTCGATTGATCGATCCTCTATGATAATTTTCAACGACTAAAATGTTGGGAAAATGTTTTAGTATAAGCGAGTGAAGTTAGTCAGTTTTTGCCTACTCGTCACGCACGCTGCCGAATGCCAATGGGTTGTGCGAATCGATCGCGGTTATGTATGTACACCCTATAGCTTATGTAGAACAAGCGTCGACTCTCTCTCTTTCTCCTTCTCACCCACTTACTTACTCCTGTCCTCACCTCAGGGTCGGCTGGAAATCTAAATATTTGCCAGGATGACGTCATCGTCATCAGCTTCCGAATTGGCCCGTCACGTCACGGCGAATCTCCAGGCAACGCGAAACGGCTCGCGGAGGGTCCGTCGACTGTCCGTTTCCGTTCCCGATCTTCTCTAAACCCAGGCTTTACTAATCTTCGTTCGTTGCTGTTTCTTTGGTTTTATTCCTTGTTTTTCTTTCCTCACAAAGTGTAGTTGAATTTGCAAAACCGCGATGAGAATAAAAGGAAGGTACGCGCTCTCGAAATGACCTCGGCTCTCGGAATATTCTGTCAAACGAAGCAGCGGCTGGCAGTATTTCTATGTTAAAAGAAGAGCAGCTACATACCAGACGACGATAGTAGTGCGGTCTAGCTAGTGACGCGTGAGAAAAACGTCGTCGAGGAACCGCGCGACGTTTCGCAATATTATAGACAGCCGAAGAAAAGTTGCAAGCCCGCGGAATACTCCCACGTCGAGATACTTTCTGTGAGTATTTTCATCGGCAAATATGTCGCCCATTTTCCATCCTCGTCTAGCGGTGGGCGTATAGGTTATAGTCGAAGAAAGAGAGAGAGAGGGAGAGAGAGAGAGAGAGAGACAGTCGCTCAGCCACCGCAACCGGGGAAGTGGGCTTAACTTTAGCCTAAAAAAACCCGTGCGAATCACACAGATTGAAGAAATGTGGCAGCCTAGCTTAGCTAACTCAAATATTCTCAGTTAACAACTCGAGCTCAGTGAGTCGCGCGGGATTCGATCTCGTGCGTGCGCGAGGACATCGCACGCAAAATTACGAGGTAAAGAATTTACTCGCATCAAATTACGAGAGGGAAGGTCTACGCAGGATAACGAAAGTTAACAAGATGCGTCATCGTTTTATCGAGGCCCATTGAAACACCTGCGCCGGCCCTGATCCAGAGTCAAGTTGGGGGGGGGGGGGGGGGGGGGGTCGCGTGTGCGCGGACGTGTGCGTGACCCTTGAAGGCCTACCACGTGGTCGTAGGCCGACCGACTACTGTCTCTTCCTGATAGTATTAATTTGCCTCTGTCATTCCTCCACGGTAGCAGCATCGATTTAACGCTTTTGTCATTGCAACAGTGAGTACAGAAATGAATTTCACGTATTCTCCTCACTTTTTTTTCGTTATACGCTATAAATAAATACCCCGATTCCGAATATATCCTCGCGAGGTTCTCGGGTTTAATCTGGAATACTGAAATCCGATTCTCTGATCGGAAGAGAATTTCTTGTCGAGTCATCTTCAACGGCTATTTTTATCGTTGTATTTGTTATCTTGAAAGGTATTCGACCCTTCTGGGATGGGTAATAGGATTTTGCGGAAGCTGTCGCAGCTCGGACGACGTTTTTCAATAAGACCCTCTAGAAACTATGTAGATATACGTATACATATGTGTGATCCTGTGTTAACATCGTCCAGACGTACATACGCATACAGTGTATATACATATCTTTGCGTTTGCGTAACTGATTGTGAGCTTAGGTACTTATCTCTCACCCCATGATGGAACAATTTTTAAACCATTCTACCTCATTCTTTGTGCGGAATTGTGAAAACTGCTGTTTACCACCTGCCGTGCAAAGTTCAAGTGCAAATAATCCTTGCGCAACGGCTAATTACGACAATCACGTTACCGCCGATTTTTCTTATAATCTCACGATGGTTGTACTTATGTACTTACGTACAAACAGCGTTTAATTACCCGAGCGTCAATCAGCTGCTCCATCGCCCGCGCACGTGGGTAATAAATTTGAATTGTTTAATGAGGCATACCGATTTATGCATACACAATAAGGAAACACGTGCCGGAGGACGAGAGTCGCGAAATTTCGTTTTTTTTTCTTTTTTTTTCTTTCTAACAATTATCACTAATCGTATGTAAAAATTTTCACATACTTTGTAGTTTTATTTGATCTATACACGTTCACGTTTTTTTAGATTACATATATATATATCAACATCGATTGATTCCGAAGATTCGGGGCTGATCTTCGATGGAATGCGAAAACGGTTCTTTTGCCCAGTGAATCAATCGAGTCAAATAATTTTTTTACCAATGTATTTTCTAATTTGTTCTTTCCATCTTTCGACGTATACTTTGCAAATTTATGTATACAATCGAGACTGCAGAGTTGAATTTATATTTTTATATCATTTCCGAAGGACTCTGCAATGAATATAGGTATAAACTGTGTGGATATTTTATATTGAAATAGAAATTTTTTGTATATATACTGCACGTAAATGTATCGCGCTCTGCGGCTTATCCTCAATATTTGCGAGAACTTTTCGCAAAGTGGGAGGTTGAGAAATAAAGAAAGAAAGAGAGGAAAAAACGTTGCACAAATGTCGAAAGCATTTGAAATAACATCGACAGGATATTAACGGGTATGTGTATTTACTGCAAAAACTGTGCGAATCGCAATTGATATTATAAACGGTAATTTTAAACAACTTGCACATAGCATGGATCGGACCGCGCGGTAATAATATTTGTTGGAAAATTTCGTGCAGAAGTTATACATGTTTGAGGTTCTCCGTAGACGGATACTCGTTGGTATGTCTAAAATGAAAAATGGCGCGCTGCCAAACAATGAGAAAATTGTTTGAAACATTCTCTCTGTCTCGTTTACAATTACAGTTCGTCAGTATACAACTATACCTGCTTCACAATGTATTTGAGCTGCTACCTCGTTTGTTCTGCTATATTCTCAGTTTTTTCTCCAATTATAGGATTTCCCACGACATGTGACAAAAGCCGTAAATATTTTTCGATTCAAAATTATTGCAAAAAATAAAAATAAATTTAAAAAAAAAAGTGAATGATAGAATTTATTTGATTCGTGAGCGGTTCTTTCAAAGCCACAGTGTAGTAACGTCACGGTCGTGTTCCGCATGCATATCAATGTTCCTTTCATGTGTGAGGTTAGCAGTTGTGTCCTCTAGTCACGTGTCGTCCGCCGTCATTGACACACCTAAATGACAATTCGTTATACGTCAGAATCACAAGTACGCGATTATAAGTACGTTTGTATTTTTTTGCTCAGTTTTTTTTTTTCTCAATATTTTTTATCATCCATTGTATAATAATTTGTTGGAAATAAAGGTTATTAGAAGCACGTGAGTTGTTAGATATATAGAGAGCAGCAGCTGCTATAATAGCTCGTTGTGGAATCAAACGATCAAGTGAACGTTAATTAACATCATCAAAGCGTATAACAAACACGGTTACGGTGGACTTTCGGTCGCGAAGAACCCGGAATATTGAACATAAGAGAAAAATTTCGGGAGTGTAAAGAATTTTCGCTTTTTTGCATTGTGATATGAATTTATGTGCTCGGCAGCTGTAACTTGCGTGTTACTTTTTTTTTAACCTATTGTACCAAATTCGGAGTTGGGAAAATAAAAAAGCATCACGCTCTAATTAGAGACGACGCTATATAGTAGGTGTATGAAATATATTTATATCCCACTTGATTTTCCAAAAGCGACAAAACCGTGATCAGCTGTGCAGGAAATTGATTGAAATCCATACACACAAATGGGTATAATATTTGGAATTTTTATTTTCCAATTTCAAACTTGACTTGAATTTTCTTTTCCTACAACCTGAAATTGAAATTTCTGATTCTTAGCCCGTGTAACGAACGCTGTGGTATTTGTTACATAATACGTTATCGTTATCGGTTAAATGCTTTCTCATCGTGTACGTATATATGATAACTAAACACACTTTTCATTAAACACTCTCGATACACAACGATTTAATAATTATCATTTTGATTTGCTACACGTTGTCACGAAGAAGAAAAAATAATATTTCTTTTAAGTCACGCACCCACATACGTATAGATAACATGTGGATGGAACGATTTGTTCAACGTTTTATCTCTTCGTTATGCAGGAAAGATTCCTCGCTGTTGTAGTTAATTACCCGCATATTCATACAGCACATTGTACATACCGATGTTTCTATATATAAAATATATAAATCAAATTGTATGTAAGGATATTATTTCTATTTTTGTCACATGATTATAACATCAGCGATGTCCATTGCTTCACATACTCGACTGTATTCTTTCTTTTTTTTTCGCCTGTTTCTTTTTTCATCTCGTGTTAGATCACTTTGCCTTATACGTGTACGTACCTACATCGAGGTAGGTATGTGTATTTCGTTCATTCGATCATTTAGTATGTTTTATAGGTATATGTGGACACGTATAATACACCTACAGCATAAATGCTTCGTTGAGACTTCTTTTCGCACTTTAGCGCGCGAGACACGTGTCGTGAAATACTGCACATTTTTTGCTCACGCCAGCCCGTCGAACATTCCACGGATTATTTTTAGCGATTCGTTTTGTTAACATTGAAATTATCGAATCAATTAAAGTCATATTTTTATAAAATCCTTCCTGACCCCAAAATGATGCGAGAATATATACGCAATTATTCGTATACATCCGATTACAAATATTCTAATAATATTACGGTTTATACTTTGCTTTTAACTTTGATTTTAACTCTTGTAGGTATACACCTGGTATTGAGTTTATACCTAAAATTATCGCAACGCCGATTATTTTTTTAGTCGACTGTTGATGAAGTTTCTAGGCATAAGGTGAAACAGCGCATGGCGATTACACGCTGTAACATTACTCGAAAATTATTCGATAGATAAACACGTTTTAGTACTAGGACGTAAAAGTGCACTTTTTTTTAACTCGGACGCTCGCTTTTGTACTGTTGCAGAAACGATTACTTTACTTAGGAATCTACTCAGGCAAAAATACTGGTGTTACGTAAAAATACTTGAGCTATTATGACTTGACACGGCATTCGCTGCCTTATTAGGTGTATTCCGTAAAACGGTGTATCAGGAAGCAGATTTTAACCGTCCCGTAACAGCGAGTGAGCGTTCAAGCACGAATGAGTCGAAACAGGAAGTGGATGTTTAACTCCGTGAATCGCATTTATGTACGTACAGTTCGTACGATCGTGAAAACGAGTCAGTCAATAGCAGATCGTCCCTTAAATACTAGTCTGTCAACGCGTTGATCGTCATCTCGTACGTTTATTTATATAATTATTTATTAATTACGTTTTTATATTATTATTTTTATTTTTATATCATCTTATCTCCGGGAAAATCTCACCCCGAGCAATAATTACCGTAGAGTAAAAAATCAGGCCTACCGGATTACAATAATATTAGATATCCAAAAAAAATATTCCGAGTATTATATGCCATACAAGGCATTCCGTGACAGCTTCGGGATCGCCCCAGTCTTATGATCATTTCGGTTTTGATCTATGGATCATGTTTGTATAAGGATTTATATTTATATATCTTTATTTCAATTCTGAAATGTGTCCGTAGGTCGCCCACAATTTCTTATTTTTTTCTCTCTCTCTTTTTTTCTTCGTACCATAGAAAGTGTCGTCTATTTTGATATTGTTTTCAAAATATTCAAAATTTTACGTCAAGTACGGAAATTATTTCTGTATTTTCTTCTTAATCAATCGATTATCAAAAGTTTTAGTTATTTTTAATAAACGCATATTATCATTGGTTTATTGATACCACAATTTGATTATGAATAAAATACAGAGTAAATTTTTGTGACAAGAAGGTATCGGTAAAAAAGATTCCTTTATTTATATATACGTTAAAGGTGATCCGAGACGTGGTAAGGACTAGATCAGAGTCGAGTTGGTTATTTAGGTTGTTTTCGCATTGATTGTTTTTTACCCGCATCCCGTCCCTCCTCTTCCTCCTTGTATGTTGTGAATTTATGAAAATTATATTTCTGGACTGATCATTTTAAGAGGTTCATTGACCTAAGATTATTCCTCATTTATCAAATTGTCGTATTCGTAAGCTATAAAAGTTCTTTGAAAATAACAGGATAGAAAGTACTGGAATTAGAAACAAAAACTTAGGTATTGACAGATACCTCTTTACGATGGCTCATTTTATTCAGAAAACTATATTTTCTACACGGTTACCGAGCTACATTTTTTCTCACGGTAATATTAAATTCGGTATTGTCATTTTTCCCTCATAATTAATGTCTTGCGAATAAAACAAGGCATCATATAAGAGTGAAATGAAGCATCGATGTCTAAGCCTTTCTTCATAATTGTAGTATTTTCTATTTTTGTATATTTTCTCAATTATATATTCGTACAGGTTTATTAAAAAATGCATAAATCTGCATAACAGGGTGGCCACACATATGGAAAATCTAGAAAACCTGTAAATGTCAGGAAATTTAAAAGGGGTCATAAAAAAATCCGGAATTGTCAGAGGATTTCTAATTTAGTCGTGAAAAAAAGTGAAAATGTCTCTTTTCTATCATGGAAAGTAGGAATGATTTTTTGAAGTAATAATAAGTTTACTTTTTTCGTCGAGAAAATAAATTGGCTCAAACTAACTTTTTTTTTACGTTATATTTTTCCTCAATTCGAATTAAATTTTAACCGAATATAAAGTTACCAAGCTCAACGATTTAGGTTTTAGTAACTTACTAAAACTGCGGAAAATGTCAGAGGAAACTAGGATTTAAGTTCCTGGAAATGTGTTGTAATATTATTTCCCAAAAATTTGTGGTCACCCTGTATAAACAAAACTACAAAAAAGAATTAGTTTTTGGTCAATCAACATCTCCTTGATCATTCAATGACTTAAATCACACGTATTTCTCGGATGTGTTTGAAATATAAACAAAATCATTATTCGTGGCTTAAAGCAATGCCGTACAACAGAGGGGAGCATGCCGGTGCGGTTGCAGTATCGTACAGCACGAACGCGATGCCCTCAACTTTGTCACCCAGGCGATATTCTAGCGGTTCCGGTTCGAGCACAACAACATCTGGGGTTGGCAGTTCTGCATCGCCAAAGCTCGCCTCCTCGTACAGAACTTCCGGATCTACCAGTTCCTTCGACCGTTCGACCAGCTACTACAGTTCCGGTTCCGGCTACGGCTCCACTCATCGATCTAGCTTGTACTCTTCTTCCGAGTATCGCCGCTTCTGTTCACCCTCCAGGTAACCCGAAATCTATGCTTTATTCCAATATCGTTAGTATGAAATATCTCGATATTTTTGTCATCATTGTCATTCGAAATGATTTGCATTCGAATCGGATGTGAAAAAGAAAAATCAGCCCTTCGAATCTAAAATCTACTGTCATTTTTCAGGTTTATTCCGTTTTTATATTCGTTCATTAAAACATATTTTCCCATCAAATTGAAGTTAGTCACGTTATCGTAACGATTTGTGCCGAGGAAAAATCGTTATTTCGCGATTTTGGAACTGTCTGAAATTCAGTGAGCTGTAATAAAACAAAACACTCGTATTTTGAAATCAAGAAAGTACTCGTTTTAACGTTACTAACTTCAAATTCGTATTTTCTGTATTTTCCCGGACTTTCGAGCCTGGATAATACAATTTTTAATATACCACAGATTTTCATACAAAATTTAGGTCGGCTGAGTCACGCGATATTATCCGAGAGTAAACGATGCAATCGATGCCTCAGTGTTCTGGTGCCGAGTTCGTTGAATTCGTTTAACGGCTCACACCCTAATTCGAAGTTTGGTTATATAATTCTAGGACTTGTTTTCCCGAAAGAAAAAGATTTAATCTTCATTTCCTCGAGAATGAATACACGCATATTTTTCCGGAATGACACGATTATCTTCACACAGTCATGCTCGATGAGTAAACAAATTTGAAGACTGCCCGACGCACGAAAAGAAACGACAAAAAAAAACTCCGTTACGAATTCAAAACGTCTTCATCTAATCCGCTAATCGATTCAGTCGCGTAAGTCTGACAACCGTTTTTCCATCATCGCCGACGAAATAAAGATTAAACAAATATTAATGAATAAATAAAACTGACAAAGACAACAGAAAATCCGGTAAAGAAATACGTTGCAATATTGCAGGGAATATAAAATACGTTTCAAAATTACCGTATAACGTATGACAATAAGCATAGGTACACATATTATGTACATACATCTCCACTGCAACGTGGCCGTATGATTTCATGTATTGGAACGGCCTTACGCACTGCAGTGAATGTAGCGTAGAGACGTCCTAGATTTAAAACTTCCGGTCAAAAATATTTTTGGCAAGTATGGAACGCGATAGATAGAATAAAAATTATCATCTCTACATCGTAGAATGCCTTTTGGTTTATGTTAAATTCGTTCTTCCACTTTACAAATCAATTCCGACTAACCAATGTCTGCTTTCCAATTTTCACCCTACATACCAAGTGCTGCATCATCTTCATTACAGTAATGAAAATTATGATCACATTTGTTTATTCTTTGTTACATAGTTATTTATTCAGAGCGTCCTTATTAGATGTTTGGATCACGATATGCGCTTGTGTAAAAACATGTTTACAAGGTACAGTAGAAACTTGTACTGTACAGAAATACATTCTTACACCGTAACATTCCGCTCACTCGGAGATATGTACTGTAATTACCTGCACGAATGCAGTAAAACTACATTTTACGTTGTATACCTGTCGAGGATAAACGTAGCTGTATATACGTATAGTGCGGTGCAGTTTTGTCCGTCCGTTAAACTGCTTTTCAGATTTGCTTAGGGTTCTTGATCACGTTATTGCATATTTTTACACAGGTAGAGTCGTACTTCTCATCAAGCAATAAATTACATGTTCCTATCCGAATAATGCGCAGTTTTTTTTGCTTATACCGTTACGGTTACCCCGAAACTACGATTTACATCTACTATATGTATAATATTCCGGAAAAGTCGAAATGGCAAGCTGGCGTAAAATTTTTTGTAATCTCAAGCGCGCGCGCATACACACACATACACACACTCACACACACGTATGTAATGGTTATTGTATACCCTTACGCGAATGTATGCCAGTAGACATTGAGCGGGTTGCATAACCAGTGCAGCCGTAACATTACTGGGAGCCCTTGGCCATCGGCCCGAAAGATTGTTGGCGGGGGGATGTTGGTCGGTTGAGTATAGAGAAGCGTAGTAATTCGCAACGGTTGCTTTTATTCGCAGGTCGCTATCAGTCTCGTCCACGTCTTACTCGGACACGGGCAGCGGTGGTGGTGGTGGTGGTGGTCCAGGAAGCGGAGTGTTGTCGGGTGCTGGTAGATACTCCACGTCATACTCGTCGTCGAGGGATCAGCGTAACAGCGAGGCCCGGGAAACCCTAGGAAGTTTGGCGGCCTCGACAGCGGACCTTATCGCTAAGTATTCGCCGGCTAATTACGTGCCAAATATATCGGGCAGCAACGAACGACACGGAATTGGGAAAACAGCCGTCAACGGATACGGAATCGCCGGACCGTTGGGGACGAGCCCTGGGGTACACTCGTCGAGCTCGAGCTCAATCGTCGGGGGAAACGCGTCCAGTGCGAAAAACCATCTACTCACCGCCAACGAATCTACGACCTCGAACACGCTGCTCCAGGGCCGACCACCCCGGGCATCGAGAAGATCTCCGATCGGTAGCAACCTGATTGGCAGCAATCATGCGCAGCCGGACAGCGCGGCGACAGAGGTAACGGGGACGTCGCAAAAGGGGCCTAAGAACGACGACAACAATAATAACAATAACAGTAACAACAACAACAACAACAACGAATACGAATACGAATACGAACACGGAAACTGTACCGAGGGTCTGCAGTCGAGAGCTGTCAGGCTGCAACCGCCTCCACTCGTTAACATTAATACCACACGGTGTTCCGAGGCAAATGGTGCCGCTACCTGCCCTTCGGGAATCCTTGAGTCAAACGGGTTACAAAAAACCAATTCTCGTCCCTCTAACTCTTGTGTTGCTGATGATGGCGTTGATGCTGACGTTGATGATGATGGTGTGAACGTTAACTCGGTTTGTATTTATCGGCCGGTAACTAACACGTCTAACAATTCATTAACTAACACTCTATTAACGAACAACAACCATAACGCCGATCCTAACACCGATGACGAGGACGCTAAAGACGACGAAGGTTTACTCGGTGGAAGACACGCAACGACGACCAATCGTTTGAACGGATTTTTAACGCCCGAAGATCCGAGTCCTGACACAGAGCTGGGGATCATATCCGCTGGTGGCCTTATCTATGAGAGTAGCGGCGATAACGCCGCCTCTTTACTGGATACCATTTCAAACGATCCGGCGAATGGTTTCAACTCCGCTGTACGACAACCCGTCGTTTCTCGACCCAGCGGCGTGAACCACGCCGGAGATAATACCTCGACCTTATCCTCGTTACCTTCCACCTCGAGACGGGGTGACAATTATCCCGGTAACGGAAGTACCAGCAACGCGGCAAACGGAATTGCTGCAAATAATTCGCAAACGGCTACTGCAGCCACCCATCAAAACGTCTATCGCGGTATCAACGATCAAATCGTAAGTGACATGGATTTTTTTTCCTCTTCGTTTGGTATCGTTGGATACTTTGGTCGTCTAAGGGGTTCTGTACACCTTTAATGCATTGCTGCACATTTTTGATCTTCCTTTTTATCCAAGCTGCATGTGTCCTACATTTGACAGATTTATTGAACAAAATTTTGGTAAAAAATCGTTGGATCTATCTGGTGAAGATCCGTTTATTACAGCATAGCATACAAAACACGTTTAATGCTTCTTCTGTTTCCTGGTTCGGGGATCAGACTCTGAACTGAACTCCAAAGACTCTTATATAACTTTTACATCGAGTTATACGTAGTAAATCTAGAACCAAGTTTTGTACGCGATCGTTGTATTTTGTTCGTTTTAGAAATCCAAGAGTTCTTCCATTGTTAGCTTTTTCTCATCGATTGCTTACCTCCAATCGAGTTGGAGAATTCATTTACATTGAAAAGTTTAAATTAAGTTAATTCCATGCCGAGTACTTGTCGGATAATCAGCATAACTTTTACTCTTTCAAATATTTATCAATTCGATAAAATCTCAGATTCCAAACGCGATTCCCACGAGCAGATTCACTTCCGTAAAGGTGTATATGAGCCCCTTACAGTCGGAAGCTTCTGGCTTTTGCTTTACTTCTATGGTAAGACTGAATAGAAACTAAGTGGTATATAATAGAAAAGTCGTCGACGAGCGTGCTGATTATCGGTGAGTATCATGGCGTCCCTTTATTTATTTATTTATTTCACTCCCTAGCTTCTCTGTAGGATACCTTTACGCAATTTAAGACTCGGGATTGAATATCTATCGTGTTCAACAAAACTACGGGCAAGGTATTGCAGGTATAACATAGGTATATATGTAGGTTGCGCATTGAAAATAGCTGCAGAGTTGATGTAGCGTGTAGGTAGGTGTAAATGCACACCTATGTCAGTTATAATAAACTTTATGAGTCAACTGGTTGGTGCAGAAATTTTATGCTGCGACGTATGTTCCGATGTAAAGTCTCGACTCGCGTTATAAGATCGCTCGTTGTACGGCCTAATGAAAAATCTATAAAGTCGGATCGATGAACGATTAATATGTAACACTCGAAGTAGCGAATGTTCCATTAAATTTAATTTTTCTCAATCATTACACCGGTGCTTTGCAGCCACCCGCAACTGCCTTATATCGAGTGGCTATACTATATTCGAGAACAAGCACACGTGTCTTTGGTTTGGTCCGATCATTTATTTCATTTAGAAAGGTTCACTCTGTGATATATAAATATAATTCTTGTGTCGACTAGTGGAACAGTGGGGCACTATTTGTCTCCTCTTCGTCGCTTATGCCAGTAGCTTCTACACGTGTATAATGTATACGTAACGTATACAGTAGAGTGTAGACAAATCCGAACGGGTGGTGGTCCACATAGGCATGTATTCTATTAAACTATAGTATACCTATATATGAGGACAGCTCGCCACTTCACTGGGTCAAGTATAGCTGCTGTCGAAGAAAGGACTACAGAGATTGAATTCAAGCGAAGTATTGAACAACGAGAATTCTGCACGTTCGATGCATTTTTATATTTCAATTATAGTAGAGCTTCAAATAGGATCGCAAACTTCATCGTGTATAAAAGCTGGTAAATAGTGTTGGTCAGAAAAATTCTCAACTAAAAAAGAAAGTTAATTTGTAACGAATTAGAAAGTGCGAAAAACGAAAAAATAGAAAAGATTTAGCTGGCCGGTAGAATTTTCTCTGAGAAAATGAAAGGGGAGAAGATAAAATTCACTGGGAGTGTCGAAAAATTCGGTCAGAGTGACCAGCGCTTTGCGATGATTCTGTCCTCCCGTCAAGTAGTAGGATTTATTAATAGACTACTACTTTGCTGGTGATCGGTGAGCTTTTAGACTTTGAGGGTTTGAGGTGAGTTTGTTCACTGGTTAGCGTCGGACAAAATTATATGCTTTCATAAGATTTGCGTCGGTGTCGACGCACCGTGTATTTGTTCTTATATGTATACCCAATCCTAGATTTCGGTGTAAATTATAATGCTTTTTGAACGGGTTTAAAAAAAAAAAAAAAAAAAAAACAATCATAAATAATGAATGCTCAAAATGTGATGTAACTAAAGAAAATTGACATCCTTTTGCTCAAATTTAATACTTTCTTCATCGTTAAAATCTAGGGTTCCATTCGAGTAAAATATTAAACTGGCTTACGTAGAACTCGTGGGTTGGGGTTTGTGGTGCTTTTGGACCGCCGCGGCACTTGGCGTCGGTTATGCTTTCGCGCTTGGCGTCGCGGCGCCCCTCGAAAATCGCAAACGCGTCGTCGTTCCTGCTGCTTGCGCCGCTGATACTGCTGCCCACTGCAATTACGTAAGATCTAATTACGCTAGTATTCGGGTCACGACAACGACGACGCAAACACGTGCCGTTGATCGCAGATTTTCGCACTCGTACGACAGACAGGTGAGTTCAACTGTTTGCACCTCTCTCTTTTGCCGATTAATCGGCGGTACGTTTGGAATTGAAGCGATCGATGAATGCGAAGATCTAGTGTAAACGATGCATAAAAACAGCTTCCGAAAACTCGGAAGAAATCGTCGTCGTGAATTTAGTTGTATTTATTTATTTATTTATTTATTTTCTTTCTTTCATCATGAAAAAATATAATAATCATGAAATCGAAGAACCCTGCAAAGTTTTAACGTAACCGTAACTACGAAGGCTTCGCACTTTACCTGCGTTCTGCAGTACTTGCATTTTCTAATACTATCTATACTGTATATATAATGTCAATTTTATTGCTGATGTAGGTTTGTACATCGATGAGATGAAATTCGAAGCAGTATTTCAAATTTTGGATCATCGTATATTGATGTTTGATGATTTTCAAATTCCAAAAGTTGAGGCAATGGTCGTGAAATCTGTTGTTTTCTTGTTCTTCGTTTTATACAAATTGTGATATTTTATCGCTCGGTAGTTTTGAATAGCCACTAATTATAACGATAATTTAATCAGCATGTTCAAGTAGGCTCAGGTTAATCTTATGATAAGAAAGTGAATTTGATAACATAATGATACAGTTTCAAGATTAAAATATACAGTTTTATTTTCTCCCTTGTCCTTTAATTAAAGGCTTAAGTACGTCCTATTTATAATTTGCTTATAATATTTTTGGAGTGCATAATTAAACCTTGCCCGTATCTTTCTTCTTTTTCTTTTCATATTTTATTTTCAGCTTATCGATCTCAATCGTAATTCGTATTATGTAATATAAATTGATGAGATTTTATGATATTGATGAAGTTGCGCATGTAGCGTCGACAGTTATAAGTATAAAACACCGTTGAAAAACAGGGGAGCGAACTCAGAACAGCTGGTTGTATAAGAAATAAGTAATGAGTTATCGTACAATATACACTCTCATTCAGCACAAGTGTTAGTCAAGTTTTTACGAAAGCGCTATTATGTGACCGCTACAGAAATAAAAGGTATGCAATCTCATTGTTTATATTTTTCTCTTCCTTGCATCTGATTAAAGATGCAGCGTCCTTATTTTTCGCGTCATGTTTCTTCAGTTATTCAACTTACAAACAGACATTAACTCATGCTTCTAACACCTTTTGTACTTTTATTATCGAGTAATACATATCCTTATCCATTATCCTTTGACACTATCGAAGTCTAATACATGCGCAAAAACTTATCTCATAGTATTGAAAACTTCAGGAAGTATCTATAACTTTTTGGATTTGACGTGTGAAACATTACCGATAATGCGCGTAAATATTTTTCATCGACTCGTGACTGCAGGCTGATTTACATGATACATTTATATGTAATGTAAAAAAAATGTTCAAACGCGTGAAGTTGGGGTCAAAGTTCAACGAAAATAACTCATTCATACACTATAACTTACCAAGTAATATAATATAATATAATATAATAACAATTTGTAAAATATCATTTCATTTACAGGAGGGAAGTCCGACGATTCGGGCACCGCGCAACCGGTTGCAGACTCCTCGAGACGAACGATGTGGATTGAACGGTCTCCGAAACATAGGAAACACAGTTAGTATTGCTCATTACCTTATACAAAATTCTTTACATTCAGTATTATACAACTTTTTACTATTTGAAATATGCAATCGATGCGTGTTCACTGCTATTCATATTGAAAACAATCAAAAACAATGGGCCTCTGTATGAATGACTGTATTTCAGTGTTTTATGAACAGCGTGATCCAATGTCTGAGCAACACGAGACCGCTGCTGGAGTATTTAATAAACGAGCAGTATCTAGCTGACATCAACACCTCGACATCAAGCATGAAGGGTGCGCTGATCAAGGCGTTCTCCCAGGTGATACAAGAACTCTGGGAAGTGGGCGGAGAGCACGTTGTCAATACAACTTCCCTCAAATCTCAAATCCAGAGATTTGCTCCTCGCTTTATGGGCTACAGTCAGCAAGACGCTCAGGAGTTTTTGAGATATCTGCTCGAAGGACTGCACGAAGATGTTAACAGGGTCACTGTCAAACCGCAGCCCATTCACACGGATATACCGGAACATTACACGTAAGATGACAATACTATAAAAGTGAAGAAATGAAGATGGCTAGAAGGGTTGTGATAAATCTGAAAAATTGGCAAAAAGTATTTTTGAAAATTTCGAATTAGAGAGCAGTTCCCATATTTATTTCAATTGCATGTCAACTTCAACGACAATGGGTCTAATACGAGATTCTACTTGTGTCATGATCTCTGCTTCATTTTATGTTCAACTATAATGCCAGGTGCAGAATTTGAGCAATCAGAATATCAGATACAATTATTTCTTGCTTCATAATGCATAACTACTGAATACTATGGTTATAGGAAAGTCAGGGATTTAAAAAAGAAAGTTTGGAACTGCTGTCGATTACTGTTGAATAATAAAGACCGAAGCAACTAAAATATACATGTCGATTTCACACGTCACTTTAATAATAATTTATCACTAGTAGAATTGAATTGTTTATCACGCATCAAGTTTCAAAATAGGTCTTGTTTCGCCACGTTTAAATATTTTTAACTGCAGGGATAGCCAGAAAGCTGCTGAAAGCTGGAAGCGATATCTAAGAAACGAAGACAGCACGATCGTCGACGTATTTGTCGGACAGCTGAGATCCTCGTTGCACTGTACATCATGCGGTCACGTTTCCGTGACATTGGATCCATTCTGGGACTTGAGTTTACCCATCCCAACAAGGAGCGGTACAGTAAAGCTGAATCAGTGCCTGGAGCACTTTACAAAGGAAGAAGTACTTGACGGTGATGAAAAGCCGACTTGCTCCAAGTGCCAGATGAGAAGAAAGTGCACGAAAAGTTTCAGCATCCAAAAATTTCCAAAGATATTGGTTATTCGTATCCTTTTACACTCGTTATTGGAATTTTCAGTATTTTCACATAATGCTTTTTACATCTTGGTATTCGTAAAACACTACGTTACCTGCATCGCAAAATCCAATTTGACTCAGAGTTTTACGTGTCAGAAAATTGAATCGATGAGGGTAATCAAAGGTAGCCTTGGCTCTTAAAACTCTTGAGTTTAAAAACTGTGGATAAACACATGAAATAATTTTTTGAGATTGACGCGATCTACTTTACTGATCGATTATTTATGAATACCAGTATTTAAATTGATATCAGTATCGGATATATTAAAAAAACTTGATTGCGATTGTGAATTTTAAAGAAAGAAGACAATTCTTGAGGAAAAGAGAAATGGGAAAAAAGTATCTGTTCATTGCTCGATTTTATTTATTTTGCTATTGGCAGCTGAGTTTATATAATTTGCTCATGTAGGTAATAAGGTATAAATTAGGTTTCAGGTGAAATTTGAATTAACCAATTGTCTGAATTAACTGCATTTGTTGCAGAATTTTTCTTTATTATCAATTTGATAATGATCCCTATCCTCCAAGAACAAATTCATTGTATCGGATTTTCCTATGACCGAAACCAACGATCAGATTTGAAACGTTTTTCCCCCATGGAACGTTTTCGTGGTAAATTGAACGTTTTAGTTGATTTTCCACTGACCGGTTTGGACCTGAGTGCCTTTTCTGCACCGAGAGTGGCCGGTTGCACCTACAACTTGTACGGAGTGGCAAATCACTCGGGGACAACTTATTCAGGGCACTATACTGCCTATTGTAAACATCCTTACTCGGGAGAGTGGCATGAGTACAACGACAGCAGAGTGTCTTCAATAGCGGCAAGATCAGTCGTCTCCAGCGAGGGATACGTATTGTTCTATGAACAACAGCCGCATAGCTCTAATTTGTAACATTTCGCTACGCTTAGAACCATCTTGCCTCTCAGTACCTCAGGTTCATAACCTCACGATACCATCTTTGGTTCATAGAATTTCTTTTTTTAATCAAACGCGCCTCGACACTGTAACGTTGCAATAATTTAATTGTATATTTATTTATTATTCGTTGCGGTTGATAGCATTTTTATTTTATACAAAACGTTTTAACCGTAATAATTATCGAGTCATCTTTGCACGTTTTGAATTGTTATCATTCATTGGCATACGCTACTTTTTACGACGGGACATGTGTAGAAGAAATCAAAAGAAAGAAAAAAATGAAAAACGAAAATTGAAAAAAAAAAAAGAAAAATGATAGACTGAATTAGGCGCAAATTATTTGTTCATACAATTTGTCAGATTTCGGATTCGGAACATCGATTCGTTGCTGAAACACGCCTGATGCAGGACTTTATATTTGTCGTTTAGGGACGAAACAATTATTCAATCGACCCATTGATTTTTGCTATTTTATTGACGTAATTTAAATCTTTACAAAAACGAATTTACGTGCTTTAAGTTGTTACGTATATATATATTTTTTTTCTTTGTGTATTCAATTTTTAATTTAACGAACTGATAACCCGTGTATAGGTAGTTGCTTTGAAGGCTGTCGACGTAACTAGTTCTTTTACCCTATACCTCACACCCCTTTTCATCGAATCTCTTGGTAGTTTATACTAATATGTCTATCTGATTACTTTTGTAAAATATTTTGTTTAATTATTGCAGTCAAAGAGTTATTTATTTAATTTATGAAAACAGATGAAAAAAAAGAATAATGACTATGGAAATAAAAATATTAATATATATGATATTATTTATGAACATAATATATATTATTATACGTATATTAATACATTACGAATAAAAACCTAACAAAAGTTGATTATTGCAAATAAAGAAAAACGGTTTTGGATAAATCTCGGGAATATTCGTACGAAGAAAAAACAAATACCTTACAGTTTTTCAACGATAATCGATTCACACATGTTATTACCATCATTATTCGCTTGATTCTTAGAACGGAAAATTTCAACGCAACTTTTACTTTTACAATCCTTTAATGAAAGAAGAAGAATAAGAAGAAGACGAAACTGAACGTAAAAATAAAATGTCTATTCAACCAATATTTATAGATTGAATAGGTGCAAAAAATGGTATATGGTAAAAAAAAAATCATGGAACTGAAGACAGGTAACTATTCTAACCCGAGAATAACGTAAATTTGATTTGAGCTGAATAGGCTTTGAGAGATAATTCCCTCCCGTTGCATGCCAATATTGCATCGTATATTTTGATTTATCCTTAATGTATTTTCGCGTGAACGATCCTTCTTTGTACAGCGCAATTGAAATAATTGACTGTACACGCTGTAAGATCTATTCGTCGCAGTTCCGAAGGAGAAAACGTGTAATTATTAACAGTACACGTATACGTGACACACGACATTTGCGGTACCGCTGCTTCTAGCTTAGTTCCGCAAACAATTACGGAGGCCAGTTTCCATCGCGTTCTAGATTTCAAACTGATAAAGTTTGACGACTATTAAGGCGCGGTAACTCGATAGGTACATCGCCAAATTATTCTCCGTTTTTAAAGTATTGTGATAATATGAGACAGGGGTTACTAATTTTTAATGTAATTAACGCGAACACACTTCTTAATATTCAATTGCAGTTACCCGTCGTTATACAACAAGGATATATGATTCATCTTTAATTTTTGCAACTATACATAAAACACTTTAGAATTTTTTGATTTTCTCGTTTGATTAATTTTTTGGTTTTCTTTCCCTGTAAAGTACCTCCGTAGAACATGCATACATGGAAGCGGTACTTGACCTATTGAAACCTGTGTCGTCGGACATTACGTAGCTGCGTACCTAACACGTGGCTCGAAAAAGGCTGAAATGATGCCCAATGTTATGCTCGGTTAGCCGAATTCAGTGGAAGTAATGAATCTCTTTCGTCCTGCACGGAAATTAACCGTAGAATCAAGTTCTCACGATTTTGATCATCCTTTGTACACACGGTTCCACCTGTTCGTTGATCAACGACTGAACAATCGCATCTATTTACATGTACGTATGCATTGTGTGCGTGCACATATGTATTAGTTCCAGTCAATCCGAAATCGTTCATTTTACAGTCTTTCATTTTTCAAAATTACACCTTACAATTCCACTGTTTTCACGAAGGAAGGCATGATTCCAGGTTTCGAGATATAATATCGTATTTCTATTTTGGTCTAGTATCAGGTATATTTTTATTGAAAAAATAAAACAATGAAACAATACAGCGTGGTTCAATTTATGAGCCTTAAACGATGTCGATCAAGCAAGAGATCATCTAATCGCTTCTAGCCGGAACTATTAGTAAAATATACAGTCGTATAGACAAATTCAATGGAGCTAGTTCAGCGGCGAGAAACCTGAAAAGTATGGAGGCACCAAAATGGATCCCAGCATGAGATAGCTGCTCTGGCGAATACGAGGAATGGTAATCAAGGAAATGCTATAGTCAGTCCTTACCGACTGCGTTGAATGTCTTTTATTGCGGCTATTATCAGAGGCTATATGCATCGCAATTTAAAAGAGGGTATAACAGCCGTATTCTATATGCAATTCTGAACAAAAACACACCAACACATTTTGTTTTTACGCAAAAATAAGGATATGGCACGACAAATAAGTAGTCACGATCACGGTTTTGTATTTTTCATGCCATTTTGTTATTTTTGCGTACAACTAAAACGCGTTGGTGTATTTTTGTTCAGAATTGTATGTAGAAATCGGCCGTGACGTCCTTATTTACGTTGCGATGCATAACCTCTGATATTGGCCACGATGGAAGACATTTAACGCAGTCGGTAAGAACTGACTATATCATCCTCTTAAACGAGAAGACTGGAAAAAGCCTGACGAAAATAAAACAATAACGTAAATAACAAGTAAATTATTTTTATCGATTCAGAATAACAAGAATTTGACTACGTTTTTTTAATTTGCAAAAATACAAAGTTTATTGAAATAAACCAGTAGATTCAGACTAATTCACGTTACATTATATGTTAGATATGCTACAGAAATCGTGACGACGAACAATTTTTTCGATGCATACCAAAAGTGGAAGTAGTAAAAATTATATTGGTAAGGATAATATTTCCTTGACAAGTTGTTAGACAACAATTCCCGTTAAGTATAAAAAATTATAAAAAGAAGGTACAGAAGCAACGAAGAAAAAAAAACCAAGCGGAAGTTGTGTATTATAGTTCTTATCGATCAGCTGTCGACTACACGATAATTTAATTTCGAGTTTTAATATACTATAGCAAATTAACAGTAGTGTACAGATATAACGTATACGTATAGGTTGTGTAGGCATGTACACCGGTGTGTACGAGGAGGTTAGCTAACGCGAATAAGTATACGAGAAAGAGGTAGGGCTCGTATTTAGGAGCATCGTATTAGTATTTCGAGTTTTAGTTGAAGGCGATCTACGAACAGACTATCTTCGGATCGTACAAGGGGAAGAGGAAGATACGATCACTGGTCTACACGTGGTCGCGGCGGTGTTACGTCACGCTGTACGGAATAAAATTCGAAGTAACGTAATTCGCGTGCAATTTAAAAGTTTGAATAGACACGACGAGAGTTAAATAGCTCTGGATAAACCACCCTGTAGAAAAAAATTGAGGCAACTAGAGAGTGATCAGCCTGGGCAGTATCGCGCAACGAGTTTCCGTCGCATAGAAAAACCAAGGGAAAATTGGGGAGCAGCTTGATTTCCAAACGTCGCGGGCGAGTCGCGAAAACGAGAAATCGCGCATTCGCGAATAATCTCTTCACCTCTCGACCAGATGGCGACGGTGTCCTGTATCAGCACACGTTGCCTGTTGCGACGGGGCGACCTAGGAGGGGGGAGATTCGCAGTATGCATCGGTGTGGGTTAGAGTGAGTGATATTTCGCGAGTGTCGCTTGCCTCGCCGGGCCGCCGCCGCTGCTCGGAGGGGATACCTCCCGCGAAAAATCCTACCATTTTCAGTGCTATTTGGGCTTAAGGACGTCCTCCTCGATCGCCAGGGGTCAGGGTATTTAATCTTGGTGTATCGGGCCCGCATATTTCGGCCAAATCGAGCCGGGAACCTCGCTGAAACTCCGCTTGAACATATAAAAATAAAATAATAAAATAGCGGCAGAGCTTAACACCGAAACGGATTCGGAGAGGCCCCAGCATTCGTTGTGTGCCGTGTTTCTGCTGCCTTCGCGTGCTTGCTGCTGCTGCCGCTGCTGCTGCTGTGGGCAGGCAGTCTCTGTTGCCGAGTGCCTTGGTTCAGGCCGGAAATACTGAGTACTGTTAAAAGGACGGGGGTTACGTATGTGAGAACATGATTTTAACACATGAAAAGACGAAAAAATTTCAAATACCATTTTACAAGATGAGAAAAGAAAAAAGAAAGAAAGAAAGATTAAAGACAGACACACACACACAGGCACGCGGATTGAACTGAAATTTTCTCAAATGTAACTTCTTTTTACCGGAATGTCGAACACTCTTTTGACAACCATTTCGACGCCGGGACGGGGGATTGCGATTTATCGTTAAACCCTGTTGCAAAAACCAAGAACGAAGAAGCCAGCACGACTACGGATGAGGGCAGTGATCTCTCAGGGAGCGGCGACCTGCGAACCGTCCATAGATATACCTATAGGATATACTCTCCTCCTCGCTACGCAGACTGGCGATTCTGGCTGGCTGGCTGGATGGCTGGCTGGCTGGCTGGTTGCAGACTGGAGTCTGGGACAAGGATTCTCTCTCTCAATATCACGTTCTATACTCTTCGTGTGTGTAACCGAGGACAGAGTCACACGTTCGAAAAGAGAATTTTTCAAACCGAGGTAAAATACTCACACATACCAATGAAATTATAAAAAAATTATTCTACTAGTCCGTATTATCAGTAGTCTCTCTCTCTCTATCATACTTCGTCTCTTTCTCTCTCTCTCTCTCTCTCTCTCTCTCTCTCTCTCTCTCTCTTCAGTTTCGTTTTTAGAATTGTCTGATCAATCGGTAGATTATATCGACCAACTGTAGGTACACAGTGAATTATATACCAAAGTTAGAGAGACCGAATTTCGCGAGGCATCTCTTTTCGCTTATTCGTAACTCGTGATACTTTTTGTTAGCCTCCACGTTGAACGGAAGCTGTGAGAAGGCTGGTCGATTAATTTATACCGCGAGATGTGTCAATAGGTCGTTACAGTTTTCTTCGCAAACAAAGAACTGTATCTAACGTCACCGAATCTGTTCCACGGACATTTCGGCGACCGATGTCTCGAGAAAATTCGTCGAGATGTGTACCGACGTCGAAGATAATATCATCGCTGAATCCGCAGACATCGGTGTGGTTCAACGCGAGCATGGACAACTCGTCGTCGCTATTGTCATAATCTAAGCTAGGAATTAATAAAATCTCTTTCGTAACACAGCGTGTCGGTTATTGGCTTTGCTTATCGAAGTAAATATATATAATAAAACACTCCGGCGCTGATTATAACAACGGTGAAAACGATATACATATTCAGAATCGCCAAGCTCGCTCATTTTCTGCGTCTATACGAATATTATGTCTGAATGTCGATAATTTTTACACGTTTCTCAAACTTTTTCGCTACCTTTTCTACACTGCATATTACACAGGGTATAAATCGGGGCTCGGATTCACACCCCGTTTCATCGAGTTCTCTCTGTTACTACACATTACGCCTCGCGAGTACGAATTTGCTCGGTAATTCGACGTTTTAATTCTTACGGTTGAACGGTACCAATTGGTAAGTGGGGATCATGTCTTGACTTGGTCTCCAACCGTCCTGCGGCTCTCTAGTTGGTGTCCGTACACACATAATGGTTTCGAGATATACTCTGTCGGCCTGACTCGCTTATTCCTAGTTTTATAAATACCTATCTACATATTCCTGCGCGATTGTATAACCGAGAGGAGAACACCGTTTCGCCGTCTACTCCACGGAGAGAATTATATATTTTTCTCTCAACCTCTCCACTTTTCTAACGCACGCATAATTATCTTCATATACGTATACGTACCGTCCACCAAATGGACTCATTTTGTAAATAATAATAATAATAACAACAATAATAATAATAGTAGTAATAGTAATAATATACACTTGTAGCAAATGACAATCGATATATTTATAAAAAAAAAAGAAAAAAAATTCAACGAATCCGTGATAACGTCTCTCGCTCTCGACGCTCGTGGACGAGATTGACGTTTATGAAATCGTTATACGTGAAACGGAGCTCGGAATATAAAATTTCCGAAAAATTATCGACCATCGTCTAGTTGCGTGGGTTTTTACCGAGTATCGTGATCAATTATGCAGATTGATTCTTTGTATTTCTTTGGTCAATTTCTCGAAGCCACGAATCTATAAGACGGGCTATGCTGCATCGAGTTTTCCATAAAATTCAAACCGTCGGCTCTTATGGCCGCCATTTTAAACCAGCTTGAGTCGTGCATCGAAATCATTATACGTGTGCATACCGGACGTTGTTACACGTATGTATATCACCACGCGTCGTCGGCCAGCATGGCTCGCGTATCCATTTTCAATTAATCGAATCGACGATTGATTGCAATAGTGATCGGGGAAGAAAGGAAAAACTAATGAATAAAAAATTAAAATTACCGACGTACACACCGTGTGACTCAATATTCTGGGCATCGAAGAACTTGAGCTTTTGTCTCGTAACATAAATTGTACATAATGTATGTAAAAAAATACAAAATGGCTCGTGGACGTCGCGCGGAGAAGTTTCGAACTGCGAGAGTATGATTCGTATAGCCAGCCGTGTATAATAAGGCCTACGCTGAAGAAAAAAATCCAACGAATCGTTGGGTCGTTTCAGGAGGTGACACGTGTCCACGGCCGATGAATTTCGTTTTAATTATTCCATTATCCTACGCACTCTGTCGATGTGTACGTGAGCTCGGCATATTTACCACAAAATCGCGCACCGTACGTGCTTCTGTATATTTTTATGTATTACATGCTAACGGGTTATTCGACGCGCGAATGTCGCCGATGGTGAGAATTGAACGGATGCCATCGGCTACAATTCACCTTGTAACAATTGTTGGTGGTTGATTGAAGAATCATTCGATATATTTTCCAACGTTTAGAAGATGTGCTGAAATTCATATGTCCTGTAAGTTTTTTTTTCTTTTTTTCATTTACTTCTTTCCATTTCACGGTTTAAAATTTACGTAATCGGTAGTGGTACTGGTCTGTAAAAAATATTGTACAGTCTGCGGATATTTGATTTGATGAAAAAAGTTATCCGAATTTCACTTTGATTAAGAAAATTCTTATCGATTTTATTAAATAATATCATTCAACGATGCTTACCAACTAAACCTATTTCTTTGACATTCCATGCTATCAATTATCGGATGGAATTGTTATTTCAGAATATTGATCAAACTGTCTTCAGTTGGGAGAAAGTATCTACTGTAATTTATAAATTTTTTAAATTAAAACTTCACGCTTTTTGAGTAAAAATCGAGCCACTGCAATGAGCAGTGAGATTTTATTAAATATTTTTCTAGATTTACTGCCGTAAAATCTCACTCCTGTCGGATTTGCTCGGTTTTTACTCCACTAAATTTAGAGACTATAATGGTAGAAGTACGTAACGCAGAATTTCCTTGAGCTGAGTAAAGTTTTTTTTTTTTTTCATCTACTTATTTCAAGGTAAATAAGAATAAACAATTTCTTCGAAACAACGAAACACGGTTTAAGAAATACTTTTTACGACTTAAACTTTGCCAATTGCGTTTTTCTTCTTTCTTTCTTTTCTCAAACGAGCGATAACGAAAGAAGCAAAAATATTTTTTGTCACCTTTGAGAGTATAAATCGCATGTTAATCACTAACGCGACAATCAGCTTGCAGGGTGTAAAATAAAACGGTAATATTAATCAGGACGTAAAAATAAAAAATGACACAGGGAACCCGGTTCCAATTGAGTTCATGTACTGATCGGATCAGTTGTACATTTTTTTTGCAACGGAAGAACGAAGATACGCGAACCGTCGTATCGCACGACTCTACATGCGTACGGTGATCAGTGATCGCGTTGAATTTTAGGCCTACGCGGACCACCGCCGCGGTATTCGCCGCGCATTTTCGCGACTTCGAGATTAAACTACACGTCGCTCGATTACGTGCGACATCGCCTGATTATTTCATTTGGTAAGCCTAAAATCGCATAATCAGACTACCAGACGATTTTTGCGAGGAAAATGCGAAAATCTTATAATTCGGGATCGAGCCCTGGGCTTTCTGCAACATTGCAAAAACGTTGAAAGAAAACGTTTCGAGTCTGTTATACCTCATTCTGAACTACACTAATCTCATATTGTAAATGAGTGATCGATTAATGGTCTTTCAGGAATAATAAAAAAAGAATGAAAAGGTGAGTGGAAGAGGGAGAGGGAGTGACTCAAATGGCCTGATTATTATAATATACGAGCTTTCGGTTATCGAGACGAATGAATTCTTTAATTATAGGATTTTTCGTACCAAGGATTACCTCAATATCGTATACGTGGAACGCACACGTGGTTTTCTCAATCCACCCTTCCTCTTTTTCATTGCCCCGAGTAAAATCCACCATTTTGTAAAACGCGCTGAGTGTACAGCCGTTGACATTTTTTCCTCGATTATTATACCTCCGTTCTACTGCTATAACACTTGCCAACATTCACGATAATTAGTTTGGACTCATATTTTAGTACGCCAGAACAATTAGATCATCGTCTGTCCGACATGTGTCGCTATGTATCTGTGTACATGCATATTCATATGTACAGCATATTACCGATGTGAACAGCAATGGAAAATCCAAAATATTTTACACACGATATTTATTACGCTTTGATTCTTATCATATAATATTGCAAAGGCTTTTTCAGAATGTAAACGAAACTCCAGTTACGGTAGGAGTTTTTTTCTTCATACGTATGTCAGAGAGAAGAATATAAGGATAATTCTCTAATCTCTTTTTTCAAACGCAATCCAACATTTTTTCAGCATTATTATATGTTACATTACAACAGCTTATATATATACATATATACATATTGTATGATTGCGTTGCGGTTAGAAATGAAATTAAAACAAACTCTATAAGGCTAATCAATTTTTTGACGAACCGTTATAGCACTTCAATTTCGCGATAGTAGTAACACGAGGCGCGATTATAGCTTACTCAAGCCACACGTAACACGCGGTGCGGCTGGCTCCGTCCGGCTTGACTTATTTTTGCACTTGAATTGCCGATGATATGCCAAGCTCGTTATATTTGCGAAAATGAATAAATGAAAAAGAGAAAATAAACCACACACACGTGGACATCATCGCGTAATTTTATTCTACATCTTTTGTAGAAATAAAATATGACCACACGACGTTGGTAATGTGAAAAAAAAATCGTAATTTTTATTTCTTCTCGACGCGTAATAAACGAGTTTTGCGCATACCGGCCACTCACTTCAAATCTCCGAGTATTCTCATGCAGATGATTGGCTCGTGGATGTATATTGGCCAAGCCTTTGCGGTTGGTATCGCCTCAAATTATTAACCAGGCAGAATAAAATACTCGATTCCATATTTGGAAAAGGAAGCTTTTGATTTTTATAACTCGAAAAGTACTTCTCTCTTATTATTTTCCTTCCTTCTTTTCACACTACGTTACTGATGCAGATGTAATAAAAAAAAGTAGACGTTTAAAAAAATGGATATAATAGCCTTTTTATGGAATATGCTGTATGCCATTGGCTCTGTTAAATTGAATAATTTTCAATATTCCAAGACACTTTGCAGGTGAATGAGCTTGAAAAATATTGACGATACCGGAAGTTGAATTCCGGATACTCGATCCTAGCAATTTCGAGGCCTATCATATTCTCTTTTTACGCCGTATTATAAATCAGACATGGATACTTTATTCATCTCTAGATCTGCAGTTTGAGACAATTTTTTTTTTTACCTGCAATAACTTACGCACAATTTTTTTTTTTTTTTTTTTTCTATCAATAACATCTTTTAGTGCATTTTCTGCAAACACATATACCCACCACTAGTATATATACTCATATACTAATTATGACGCACCAAAAAATTTTAAGAATTGAATCATAATGAGGTTAATAGTATTTGGAAACGTACTGTCAGAATAAAGAAGAGAAAAGATTTATTTGCCCGATTTAGACGCGAAATAACTCGCGACCGGTCGTCGTGAAATTTGACCGAGTGGCGTGAAATTTTTAGGCTGTATAATATGTTTCATGTTCAGATATCGGTGAGACTATAGCAATGTATAGGAGAGCGATATGAGACATACATATATGTATAGCAAGGGATACCCACACAGGCCGAAAAAAGGCCAAAATTAGGTATTTCTGGCTGGCGTGGATGATTGTAGTCCGGACTCAAAGAGCTTGAACGAAAAATTATTTTACTTTGAACTCGTCAAATTGTTTCCCATTTTACAGTCTGATGGATGTTTTAATCATGATGACTAGGACCAATCACTCATTTTACACGAAAGATGGAAGGATGTGAAATTTTGAGTTCTATGTACGTTTTTAAAAATTCAAAACATGCATGTAAAACAAGTCAGCTTATTCTGGCTGGTATAGTCCACAAGTACCAAATAAATAGAATATCGTGTAACAGCGTAAGCTTGCAATATCAGTCGTAGGTGAACCGATGATGAATATTGCAAATACGCGAGGCAAAAAGACCGTTGCCTCCTCGTTGCACACGATTCTTTAAATAACCAGAGTGTATTACGCGGTTTTTCACGAAGCAAGAATGTGAGGTTAGGGTCGCGTAATGTCAGACTTTCATGCAACAGCGCACGCGCGCGGTTCAGAAAATAACACTCTTAACTTCTAGGACTCGAAAGTGGTATTTTTAGTACTCCGCGCATGCGCATTTGCAGACTCACTCGACCGTCATAGAAACGAGTACTTTGTGTACGAAAAACACTGATGAAAAGACGCGTAAAACATGCTGGCATTATATAAATACATTTGTTCACCTTTCCTTATCTTCATGAGTGATACGATAAAGCGAGGAATTGACCTCTTTTTCACCCATCCGCTTATTCGCAATATTACATCTATGTATACTTTTTCCATAATTCTTGTACCTACTATCCTTCAGAGCGTGAGAGTGTTTTAGAAATTTTCACTCTTTTTACTTCGACTGGATATTATGACAAATGCCAGGATAGTGTAACTCAGATGATGCCGTTGATTTTTTTTTTTGCGGCAATATTTTGCAACTCATATGAAATAAACGTCTAAGCGGTATAAAGAGAGAGAGAGCCATGGGATGATTGCAAGTGTCTTTGTTACGTTGAAAAAAATATTGAAAAAAAAATAATAATAATCACAACACCGATTAAATAATTGCCACGACGAATTGCTCTTGATGAAACTGACTTTGTGATTTTGAAATTTACATTAATTGCCTAGCCTGCCATCTAGGGTGGCGCCATATTGTTTTGCGACGGAATCGGGCGTAGCCAGAACGACAATGAGAAAAGTTTCACGAAAATAACCTAACCCAACCCAACCTAAGCTAACAAAAACATCATTTACGTCCCCGAACATTGTAGAATATATAGAACATTAGTCTCTTAGTAAGATGCAGCAATTTATATTCCAAGTCCAACGCGAAATTTAAGGTCGTAAAAAAATCGAGGTTAATACCCGGTTTTACGCCTGCTCTGAGATGGCGCTAGAATCGCTAATGAGACGACAGTGTACAAAAATAGTCGTGCAGCCTTTCTTCTCTCCGATCGTATAGTGAACGTATCGCAAAAATATTAGCATCGAGTGCATACGATCGACAAACTCCGGTTAAAATTTGTCCACCGTATAACCTCGCAGATTTCCCGCAGCAAGAAATCGGATCGAAAGGGGTAACCGGTATACTATAGTCAGAGAATCCGCGTCTCTTTGTAAAAGAAAAAGACTGAGAAAAAAAAAAAAATTGCTCAGGGTATAATATGACAGGGGCGTAATGTTTTGGCCCGAAGAAGGGTGTCGTTACAGGATCTAGGCGCGCGTTACAATAGGGGTAAGTTTCGCAGCGGACTGCAGCCTACACAAGAGCAGTATAAGACATTAGTTAGCATCTATAGACATCAGGACCAGTCCGGTCCGCCACCGGGCAGACCAGACATGCAGCGGCGACAGAACTAAACAAGCAAGTTGTGGTAGGCCTCTGGGCCAAGGCTTCCCTTTGTCGAGAAGACGTCGAGGGTCGCGGATCGGCGGTGCGCTTGCGCCCTTCCGCCAACACCACCACCTCCTCCTCCCCCTCCTCCTCCTCCTCCTCCTCCTCCTCGCCGTCGGACGGGGTGGTCGACGATCCTTCGTCGTCGTCGTCGTCGTCGTGGAATCGCGAGAGGGCCGAAGAGGTCGCGGACTCTGTCTCACGTCTGTCTAGTCCGAAACGACGGTTGCGGGATCGCTGGGAGGAGAGGATCGCGTCGGGACGAGGGGAGCGGCGCGATGGTGGTGGTGGTGGTGGTGGTGGTGGTGGTGGTAGCGGTGGTGGTAGTGGTGGTGGTTGTGTCGAGGCGTCTGCTCGCCGGTCGGGCGACCGGTGCTGCCGGTGGTTGGCTGCGTCTCTCCTCCTCGTACCCCTGCAACAGACCGAAGGAACGACCAACGCGGCAGCCTGTCGACGGCGTCGCTGCACCTAACCTCTGCTCCGCAATCGCCTCGATGCCCTGCGGCCCTCCAGTTAGCAACCCCCGTCGCCTTGTCGTCCGTATACGCCGTGATTTATGCGCGATTATTTCTTCGTGGGGTGGAACGAGGATCGACTCGTCGTGCAGAGATAGATAGAGCCCTTCGCACTATCAATCCTTTCATTTATCACGGTTCATTTTTTTTCTACCTACTAATTGTGGCAAAAGGTTACCATCTTCTACTTCTTCGTGTCTCTTGTACGTTTTTTATCTCCTTTGGATCGTTTTTTTTTCCTCGTGCCTGATTCAATCACAATTCGAGTACTTGTCATCTACGTTGTTTGTCTTTTCGCGGTATTTATCGCACTCATACGTCGCGGCGAGTAACGACATATCGGAAATAAATTCAGACGTCTTCAGCGTTACATTGATATTTTCAAATTACCCAAGAACCCGTGTGAAGGCATTACCGAATGAACGAACGGTACCGTACTCTTACCTAATCTAGATTTGATTTCTACAGCTTTTTCAGAAAAAAGAATGGCTGCAGAAATTGAAATCTTGAAGAAAAGTATAAGTATAACACCTTCGATCCTCATCCTCGTTATAATTTCCCCTTCAATCAATTCTTTCATTCTTTCTTACACTTGTAAAGCGTTAGTGTATATACACGGTAACACGATGAGCATATGAGCAGCATGAGCGCGGCAAAATATTCTGCTACCCGCTAACCAAGGTAGGAAATTAACGTTAGTTAGTTGGAAGGACTTCCATAATAGAAGCCTATATTCGAAGGGCAGCTAGGAGGAAGAGATGTTCAGTTTGACTGGTGCTGCTGCCGCGACAGAAACGGCAGCAGGACCAACGGCAGCAGCAGCATCAGCATCAACGATGCACTCCCGTATCAACAGGTTTTATTTTTGCCAAGCGAAAAGGCCAAGGTCCTCTCGAGTCCTCCCTCCCCACCACCGGCATCGCTCCACGCCGTCCAGCCCCAACAGCGAGACGAGGGATGCTGCGAGGAACCTTCAGCCTTTCGATTAGTCGCTGCATCGCCGGCTACTCGACCCCCCCGTTTATCGTCTCCCGGCGTTGATGCACGACACACAATGCCAGACAGACGTTTGCTTGTCTTTCTTTCCTTTTTTTTTTATCTTTCTCTTTTTTCTTTCAATCTTTAACGAATCGTGAAAATCTTCAATTTTTACTTACGCCCCTGCACCCTAATTTTATAGATACATACATAAGATTTCATCCTAATAACGGTATAATATAGATTATTTCTCTCTACGTATTTATTTTCTCAAACTTTTGTTCGCCATCGGGTGAAATTTCTATAGGCACAATTATACGCACGTCACACGTATAATTATACACGTTCAGCTGCACTTCAAATATGTCTAAAAATCACAAAAATTCCACTATAATTCGATAGCGAAAAATCTATCTTAACACTTTTCATTATTATATACACCTCAATACTCTCGTATGCCTTGTACCCCGTGAATTTATACGCGCTTTGTTCCATTCAGGGTTGATCTTAAAGAGCAAGACGATATTATTGATTCTTTTTATCCCACTCTCTCCTTCTCTTTTCTCTATCTGATTATAAATCGAGGAGTCCAAGTTTTTCGAGCGCCTATGTAAAACGTTTCGATTTCATCATTTTCTTCTTCTCTCCATCTAACTCTAACTTGGATAAAGTTACACGACTTAGAGACACGGGCGCGATCAGCTGCTCGCTGTATGTACACATGCATGCTAACTTATACACGCAAGCATCGAATCATGCCGGGAGTGAAATTCTTGAGAGAATCAGCAGCCTCGGGTACTTTTGTGTGGGTAGAAAGGGAGAGGGAGAGGGAGAGACAGACAGCGGAATGGGGGGGGAGGGAGAGGCGTTGGTACACCGGTGGATGCAGCCAGCCTCCGCGTCGGCCTCGGAGTGCACCGGCCTCTGCTGTGCACCACGAACGAACGGCAGCCGAGCAGCCCGCCGCTAGAGTATTCGCCATTATATTTCGCGTGGATAGAGTCTTTACAACATATTCTCGAATATCGTGCAGTCGCGTGATCAATATAAGCCCCGAAGCCCGGCGGAGATCCACGAAGACTCGCCACCAGACTCGTACCTAGTCGATTTTACTCCGGTGGCCAAAAACACGAATGCATTGCATCTATCCGACACGACACGCCACTCGGTACCGAAACGTTCCAGCAACCGGATTGCATCCTCGTCTCCTTTTACAAAGACCATCTTCTCTCTCTCTCTCTCTCTTTGCATGAAAGAAATCTTTAACGCGCATCCTTGTAGAAAATGTGTCCAATCTTTAAATTATTTTCTTTCACATTTATAATTAGTTTATTCATTCGGTTTCCTTCCGGATATCACGAATTTTGACAATCGTCAAAATTGTTGTTGTTGAGAATCCGAGCACCGAAACTTTGAATTTTTCTTCAATATTTTCCTCCGGCTCGGTTCGCTTTATATCTATAATTCGAAAAAATCAAATTTCATTATTTTTATCATGTTCAATAAGGATGTCGTGCGATTCTCTTTTCTTCTCTTCTCTTCTCTTCTGGTATCTTTTGTCAAAACGGAAATACATAATTTCGACGGTACCTACAACTGATCGTCAACGGGAATCATACGTTTTTCTACCTATATATTCGTTCAAATGCGTTGCGTCTGAAAGTGAAAATTTCGCAGGATCTCCGCTGCAAGTTCGCCGAGGCAAATATCGTCGCGTGTGCGCGTGGCGGCGGCCCTGAGTGCACCTACCCACCTATACACCTATACCTTCCCTATGCTCCTCGTCGCGGACGCAAACTCTTGCTCGACCGGCGGGCAACCGGGACGACGACGGCGGCGGCGGCGGAGGCGGAGGCGGAGGCGACTGCAGCCTCAATTCTAGCATTAGAGTAACTCCAACCCCCGTGTAGGAAAGTCAACTCCAAAGAGGACCGACACTGAATACGCATACATCTACCTATACTGCATGCGTGTATGTATTCATGTATGTATGTATGTATGTATGTATGTATGTATGTATGTACGTGTCGTTGAACTTTGATAGAGAGAAAAATACGGTGAAGATAAGAGAACGATGTACGCACTTTATACGTATATAATTCTCATTTCCAATTTTGGATAAGGTCAGTGAGACGTGAAAGACACATCGAACTGTTTATTATAAACACACGTTAGCCGAGGGTGTAAAAAAGAGTTTGAAAAATGATAACCTAACCGTGGAGACGGTGGAAAGAAAAATGAGAAAATCGCTTATCGAGTCGGAAACTGCGCTGCAAAATACGTTAGACCTACGTACTGCAGCGACGGCGGCGATATCATTCTTTCTCTTGGATCGCGATGGCGCGTCTCTTCTTAACGCGACCAGCATTCGACCGTAGAAGAAAAGTGCATGTAGTTATACTGCGTACGGGCAGATGTGTGCGTGTGTGTCGTTCTCTGCACAGTGTATAAGATTGTTACATCGCAACGCAGTGATTTTGCCGGCGAATACCCGAGGAGAAAATGAACGAGGCCGAGATGAAAGAGAGAAATAATAAAAGACCAGAGTGATGCTGCGCTGCAGCTCGACGACGTGCCAATGGTGCAACATACGTATGACATTCGGTTCTTTCTTTCTTTCTCTCGATTTGAATGACAACGGAAATTTCTGTCTTCCTTATTCTCGTACCCTAACGAAAGGAAACAACGGACATGACGGATCTCACCGTTTTATAGACGAACGTTTGTTTGCTGTTTTTGATAAAAAATATGTTCACCCTGTGCAAAAGTGAACCATCATCGAAGTTTGTCGTTTCTGTGCCGTTCGTATCTGCATCCGCGATTGGCGGCACCGTTGTTAGGTATTTTGCATTGATTTGGTACTAGCTGATTAAAGCGATATCCACACGTTAAAGTTCATTTACGATTGATCTAAGATTATGATAATCTAAACTGTGAATAATTTTATATGCTGCCATTTGTGCGGAAAGATGGCGTTCAGTGATCCGGTAATTTCTGCGTACAGGCATTGAATAATGTGTGTAATTGTCGGTAGAGTGAGTTTTCTCGTGATCGAGATGTATCGCATATTTGCGCCTGCTTCGTCAGTTACCCATACCTACACAGTGCGCTTGTATAGAAACATGGCGACATCGGTACGGAACGGCAGCTTCCGGCACGTTAAACTTTGCTGCGCCGGAATGAAAATTTGCACCGTGCACAACGAGACGCTGCACATTTTCTGCGTACGTTCGAGAAAAGAAAGAAAATCATACGTGGGGAAATATTGCATTTTCCTCGAGGAAAGATAATGGTCAACGGTTGTGGTAATGTTGAAAACTTTATTATATACTTACATCGTTGCTTTTTAGTATTCTTTCCAATTAAGAGGGAAACCTACCTTGGGAGTCAAAAAAAAAATGAATACTTTTCGGGAATTTTTTCGACAGAGAAATATTGAACGGATATTTTCGAAACTCTAGAAATATTTCATCACTAGTTTGAACTACTATAAGGTGGTCTTAGAAATAGTACAAAGAATTAAAAAATTTCAGTTTGGTTGGCTTCAGATCAAAATTGCGACCTCCACAGTGTACGCAAGTTGCCAACACGAATGAAACTTGCTGTGGGAGGTAGTTAATAACTCCATCAATCATGGTTCGAATGACTTGAAAAAATTACCAGATGTAGTTGAAATTTTAAATAAGAAAAGATCCTCAGAGTTTAGCAAATATCCACTTAATTCTTACTTGTCGAAAAAATTCTCGAAAAGCACTCACCCTTCACCGTCCCAAGGCTGATTTCCCCATTGATAATTTACGTAAGATTGAAAATGTCGCTGATAAAAGTAGATACAAAAAAGATTAATTCTCGAAAGTGTCCTGCACTTTGATTTGAACAATCTTACATTTGTGATAGTAATATTATCCAAAGTAAATATTCCAGTACTTGTGCTGCAATGTTTTTCGCAGGAAAACCGATGTGTGTCTGTTATTCGTTCAGTTCGTGTCGTATTTTACACTGTAAATGACGATCAGATAGTTTTTGTTTCAAAGAATAATTAATCTCATTGCAGTTAAATTCACAATCAGCCGAATTGTTCTAGTCACATTAGCCATTCCTGAAATAGTTTCTGCATCACTTTTTCAATTCTTGTAAAATTTATTCTGGCTGAAATTCCACCCCTTTTATTTTCTCTGTTCACGGATACGAAAATTTCTTCTTTGTCTCGTCTCCCCCACTAATTCTCGTTCGATTCGAACCAGGCGAAAAGAATTTAAAAAATAATAATAAAGACTACGTAAAACTTGATCTAAACTTCGCTACCGCGAGGTAGTAAGGTGTTGTTCCTTATCGCCTACAACAGGCAATTCCTTATCTCCCGGAAGTTTGCCAAAATAATATTTTTCAATATACCTTTGTAGTATTTCTACCACGTATAACGTATGTAGACCAGTACAAGGAAGCAAAAAAGAAAAGATTTGTTCTGAGGCAACGAATCGAAAATCGAATTTTATTTAACGAAAAGAAATCTGCGTTCTTTTTTTTACACTAAAACGACGTACAGTCTCGTTTCTATAACTTAATTCTTTTCTTCCCCATTTTTTTTACCTCTATTGCTCTTTTTTCAAATATGATTTCTTTCTCATACTCAATTGAATTATACTGACAATAAAATTATTTCCCAAATCCAACGAATCCTCTCTCCATACCTGCATCCCCTCAGATACATAAACATACCAGACAAATTACTCTGCACCCTGCACCCTGGCGTAAAGTTATGCGATGCACGAATGTGACGCAGTCTTTCGAAAACCAAGTAATATCAGGCTGTACGTACTTTGAGCGTATGTACATAAAATACCAATCCACGTGTACCCTGGATACACCTATATAAGTATACCATATACATATACATATACGTATAGGTACATGCATAAGCGTAGAACTTGTAGCTCACGCATCCGCACGTACAATTCCGACCCTGACGAACCGCTGTGTTTTCCGGCGGTGGTGCGCGAATCGCCGGTAGAATTCTGCTCGCGATATCCTTTGTCCGCTTGTATTGGTACTATCTGAAATACATACATTAAACGCTATTATACATATTATTTTTCCAACCCGCTACTACTTTGTTATCGACGCTCAGCGAGAAATCCATTTTATTGTTAGATAAATTGTCGGTGCAGCACAACTAATAATGCTTGTGAGGTTATTCATACTATACATATAGGTATACGCACATGCATATTCTGTCCGTATTAAACGTGCATGTGTTATTGCCACGGTATTGTTTATTAATGTTATTATTATTATTGTTGTTGTTGTTATTATTATTTTCTGCAACGATCGCATACCGTACGTATGTTGTTCGCGTGACTTTTATCCTCTTGCGTTTAATATATTTCAACAAGAACGAATATGCATGTTTCATCTTTTACTATATATATGTATATAATGTCGACGATGAGTATAAAATACCTACCTGTGTTAAATTATTAGATTGCATTTTACTTTGTTATACAGTCTCGATTAACTTGTCATAATGAGTTTTCAATTGTATAACTAGATCGTTGTAGGAAAAGCAATTTTGTTGGTAATTATTTATTTATTTTTATTTTTTTTACATTTTTACAAAGAAAAAAAAAGAACATTTTTTTTATCCATTCGTTTCGAATGGATATTGTATATTTTATTTGGGTATTTAGCGACCCTTCTGATGCAGGAACCTTCGGTCGAGTGCATCGTGATTGTCTTGATCGCCGTATAAAGATGGAGAATACGAACCGTAAATAATGTGAATCGGATTTATCAATCGAAATCAAACAATGCACAATATCCATAATACGAATACTAATAACAATGATGACTGGTGCGCCGTATAATTAATTGCGCAACGATTTCCCGTCTAAAGGCAGTATTCGAGAGCTTGCAATAGTGAGTACAATATGAACGCTGATAACACCTCGCGTAAATTAATTTGACTTATAACATATTATTGTCGTATTGTATGTAATATTATACTATACGTATACCTGTATATTAGGGTGTTTCAGGAAAAAATAATTTGCCATTTACCACTGTGACGACCCCTTAAGGTGCATATAAAGACCCGTCGTACACCTCGAAAACGCGGGGATGCAAAACTCCTGTACCGCTCAAGCGATCAGAGTGAAACTTGGGAAGTTAATGCCTTATTTTGGCAAAAAGTGGAGCGTCTTTTTACTTTTTCAAAATTTTGAAAAAAAATTTACAGATTAGATACCACCCACAGAAATTGGCCAAATTTTCACAGTTACATTGAATTGATCGAACTATCCGGTATGATGCCACTCGGCGGTGATGAAACACACATTTTGAGCCCAGTCCCATGAGATTTGATGGTGAATTGACGAAATGGCAGCTAATCTGATTTTCGATTACGAAGAACACCGAAATCTCATTTTGGCGACATTTGTTACCGACCTTTCATGCATGCCGGTAATTTCTTACCGACATTACACGCATACATTACCGGCATGCGCATAATATCGGTAACAAATCTCGCCAAAATGAGATTTCGGTGTACTTCGTAATCGAAAACCAGATCAGCTGCCATTTCGTCATTTCACCATCAAATCTCATGGGACTGGGCTCAAAATGTGTGTTTCATCACCGCCGAGTGGCATCATACTGGATAGTTCGATCAATTCAGTGTAACTCTGAAAATTTGGCCAATTTCTGTGGGTGGTAACTAATCTGTAAATTTTTTTTCAAAATTTTGAAAAAATAACAAGACGCTCCACTTTTTGCCAAAATAAGGCATCAACTGCCCAAGTTTCACTCTGATCGCTTGAGCGGTACAGGAGTTTTGCATCCCCGCGTTTTCGAGGTGTACGACGGGTCTTTATATGCACCTTAAAAAGTTTGTTCAGGTGAAAAGTAGGTTGTGTAAAAAGATGAGCATTCTACGTTATGTGAAAGATCGTGCTCGTTTGATTTTTTACTTTCTACTCACAATTTCTTTGAATTTAGGAGGAAACACGTTGTAGTACTTCAATTATTATTTCTTTCCTGACATTTATATCCAGCGCAAAACTCACGATCCTTACACAGCAACATATCAACTAGGAATCTTGTTCTCCTAAATTAAAAATGAAAAATAGTTAGATACACTTTTCTCAAACATCAACTGGAGACTTATTAATATTACAAGTGTGGGTTGTCTTTGTGACGTCAATTATTGATGTAGGCGATGAAAAAAAATTTATTCACGATACTTCATAAATTTAGAAAAATGGAAAAAAGTGAAAAATTAACTGCTCATTCTTTAACAGAATCTCCCTTTTAACCTGAACAAACTTTTTACGGAGTGCCATGGAGGAAAATCGCAAGTTATTTTTTCCTGAAACACCCTGATATTATATATCCATGAAGCAGGAAAATCGGGGATGGGGGAGGAGGGGGAAGATTCAGACGGGGAACTGATTTAGAGAGAAAAGGGGAGAGAGAGAGAGAGCTGAGAGGTTGAACTCTCGAAGAGAGAGAGTGAGCTCTGTGAAGGAGACGGGAGTGTGGAAACGAACGAACGACAATCGGTCCGGCGGACGGAGGCAACGACCTCAACCCCAAAGTCGTTGCCACCGGCGCTAGTCTGGCGCCCCTAGACGAAGACGAGAGAAAATTGTGTAACGAGGTAAAAAGATCGGATCCAAATAGCATTCCGCGATTCTGCAGACCGTATTCCATACGGTTTATTCACCTTTTTTCGGCTCAGTACTTCTGTGCAATATAATTGTGCGATCTATATATAGTCATGATCCTGATTGATCACCCTATTCCATTATTAACATTAGGTATAAGGTCACGTCTTTAGTACCATTCTCTGAAAAATCATGAGACATGATACACTCCATGTATATATAGATGACGTTGTTTTAATTTATTTTTTATTTTATGTTATTTTTTCTCATCATTTTTGGATGTACGTCCAGGTAAGCATCGATGCTGTTGTCCGGGACTTGGTGGTTAAAATGACGAAAACGAAAACTAGTTCCGGCTCAAGATCAATACCCAAGTTGTGCAACGACTGTCTCCACTGTATGACTATACATGTGCACCTCTACGTGTATGTATATAGTTGGTATGTACGGGTTGTAATCGCATAAGCTCTCTTCGCGTTATAAGGGCGAGATATTATATTGTACCTTTTCTTCTCTCAAGAGATTCGTGGTACAGGTCAGTTTTGCACTACCGTCGTCGCTTATACGTACATACATATCTACATACGTTATAGGTACTCGGCGAGGAGCGAAACCGGATATGAAAATCGAATTATGCGAACGCTTCGCTTTGTGCGAATGCCTCTTTTCTATACTCGTGACCATCGTCTGGGTTTCGGCTACATCCTACCACTATTACATTGCAACCATCGCCTCCCAGCGACGCCTTGTACCTACATTATTATACTGCGGACAATGGTTGGATTGCTATGGTTTTTTTTTTTTTCTTTTTCCTCTCAAGAATCGGTGGAATCACTCGGTCTTGAATACCTTTACTCGATCTGGTATGTATGTAATGTGAACGATCAGTTGGAAATGCCGTGAATTGCAATTAACTTACCATTCAGTTTGTTGAAGAGAAGGTAAAGCGATATATCGGCGTGAAGTAAAAGTAAATAAGCCCCGTTCATCATTGACAGACGTGATTGAAGGATATCATGGGAATGGCATGGACTCTTCACGTTAAAATGCCTCGCGATATCGGATGTTTCTTTTTCCTATTCGTTGCTCGTTTTAATCCATTTTATTTCGTATAAATTGGTCTGATGGTCTCTTAAACATTGTTCCATTTCCGAAACAAGGTGTCGAATAACGAGGATAGTTTAGCGTATACACGCATGATGGTAATGCGAGAATGTGCAAATTGCCGATCATAGAGAAATGCTGCAGAATCCTGAAATTAGGTGATCGACTTGTCAATTCATGTCAATCATCTCTTGTGACATTCTAAACAAATATAGAAAGGTGATGGATTTTCTTCAGACTAATTCGAAAAGTATACCACAGACTTGAAAATTTTTAGCACCTCTTTTCTTGGGTGATCTATTCGATGACTTCGGAATTATTTTAGCAAAGTTTCTGCACGGACAGTATCGTCACTGACAAGAAATTGGTTATTATTAAAACTCTTCGCTGTAAAGAAAAATAATCATGAACCTCGTTGGGTATTATATTTCAAACATTGCTGTAATCCATCAACTTCCGCAAAAATTTGCGCCGATTTTCAAAAAGTTTACACGATGACTTCCTTGGGCTGGATTCGCACGTGGATGGTTGTATGTGTTCGACAGATTTACGGTAGATTCGCCAATTTAGATTTTGAGATACGGGCATATAGAAGGGTTCGTCGAAGAGTGTCTTCCTCGCATGTCGACCTAGTTGCAGCCTTTTCGAGTAACGAGGAAGTAGTCGGTGGCTGCACGAGTCCTAATCAGCACCGAGTGAGGAGGCTACCGCGCCTAGAAGAGGCGTTCATTCATTGGTAGACGATGCTAGGAGGTGGGCGGGGAAAGGGCAGACGAGCCGAGGCGACTTCAGCCCATGGGGTTCCCATGGAAAAGCGTTTCAGTGAGAGTGATCCGCCATGCTAGAATCGAGATGCAACTGCAATTGGGCGGTGCATAGAACCCAGGGCGACCCTCGACCCACATCGAATGGGACGCAGGCGCGCGACAGCGTCACTGTCTGGAATCGTCTAGACCCTAGAGAGTCGAGCTGCACTGCCGGCTGTGTCGGACCCTCACAAAGGGGGCCTTGGTTCAGTCTGATGATAAAAATGGCGGACTTGTACACGTCGGGCACGTGGTGCAGCAGGCCAGGAACGCTGACGCGAACGTTTTCCCTGCAGCTTCCTTCCGCGTGCGGGATGAACGACGCGGTCTCCAATTTAAGCACATATATATATACGAGTACACGTTGTATATATGCTGCATCGTCGCAGTGCGAATCGTTTCGCGGTTAATGTACCTACATACGTCGGTGCAACTTGAACAGTGCGGTTCATCACGTGTCGTAGTAACTACGGGATTATTAATCTCGTGACGCGGTGTTGTTAATACTAAATCGCAGCATGATACGTCACCCCTGCGAAGATATGTCGTCCCCTGATAACGGAGAATTGGAATCTGTGTCTGTTTCCACAAAATTTCTCATTCACGGTAATGTGCATGCAATATTTCTCAAATACATAAACGATCGTTTCAAGTTTTTAATCCGGTTGAAATACCGTATTATATGATGATGTGGAATGATTTTTTTTCATTTTACCAATTAGATATAAAAAGATATGTACTCGATGGTAAAGTAAAGAACGTTGTGTGACAATTTAAACACATTTACATAGATAAAATATTTTGATGTTCGATATTATAGGACAGTTTAATGTCGGGGGAATGTTCATTGATATTTCATGACACTTGGGAGGTTTTTTTTACTACTGATTCAAATTAAAGATTCGTTGTAACGTAGTCGAGAAAGAATTTTTTTTTTCTTGTCTGCTGGAACTGTTGAACGATTTTTCGTTCGAAGATACTGACATTTTCAGTTTTATTTTTTAAGACTGATAATTCTTGCATGCTAGACTGGTTATCCATTCGTTTTTTTTATTTATTTTACACAGTATTTAGCGAACCAGGCAAACAAATGCACGGTCTCACAATTGTGCAAAAATAACAATGATCAGCGCGTATAAAAATTACGAGACAAAGAAGTAAAGTAAAATTACACTTATACTTTATATTCTACAATTACATGCATTTCATTCTCTCGGCGAAGCCAGCAATGGCTGCAGCTTCTTCTGGTCTTGCTACGGACTTATTCAACTTGTATATTTTTTTCTTTTATAAAACACCAGATAAACAATTGCGAACAGGCTGCATATGAAGCCCGCAAGAAAAATAAGGCATTAATTAAAATAGATTACGTAATTTATTAGGCAGTTATTGTTGTGAAGGCACCTTTATGCTCGGCGAAACTCCTCGTTCGGTGGTATATTATACCCCAATATTTATCTATATAGATGCATAAATTTGCATAATACTCGACGTACACATACATCGAGACGTTGCGAAAAATTGGCAAAAAAAATGGTGTCTTACCGGTTCTTGTCTCGGGATATTGTTAAGCTATGGCGGCTGCTTCTAAAACGCTTTTTCGTCGACAAGTATAAAATGCGAATTATAAAAGTGTTGCAGCATCGTCAGGTCTGTGAATTATCCGTCAAATTTAATTCCGTTCGTCTCTATTATAATATATTATTTCACACATGTACCCCTTATACAGTCTGCCGCGGTGATCGATTCCAAGGATCTTAATTTAACGTAGGTAATGAAATCTCGAGTCAACGGTATTATGCAAGCTGAACGTTGAGAGAAACGCGGTAATATCAAAGATTCGTGTCAGACTTCACCGCAATTGGGAGAGGGACGCTCACGCTCTGCGGGGGGGATTTCTCAAAATTCAATTAATCCTCGCCGATTGTTCTCCACACTCCGCACAACGAGTATAATTAATTCTTTCATTTCTCGTAAAATTTAAATGGATCAGGATATACTATCCACCATATATCTTTTAGGGGTAAATAACATCCACCAGCGCGGTATAATTTCATCAAAACGCCAGATTTTACAATCGAAAAATTTGCTTCGTATTTCTTGGCGTATCGTATAGGAAAAAAACGATCGATTCACACACTCCGATTACACAAACTTTTCTCATGCTAGGCGCATGATGATGCGTAATTGCGTGAGAGGAACTTTGAACTTTATACTGCCAAGCAGTTATTCAATTTCTTCGCGATTGTTAGTTACTTCAACACAATTTATACTCTGGTATTATACTCGTAGATGCTACGGGTTCTTCTACAAAGCAAAACTCGCGAAGCTGATAGTCACATGTTTTTCTACTGTGCGATGTGTGTAATCGATCAAGCGGTGACGAACCAACGAGGAGGGCAAGAAACTGCAGTCTTCTAGACTCGGGTTACACGGAGACGAAGACTAGGTTTTACACTACACATTCACCCTACGGAATAATTTATTCAAAAAGAAGCCATAATTCACCTGAATGTCCAGAGCATTGCAAAACCTTCGACTTGTTCGAATGCGTGGCTGTATAAATTTTCCATAAGTTACTATTTTTTTCTGCAGATATTCCGTGTGTTTGTGTCGTTACGGTACTTCGTAAAATCACTTCTATATATACCTACCATGCACGAATATCAGGATGAAACTTATTTCTCGCAGTATTTTCTTCCAGTAGTTACTGACGATATTGCACAAACATTTCCATGAAACCAAGAAATTTCCGTTTTCATCCAAAGGATTTTTCTGTAACCATTCAGTCTTCCATCTACGTGAATAGCTGATGGTTCGTCACACGTGCGAGAGCAATAATTGAAAAATGCCCAAATCCCTTAGAGACCGATGCATGGTGAAAAGAATTCCTCTGCGCAAGCATTTACTTATACCAATACATAATTATTCATGAGTGAGGTACTTCAAGCTACCGTGAAACTTGATATTTAACGACAATCAGATTTCACATGCAGACGAATAACATTTCTGTGTTTCTTCGTACAGGACTTTTCCGCCGCTTGGTCACCGGTGATATCAGCAGATACCTTAACTTGATATAGAATCCGAATCACGGATCGAGGACCAGTGCGATGGATGCTTTGGTCAGGCAAGTCCTGCATGGATGCGCTGCATGCTGGTATATCGCGTGTTGCTATGGAGACGAATTTCTCCGTCCAGACTAAGCCTCGACTCTTCTTCATTCGCTCGTCCCGGACACTGTCGCATCTCTAATTTACTTTCTTACTAAAATTGTCATCAGACGTACTTTACAGATAATTATTCCCTTGGCAGTGTCGATCAAAGTTTCTCAATTACACGACTTGATCCTAATTTTCGTTCAAATAATGTTTCAGGAGAAATGCTACTTTTTCACGTAACTTCTAATGCCTATATTCTGATAAAATAGATTTCGGCTAACTTGTTTTCGGTTCGAAACAAACGGCGAGTTCAATTTTATACGATTTATGTGACTATGACTGGCGATGCAGCTGACGTGAGAATATGGAATGCATTTTTGCATAATTCGTACAGAAGCGAAGTCGCAATTTATTTTGGACTGAAAACAAGTTAGCCGTAAAGGTAAGGCATTTATGCAGTTAGTAATATTCACTAATAGGTTTCCAGTGGCTCACCATTTTTTTGGAATCAAAACTAAAACTAGTTTCCTTTCTGAGCAAAATTTATGTAACAATGACTAGCGACGCAAGTGACAGGAGAAACAAATGATGCGTTGATCATAGACGCATAAAATTTGCATAGAAAGAAAGCTTTTTTCTTTAAAAGCATGTGTTTTAAGTATTTTCGAGGTCAAGGAATCCGATTATGACGATAAAAAATTACCGAGTCAATGCGATTTATTGTTTAGTATAACTATAGCTTATATTAGAAAAATTCTTTTGTAACTCTTGAAATCGAGTATTAGGGCTCTAAAACATTATTATTCAATGTTTTTCAAACGAAAAATTCATTCTGAAGAAGGAAGATGATAGTTTGTTCTATGACGTCATTTGAGAAAATGATAAAAAAAATTCGTCAACTTCGAGGCCTCAAAACTGTAAAAATGCGTGAAAAAAATAACTTTTTATGGACATAATCGGATTCCTTGACCTCAAAAATACGGACAATACATGCTTTCAAAAGTAAATATTCACCTGAGAGACAAAAACATTAAATTACTTTATCACATGGTCAATTCGCATCACCGTACTACACACGTATTAATGAATAGCTGTAAAAATATTTCGATTTAAGTAATTATTACAAGTTAACAAAAGTATGCGTGTGTCATACAAAATGCAGTTCATCGACTTTCCGGTGAGGAGAGTATCAGTCCTGTTTAAAATAGCTCTATAGGATATAGTTCAGTTCATGGTATAATATGTGACGCGAGGCCGGAAATTAAACTGTATTAATTGACCGAAATGCAGACGTATCAGCACCGTAATTGAACACATACATGGACATACTCAGCTTGACCAGAAAATATCTGTTCAACTTCATCGCCCATTGATGAAATTGCCTGTTAATTTGTATTAGAGTAGAGGCCTGTTTTGAGTTGTACGAAGCTTGAGCGATGCGCCTGTCGAATAAAAGAAGTTGAATGATTCTCCATGCGGCATGTATCATGGTTTGACGTGGCTGTTTATAGAAAGCGTCTCCTTGTTCCATATGCACGAGGCAGATGCCAACTTCAAGTGCAAACCTAGTTTAACCACAATAGTAAAATTCGGGAATTTTTCTCCGTAAGTATTGTTACTTGGAACTGATTAATTTGAGTAAAGATTCTATTTTCTTTCTATTTCAAAGTTGTACTGCGATGAGGTATGGAATTTGTGCAGTTGTTTACGTGAAAGAATTATCAATAACTTTGTTCCATGTAATGCATGGTTGGCTAATTCATTGTATGATAAGTATTCAGGGACTTTCAACAGTATAAAGTATGCAAATACTATACCATACCACCTTATGGTTTAAGTAACAATAATTTTTATTGTTATACCCTGCGTCCAGAGATATAAAATCGTTAACACTCGGCGGAATGTAAAAACCTAAAACTATAAATTAGTGGCTTAAGACTACACCGAACAGCACATGGAGAACTTTGTAATATGTACTAAGAAGAGAACAAGCAGACTCATGCACTGATCCTCCCTTAAAAACTATGCAGCGATGTTTAAATTTTACGCGAAGATTATTATCTCATAGACGAACGTGTGGTATTATACAATTCATGATACACACTTTATACACTGGGAAAGAAAATTGAGGAAAACACGTCCAATATTATCGCTGAAACATTACTCCAGGGCAACGAACGCAGACAGTATGGACGTGCTACTCATACCTACCACAGTTGGTTGCGTCGTATATGTGTAGCGGAGGTATATGCGGGAAAAGTTTTGAGCACGCGTGAACCGTGGGGGAACCCCAGCGCAGAGTGCGTCCCTGTTACGCAGTTCATTCACACGGCGGGCTCTCTAAATATAATATGGCGGTAGTTCGTAGACCCCCCACTCCGCGGTGTGGAACTCGGACCTCGAAGTCCCCCTAATCCAACGCCCCTGCGATTACAAGCGTTCCTCTCCTCTCCTCTCCTCTCCTCTCCTCTCCATTCCTCTCCCTTCCTCTCCTCTCTCCTTCCCCCACGCCTTCCCCTTCCCCTTCCCCCTGGACCCTCCAGTCCTACGCCCACCGAATACGAAGCTCCCTTCTTCTCTCGTGCAGGCTGCAGCCAGGCAAGCAGGCGGGAGGGAAAATCTGCTCAAAGTACAACCTCCGCGAGGCGAACGGAATGCTTCGGTGTGTAGATAAGCGACGACGAAGAACCAACGAGAGAGAGAGAGAGCGGGCCTCTTTTCTGAATTCTTATATTATACGCATCGACCTGCGTTCCGCATGCCTCGGTCTCTGTCCCATGATCAGTCCGCTAATTTCTCATCTTCTTTACTTCTCGCGGTTTCCTATATTTTCAACGATAGTTTGAGAACGCTTACTACTCGTCGGCCCACTCATGCCAAAGACATAAACCTGCACAAATCGAAGATGCACAATGAGCGGAACGATCCCTTCTTCACCCAGTCTCCGTATACCGTATATGATATACAATCATCGATCATGATTACACGCAACTCTTTTAGATACTTGACGTTTATAGATAGAATCAGAGACAAGATAATGATTCTAGTTTAATCGTGGACGAAGATGCAACGCGAGGACTTGACTGCGTGGTGTATATGGTATGAAGAACATAACTGCGAAAACGGACGGACAGGGAGGCCGAGCGGAGACGAGAAGTAGAAAGGACACTTTGACTTGAGCAGGCAATTGTGGGATGTACCTAGTCCTTATTGGTACTGCGTAGGGTGGTTGCCGAATTTATGTGACGTGTACGCGGGTTTGTCTGCTGTATACGGATGATCGAGCGCATGATTCAGCATTGTTAATCCGTTAATTCGTTAATCCGTTAATCTGTGAACATGGTGTACCTTACATTTGCAGTCTGATACACTTAATACAGAATGAAGTCAACTGCAGAGCAAGATGCAAATTATTCCGTATAAAAGTCTGCCCGAACAACTAACTGTATGTTCTAAGTGCAACGTGTTTATACTCGTAGATATAGTTAGTGAGTGTTTCTGAGGAAAAAAAAAATTTCATTTTATTTATATTCAAATTTCGATGGTCAAAATGTCGATAGGTAAAAAGTTTTATTCGGTGCAGCAAACTAGAGTTGGAAACGCTGTATGAAGAAAAACGTGCTCTGCAAAGGGCAAAAATTGCATAAATTATCGAGATTATTTTCGCCACTTGACCTTTCAGGTTTTGTGCAGCAACATTTTTCTTTCTTTGTTTTTTTTTTTTATCCACACGTTCGTTCGAATACTGATCATACAATTGCGTGTACCATTCTTACAATAAGAACCAAAACGTCAAAACCACCGTCGACAGTCTGTATGACCCACCTATATCCGTAAGATATATTTTTAGAAGATTCACATTGTTCAGCGTGGCCACTTTGCCCTGTTCTATACCTATATCTGTAAAAACTGTTGTTATACATCGCGGGTACGTCACAGACTTATGTGCCACGTACCTACTCTGATCATGTACGACACATAACTGTATTATTGACTGTGAATAGTTGGACTAACCAGAAACGGAGCAACGATTAATTCTATTTGCATGTCCTGTGCATGTTGCAAGTGTAGTCGCCGTACGTCTTGAATGAATGAAACGCATTCATGTGCGAACCGAGTCCTACAGCTCTTGAATTTGTCAAATCAGTTTGTGCGGATGTCACAGTTTTTCTTCCGATATCAATTCTTTGCATCTGAAATCTATACACAAGCCAGTTCACTATAGGTATATATAATTTGACAGGCACGCGCTATAACATGTAGATGCAATTCTTTAAGAAAATTCCGGAGTCAATGTAACTCTGAATCGTTGGGGGCCTATAATCTTACCATTGCAAATTTTCGAAACGACACGTATTCAATAGACGAATGAATAATAGATGGCAATTCTTCGTTATTCTCCGAACGAATGTATCGACTTTGTCTCGTTTAGGACTGCTTCGTTTAATTCTAGTTACGTTACGTGGTCATGATGTGCAAATTAGCTGTAGTTTATCATCAAATGGCAGAAAAGAAGCGTCGAGCAGTACAAATGCGTCCGGTACTGCGTGTCCGATAACACATACGAGATCAAGTTCAGTGGCCTTTATTCTCAGAGTGGCAGTCTTTGAAACGGTGATTGTTTTTCTCTTGTCGTTATTGTTTCTCTGCCCTTTTTTCAATAATCATTTAGTATTCTTCTACTTGGAAATTACAATCACGTGATTCGATATTAGCTAGGCAACATGGCGCTGGAACTTGTTATCAGCTGATCGGTCGGTTTTGACTAAAGTACGTAAATGGCGTCTGCCATGCTGTTAGTCTTTTATTTATATAATATCTATAATACAGAGTAAAAAGTATGACAAAAAACGACCTTTAGAATTACATGCTACTTCTTTCGCGCAGCATATTTTACTGTGCTACCAGATGGCGTGTAGTTTAATGTGTCGGATCACATTGCCATAGCTGTGCGATTGTTTTTTCATCCTCTATTGATTGTTTCACCACCGTTAAGGTGTAAATTTGATGGATTTTTCTCAAAGTTTTTGGCGCTCCAGCAGCATCCCATGCGAGAATTTTAAAGCCCTGCTCTTTTGCGGATAAACGGCGATCACTTGAAATAGACCCTTTTATCCGGTTCTGCACGCGGCGAAGAAGATAGCTGCACGGTACTGCAGGGGCCATTAAACTGTCTACAAAGGAAAAATCAACGAGAAAGAGAAGGCCGGAGCCCTTCTTTTACCTCTGCTCATATACATATATGTGTGTGTGTGTGTGTGTGTGTGTGCGTCTATGTATACGTTCCTCTCTTTCCTCGGTAAATTTTTTTTCTTGTTCCTTAATTTCCTCCCTCTCTTTCTTTGCATCCTCCTTTTCGTCTTTTCGCCTGCTCGCAACCTCTTTCTTCTCTGCAGATTCTTCCCGCGATATTACAGTTTACATCTCGCGTTAGCAAATTAGTCATGCTGTCTATCAAAATCCGATCGTTATTTCATAGGTGAAATGTTGGAATTTTGACTGTGAGAAAAATTTCTGAAAGCAGAAAATTTCGGGAAGAAAATATTCTACCGATCAAATTCAAATGGCACAAATATTTTCTGCTTTCCTGTTGCAGACCTGCAGTTCGGGTGTATCTCATGCTGCAGACGACGACCAGCTGCTTCGAGGCGCAAAATTTGAAAACTGGTTATCCTGCCGGAGAGGATGACGCTGTTGCTGTCTTGGGCAGCGAGGCAGAGCGTCTGATCCAGCCTTTCAGCAGTTACTTGATGACACTAACCCGTAGATCCGAACTTGTGGGCTATATAATTTGCACACCGCAAGCTCCTATCTACCGGTACATGTAGTCAGGCCGTCGATTTGATGACATACATCTTTCGGACGAAAAGACGACCAAACAAATCAGAGTCTTACAACGATAGATTTCAAATGCTTCTTCAGCTTATAGGCGTTCTCAGAGGCGATTCGTGATCTCCAACATACCTAACCACCCGATGCATCTCTACAACGATGAGAACTGCAGGCTTGATGTATCCAGTAAATTTTATTATTGTACATGGTTTGCTTCTCGTCGAATTTTACGCTATGCAATACAAGGTGTAAAATTTTGCAGAACAATGGCAAAAATTCAAAATCACCTATTGAATAAGACGGAATGATTTTCAAGTGATCATGTGTTGCAAGAATCTTGCAATCAGGGTATAGTTACTGTCATTTTGAAACAAACCGCATACTCATGAAATGCACGCGTGACAAGTTTTATTATTACATGCAATCAATTATAAGGGGATATTGTAAGGTGGGATTTCGAAATTAATTGGAAATTTTACTTTATAAATTTTATAAACTAAATGGGGCAAGTAAATATTCCTCACAAATTTTTACTGGAACTTCTTGATTGATTTTATAGTATCTTCATTAGAAATAGTAATGATATGATGCCTGCTATATCATTTATGTTTTATTCAATTTTATATATATATATATGTGTCACCTTGAACTCTTGCTTTACAATATGATACGTGTATCCTTAGTTCCTATATATAGCTACGCTTTTTAACCAATCGAACTCCTTCGTATTATATACTATTTAGAGAAAAATCCATTCATTGGAAAATTTTTGTTCACTGCATTCGACCAGCTTTGCATACCTACATAGAAAAAAAAAATTGTTTAATAAAAACGTTGCTTTTTTTCTCTACCAAAATTATCATGGACTGGAAAGTACAAAATATAGATTTGAGAAAGTGTTGATATTTTCGAAAAAAAAACAAACGAAATACAAACGCGAAAAAGCGACGAGAATAAATGTGCAAAGAATTTCGAATATCCAAAAATTATTGCGGCGATGCCTGGGTGAGGTAGTAGGTTGTATAGTAGGGAATGAAAATTCGAAGATACGAAGTCCACTGTACAGCTTGCTAACTTTCCCGGTCGTCGGTGCCCCGACGATGGACCATCATCATCTTCATCATCATGATCATCACCATCAATAAATCCGTGTAAAATAATTATCGAGAGAAAGTGGGAGACAGGGGCAAAAATATTGACCGCGAGAACAAACAACGAATCAGAGAAGAATTCTTGCAAGAAATTATAGAGAAGGAAAATAACGAGGAGGAAGGATGAATGGATGGAAATAACGAAAAACGGAAGGCATGGCGGGCGGGCGTGTATAGCCTGCCGCGTCGCCGATTCCCTGAGACCCTAACTTGTGACGTCGCATCCGATATCTCACAGGCTAGATTCTCTGGTATTGGCGATGAGTGCTGCCTTTGCCAATGAGTAGTATGTCAGTTCCGGTGTGATGCTCTGTGTTAAAAGTGAACCGTAAACGATCGTACCGCAAAGAGAGAGTTCGCAATCACTTTACACTCGAGTTTTTCGTATTATTTCTTTATTAATATTGTTTTTTCTTTACCTTCGCTTATTATACCATTGCTCCTGTTGTAAATGAATCTATGTACATATGTATTTCAACCACGTAATCATATTGCTCTCATTTATCGAGAAATAACTAAATAATTCTCGTTTATTTCATTTTCATCATTGAAATAAATTTTTACCATCAACAGTTGTACAACCTTTCACGTGTACCTAGGATATATACTATATGCATGTAATGTATATACAGATATTTACCGTTAGTCTATATAAACTATAGATATATTAATAAAAATAATTGCAATTATTCAATCTTGCATTATTTGGTAAAAACTTGTTTTATACATCTACAATCTCCGTTGATATAAAAAATACAGAATTTCTAATGTCAAAATTGTTATTAACGCTATTCTGAATTTTACGACCTATTATCTACGAATATATATATATATATATATATCATCCCTTATGTTACTCAAATAAGATCAAACAATTGCAAGGTTCTGTCAACAAATAATATGAGTATGCAGGTAGGCTTAAATCTTGTAGCATGTTACGAAAGCGAAACCAAAAGTCATAACTACTTCCTCTTTAGTTGAATTCGAATTAAAATATATATGGTATCAATACGTGGAGTCAATTTTGGTTTAGGAATGTCCTGCAAAAAAATTTTTATGACAAAGCTAGCCAATACCATTATTTGATTGGTAAATAGTTTACTTTGATTTTGGATTTCAGGAGCATTACTCAATTTGACTAAGTGGATCTTTGCACCTAAAGCTGACTCCTTTCACATACCTGTGTACATTAATAACCTTGTCTTCATTATGAAAACTACGTTTCCAAAATGTAATCCATAAAAAAAGAGCTTGGACGTTGAAAGTATTAAAACCACAGCAAGAAGTAAGAATAATTTGAAAGAAGGGCAATTCTTCCGTTGCAATTTTTTTCTTCGATGAATTTAAATCGCGTGGCGGCAAAGTAATAATAATCCATTCTTGATAAGGTCCATGTAAATTTTGGCTTGCTTGCCGTTCGTTAATTGAACTTTTTATTGGCAAATACTCCAACTGTAATAACATCTTAAGTGTGTTGACTGCGTATTACCGCATGTCATATTCTTTTCAGAAGTATCTTCTACCTTCTTCGACAAGCCGACTAAGTTCCGCCGCAGAATATCCTAACAGCTGTTTAAGGTCGCAAACAAACTTGTATACAAATCGCTTTCCGTGAACTTTCGATATCATGTCCCCGTCGTAATAATACCGGAGCGCTCTGCTTAATTTTTCGTAATTCATCGAAGGTTTATTTTTTCGGGCTCCCCAAAGCTGAGCGACTACTTCAGGTTGATTCAGTTTAAACTCCCCTTCCGTTCCTAGCCACTGAATCGCTCCTCTGTGCTCTCGATCCGTTAATAATTCCAACAGAAATTGCCACAGTTGGATTTGGCCGTTGCTTCCCGTTCGGTTTGACGTCGCAATCGTTATTCCAGGTGAGTCAACACTTCCCATCGGAACGCTCACCAACCGGGGCTGCTGATTCAAATTACGAGCTTTTGGGGTCTTCTGACTTCTGATCTTTGCAGACTTAACTTCGTCAGTATTACCGTTTGATGCCATGGGAGGATCCTTCTGGACAACAGCTGCAATAATCATTATTAGAATATGAAGAGCTAAAGTCTGTAAACCACTGTTAGAAATAAGTACTTGTAGAATTTGAAATAGAAAAGTGAAGGAAACAGTAAACATATTACAAATACTTACCAACAAACTTGCATTTCCTGAGCAACTCCAAATGTGTCCAAAAAACATCACCAGGATCAAGTGGAACTTTTGATTGAAATTCGTCAAGGGTTAAGTTACAGAGTTGTGACCCTGTGATGTTCCAGTCGGCTAGTCTCAGGGAAACTAAATTGAACTGCCTGACAGCCCACTGCAACCAATGCTTTACATGGGCTTGAGACCAGTCTTTGGGACTTGCTGGTATTTTCAGACGTTCCTACACGGATAAATAATGTACTGTAAGTGAAAATATTGACTAAATATCTTTAGTTAACAAACTAAAATTTGTTACCTGTTCCTTCCTGTACTGCGGGTCTACCATCCACCTGATAACATTCTGCTTTCCCTCTTCATTGGGTGTTGCCGCCGCTGAGCTTTGCTCTGCTGTATGATAGGATGAGAAAAGTAAGACTTTCAGCATTTAGAGATATTAGTATTACTTCTCTTTGACAAATGAGAAAGATACACAATCACAAAGTACTATTTAATTGGCGTGAAACCTCATTTTCTGTGATAACAAAATAGAAATCTGTCATATGATTGGCGGTTCAAACTTTGTGAAATGAAATTCACTGCATTGGCCATCAGCTATTGATAGCGCTTACATGGAAACAAACAAGTGACCATTTTTAAACAAAATGAGTGTCACCTTGACTTCAAGATGATCAGTTTGGAATTTCTAATTTGTAGGAGTGAATTGAATGTTTTCGAAAGATGTATTGAATTTTAATTGAAAGAATTAAACTGTGCTGAGACAATATGGAAAAATACAACATTTTTTCTGTTCACAAATTAGTTAATTACTACTTTGTTGAGGAATTTGAGATTCAAAAATTCCAAGCATACGAAATATTTACTAGGAACTCTGAGATAACAAAGTAGTGTTGCTGATATTGGTTATTTAATCATTTTTATAAGAAAATTCAGCAATTACTGGTAATTAAATCACATCAATATAAACCATAATCAAATGAAATTTAATGGAGAATGTCATTAGAAACTAATAACAAGAGCGAGCATTTGCAATTTACATCAATCACCTAACACTGCAAAATATAATAGGCTCAGATTCCTTGGCGCGGTTATTTAGAAAAAGTAATACCATTAAAGAGAAAAAATTTACTCACATGTGTTTTCAGCCAACTCGATGTAATCTTCGGCAGGTTTTAAGACATCCACAATATTAATACGTCTCTGATTGGCTTTTATTTGTACATTAACTTGTACTAGTCCCTCTCCCTGGACGCATTGGTCAACCAAATTTTTGTGACTCTCAAGCTGTTGATGTAATTTGAATTGGAATAAAAAGGTATAAAACATATTGTAAATGCAATGTAATTGATAAATTTTCCTTTATATTTAGTTTCTTTCACATCACGTACCATTTGAGCATCCTGGAGCCAGAAGGAATAGTCCATTAATTCAACACCGAGTCTTTGTTCAAGCAGATTTCTTAAGGTTGATAACGGCTCTCTTATGTCCATGTGCTGCATCAGTACTCCTTCGTTAGCATCGTCTCCATTAGTTACTCCGTCCAGTGCAAAACTGGGCTCTACTTCCAGATCTGAACTCTCCTGCTGAAGCTGCGCCATTATATCATCTTCCTGTGATAAAATTGCTTCTGGTTCCATCTTTATTCTTTTTATCATAACAAAATCTGAGTCATCATCCATGTTGAAGCTGTGAATAAAATTAACAGATTATTAGACATAGTTAGCAGAAAGTTAAATAAATAGGATGGGTTCTAGAAGGATACCTGATTGCTGTATCTTTTATCAACGATAGTGTAGTAAGACGAAACACTTATCGTTAAGCACATGCGAAAATATCCGAATGCTCAGTCAGAACGAGCGTTCTTTTTAGGGTTAGGATTCCGTAATTGTTGTGGTTAACAGTATTTTGTATCTGTCCAAGCGGTACGTCGATGATTGGAAAAAGCTGCCTTCTGCGTGTTACAATTTGAAGAAATCTTGCGGTAAGATAGTGGTTATCTAATTATATAAAAAGTGCATGTTAAATTAAGTCAAGTTAGGTTAGGGTATTTTTCCCTGCTTTCAACTGCTTTGAAATACAAAGCGGATGCTCACCCCTTATCCGAAAATTTTCGACGGTTATTTTTTTCCATCAGTAGTCTCGTCTTTCATAAAAAATCCACCCCTCGTGATCGTGATCATCAATTCTTGGTATAAAAATTCGTGGAGTTTGGTGAAATTGTGATTATCAAATTTCTACACGCGTATACAATGACAGATGGACTGGATGCACAGCGCCATGGCTAAATTACATTCCTCGGATTCGGTCACCCATTGGCTGTCCACTATTCCCAACGACGGTGTCTAACTTTGTAATACCTAACTGTCGCGTGGGTTCAAGATTTGGAGATACTGGCATAATGTTAAACGTCATCTGTATGGTGTCATTGGTGTTTCTGATTAAGGCTCTAAATCAGAGTGAAAGAATAAAAATTAAAGTAATAAGGAATGGTATCGACCATAGATGTGGAATTGCACATTCCTGCCGCATGGCAATGATATTGAAGCAAGAATTTTACAAATTGTCATTTATTCGAAGATTCCAAGGAATTCCTACTTAACCTAGAAGAATTTGACAATTTGATGTCTTCGCTGTGAAGGTTTTGTAGATTTTAACATTTTCAACTTCCGTTATTTAAATTTCATTTTATCAACTCGTATTACGTCATCTGCCTGAAATTTTCTTTCGATAAGATAAATATAACAGCAGATAATGAGAATGTTTTTTCGCTTTGGCAAATGTTAAAATTTTTTCCCCCTTCCTAAATATAGAGAGAATTCAGTCAAACCTTGACAAAATGAAGTATACAACCTCGCCTCCGATAAGTCGCAGCACTTCCCCGTTATCGTTCAAATCGGGGTCCCCGCTGCCAATGCCAGTGACCTACAGGTATGTTTAGCCTCATTCAAATCAACCGAAACTCTCAACTCACCATATGATTATTCCACAGACAGGACTGCATGGGAGCAGCAACAAAGTGCTACAAGTATCTCAGGAAATTATTGAAGTTTGAGCAGATGGATTTTGAATTTGCTCTTTGGCAAATGTTATATCTTTTTACAGATCCACAAAAAGTGTACAGAAACTTTCAAAGCCGAAAGCGTAAGTTTGAACTTAAGATCTGGTCTGAAAGTGTAAAAATTAATGATTTTTTCATTCATAACTACAAATATTCTTTCAAAGTAATCTAACTAAATACATATTCTATTTTCATTTCCGGTTACAAACAGTTATGATATATTGAATTCAAATAACATATTGAATTTTATTACATGAAATGTTTAAACATTTTTCGTTGTATAGAGACAAAGTCCCAATTCGCCAGGGACGATCCTGCATTTTTGGTTCTACTGAGTTGCTGGTTGTGCATCTCATCAATAGGCTTTGCAGTTGTATCAGGACTAGGATTTTTCCAATTTCTAAAATTCCTGTTCTATGTCATTTTGGTCGATTGTATTGGAGCAGGGATAATTGTAGCCACATTATTCTGGTGAGAATTTATTCAAATTTGACCTGCTACTTGTTCGTTTGATTCAGGCAGCAAAACAGAAAACGTATTCAGTTTTGATAAGTTACTTTCTAGATACAATTGATTAATTCAATTTATCTCTAGGTTCGTGAGTAATCGTTATTTGAGGATCAACAATGTTCAGGATGTCGAATGGGGATACGCATTTGACATTCACCTTAACGCGTTTTTTCCACCTCTTACGATTCTACATTTTATACAATTATTTTTGTATAATGGTGAGCACTATGCATTTATTTGAAATTTACTGTAACACTCTCATGAGTATTAAAATTTCCAAATGACAATAGTCCCATCTTGCAGAGCACATATTTCAAGTGATAATTCACCATTTCACAACTCACCAAAGATGAATTAATGACAATTCGTTTTAACAGGACTGATAAGCCACGAGGGATTCTTTTCTCGATTCATTGGAAATACGTTTTGGCTGATAGCTGTTAGCTACTACATTTACATTACATTCTTGGGATACGCTAGTAAGTACATATTACACATTTGTTGTATTTTTACAATTGGAGGCAGTATCAATGTAAATAGAATCAACCATATACATTTAAAGATGACATTCTATGGTTCGTAAGTAAATAAAAACAATTATATTTGTTTTAGGTGTACAGATTCTTCACAAAACACACTTGATATTAGCTCCCCTGCCCCTAATGGTCTTAATATATATTATTAGCCTGGCAATAGGCTTGAACATCAGCCATCTTGTCATGACATTTTACCTTGAACGAGTTGTTTGAAATTGTACATGTTTGAGATAAGAATAGAACTATTATTGTGGAGTACATCGTCTGATTTGCAAATAAAGAACTTCTGTATTATATACTTGAGTCTAAAAAAAAATGTTACCGTACCTGTGATTGTATACCTACTGTTCGACAACTTATACGACATTGTTTATACGATACTGTAATTGAATTTCCTGTTACGTATGCATTTTGAATGTCATGTATAACGAATACATTACTATGATTATACTGATATTTATTGTAACATTAAATCCACAACGTTATAGTCTTCAGAACAGGACGCAATAAATTTGGCTGAATTTAGAGAACGCTCAAATTAGTTGATACGGACAATATTTCGACGTAGTTTTAGGAGGTATTAATTCTGCACGGTCTGAAGTCGCTGCGAATATCGGATCAAAAAATTCAACCAATAAACAAAAAACTTCTTTTGTATTTCCTCTGCTGATGATCCTATTCTCAACTCCTTGAAATTCGATTAGTCTAGAAAGAGTTATTCGTATAATGATGGAAGTGATATCTTGATACCCTAGGTGGAAGTGTTTTTGTCCGAGAAATCTATTCCGCGTAGCTTGGAATAGCTGCAAGAAAGTTGGGACCCCAAAACGAGGAATTTTCTTCGTATCTCCGCAGGAGTTGGTACTTTGAGATTTTTAACTCCATTTCTGGCTTGCTATGGAAAATTTTGACAAGTTGAAAAACGATAAAATCGGTTTACTCATACCCTATATCGACGTAATTTTGCGAGGGGAATCGATTGCGCGCAGTCAGAATACGCTGCGAGCAACGGATCAAGAATTACATCCAAAAACCGGAAAATCAGTTTTGTCAGTTTTTCAGCTGCCGATCTTCTCTATGACATTTCCTCGCCGTTGGTCCAACGCTCTTTTTGGTGCGTTTTTCGCGTTCGTGAGGGTCCATTTAGTTTGAAAAGGGTCGTTCCAATCGATTAAAAGACCAAAAGCTTCATAATCAGAAATTACAGAAAAAGAAAGGTTAACCCATTTGGATTTTTTGCGAAAATTTCGACGATTTTGAATAGTGCTGCGATAAATTCGTCATTTCTCTGCTGTTGGTCCTACGCTCTTTTTGATGTGATTTCTGAGTTCCTGGGGGTCGAATTACTCTAGAGACGGTCATACGAATCGATTCCGAGACGAGAAATTTTCGGCTCCGAAAATGACCAAAAAAGTAAGGCTTACCCCTTTCGATTTTTGGCGAGAATTTCGACGAATCTGAAAAGTGCTGCAATGAATTTTTGTCTGCACTATTCCGACGTAATTTTGCGAGAGGAATCGATTGAGCGCAGTCCCAATACGCTGCGAGCGATAGCTGAAAAGTTACAGCCGAAAAACCTATGATTTTCATCGTCATTTCTCTGCTGCTGGTCCTACGCTCTTTTTGATGTGATTTCTGAGTTCCTGGGGGTCGAATGACTCTAAAAACGGTGATACGAATCGATTCCGAGACGAGAAATTTTCGGCTCCGAAAATGACCGAAAAAGTAAGGCTTACCCCTTTGGATTTTTGGCGAAAATTTCGACGAATCTGAAAAGTGCTGCAATGAATTTTTGCATGCACTATTCCGACGTAATTTTGCGAGAGGAATCGATTGGGCGCAGTCCCGATACGCTGCGAGCGATAGCTGAAAAGTTACAGCCGAAAAACCTCTGATTTTCATCGTCATTTCTCTGCTGTTGGTCCTACGCTCTTTTTCATGTGATTTCTGAGTTCCTGGGGGTCGAATTACTCTGGGAACGGTGATACGAATCGATTCCGAGACGAGAAATTTTCGGCTCCGAAAATGACCAAAAAAGTAAGGCCTTTGGATTTTTGGCGAAAATTTCGACGAATCTTAAAAGTGCTGCAATGAATTTTTGCATTCACTATTCCGACGTAATTTTGCGAGAGGAATCGATTGAGCGCAGTCCCAATACGCTGCGAGCGATAGCTGAAAAGTTACAGCCGAAAAACCTATGATTTTCATCGTCATTTCTCTGCTGTTGGTCCTACGCTCTTTTTCATGTGATTTCTGAGTTCCTGGTGGTCGAATTACTCTAGAGACGGTGATACGAATCGATTCCGAGACGAGAAATTTTCGGTTCAGAAAATGACCAAAAAAGTAAGGCTTACCCCTTTGGATTTTTGGCGAAAATTTCGACGAATCTGAAAAGTGCTGCAATGAATTTTTGCATGCACTATTCCGACGTAATTTTGCGAGAGGAATCGATTGAGCGCAGTCCCAATACGCTGCGAGCGATAGCTGAAAAGTTACAGCCGAAAAACCTGTGATTTTCATCGTCATTTCTCTGCTGCTGGTCCTACGCTCTTTTTGATGTGATTTCTGAGTTCCTGGGGGTCGAATTACTCTAGAGACGGTCATACGAATCGATTCCGAGACGGGAAATTTTCGGCTCCGAAAATGACCAAAAAAGTAAGGCTTACCCCTTTGGATTTTTGGCGAAAATTTCGACAAATCTGAAAAGTGCTGCAATGAATTTTTGCATGCACTATTCCGACGTAATTTTGCGAGAGGAATCGATTGAGCGCAGTCCCAATACGCTGCGAGCGATAGCTGAAAAGTTACAGCCGAAAAACCTGTGATTTTCATCGTCATTTCTCTGCTGCTGGTCCTACGCTCTTTTTGATGTGATTTCTGAGTTCCTGGGGGTCGAATTACTCTAGAGACGGTCATACGATTCGATTCCGAGACGAGAAATTTTCGGCTCCGGAAATGACCAAAAAAGTAAGGCTTACCCCTTTGGATTTTTGGCGAAAATTTCGACGAATCTGAAAAGTGCTGCAATGAATTTTTGCATGCACTATTCCGACGTAATTTTGCGAGAGGAATCGATTGAGCGCAGTCCCAATACGCTGCGAGCGATAGCTGAAAAGTTACAGCCGAAAAACCTATGATTTTCATCGTCATTTCTCTGCTGTTGGTCCTACGCTCTTTTTCATGTGATTTCTGAGTTCCTGGTGGTCGAATTACTCTAGAGACGGTGATACGAATCGATTCCGAGACGAGAAATTTTCGGTTCAGAAAATGACCAAAAAAGTAAGGCTTACCCCTTTGGATTTTTGGCGAAAATTTCGACGAATCTGAAAAGTGCTGCAATGAATTTTTGCATGCACTATTCCGACGTAATTTTGCGAGAGGAATCGATTGAGCGCAGTCCCAATACGCTGCGAGCGATAGCTGAAAAGTTACAGCCGAAAAACCTGTGATTTTCATCGTCATTTCTCTGCTGCTGGTCCTACGCTCTTTTTGATGTGATTTCTGAGTTCCTGGGGGTCGAATTACTCTAGAGACGGTCATACGAATCGATTCCGAGACGGGAAATTTTCGGCTCCGAAAATGACCAAAAAAGTAAGGCTTACCCCTTTGGATTTTTGGCGAAAATTTCGACAAATCTGAAAAGTGCTGCAATGAATTTTTGCATGCACTATTCCGACGTAATTTTGCGAGAGGAATCGATTGAGCGCAGTCCCAATACGCTGCGAGCGATAGCTGAAAAGTTACAGCCGAAAAACCTGTGATTTTCATCGTCATTTCTCTGCTGCTGGTCCTACGCTCTTTTTGATGTGATTTCTGAGTTCCTGGGGGTCGAATTACTCTAGAGACGGTCATACGATTCGATTCCGAGACGAGAAATTTTCGGCTCCGGAAATGACCAAAAAAGTAAGGCTTACCCCTTTGGATTTTTGGCGAAAATTTCGACGAATCTGAAAAGTGCTGCAATGAATTTTTGCATGCACTATTCCGACGTAATTTTGCGAGAGGAATCGATTGAGCGCAGTCCCAATACGCTGCGAGCGATAGCTGAAAAGTTACAGCCGAAAAACCTGTGATTTTCATCGTCATTTCTCTGCTGCTGGTCCTACGCTCTTTTTGATGTGATTTCTGAGTTTCTGGGGGTCGAATTACTCTAGAGACGGTCATACGAATCGATTCCGAGACGAGAAATTTTCGGCTCCGAAAATGACCAAAAAAGTAAGGCTTACCCCTTTGGATTTTTGGCGAAAATTTCGACGAATCTGAAAAGTGCTGCAATGAATTTTTGCATGCACTATTCCGACGTAATTTTGCGAGAGGAATCGATTGAGCGCAGTCCCAATACGCTGCGAGCGATAGCTGAAAAGTTACAGCCGAAAAACCTCTGATTTTCATCGTCATTTCTCTGCTGTTGGTCCTACGCTCTTTTTCATGTGATTTCTGAGTTCCTGGGGGTCGAATTACTCTGGGAACGGTGATACGAATCGATTCCGAGACGAGAAATTTTCGGCTCCGAAAATGACCAAAAAAGTAAGGCCTTTGGATTTTTGGCGAAAATTTCGACGAATCTTAAAAGTGCTGCAATGAATTTTTGCATTCACTATTCCGACGTAATTTTGCGAGAGGAATCGATTGAGCGCAGTCCCAATACGCTGCGAGCGATAGCTGAAAAGTTACAGCCGAAAAACCTATGATTTTCATCGTCATTTCTCTGCTGTTGGTCCTACGCTCTTTTTCATGTGATTTCTGAGTTCCTGGTGGTCGAATTACTCTAGAGACGGTGATACGAATCGATTCCGAGACGAGAAATTTTCGGTTCAGAAAATGACCAAAAAAGTAAGGCTTACCCCTTTGGATTTTTGGCGAAAATTTCGACGAATCTGAAAAGTGCTGCAATGAATTTTTGCATGCACTATTCCGACGTAATTTTGCGAGAGGAATCGATTGAGCGCAGTCCCAATACGCTGCGAGCGATAGCTGAAAAGTTACAGCCGAAAAACCTGTGATTTTCATCGTCATTTCTCTGCTGCTGGTCCTACGCTCTTTTTGATGTGATTTCTGAGTTCCTGGGGGTCGAATTACTCTAGAGACGGTCATACGAATCGATTCCGAGACGGGAAATTTTCGGCTCCGAAAATGACCAAAAAAGTAAGGCTTACCCCTTTGGATTTTTGGCGAAAATTTCGACAAATCTGAAAAGTGCTGCAATGAATTTTTGCATGCACTATTCCGACGTAATTTTGCGAGAGGAATCGATTGAGCGCAGTCCCAATACGCTGCGAGCGATAGCTGAAAAGTTACAGCCGAAAAACCTGTGATTTTCATCGTCATTTCTCTGCTGCTGGTCCTACGCTCTTTTTGATGTGATTTCTGAGTTCCTGGGGGTCGAATTACTCTAGAGACGGTCATACGATTCGATTCCGAGACGAGAAATTTTCGGCTCCGGAAATGACCAAAAAAGTAAGGCTTACCCCTTTGGATTTTTGGCGAAAATTTCGACGAATCTGAAAAGTGCTGCAATGAATTTTTGCATGCACTATTCCGACGTAATTTTGCGAGAGGAATCGATTGAGCGCAGTCCCAATACGCTGCGAGCGATAGCTGAAAAGTTACAGCCGAAAAACCTGTGATTTTCATCGTCATTTCTCTGCTGCTGGTCCTACGCTCTTTTTGATGTGATTTCTGAGTTTCTGGGGGTCGAATTACTCTAGAGACGGTCATACGAATCGATTCCGAGACGAGAAATTTTCGGCTCCGAAAATGACCAAAAAAGTAAGGCTTACCCCTTTGGATTTTTGGCGAAAATTTCGACGAATCTGAAAAGTGCTGCAATGAATTTTTGCATGCACTATTCCGACGTAATTTTGCGAGAGGAATCGATTGAGCGCAGTCCCAATACGCTGCGAGCGATAGCTGAAAAGTTACAGCCGAAAAACCTGTGATTTTCATCGTCATTTCTCTGCTGCTGGTCCTACGCTCTTTTTGATGTGATTTCTGAGTTCCTGGGGGTCGAATTACTCTAGAGACGGTCATACGATTCGATTCCGAGACGAGAAATTTTCGGCTCCGGAAATGACCAAAAAAGTAAGGCTTACCCCTTTGGATTTTTGACGAAAATTTCGACGAATCTGAAAAGTGCTGCAATGAATTTTTGCATGCACTATTCCGACGTAATTTTGCGAGAGGAATCGATTGAGCGCAGTCCCAATACGCTGCGAGCGATAGCTGAAAAGTTACAGCCGAAAAACCTGTGATTTTCATCGTCATTTCTCTGCTGCTGGTCCTACGCTCTTTTTGATGTGATTTCTGAGTTCCTGGGGGTCGAATTACTCTAGAGACGGTCATACGATTCGATTCCCAGACGAGAAATTTTCGGCTCCGGAAATGACCAAAAAAGTAAGGCTTACCCCTTTGGATTTTTGGCGAAAATTTCGACGAATCTGAAAAGTGCTGCAATGAATTTTTGCATGCACTATTCCGACGTAATTTTGCGAGAGGAATCGATTGAGCGCAGTCCCAATACGCTGCGAGCGATAGCTGAAAAGTTACATCCGAAAAACCTGTGATTTTCATCGTCATTTCTCTGCTGCTGGTCCTACGCTCTTTTTGATGTGATTTCTGAGTTCCTGGGGGTCGAATTACTCTAGAGACGGTCATACGATTCGATTCCGAGACGAGAAATTTTCGGCTCCGGAAATGACCAAAAAAGTAAGGCTTACCCCTTTGGATTTTTGGCGAAAATTTCGACGAATCTGAAAAGTGCTGCAATGAATTTTTGCATGCACTATTCCGACGTAATTTTGCGAGAGGAATCGATTGAGCGCAGTCCCAATACGCTGCGAGCGATAGCTGAAAAGTTACAGCCGAAAAACCTGTGATTTTCATCGTCATTTCTCTGCTGCTGGTCCTACGCTCTTTTTGATGTGATTTCTGAGTTTCTGGGGGTCGAATTACTCTAGAGACGGTCATACGAATCGATTCCGAGACGAGAAATTTTCGGCTCCGAAAATGACCAAAAAAGTAAGGCTTACCCCTTTGGATTTTTGGCGAAAATTTCGACGAATCTGAAAAGTGCTGCAATGACTTTTTGCATGCACTATTCCGACGTAATTTTGCGAGAGGAATCGATTGAGCGCAGTCCCAATACGCTGCGAGCGATAGCTGAAAAGTTACAGCCGAAAAACCTGTGATTTTCATCGTCATTTCTCTGCTGCTGGTCCTACGCTCTTTTTGATGTGATTTCTGAGTTCCTGGGGGTCGAATTACTCTAGAGACGGTCATACGATTCGATTCCGAGACGAGAAATTTTCGGCTCCGGAAATGACCAAAAAAGTAAGGCTTACCCCTTTGGATTTTTGGCGAAAATTTCGACGAATCTGAAAAGTGCTGCAATGAATTTTTGCATGCACTATTCCGACGTAATTTTGCGAGAGGAATCGATTGAGCGCAGTCCCAATACGCTGCGAGCGATAGCTGAAAAGTTACAGCCGAAAAACCTGTGATTTTCATCGTCATTTCTCTGCTGCTGGTCCTACGCTCTTTTTGATGTGATTTCTGAGTTTCTGGGGGTCGAATTACTCTAGAGACGGTCATACGAATCGATTCCGAGACGAGAAATTTTCGGCTCCGAAAATGACCAAAAAAGTAAGGCTTACCCCTTTGGATTTTTGGCGAAAATTTCGACGAATCTGAAAAGTGCTGCAATGAATTTTTGCATGCACTATTCCGACGTAATTTTGCGAGAGGAATCGATTGAGCGCAGTCCCAATACGCTGCGAGCGATAGCTGAAAAGTTACAGCCGAAAAACCTGTGATTTTCATCGTCATTTCTCTGCTGCTGGTCCTACGCTCTTTTTGATGTGATTTCTGAGTTCCTGGGGGTCGAATTACTCTAGAGACGGTCATACGATTCGATTCCGAGACGAGAAATTTTCGGCTCCGGAAATGACCAAAAAAGTAAGGCTTACCCCTTTGGATTTTTGGCGAAAATTTCGACGAATCTGAAAAGTGCTGCAATGAATTTTTGCATGCACTATTCCGACGTAATTTTGCGAGAGGAATCGATTGAGCGCAGTCCCAATACGCTGCGAGCGATAGCTGAAAAGTTACAGCCGAAAAACCTGTGATTTTCATCGTCATTTCTCTGCTGCTGGTCCTACGCTCTTTTTGATGTGATTTCTGAGTTCCTGGGGGTCGAATTACTCTAGAGACGGTCATACGATTCGATTCCGAGACGAGAAATTTTCGGCTCCGGAAATGACCAAAAAAGTAAGGCTTACCCCTTTGGATTTTTGGCGAAAATTTCGACGAATCTGAAAAGTGCTGCAATGAATTTTTGCATGCACTATTCCGACGTAATTTTGCGAGAGGAATCGATTGAGCGCAGTCCCAATACGCTGCGAGCGATAGCTGAAAAGTTACAGCCGAAAAACCTGTGATTTTCATCGTCATTTCTCTGCTGCTGGTCCTACGCTCTTTTTGATGTGATTTCTGAGTTCCTGGGGGTCGAATTACTCCAGAGACGGTCATACGATTCGATTCCGAGACGAGAAATTTTCGGCTCCGGAAATGACCAAAAAAGTAAGGCTTACCCCTTTGGATTTTTGGCGAAAATTTCGACGAATCTGAAAAGTGCTGCAATGAATTTTTGCATGCACTATTCCGACGTAATTTTGCGAGAGGAATCGATTGAGCGCAGTCCCAATACGCTGCGAGCGATAGCTGAAAAGTTACAGCCGAAAAACCTGTGATTTTCATCGTCATTTCTCTGCTGCTGGTCCTACGCTCTTTTTGATGTGATTTCTGAGTTCCTGGGGGTCGAATTACTCTAGAGACGGTCATACGATTCGATTCCGAGACGAGAAATTTTCGGCTCCGGAAATGACCAAAAAAGTAAGGCTTACCCCTTTGGATTTTTGGCGAAAATTTCGACGAATCTGAAAAGTGCTGCAATGAATTTTTGCATGCACTATTCCGACGTAATTTTGCGAGAGGAATCGATTGAGCGCAGTCCCAATACGCTGCGAGCGATAGCTGAAAAGTTACAGCCGAAAAACCTGTGATTTTCATCGTCATTTCTCTGCTGCTGGTCCTACGCTCTTTTTGATGTGATTTCTGAGTTTCTGGGGGTCGAATTACTCTAGAGACGGTCATACGAATCGATTCCGAGACGAGAAATTTTCGGCTCCGAAAATGACCAAAAAAGTAAGGCTTACCCCTTTGGATTTTTGGCGAAAATTTCGACGAATCTGAAAAGTGCTGCAATGACTTTTTGCATGCACTATTCCGACGTAATTTTGCGAGAGGAATCGATTGAGCGCAGTCCCAATACGCTGCGAGCGATAGCTGAAAAGTTACAGCCGAAAAACCTGTGATTTTCATCGTCATTTCTCTGCTGCTGGTCCTACGCTCTTTTTGATGTGATTTCTGAGTTCCTGGGGGTCGAATTACTCTAGAGACGGTCATACGATTCGATTCCGAGACGAGAAATTTTCGGCTCCGGAAATGACCAAAAAAGTAAGGCTTACCCCTTTGGATTTTTGGCGAAAATTTCGACGAATCTGAAAAGTGCTGCAATGAATTTTTGCATGCACTATTCCGACGTAATTTTGCGAGAGGAATCGATTGAGCGCAGTCCCAATACGCTGCGAGCGATAGCTGAAAAGTTACAGCCGAAAAACCTGTGATTTTCATCGTCATTTCTCTGCTGCTGGTCCTACGCTCTTTTTGATGTGATTTCTGAGTTCCTGGGGGTCGAATTACTCTAGAGACGGTCATACGAATCGATTCCGAGACGAGAAATTTTGGGCTCCGAAAATGACCGAAAAAGTAAGGCTTACCCCTTTGGATTTTTGGCGAAAATTTCGACGAATCTGAAAAGTGCTGCAATGAATTTTTGCATGCACTATTCCGACGTAATTTTGCGAGAGGAATCGATTGAGCGCAGTCCCAATACGCTGCGAGCGATAGCTGAAAAGTTACAGCCGAAAAACCTGTGATTTTCATCGTCATTTCTCTGCTGCTGGTCCTACGCTCTTTTTGATGTGATTTCTGAGTTCCTGGGGGTCGAATTACTCTAGAGACGGTCATACGAATCGATTCCGAGACGAGAAATTTTCGGCTCCGAAAATGACCAAAAAAGTAAGGCTTACCCCTTTGGATTTTTGGCGAAAATTTCGACGAATCTGGAAAGTGCTGCAATGAATTTTTGCATGCACTATTCCGACGTAATTTTGCGAGAGGAATCGATTACGCGCAGTCCCAATACGCTGCGAGCGATAGCTGAAAAGTTACAGCCGAAAAACCTGTGATTTTCATCGTCATTTCTCTGCTGCTGGTCCTACGCTCTTTTTGATGTGATTTCTGAGTTCCTGGGGGTCGAATTACTCTAGAGACGGTCATACGAATCGATTCCGAGACGAGAAATTTTCGGCTCCGAAAATGACCGAAAAAGTAAGGCTTACCCCTTTGGATTTTTGGCGAAAATTTCGACGAATCTGAAAAGTGCTGCAATGAATTTTTGCATACACTATTCCGACGTAATTTTGCGAGAGGAATCGATTGAGCGCAGTCCCAATACGCTGCGAGCGATAGCTGAAAAGTTACAGCCGAAAAACCTGTGATTTTCATCGTCATTTCTCTGCTGCTGGTCCTACGCTCTTTTTGATGTGATTTCTGAGTTCCTGGGGGTCGAATTACTCTAGAGACGGTCATACGATTCGATTCCGAGACGAGAAATTTTCGGCTCCGGAAATGACCAAAAAAGTAAGGCTTACCCCTTTGGATTTTTGGCGAAAATTTCGACGAATCTGAAAAGTGCTGCAATGAATTTTTGCATGCACTATTCCGACGTAATTTTGCGAGAGGAATCGATTGAGCGCAGTCCCAATACGCTGCGAGCGATAGCTGAAAAGTTACAGCCGAAAAACCTGTGATTTTCATCGTCATTTCTCTGCTGCTGGTCCTACGCTCTTTTTGATGTGATTTCTGAGTTCCTGGGGGTCGAATTACTCTAGAGACGGTCATACGAATCGATTCCGAGACGAGAAATTTTCGGCTCCGAAAATGACCGAAAAAGTAAGGCTTACCCCTTTGGATTTTTGGCGAAAATTTCGACGAATCTGGAAAGTGTTGCAATGAATTTTTGCATGCACTATTCCGACGTAATTTTGCGAGAGGAATCGATTGAGCGCAGTCCCAATACGCTGCGAGCGATAGCTGAAAAGTTACAGCCGGAAAACCTGTGATTTTCATCGTCATTTCTCTGCTGCTGGTCCTACGCTCTTTTTGATGTGATTTCTGAGTTCCTGGGGGTCGAATTACTCTAGAGACGGTCATACGAATCGATTCCGAGACGAGAAATTTTCGGCTCCGAAAATGACCAAAAAAGTAAGGCTTACCCCATTGGATTTTTGGCGAAAATTTCGACGAATCTGAAAAGTGCTGCAATGAATTTTTGCATGCACTATTCCGACGTAATTTTGCGAGAGGAATCGATTACGCGCAGTCCCAATACGCTGCGAGCGATAGCTGAAAAGTTACAGCCGAAAAACCTGTGATTTTCATCGTCATTTCTCTGCTGCTGGTCCTACGCTCTTTTTGATGTGATTTCTGAGTTCCTGGGGGTCGAATTACTCTAGAGACGGTCATACGAATCGATTCCGAGACGAGAAATTTTCGGCTCCGAAAATGACCGAAAAAGTAAGGCTTACCCCTTTGGATTTTTGGCGAAAATTTCGACGAATCTGAAAAGTGCTGCAATGAATTTTTGCATACACTATTCCGACGTAATTTTGCGAGAGGAATCGGATGAGCGCGGTCCCAATACGCTGCGAGCGATAGCTGAAAAGTTACAGCCGAAAAACCTCTGATTTTCATCGTCATTTCTCTGCTGCTGGTCCTACGCTCTTTTTGATGTGATTTCTGAGTTCCTGGGGGTCGAATTACTCTAAAAACGGTCATACGAATCGATTCCGAGACGAGAAATTTTCGGCTCCGAAAATGACCAAAAAAGTAAGGCTTACCCCTTTGGATTTTTGGCGAAAATTTCGACGAATCTGAAAAGTGCTGCAATGAATTTTTGCATGCACTATTCCGACGTAATTTTGCGAGAGGAATCGATTGAGCGCAGTCCCAATACGCTGCGAGCGATAGCTGAAAAGTTACAGCCGAAAAACCTGTGATTTTCGTCGTCATTTCTCTGCTGCTGGTCCTACGCTCTTTTTGATGTGATTTCTGAGTTCCTGGGGGTCGAATTACTCTAGAGACGGTCATACGAATCGATTCCGAGACGAGAAATTTTCGGCTCCGAAAATGACCAAAAAAGTAAGGCTTACCCCTTTGGATTTTTGGCGAAAATTTCGACGAATCTGGAAAGTGCTGCAATGAATTTTTGCATGCACTATTCCGACGTAATTTTGCGAGAGGAATCGATTACGCGCAGTCCCAATACGCTGCGAGCGATAGCTGAAAAGTTACAGCCGAAAAACCTGTGATTTTCATCGTCATTTCTCTGCTGCTGGTCCTACGCTCTTTTTGATGTGATTTCTGAGTTCCTGGGGGTCGAATTACTCTAGAGACGGTCATACGAATCGATTCCGAGACGAGAAATTTTCGGCTCCGAAAATGACCAAAAAAGTAAGGCTTACCCCTTTGGATTTTTGGCGAAAATTTCGACGAATCTGAAAAGTGCTGCAATGAATTTTTGCATGCACTATTCCGACGTAATTTTGCGAGAGGAATCGATTGAGCGCAGTCCCAATACGCTGCGAGCGATAGCTGAAAAGTTACAGCCGAAAAACCTGTGATTTTCATCGTCATTTCTCTGCTGCTGGTCCTACGCTCTTTTTGATGTGATTTCCGAGTTCCTGGGGGTCGAATTACTCTAGAGACGGTCATACGAATCGATTCCGAGACGAGAAATTTTCGGCTCCGAAAATGACCGAAAAAGTAAGGCTTACCCCTTTGGATTTTTGGCGAAAATTTCGACGAATCTGAAAAGTGCTGCAATGAATTTTTGCATGCACTATTCCGACGTAATTTTGCGAGAGGAATCGATTGAGCGCAGTCCCAATACGCTGCGAGCGATAGCTGAAAAGTTACAACCGAAAAACCTGTGATTTTCATCGTCATTTCTCTGCTGCTGGTCCTACGCTCTTTTTGATGTGATTTCTGAGTTCCTGGGGGTCGAATTACTCTAGAGACGGTCATACGAATCGATTCCGAGACGAGAAATTTTCGGTTCAGAAAATGATCAGAAAAGTAAGGCTTACCCCTTTGGATTTTTGGCGAAAATTTCGACGAATCTTAAAAGTGCTGCAATGAATTTTTGCATGCACTATTCCGACGTAATTTTGCGAGAGGAATCGATTGAGCGCAGTCCCAATACGCTGCGAGCGATAGCTGAAAATTACAGCCGAAAAACCTATGATTTTCATCGTCATTTCTCTGCTGTTGGTCCTTCGCTCTTTTTGATGTGATTTCTGAGTTCCTGGTGGTCGAATTACTCTAGAGACGGTCATACGAATCGATTCCGAGACGAGAAATTTTCGGTTCAGAAAATGACCAAAAAAGTAAGGCTTACCCCTTTGGATTTTTGGCGAAAATTTCGACGAATCTGAAAAGTGCTGCAACGAATTTTTGCATGCACTATTCTGACGTAATTTTGCGAGAGGAATCGATTGGGCGCAGTCCCAATACGCTGCGAACGATAGCTGAAAAGTTACAGCCGAAAAACCTATGATTTTCATCGTCATTTCTCTGCTGTTGGTCCTACGCTCTTTTTCATGTGATTTCTGAGTTCCTGGTGGTCGAATTACTCTAGAGACGGTCATACGAATCGATTCCGAGACGAGAAATTTTCGGTTCAGAAAATGACCAAAAAAGTAAGGCTTACTCCTTTGGATTTTTGGCGAAAATTTCGACGAATCTGAAAAGTGCTGCAATGAATTTTTGCATGCACTATTCCGACGTAATTTTGCGAGAGGAATCGATTGAGCGCAGTCCCAATACGCTGCGAACGATAGCTGAAAAGTTACAGCCGAAAAACCTATGATTTTCATCGTCATTTCTCTGCTGTTGGTCCTACGCTCTTTTTGATGTGATTCCTGAGTTCCTGGTGGTCGAATTACTCTAGAGACGGTCATACGAATCGATTCCGAGACGAGAAATTTTCGGCTCCGAAAATGACCAAAAAAGTAAGGCTTACCCCTTTCGATTTTTGGCGCAAATTTCGACGAATCTGAAAAGTGCTGCAATGAATTTTTGTATGCACTATTCCGACGTAATTTTGCGAGAGGAATCGATTGGGCGCAGTCCCAATACGCTGCGAGTAACGGATTAAGACTTACAGCCAAAAAACGAAAGCGCAGTCTCGTCAGTTTTTCAGCTGCTGATTTTTTCGACGGCATTTTCTAGCCGTTGGTCCTACACTCTTTTTGGTGCGTCTTTCGCGTCCCTGGGGGTCTAATCAGTCCAGACAGGCTTATTCCAATCGTTTTGACGACCGCAAGTTTCATCCTCAAAAATCACAGAAAAAGGAAGGTTAACCCCGTTGGATTTTTGGTGAAAATTCCATCGATTCTGAGAAGTGCTTGAAGCTACTTTTTGACGCATTATATCGACGTGATTTTGCGAGAGGAATTGATCGCGCATTGTCTGGAATCGCTGTGAGCAGCAGGTTAAAAGTTACCGCCCAAATACGACAAATTTCCTTCGTATCTCCGCAACTGTTGCTCCCACGAGGTCTTCAACGCCATTTCCGGCTTCCTAAAAAAGGTCGATGCACCCATTTCAAGACAAAACGTGTGAGACTCAAAAATTGGAGGAAACGGAAGGTTCACCCCTATGGATTCTTTCAGTCGAAAATTTGCTGATTTTTGCAAACGATAAAATTTGCTCACTGATACCCTATGTCAATATATTTTTGCGAGACGAATCGATTGCTTGCATGTTAGCATTGCTCTGAGCAACGAATCAAGAGTGATGTTCGAAAAATCAAGATATCTCCCTTTCGTCGTATATTCTCAGCTGTTGATCCTTTTTGCCTTCTTAGGGTCTAATAATTCTACTCAAGGTTTATAGAATCAATTCTGCGAGTAAAAGTTTTTTTCTCCAGAAATTGCAAAAAACCAATATCTTTTGTATAATTTACATGCCATCATCCACAAGTTCACTCTATTTATTCAAGTCAGTTGAAATTCAAATAAAGGGTTGAATTTATTCGACAATATAATTTCAATAGCAATTACTTCACTTCAGATACAATAGTAGATCACACTTTTTATTACGTGTTATGTTCAAATAAGTTACTTTCCAAAAAATATCACAGACCTACTTGGAATATCCCTCCATGTATAAGTATGAACAAATGGAATAATGACGATAAGAAAGTAGGATATTACATGTAAGTGGAACTTGGATTGCCAAATATTTATTTTCAATTATAAATGTATTTAGTTTTTTTTAAATTTGTATAATCCTTAGTACGTGAGACCTCAAGTAGTTTTGATAACAAGAAAAATATATACCTTATAACTTCAAAATTATACTAAATTATTCAAACATTCATAACCAACATCACCCAATAGGTACATATTAATTTGATTACCATACCTCTGCACCTGACAGTATCAAGCAAATACATTTCGAACTTCATAAGCTATGGTATTTCTCACAACCGTACGACCGTGAATGTTTTTTTTTTTTTATTCAATTTAGTAAAATCTTTGTTAAGGAATCGAGGTACAGTTTGATAAATGCTGAATTTGATGCTATCATTTAGGTTCTTAATTTTTACAACGGTAACTGAATTTAAACTTTGCATCACAAATATTATTAAAATAACTAAATACTTACAATGAAGCATTGTACATAGCTAAAACAAGTTCAATTAAAAAATAGATACGTAAGTTTGGTATTTTTTAGTACCACTCAATTCTCATTCATAAAATAATTATAATCCTAAAACAAGGTGTAACAAGATACAACAAGGACTAAATTGACTAATGTAAATTACAATTCCATTGTGTATCGAAACAAATTTGAATATGTGACTGTGCATTTATTATTTCGTTTCTATTGTCTCTTCTTAGCCGCTTTCACTGCTTTTGATTTTTGTTTCTCTTCTCCAGCAAAGAAAGTCGTTATCATTTCTGACATTTCAGGCATATCATATTTAGTCAAGCTATTCAATTGCTCCATTTCCTGAAACGAAGAAGTACCGACAATCTTAACTCAACAGTTGTAAGTATTACAATAATATACTTGATTCATTGACCAATAATTCGCATCCACTCAACAAGAACTTATCATTACAATGGGAGTTTCATATAATCAATAGCAATAAATTTGTCTCTCATAATTGAAATGACTAACTGAAAATAGCATTTTATCGTAAAGCCTTTAAGCTATGCTTCAGACATAAATGACATGTTAAGTTACAATTTTTTGAAATCTTCCAAGCCTTGTCCCAATTTGGTCAATGCAAGCACTGATCCTAGAATCGTATTGTTAAGACAGTCGAAAATCATTGGTCGATTCACTTGTTGCATATCGTATTAGTAATAAAAAAAAAATAAGAATTAGCAACGGTGCAACTAAATCTAAAGCAGTTTTTTCACTAACCTTTCGTGTTTCTGGATCATTCATTATTTTTGGTAGAACCATTATTAATAAAAGAGGCAGTATCATCATGAGAACCTGAAAAAAATGTTGCTTGAATGATGAAAGGACATTTTATAAAGTTCCAACACATCAGGAGATGCAGTGAACTAGTTTGAAAAATAAAATAAAAATTGGGCAATTACCTTTATATATGTTAATTAAATAAAATTATTGCATCGTTTTAAATACAGTTACAATTATCACAACATGTGGAGGGAGATTACGTACCATTGGATTAAATAAGAAATCTGTTACTCTCCACTGTTCTCTAAGTTGAAAATATCGGAATGGAGCAAATGGTCTCATTTTCAAAGGATATGGAACTTGAATAACTTGTGAAGTTTGAATTAAGTTCACTTTTCGAGCTCTGAACTTTCCCTTGGAATTTATCTCAACTCGTACAGGCTCATAAGCATAGTTGGGGTTGACAACTTCGATGATGTAAGAACCCGACGGGACATTGGAAATTGTGAACGAACCGTCCTCCCTATAAAACAACAGAAAGAAAAACGGTCCTGAGTAACTCAGAGGAACGTGAGTTGAATTGGAAAATATTGTGTCGTGTAAATACCTAAGATATCCAACATGTTCCCCTCCGTTTGCCATGACGTGAGTCATGAGTTGCCATCCGCTAAGTATTGCATTTTCAGGAGGGAAAACTTTTCCTTCGATGACGTATCTGTCGGTCGAAACTTCTTCGTCGTTTTCACCAAATACATTGCTAATTTGGCAAATTATTAAAAGTAGAGATACTGATCTTGTTAGGAAGGCCATTTTGTTCAACATAACCTATTCCTCGTAGTCAGCTGGGTGCGGACTTGAATGTAATCGTGAGGCTCTGAGTGTCAAACAGATTTCTGCAATGGTTAATTTCGTCTAGCTGTCACGTTTTGGATTATCCCCGCGTTAACTGAGGATATATCCCCGTGATTTTTGCAACGATACGTTGTCCGTTGACTGAACCTATCTGAACTGGATTGAAGACGACGCAATATCGAGTCGATAAGTGCATTGCAGAATTAGTCGGCTGGTCTCTAAGGTCTCAGTTCATAGTTTGTAACATATTCCACAGGAGCGCCACAGGGTAACCGGGGTATGTATAAGATTTGTATAAGACGTTTCGTGGTTCGTGGTTGTATTTTGTTGTATGCAAAAATCATAGGCAAAAATGGGACTCACGTCACATTCAATATCGTTCACTATTTGCCGCTGTACGGTTCCCTTCTTTTCGTAATAGAATCATGGAATATTCAAGACGATAAACAAATTACCGAAATTAATCAACAGAAGTGCTAAAAAATATTCTATACTACGGTGCTCCTACGTCCAGTAGTATTTGTAAGGATCGGCCATCGTGTGTCACGTTAAAATGTCAAACTCTGATTCACGAGCTTGCAGGTATTAATATTCTAAATATGTTTACAGATTGATTGAGTACAAACAATACCCAGAAAGACGAAAATTAAAAAGGAAAAATGGCAGCGCCCATATCCCAAGGATGCATTCTTCTATTTATTCTCATAAATGCCGGTAAGACTATCACGTCATACCATAGAGCTTATCATCGCACTTAGTCATTTTTGCTCTGATTTTAACCTCGACGAAACATTTTTCTCACTTTAGCTTGTAGTGAGAGGATCAAAGACATGATATACAAGCCTTTAGAAGGTGTTTCAGCGTGTTTTCGTCGCCACAATGGTACTAACCAATTCGGTTGTTCATGTGAGTATAGAACGTTTCATTAAAAGTCAGTCATAAGTTTCTGAACATCGATGCGAATGTAGAAGATATGGAAAAAATTAGAAACTAGTAAATTACCAAATTGTTTTGCAGCAAGTCGATCGGGAAGCGTCGGCGTTATTCATATAGTTGAGAATGAGACTGAGCTCGTATGGTTGGAAAAAAATGGCAATGCTGGGCCATATACAGCTGTTGTACCATTTTCAATGTTCACCAGAGATACTTTAATTCGGTTACAAAACACAGAAAAGATAAATGGAATTCTGCTGACATATAATTCTAGCTTAGAACGACCGTCCCATTACTCCCCCGATGATACCTGTCCCAATAGATATTCAGGATTCAAGCAGTGCAATACTGATAAACCTTGGAATCCCTGGGGATCTGCATTGCTCATGGAAGACTGGCCATTCCCAATGTTTCATTTGAAGGTAGGCATAGAATTTGAATTACATCCTCATTGGATTTTGGTTGACACCAATTGATGCAAAAATTTCAAGCTTGTTTTACTCTGCAGGATGAGAGTCAATTGAATGATGTCAAGTCTTGTTTCACTACCTTCAATGCACATGATCGTGATAGCCAAAGCCAGCGTTCACTCTGTGCCCTGGAAATGAAATCATTTATGTTCTCTGCTGTGGATTCGGAAACTTGTATACGACGAAGCATGCCAAGATGGAACTTTAATCCACCTCAATACTGTGACCCTTTGGGTGACAGAAATATACATTGGCCATTAGCAGCACTGGACAATGAAACGGAATCTGTGATCCTTGTAACAGCACGCTTGGATGCTTCAAGTCTATTCGACGCACTAGCACCAGGCGCTAGTAGTGCAGTCACAGGATTAGTTACACTCATCGCTACGGCACACTATTTGCACAATATGAATCCAATTGTTGGAAGTGAGTACGAAATTGAAAAGTATGAACCATTTGAAAAATGTGAACAATTTGAATATATTTGCTTTCCAGAAACGAATGTTGTATTTTCACTGTTGAATGGTGAAGCGTTTGACTACATAGGGTCCAGTCGATTTGTGTACGACTTAAAAAATGGCAGTTTCCAATCATTGGGAGGGACAACTTTAATGTTTGATCAAATTCGCACTGTTGTTGAGCTGGGCCAACTTGGGGAAGGAGATATCTATCTGCATTCCAGCAACTATGAAAATGATTCACTAATAACTGCATTGATCCCAAACTTACCTGCAACAGTTTTAAAAGACAGCGTACCACCTGCATCAATCCAAAGATTTCTGGCTGAAAACTCTACCATTAGTGCAACAGTAATTGCAAATCATGGGGTAAATTTCACAAACAAGTATTATCACAGTATTTTGGATGATGCAGAAAGTGTCGATTTCACGAGGTATGAATATCATTATTTGGATAAACATTCTCTTCTGTCTGTATTGTATTCCTGCCAACTCATTGGTAATTGTTTTTAATTTTAGCTCTGAATCTGGTCTTGCCAAAAGTCTGGATAAAATTGCACGTGAGCTTGCTAATCAGCTATTTGTCACTGTTACTGGGACAAATGCATCCAATAATGGTTCTGGAAATATCGAGAACCTCGTTACAAAAATTCTCTCTTGTTACCTAGAAAGCGCCAACTGTTCTTTATTTAGATCAGCTTCGGCTCCTGGCCACGAATTACCGAATCATGTCCTGCCACTGTATGTTGGCGTTACCAGATCGCTAAATCGCGCGACACGTTTAACTGGACACCTGTTGGCTTTATTGACAGGTACAACACTGTCTGAATATGATTCCAGTATGTGCCATGCAAACCATTTCCTTTGGGTGGAAGGACTTAATTTCCAAGGGACGTGCATCAACTCTACAGTCAATTACAGCATTGCAACAAGCCCAGCTTTCATATTGCATGGTAATGTTAACATGAATTTTTCTGAACTTGTATGTCTTGAACTGAAAAAACAAGTGAAACCAATAATGTAAGAATTTATGAAGACTAATCATTAATGTTTTTACTTCAATATTCGCAGGATATGATATGAAATCCGGAAATTATTCCACATGGACAGAATCCGTGTGGCAAGTACTAAGCATGAGGATGTTTCTGAAGCCCTCTGCAGCAGCAGAACGTTTGAGCGTGATTATTGGAATTTTAGTTGCAATTGCTTCGTTTATCATAGTCTGGTTTATCCAGTTCCGTGCTGATCTCCTTTTCAATCGGATGTAAGTTGAAATCTATGACTAATCATTGAATGAGTATATACGTAGGTATACTTTTATGCATTACAACAATCAATTAAAACGTATTTATTTGGAGTTATGTATGTGTTATTGGAATGCTTATCGATTTGAATTATTATTATTGAACTTGCGATCCACTTGCGCTTTGAAATGGGTTTATACCTCAGATTGATCAGATTACATATAAATTACAGTCGGCACACCATAATTTCGCTTCTTCATAGCTCTGTGGATAAAGCGGGAAATTAAAACGCGTTTTTTCTCTCATACTTTGCCTATGACATTCCTAAAATATAATATCTACATGTAGTAATGTGTCTGACAATTTGCAATCTCAGTGAAGAGTTACAAAAACTTCATACCTATTCGGCTGCATTACGAGTAATATTAATTTTTTATGTAGAAGCAGACTTTGTAATGTATTTGTCGACAACCTATTCTGAAATGTAAACCCAGTATTGCCTAAGGTAGATTGCTTTTCGGAAAAATATTTCATATCCATGTTTGTACTATTTGAATGTGTGTCAATGCGAATAATTAATTTATCAGAAAAGTAGCATAAATTTTTGTGGCTTCATGAAAATTTACGTTTGTGGCTTTTCACTGTTCTTATCCGCATGCCACCTAGTGACAATAAATATTCGCTTGTAATTCAATCTAGGCCCCAATTAGCAAAATCTAGATTTCAATAAACTTGAATTATTTCAGTGGAACTGCGGATTGCTAGGGATACGCCGCGAACCACATGACAATGACCAGGCTAGATTTGCGTCGAGAAGAACGTAATGTTCCAGTAACTAGTCTTTGAATTCAAAATGTGTGTGGTTACGCCCTCGGAGCAATTATTTAAAATTTTCATTATTTAGGGTCCACCAATGCTTTTTTAAAATAAGTAGCTGTTTTAAGGGGGTTCAGTACTTTGGCCTTCAGTCTCTCAGCTAAATAACATATAACAATGACTTGTCGCAAACGCCAAGGATCTGTAATACCTTATTTATTATACCTAAAGTATCAGCGCGCGTTCACCTTAGCGGGAGCGACCCTCGCCGTTTTTATTTTTATATGCTCTCTCTACTTATGATATCAATTAATTCATACAGTTAGAAATGGAATCGAGCAGTGCATAACATTATAATATGTAATATTATTAATTGTGAATTAATTTGATTGTAATTACTTTCATCAGAAGTGTATGCCCCATGTTAATTAAAATCTTGACTGATTTTTAAGTCTAAAAGAATTCTTCAATATTACTTATAAAGATAAATGTGTAGTATCACATTTTATGAGTTCTACTAATTTATCTGCAATGGTAGAATAACAAATTATAGTACTAGCAATACAGTTGTCATTAACCGAGCAACAAATCTCAAGATTAAAAGAGTTGTAGAATACTGTTTAGGAACGCTAAAAAAGAAAGAGAAAAATAAGAACTTCTTAGCCAAACAGTTATACATAGCTTGACACGGTGGTCGCCATTTCGTGCTTGATTTTCAACTTGACTTTAAACAGCGAATACAGGAAGCTTCGCAAATAACCAACGATTATGCAGCTGAAAGGTTCTAGTCTCATCTCCATTTGAAGCTTTGAAACTCGAAAAAAATAATCCATAATCGTTTAACTGCGTTTATTTCACTCAAAACAACTCAAACCTCACTCAAAATTTGATACACATTCGATTCTGATATGTAGATTTCGCAGGAATTAGAATGATTAGATTTCAGAAAGAACTACGAAAAATATGTGGAATTAATCGAATTTTGTCAAGTCTTTCGTTTTTAATTTTTTACGTCTGAAAAGTGTTTAATAAAGTCACTTCAAATAAAATGAGCGCAAATGAAAAATAGTAAGGGACCAATTTGCAAATTTCAAAACTCGAAATAAAGATGAAACTAGTATGTTTCAGCCATATAATCGTTGTGTATTTGCGAACCTTCCCGTAACAATATCAGCTGTTCGAAGTTGACTGAAAAATCAAGCATGAAAAGGTGGTCACTTGAGCTCAAGCACAAGATGAAAATGAGTGGATCTGTCATTCTGCTTGTCTAATACTAGTGCTGTGTTACGTCGGTGACTGAGTCGCTACTCATAAATGCAATTTTCCCATTTCAAGTTTTCTTCATGTTTTTTTTTTCAAAAATCATTACTATTGAACATTATTGTTCAACAACATATACTGTATTAATCTTGACAAATATAAGTTGGAACAACCACAGAATAACCAGTATGAGAAAATTGCAGAAAAGCTTAAACATTTCAATTTTTTTTTCTTTAATATCTTATCCTAAAACTACATACTATAATATTGGCTTCGCACAATTGTAAAAGGCTCTATAACAAAGTCATGGCATCACTTAATTTTTATACTTTAGATTAATTTGCTTTTTGCTCAAGGGTTTTGTTACACAGTGAAACTAACATACTGCTAACACAAAGGTACTAAATTTGATAATCACAGCATTATTTCTACGTGACTACAAATTTCTCTGATTCAGATCATATGATGGGGTGAGAACACTTTGAAATTTTATGATTTGAAAAATGTACCCAACATTATAACTGGACAGGGAATCAAACACATCACCACATGTTCCTCAACTATTCAATTGATTGGTGCAGCTGGATTATTTTTTCAACTTTTCTTCGCTTCTGGTAATTATATGCTCTACAACTATTTGTATGTTACTTTTCAATGTGGATAATACGTCGATGAAGAATTATGCTATTGACTTCAATGGAAAACAGATGAACTTAAATTTTCAAACTAAAAATGTTCATTCAAAATATGGGGACGGTGAGATACCCATTTCTATCGAGAACCTGTAATACTTTTTTGAAAAAGACCATTATGCAGGTAATAGTATTTACACGAAGCTATACGTAATATTCTTTGAACACAGAAAGTGATAACAAATAGCACTGCTTGTCATAAAGATGGAGGCGCTGAATGCCAGTATTTCTGATGTACACAAAATCTTCACAATTTATTACACTCAATATTATGATTCATATCATTAGAAAATTATTTACCTTAATATTTTGGGGACTGCATCAGTTGCTTTTTCATTTAAAATCATAAACAAACACGGTGGTTAAAACCAAAAGCAACTTCAAAATTTCAGGAAAATAACAAAGTTATTTGTTCTTTGGCAAGTCACTTTTCGGTGTATAATAATTTTAATTGATCAAGCTTTTTGTAGATATAAGAAGTATGTATAACTGTACAAGGTGTAAGATGGTATTGTAAAAAATATGGGGGATTTTTGCAAGCGTGATGGCATTTATTATCAATAAACTTAATTAACAGGGCGTGGATGTACACGAGACAAAAAGAGAGAGAAAAAGAGAAATTCATTTCTTTGATTTCACCAGTAGGCAATATTTTTTTTAGTATGTATGCATTATGTATATACTCTTACTTCCTGTGTGTACATTATAATCTTCATTTTCAACTCAGCAGGGAGTAGTTTCAAATTTATCTGATTTGTATCGAAATAGGGGAAATAATTTGAATTGTCATACCGAATTATTTTTCCCAAGACATGACTTTTCTCAACAATTAAAGAATGACACATATTTTTGTAACGAAAAGTCATCACTTATTAACATTTATACTGAGTGAGCAATCCATAAACTAAGTGTTCAAGAATGTACACAACTTGAAACAAAAAGAAGACTGCTGATAATAATAAACTTTGATAATAACTTCGTGTAACGAAAAAAGTTACGCACTCCCGCATAAATGTTTACGCAGTGTTATTGTTACAATTATTTGCTGTAATAATAGAAACGCATGTAACACTTTCAAGATACGGAGACAATGACAGACGACAAGTGAAATTAAGAAAATGAGTTAGGCAGTACATATGTGGGATTTATAATAAAATGAATTGTGTAAAATTGTTATATCATATATCATCCTTAGGTCGATTATAAGTGATG